>NC_069686.1:24899676-25617176 GCF_023699985.2 Odocoileus virginianus
CTGAAAAACTGAGTAGTGGAAATCACTGCCCTTGAATAGAAGTAAGAAAAGAAAATGAAAACAAGTGAGCACAGCTTAAAAGACTTCTGGGAAAACATCAAATGCACTGCCGCCGCTGCTGCTGCTGCTAAGTCACTTCAGTCGTGTCTGACTCTGTGCGACCCCATGGACCACAGCCTACCAAGCTCCTCCATCCATGGGATTTTCCAGGCAAGAGTACTGGAGTGGGGTGCCATTGTCTTCTCCATCAAGTGCACTAATATTTGCATTTTAGAAGTCCCAGAAAGACAAGAGAGAGAAAGGTCATAGAGAACATATCTAAAGACATAATGGCTGAAAACTCTCCTAACATGGGAAAGAAACGGTTATCCAAGTCTAGAAAGTACAGAAACTAGAATGTTTTCTAACACTATACATAAAAATAAACTCAAAATGGATTAAAGACCTAAATGTAAGATCTAATAATATAAAACTATTAGAGGAAAACATAAGCAGAACACTGACGTAAACTGCAGCAATATCCACCTCCTGGAATAATAAAAATAAAAATAAACAAATGGTACTTAATTAAACTTAAAAGCTTTTAAAGCAAAGGAATCATAAACAAAAAGACAAACCACAGAATGAAAGAAAATATTTGCAAGTGGAGCAACTGACAAGGGATTAATTCCCAAAATATAAAAACAATTCATATATCTCTATATCAAAAAACAAAACCTAATCAAAATTCAGTGGAAGACCTAAATAGGCATTTCTCCACAGAAGATATACAGATGGCAAAAAAAAAAAAAAACACATAAAAAGATGCTCAACATCACTAATCATTAGAGAAATATAAATCAAAACTACAATGAATTATCATCTCACAGTAGTTAATGTTCATTTTCAAAAAGTCTACAAACAGTAAATGTAGGAGAAGGGGTGGAGAAAAGGAAATCCTCCTACACTGGCAGAAGGAAAGTAACTGGTAGCCACTATAAAAAGTAAAACTATCATATGATCCAGCAATCACTACTACTGGGCATATATGCAGAGAAATCTTAATTCAAAATGATACATGAACACCAATGTTCATTGTAGTACTATTTATAACAGTCAAGATGTAGAGACAAGTTAAATGTCCATTGACAGAGGAGTAGTTAAAGATGTGGTATATGTACCACAGAACATTACTCAGCTGTAAAAAGAATGAAATTATGCCATTGTAGCAACATGAATGGATCCAGAGATTATCATACTAAGTGAAGTAAGAGACAGAGAAAAGACAAGTATCATATAATATCACTTATATGTAGAATCTAAAAAAAAAATAATGACACAAATGAACTTATTTATAAAATCGAAACAGACACACAGACTTTGAAAACAAATTTATGGTTACCAAAGTAGAAAGGGGAGGAGGAATAAATTAGGTGCCCGGGATTACACACACACACACACACACACACACACACACTACCATATATAAAACAGATAGTCAACAAGCATCTAACATATAGCGTAGGAAATGCTACTCAATATTTTGTAATAAACTATATGGGAAAAGTCTTAAAAAAAGATGGATATTTACACATGGACAACCGAATCAATTTGCTATACACCTGAAACTTAACAAATCAACCATATTCTAATACAAAATAAGAATTAAATGGCTGATTCATATCAATGTATGGCAAAAACCACTATAATATTGTAAAGTAATTAGCCTCCAACTAATATAAATAAATGAAAAAAATCTAAAAATTAAAAAAATTTAAAAAAAAAAGAGAAATGTTTAAAAAGGATAATCCTCATACACTGTTAGTGGTAATATAATTTGTGTAGCCACTGTGGAAAACAGTATGGAGGTTTATCACAAAACCACAAATAGAACTACCATACTACCCAACAATTTCACTCCATGGTATGTATCCTAAAAAAAAAAGACACTAGTTTGAAAAGATACAAGCACCTCAGTGTTCACATTGGTGAACACCTCACCTTCACACCTCAATGTTCATATCAACATTCCCTGGTGGCTCAGTGGTAAAGAACCTGCCTGCCAATGCAAGAGACGCAGGTTCGACCCCTGGGTTGGGAAGATCCCCTGGAGAAGGAAATGGCAAGCCACTCCAGTATTCTTGACTGGGAATCCCATGGACAGAGGAGCCTGGAGAGCTACAGTCCATGGGGTCACAAAGAGTCCACGACTTAGCAGCAGCAACAATAGCAATGTTCATGTTTATATTCACAGCATTATTTACAATTGCCAAGACGTGTGAAGCAACCTGTATCCAGCAACAGATGATGAATAAAGGAGATGTGGAATGCCACATAAAAATCAAATAATAAAATTTTGCCATCTGCAGTAACATGGATGCATGGATGGACTTGGAGGGCATTATGCTAAGTGAAATGTCAAATGGAAAAAGAAAAGTGGCGGAAAATATCACTTACACATGGAATCTAAAAACACAAATTAGCAAATTAGTGAATATAAAAAAAAAGAGACAGACTCAGATACACAGATATATAGAACAAACTAGTCATTATAAGGCAGAGAAGGCAATAGCAACCCACTTCAGTACTCTTGCCTGGAAAATCCCATGGATGGAGGAGCCTGGTGGGCTGCAGTCCATGGGGTCGCTGAGTTGGACATGACTGAGCAACTTCACTTTCACTTTTCATTTTCATGCACTGGAGAAGGAAATGGCAATCCACTCCAGTGTTCTTGCCTGGAGAATCCCAGGGACGGGGGAGCCTGGTGGGCTGCCATCTATGGGGTCGCAAGAGTTGGACACGACTGAAGTGACTTAGCGGCAGCGGCAGCAGCAGTTACTAGTAGGAGGGAGTAAAAAGTGTGGAAAGACAATATAGTGAAAAAAATGGGATATTCTGAGATTATATGAAATTATGTGTGTGAAACTTTTGAAAACTGTCTTGGAAAACTGTTTAAAAGTATTATAGAATTTAAAGACACTTTCATTCAATACAAAATAAAATAAAAAAGATATTCTGCTAATGTCCTCATTAACCTCAGCATCATTCATATTATAATCATTATAATGACTGATAAAGCTAATAGGGGGTATCTGGGTTATAATTACATATGAATATTCAAAATTTCCTACATGTTTGAAATTATTCATAATATAAAGTTGGGGAACAAGTTACTGAGATACTCCCATAATAGTGAACAGCTGCACTATGCACAAGTTGGGAAGGAGTTTAATTTGTGGTCATTTGTTTCCCTTTCACCAATGAAGAATTTTAGGTAAGTCAGAGGAGATGTTGTGATGCAAGTATTAATTTGGCAAAAGCAACTTTGCTACTAGCAAAGTTTATTGAACAGTTTTATTGTGAAGTCTTAACTAAAAAAGATACACTTCAAGATTTGATTAAATATAGCATTATCTGTGAGAGGGAGGATAGAAATAAGGAAAATAAAATTTAAGAGGGAGGATGATGAAGATGGCAGAGGGGTAGGACATGGAGCTCATCTCCTCCCAAAAGTACATCAAAAATATAGTTACATGTGGCACCTGATATATGAGCACCCAAATACATAAAAACTAACAGACCTAAAGGGAGAAGTTGACAGAAATACAATAGTAGTCGGAGACTTTTACACTTCACTCACATCAATGGATAGATTTTCTAGACAGAAAATCCATAAAGCAACAGAGATCCTAAATGATACAACAGGTCAGTTTGACTTAACTGATATTTTCAAAATAAACAGAGAATGACCCTAGGATCCAGTAATCCCGTTCCTGGGTGTATATCCAGACAAAAGTATAATTGAAAAAGATATATGTACCCCTATGGTCATAACCACACTATTCACAAGAGCCCAAAACATGAAAACAACCTGAGTGTCTACTGACAGATGAATGGATAAAGAAAGATGTGGTACATACATACAATGGAATATTACTCAGTCATAAAATGAATGATGTCATTTGTAGCAACATGATATAACTAGAGATTATCATAGTAAGTGAAGTCAGAAAGAGAAAGACAAATACCATATGATATCACTTAATATGGAATCAAAAATATGACACAAATGAATCTATCTACAAAATAGAAACAGACTCAACTCACAGATTCCAAGGACAAAGGAGAAGTTGCAACAAATGATAGAGGTGCAATCACATTAAAATCCAATCTCATTTGCACTGTGAGGGTGACCCACAAACTGAAGGACAATACTAGCAAAGAAGTTTCTTGCACTGTTGCGAAGGCTCTAGGCCCCACGTCAGATTTCTTGACCTGAGGATCCAGCAAAGGAACTGGGAATACCCAGAGAATCCAACTTTGAAGGTCAATGAATTTGATTACAGAACATCCACAGGGACTAGGGTAAATAGATACTCCTGGGAGGCACAAACAAAACCTTGTGTGCACCAGGAACCACTGGAAAGGAGCAGTGACCCCACAAGAGACTGAACCAGACCTGCCTGCAAGTATGTGAGGGCCTCCTGCAGAGATGTGGGTTGGCAGTGGCCTGCTGAAGGGATATGGGCACTGGAAACAGCAGTACTAGGAGGCCCATGTTGGCATAAGTCCTTTTGGGGGTCGCCTTTAGCCCTACCATAGAACCTGTAGACTCTAGGACTGGGCCACCTCAGGCCAAACAACAAACAGGAAGGGAGCACAGCCCTACCCATCAGTAGAAAACTGGATTAAATATTTACTGAGCATGGTCCTGCCCACCAGAGCAAGAGTTTTTCCCCACAGCTTGTCTCTCCCATCAGGAAACATTCACAGTCCTCTTATCCTCATCCATCAGAGGGCAAAGAGAAGAAGTAAGAACTGTAATTGCACCAGCCTCCAAAATGAAAACTACAATCAGAGAAAGCAAACCAAAATGACCACATGGATCACAGCCTTATGTAACTCATTGAAGCTATACGCCATGCAGGGCCATTCAAGACATACGGTCATGGTGTAGAGTTCTGACAAACGCGGTCCACTGGAGAAGGGAATGGTAAACCACTTCAGAGTTCTTGCCTCAAGAACCCTGTGAATATGGAAAGGCAAAACCTTGCTGTTTTTGCAAGCTGACCTTTAGAGACTTTAGTCAATGGGCTCCCTGGCATTCTGGTTGAGTTGGGTTGAGCTAATGAGAGACTCTGCCAAACACTGAAGGGACGGGCTGAGAGTGAGGTCAGGGTTTTTAGTGAGATCAGCTCCCTCTCTGCCAGGCTGTTGATTGGTGGAGTTCTACGAAAAGCTAGAGCTCTGTTGGGTAATCCCTTCCTACAGCTGCAGCTGCCCTCTTTGGGTTCCAGTAATTCCTCCCTCTCCCTCTTCAGGGATGGGATGGCCATGGCTCCCTGCCCTTGCTAGAGCTAGCATGCTTCATCATCCCATAATAGTTCCTTTATTTAACTTTCCTCAATTACACAATTTGACCTTGTTCCTGCTGGACCCTTATTGGTACAACCTAAAACTCAACGATTTCACTCTTAGGCACACACCCAAGAGAAACCAAAGCAGGAATGCTTTCCAGGAGACATGTTCAAGAATGTCCGCAATACACTTGGCATACTTTGGTAATAGCAAAACAGAAAACAAGGAGGGGTGGGATCAAAGCTAATCGTGATATATTTGCAACCTAATATTATACAAAAGTGAAAACTAACCAACCGTAAGACATGCAGCCACACAGATGAGTCTTAGTAACCAAATGTTGAGGAAAACAGTTTGAAGCAAGCCATAGAAGGCAAACTAGAGCATGATAACCTTTTATAAAACTGAAGATTATTTAAATATGCTAAAACATTTTAAGAATGTTTTAGGACACCAAATTTAGGACTGTGGTTAGCTCTGAGAGAGAGGAAAAGGGTAAGATTAGGGTAGACAAGGAGGACACAGGTAGGTTATTAGTATTACCTAGCTTGTTATGAATTAGATGGCAGGATCGGGGTGAAAATAAATTGGTTTAATAAAAGCAAACCTATAATTTATTAATATTAAAACATGAAAGCATGTTTAGGAAGTCTAAATCCAGGTGAAGAGTTTCAAATTTATCCTCTAATCTTCTGAAGTTTTTGAGCAGAAAGGTGACATCCCTACACATTTATGTTAATCTGCTGGATGCAGACAACCATAGAAATTCAGAAGTTAGCAATGGCATTCTGGTCCTGGAATCACAGCAGGAGCATCAGAAGGAACAAGAAACAGGGTGAAGTGTTGCTAGCATTCTTGGTGGAAACACAGAAGGCCAAAACAAAGGAAGACTGAAGTAGGAGGCCAAGAGTTAATTTCCCAGGATAGGTTTTTCGTCACAGAATTTGTGAAGCCAGAATTTTCAATATCATCTTTTAAGGAGATGTGAAGAATTTTAACTTTCTGATGCTGTCTCTATAAGTGGCTAAATTTATGCTAAATAAACTGAATGGCCTTATTTCTTGGGCTCTTCCCAGTCCTACTGAATGGGAATTGAATTCCAGGGTAAAGTGACACCGTAAATCACCAGTGAGTTTTAGCTACATCTGCTAGATCAGTTATATCTAGCTAGCTGATGCTATTATCCAAATTTGGGTGTTTTTTTGCATTTTTGTTTCTAAGTGAGAAGAGTACCATTAAAAGATATAAAGGGACTTCTCAGCTGAAAAACTGAAAGAAACCCTATTTCAAATAAGTTGTCATTGCTTGAATGTCAATCGTCCTTAAATTTTGAACATACTTTCATAACCAAGATTTCTCTTAAATATTTAAATGGTATCCTATTTGCTACATTCAACAAAAAATAATATATCTTATTAATGAATCCAATCCTGTGGGTTGAGTTGTTAATCCCAGTACTCTATTTATACAACTTTTTTCAACTTTATTTCCTATTTTTATCTCGTCCTTCAACTGCAGTAATAGTTCAGGGTTGCCTATTTTTAGTCCACTCAAGTACCGCAGGGCAGAAATGCTTTAACACTTCACCGTATAACCACGGCAGTCCTAGGCTGCACCTTCCCTCCTAGCAGGCAGCCTGTGCTTATGTCATCTGTGTCTTCCAACTTAAAGGGTGAGTCTAAATTTTCCTATTTGCCCAAAGAATACCTGTGTTGTGGCAAGAAGAAAAAAGAGCAAATAAAATATTTTGATGACCCTGTATTTGAGAGGAGACCTCAAAAATCTTGTCTAAAAATAAGACATTTAATATAAGTGCCAAAGGACAAGTAAATCATTTTTAGTAAACCTAGGACTTTTGATTGTGTCCAGGATTGATTTGGGGAATCCTTGTATAAGAATTGTTTTATTCTTTAGGGGAAAAAAAATCAGAAAAAAAAGCCTGACTTCTTGCAGAATCTGACCATTTTCTTTTTTTAAACCCTTATGAGTAGTCTATGGAACAAGCTGACCTTCATTTAAATATGAGTTTACAATCTGCCTCAAATGTCTGGGTAGGGCCAAAATGCCAAGCGTACTTAGGGGTATCTGGTTAATATTAGTGCAGATTATCCAAATCAGCTCCCTCCTAGAAGGCTGAGCCTGGAATGAGAAGATGTGACTGTAGTTGTGACATGGAGCTTTTGAGTGAGACGAGGACAGTTGGCTGATGGGGTTGTGTGTTTCCTCCTTGGCACTCAGGCTGTCCATGCCATTCCCTGCAGAAGGGAAGCAGCAACTGGGCTCCTCCTCAACAAACCTTGGCTGATGGGCTCTTCCTTTTCTCTCAGAAGAACCTGTCTTTATTAGGACAAAGGTCTCTGGAGCATCACAGAGATTTATGCCTTAAGAAATGTAGCAAACCATTGGGAATTAGGATTGCTTTCTTGAAATTGTGTGTGTGTGTGTGTACATGCTAGTGTCTCAGTTGTGTCTGACTCTGTGACCCCATGGACTGTAGCTCCCCAGGCCGCTCTGTCCGTGGGATTCTCTAGGCAACAATACCGCAGTGGGTAGCTATTCCCTTCTCCAGGCAATCTTCCTGACCCAGGGATCGAACCCAGGTTTCTTGCATTGCAGGCAGATTCTTTACTGTCTGAGCAACACTTTTGAAACTTTAAATGGTCATAAAGCAATGAGAAGTGGGAAAATAAATTATTCTGAGGATGCCTGTCCAACACAATGGTCCTGATGTGAAATTCCATTTGCTACTCACTTGAAAGCATATGATTAATCCTAAAAATATCAAAGATTTTGAGACTCGGTCACCATGGAGGGTGTGGAACAGCAAAATGAAGTGTGGTTCTCTTGGTTGCAGACAAGACAATGACACATGAGCATTTGGAGAGATGTTATTTCCATATGATATTATTCATGTTGTACTTCCCTTAGCACTTAACAATTGTAGCTTAAAGTTATTTATCCAATTGTTTACTATTTTTCAATTACTAACCTGTTCTCCATGAGGGAAAAAAAAAATCACACCTAGTTTATCTTCCATCCATAGTCCATAACATATAATAATAGCAGCAGTTAACATTTTGCCCTTATCATATGCTCTTCTAAATGCTTTGACATTAATCCTTTAATCTAACAATAGACATTTTTACCTCCAATCTTACAAACAAGGACACTAAGGAACAAATTACCAAAAGACCACATCTAAACATTAAACCAGGTACTCTGACATCAGAGTCCCCATTCTCCTATATTACC
Source organism: Odocoileus virginianus (assembly GCF_023699985.2). NCBI lineage: Eukaryota > Metazoa > Chordata > Mammalia > Artiodactyla > Cervidae > Odocoileus > Odocoileus virginianus. The sequence goes on from NC_069686.1 coordinate 24,908,266, forward strand.
TGTCATATTATGCAAGCAATAAGTATTGGTTAAAAGCATGAATGAGCAATTCAGTAAATGGCTTTTTAAAATCTTGGCTAAGTGAGAAATGGATCATTTGAATTTTTCTTCTTTTCTCTCATTAGAAATATTGATCCACGTCTCTACAAAGAAAACAATGTAAGAAGAAACAAAGAAAATAATGTAAGAAAATAATGATAGCCAATTGTATTGGGAGCTTAATAATGACAGCAACCTAACTTCAATCTTGATACAACTATGGTAGAATTCCCTCAAATTCTAAAGAGACAGAAAATTTGGGTAATTTAGGTTAAATTTACTCAAAGCTGTCTTGATTTCCATTAAACTTTCTGCCAGAAATATAAACAAATACCTTAGGAAGCACAGACACCTTTCATAGTATTTGAAAAAGTGGCTTACAAACAGAATTTCTGTAAATGAGTTTGTTTATTGATTTTTAAAATCCTCATCCGTACTCTCTAAAATATTATAGCTCTAACCAAGTCATCACCTCTTCCAGGGCCTTTGATTATTCCCTCTATAGAGAAGGACTCCAAATGGTCACTTTCTCCAGACTCCAATTCACTATGTATTTTACACTTGGCTTGATTACTACTTGTCCCATTTTAAAAGATTTTCCAGGGGAATGGATGAATATCATTGTTTCAAAAAATTCTTCAAGTATAAGAAATAACTCAGTTGGTAAAGAATTTGCCTGCAATGTAGGAGACTCAGGTTTGGCCCCTGGATCAGGAAGATTCCCCTGGAGAAGAAAATGGCAACCCAGTCTAGTATTCTTGCCTGGGAAATTCCATGGACAGAGGAGCCTGGCAGGCTACTGTCTATTGGGTTGCAAGAGCTGGATACAACTTAGCAACTAAATCACCACCAATGAATACATTTGAGAGTTTCAAAATTCTACTTAATGATAAGTATAGTAACATTTTACTGAGGAGAGATCTTACTGCTTTTGCTAAAAATCAGTTTCATTCAGGAGTATGTAGGGCCTCAGACCCTGGAGAAGGAAATGGCAACCCAGTCCAGTATTCTTGCCTGGAGAATCCCATGGAAAGAGCTTGATGGACTATAGTCCATGGGGTGGCATACAGTCAGACATGACTGAGCAACTAAATAGCAAACGGGGCCTCAGAAGGAAAGGAGACTTGCATTCTGGACTGGGACACCAGAGAGCTGGACTCTAGGCCTGTAATGCTACTGACTTACCAGGAGACCTTACCCAGGTCATTTAATTTCTCAGAACCTCAGTTTCTTCATTAGTAAAACTAAAATTATATTACACGACCCTTGTCACTTCCAGAGAACATATACTTTTTAAGTAAATTACAGAAGTACTATGAATACTAGAATGAATACTGTTACTAGAATAGTAACATTCTAAAGGAGTCATTTTTAAGGGGAAATAAAACACCATCCTTTCTTGAAATCTAGAGTCCATCTAAGTGATACTGTTTCTCTATGAAGAAACAGAATGAGCTATGGTGAGGTGACTTTTGCAAATGATCTCATTCAGGAGGTACCGGGGGGACAGAGACTTGTCATTGCCAAGTAAGTCACATTTAAATTCCCTCAAGCCTTGAGAAATAATGTGAGGGAAAGTGCAAAAATAGCACAGTCATTCCTCTGGACCAAGTCGACTCCGAGGCCTCCTGAGAGTGCCGCAGCTGTGTATTCATCTATATGCAAAGAGAAATGATAAGAATCCTCTATATTTGGCATATGGTGCTCTTCTATATACCAGTGTGCTTGTCTATCAGTGTATTTTATGCTGAGCCTTTCGGTAAGGGAAGATCCACCATGCACCCTGCCTCACACACAGCCACACACATTGAAGATGCTTTATTTTTCCCTTGCAATATGGAAAATTGCAAGAGCACACAGCCACACTGAACCCACTAGAATGAAACTAGAGGCCGCTGTATCTGATTGAAACTGCGGAGAGAATTGAGATTGACAGAGTTGCAGGGCTAGAAGGTTAATGAGTCCATAGTCCTGCCTCCAGGCAGAACTGTCCTGAACCATTCCAGGCAAATGACAGCTCAGCCTCTCAGAAAAAAAAAAAAAAAAAAAAAAAAACTTCATAACGCGCTTCGGTAACATATTCCATTGTCTAAAATGTCCTTATCCTCATAAAGTTCTGAAAGCAATATAGGTCCACACCCATTTAAGCTCCCTGTTGACAGATATATAGAATAATAAAATTGACAGAAACATTGATGATGAGAGCCTTCGCGATGGGTCACAGAACTGGTTATATCTTCTCGGAGACCCCAGAAAAGGGGATAATTAGCACATCTGTGGACTCTGGTTCTAGTTACAGTAACATTATGGTTCCAACTATTTGTTTTCTATAAATCAGATCTAGGATTTATCATACATCAATAAATGAGTTTTTGCCTTGCAATTCATACCAAGAATCATAAGGTTAGCAAACACTATCTAAACTGAAACATGTAATTGAGAAATAAGCTCTTACATAAAAAAGCAAAGGAAGTACAGACTGGTAGGCAAATAAAACCATGTTTATTTACTAATGTTGTTATAGTATTCCAATTTATGGATCTGCTCTTATACATAATGCTTCTTATAGATTACTGCCTCTTATGCCTCTGGGCACTAGGAATGATGAACGTGGTGGTGGCACTATATAAAGATTAGTGTAGGCCACTGGCAGATTAGCGTTCAAATCTCTAGTCTGCTGCCTGTCATCTGGGTGACTGAGTAAACTGCTGAACCTGATCCTTACTGCCCCTACCTGTAAGAGGAACTAATAATACCTATTTCACACTGGTCTTGGATGATAAAATTGGAAAACGCTGGTAAAAGCACATAGGACCTAACAGGCAGTAGAGTAAGTGTTAGTGACACTAACCACAAATCTGATGTGCCACACACTGCCTTTCTTACCTCTTCTCCATTCATTAAAAGTTCTGGGAGAGAAGTGATGGCGTGTGGGACACATCTGCCTCCTCTGAGTGTCACCAGGCTGAGTTTCTGCTTTGATTTGGCCTCTCTTCTGTTGCTGATCCCCATGCAAATTCATCAGGGGATTTCCCTTAGGGACATCAGGGGTAAGAGCAAGGAGACTTTACGATGCCAAGCTCAAGACAATGCTGGATGTTAACTTGATTTTAATAAAATCTATGTAAGTGATGTTTGCGCTAAGACCAAGTAGATGGAATTCAGATTCTAAAACACTATACTCATTTTTAGAAAGCTGTAATAGAACTGCTTTGTGCAAAAGATAAAAAGACTGATTCAAAGACAGACTTCCTTTTGGTTCACAGGAGTGAGCAATAAGAGGAACTATTATTCATTATGAAACAGAAATGCTAATATATACAGAATTTGAAATAGATTTAAATATGCAAAGTCTCATATTATCAGAGAAATATGCTCTTACCACATAAAACAGAGAGAAGTAGAGGCATTTTAAATCATCACTCCAACTTTATGATCCAGAAACCACTGATAAATTTGAGTACATTTTCTCTTTTTCTGCACACAGTCTGACAGGCAGGACTGCTTTTAAGTTCTGCCACTTCCTAGTTAGCTGCTGTTGGGCATACCACTTAGTTTCTTTAAGCTTCTGTCACTGCATCTGAAAACTGGTATCAACTTCATAGTTATTGTGATGACTCATAAAATAAAGCATATGAAGCACTTAGCACTGTGCATGGTACATAATAAGCATACAGTCATGACAGCTATGTCATGACTGTATGCTTATTATGTATATGTTTTTGTATATGTATATGTCTTTGTTATGTATTATTTTAAATGAAAAAATGACAATTGGAGAGGAAATGAAGGTCACTAGGAAGCTACTCTGTCTTGAGCTTGGAGTCGGCACAGTACAGAAAGATTTCTCGTGTAACAACATCAGAGACAATTTATTCAATGTTTCATTATGTGCTTCTAGACACTAGGATATCATTAATATAACTGATTCAATCCTTGTATCAGTCCTGAGACAAGTGGTATCACTATTTTCATTTTATAAATGAGCAAAATGAATCAAAGACAGGTTAAGTAATATGCAAAATCTCATAGCTAAGTGACAAAGCTAGGGTTTGAATGTAACCCATCTAGTTCCAGAGTCCATTCTTATAAACTGCTGGGTGGCAAGCCCTGTACTTGCCAAGCCTTAAGACTAAAGAAAAAGCCCAGAGTAAGTGACAGAGACATCAATGGTTTAAGGGATAGTGGGATCTTATCCAAGGTTGTATACCCTACTGTGCAGAGACAGTGGGAGGGACACGACAGCAGTCTTCACTACTCAGGGAAAAAGAGGCTACCATCAACAGGGGGAAGAGACGTCAGGTTGGCTCCGTTACCAGAGAGGCCAGCACCTGGGGCAAGGGGCAAGCACACGGGCTGTTAATTGGGCCCTATAATAAGAGAAGTAGATAGTCACGTGAGAGAAGCAGGGCCTGGTTATGCAGAAAGCAAGAGAACAGCCATCTTGAGTGGCCTGACTATATACTTCTTTCCTACACCCATGCATAATTCTTACAGTCTGTGTCCACCCATCTTCCCGGATACCCCTGGAGTCAGGTATGTAGAGATACATGGAAACCATATACCACACATACAGAATTGAGGAACTGTAGCTAAAGAGTATTGAGAGGCCAAGGGATGGACAATTTGGGGGTCACAAGCTTATCAAGTCAATTTTTCATGGAAGTCCAGAAGAGGACGACACAGTCATCTCGCTTTAGCAACTCAGCAATCATACTTGTTTTGCAGTGAAGCCACCTGTTCATGAACAGATTTCCTCTGTTCAGACTAAGGATGAAATGCAAGATGTTTAACAGGCACAATACAGGGGAGATCACGACCACTAAGCAAAATGCAAGCAGTAACAGCCTTCTGAGACAACGTCACCCTGCCTGTGGTTTTCATCCTGGCCTGCAGGACCATCTTGCCTGTCCACCCACAGTGCTGACAGCTGGTGCTGAATACTGGAGAAGCGGTGTGACAGACGCCATGGTAACGTAAGGGTGCCTTTCTCCGGTAGAGCGCCTGGAGTAGTTACTTTAGTAGGTGGAGTCCGGCAGGAGACAGGTGAGATCTGTAGGCAGCAAACTGAAACCACCAAGTCCTTACCTGTCAGTCCCAGGGCCATTTTACAATGTGTTCCTCTGGGGCTAGAGCTTGTGGCAAGGGCAAAAGCAAGTTAGTGTCCTGATCAATAACCAGCAGTCATCCTTGTGGTGGTCAGGAGTCTAACTCGGATTGCATGGACTCCCTGCTTCTGGGTTAACACGGCATCAGAACTGGGATGGGACCACACATGGGGAGAGTGGGTTTCCCGTCTCAATAAATGTTTAAGTAGCCTGGCAGAAGTGGGGTTGTAAGGAAGGTGGAAATGCCAGTGTAGGTCATTTTTATTGGTCCATTCCTGAATTCATGGTCAAGAAAAGTGGATCCCTTCATTCTATCAATGTTTACAGTGGCGGGAGGAGGGGGTCTATCATGCATAGCTATTCTAGATCCCAAATAATGCTTTTTGGGTTGCTAGGTAGCTAGGATAGGCCTCCTGTAATGTCTTCCACCTGTTATATGGTAGGCTACATTTAGCTGTTGTTTCATCACACTGCATCGTCTCTCTGCCCTTTTGCATAGCTGGGACCTGAAGCCCAAGAACGCTCTAATTATTTTGCTATTGTCACAGGCCCCTAACAAACCCTTCCAAGTAACAAGCCATTCTAATTTACAAACCTGCCCCTGAGTTAATACCCCTAAAGCCTGTGTCTGTAATTGCTTAAGGGTGGTGCGTTAGGAGTATGCTCAACATAGTTGGTAAAGAATCCACCAGTAATGCAGAACACCAGAGTTTGATCCCTGGGTCAGTAAGATCCCCTGGAGCAGGAAGTGGCAACTCCAGTATTCTTGCCTGGCAAATCCCATGGACAGAGGAGCCTGGCAGGCTACAATCCATGGGGTCACAAGAGTCGGACATGACTTAGTGACTAAACCACCACCTCCACCCAACTAGAAAACAGCCAGGTATGTGATAACCCAGGTTCTGCATTTTGTCTGTATTCATCAGCCATTCCTGTGCACAAGCCTGGGGCTGCTACTTTTCAACTAGCAAGAGTCTCTGAGGTTAACAGGATTTCATCGACATAATGGAATAAAAAGACACCTTTCATGGTAAACAGTGGCCACAGGGCTCCACATGGTGGGGGTGGGGGGATACCTTGCAATTTTCATTCCCTTTCCTTACTTCCCAACATCTTGACATTTACGGGAGTCTTCTCGGCCACCCGGCTGGCTCACCAATTGTTGGGCTGCAAGTGTTCAGTTCAGTCGCTCAGTCATGTCTGACTCTTTGCGATCCCATGGACTGCAGCACGCCAGGCTTCCCTGTTCATCACCAACTCCCGGAGTTTACTCAAACTCATGTCCATTGAGTCGGTGATGGCATCCAACCATCTCATCCTCTGTCATCCCCTTCTCCTCCCACCCTCAATCTTTCCCAGCATCAGGGTCTTTTCAAATAAGTCAGTTCTTCGCATCAGGTAGCCAAAGTACTGGAGTTGCAGCTTCAGTATCAGTCCTTTCAGTGAATACCCAGGACTGATCTTTAGGATGGACTGGTTGGATCTCCTTGCAGTCCAAGGGACTCTCAAGAGTCTCCTCCAACACCACAGTTCAAAAGCATCAATTCTTCGGCGCTCAGCTTTCTTTACGGTCCAACTCTCACATCCATACATGACTACTGGAAAAACCATAGCTTTGACTAAGACGGACCTTTGTTGTACTTGCCCAGTTTTAAGGCTGAAGAAATAGTCTGTAGTTATGACAGACTCACCGGCGGCTTAAGGGACAGGAGATCTTCCTTGTCTGGAGTGGAGTCCCAGAGCAGCAGCCCCTGTGTGCTGTGTGAGGCAGCCAGCGAGCAGGAAACGCCAGCAACCTCTGCCACCTGGGGGTGGGGCAGCCGGGCTGGAAGCCTCGTTTATAGGAGAATTGATGTCAGGTTGCCAGTCACCAGGGAGACCAGCAGCTGAGGCAAGGGGCAAGCACGCAGGCAGTTAATTAGGTTCCATGATTAAGAGGATTGGATATTCATGTGAGAGAAGCAGAGCCTGGTTGAGCAGGGGGGCGTCCAGAGAATAAGAGAACAGCCGTCTTGAATGACCTGACCATACATAAATGGATATAGAAGAGTTTAATATTGAGCAGATATTTTTTGTTAATGTTGCAGTTTAAGTCAAACGTTCTAAAAAGACCATAAATTTTTTACAATTTAATTGCAATTAATTAGAAAAGGACCAGATAGATAACTACCAGGAAAAGAATTAGATAGATGCCTTATTCTTCATGAAAGAATGTTTTGCAATGTTCCCAAGTGACTTATTACACCCACCCAGAGAAGTTACAGGACCTCAGAGTTGATCCATCTCTTCTGAACTTTGTAGGTAGCTAGAAATGGTTAGGCAGCAAGCAGTGTTCTTGGAAAAATAGATTTGTATTACCCTTGGAAACAGACTGTGTTGCAAGAAAGTTTTTGGCATGAAAGGAGGCTGAGTATACACAGTTGTCTCTCAGATGGTGTGGGTTTGGAAACATAAGTGGACAAGCCAAACCCTTTTAAGTCTTCCTTTTCCTTTGAATTGAATTCCAGAATGTGGTTTTTATGTTACTATGTAGCATTTGTGTTTATCCTTATTTATTCCTGCATAATATTTCATTGAGTGGATGTAACAACAGCTATTGAATGAAAACAAGAACCCTCAGTCATTCCAAACTAAGTTAAAAGTTCCATTCTTTTCAAGTTCATTTACTTATCCCTTTTGGATATGGAGGAAAACATCCCAAAGCATTTGTGTGGTCAAATGATAAAGCAAAATTGCTGTCAACTTTTGGGGAAAACTGATATGTTCAGATACTGCTGATGAAAAGTATAAATTGGTATATTCCTTTTAGAAAACAATTTGGCAACATTTACAAAGTGCACTATAAATGTTCATAATATTTGGCACAGTTCCTCCTATTCCCGGGAATTTATCCTAAGGCAATAATTAAAAAAGAAAAAAACCATAAATGGAGAGAGAATTCAAATATAGTGTCAATTATAAATAAAACCTAAGGAGCATACTGATTATTCAACAATAGATAAATAGAGAAGTAAACAACATGGAATACTTTGTTCCCTCAAATAATGATAAATATAAACTGCATAATAACATAGAAAAACAAGATGTTAAAAATCAGGGCACTAAATGATCTGTTTACTTTGATTATACCATGTGATGTGAATAAACTAGAAAGTTTATTCTAGTTTATTCTGTTTCAATAACATTGAATAATGGAAGCAATGGTGTTAAAATACGAATAAGGATTAGGTGATTTTTTTTTTCTTCTTAAATTTCTTAAAATGTTGCTTGAGATATGCAAGAGAATTAACAAATAAGATAAATAAATGATGGAGTGTTTTCTTTGCCATTAGACTAGATAGAGCTTTCTCTTCCCACCCCCAGTGACAGAAACCAACCAACCAAACACACCAAAACTGGAAAGAAAAAAACAAACATTTAAAAAACTCCTTGCCATTCACCTCCAAGGAAAGCTATTATGTTTAGAGCTTACACTTCTGAAATAGCCACTCTGGTGAGAAAAGAGACTGAGAACAATCTTCTGGAGCAGGGTCTTCAATTTGGAGTGAACTTTGAGATATCTTACTCTGGACTTCCCTGGTGGTCCAGTGGTTAAGAATCTGCCTGCCAGTGCAAGGGACATGGGTTCAATCTCTGGTCTAGGAAGTTCCCACAGGCCTTGGGGCAACTAACCCCATGATCCACAACTACTGAGACCATGCTACAGGGTCTGTGTTCCCCAAGAGAAGACACCTCAATGAGAAGCCGGAGCTCTGCGGCTAGAGGGTAGCCCCCACTCAGAGGAACTAAAGAAAGCCGGTGAACAGCGACAAAGACCCAGCAGAGCCGGAAATAAATAAATATACGGATTCATACATACATAAATAAAAAGAGATCATACTCTTCTTGCCTCCCTCTTTCCCTCCCTTTCTTCCTTCAACTACAGCAGATGTTTATATTGCTCCTTTCTTCTTTCCTCTTACAAATTTCTTTTCAACATGGCTTTAAGGCTCCCTTTTCAATACTTTTTAGTAAATTTTTTTTCTTTGCCTTCCACCTTGATATAATTATTTTATCTTTTATTTCTATGTGTTATTTTACAGTTAATTCACTAATGCACTTTTATTCTCACTCTGTTTTGTTTGTGTGTGTGTGTGTGTTAAAGATATCCTGGTTGACTAGCTATAATTTCATTTTTAGTAATGGACATAAATAAAGGTAAATTCAACTCTAGCCCTTAAACAGTACTTCATGGTTAAGTGGTTATCGCTAAGTTTATGGTTAAGGTTAACTTTCTCAGAAGAACTAAACGACAATAGCTTTGGGTCATTAAGAACATCTTCTAATTATTCCTGTCTTCTATTCAAATTCTGTTACAGAGTAAATGCTTTAAATTTCTTTATATTAAGTTGGTGCAAAAGTAATTGCTGTTTTGCATTGCTGAACTTTGCTGTTTGACATGGGAATACATTTTTAAATAACTGTGGTTATGTTATACATCATTTTAATGCACATTTCTCACTTTATGTTTTTCTTCTAATGACATTACTTGCTGTGTATTTTATATTTATCTTAGACAATAGAACTGATGTTAGGCAGAAAACAAATTTGAGTGATTTTTTTTTTTTTAATTTGAGTTCAAAATGGGTTGTAAAGCAGCAGAGACAACTTGCAACATCAATAACACATATGGCCCAGGAACTGCTAATGAATGTACATTGCAGTGGTGGGTCAAGAAGTTTTGCCAAGGAGATGAGAGCCTGGAAGATGAGGAGTGCAGTGGCCAGCCATTGGAAGTTGACAGTGACTGACAGAGAGGATCATTGCAGCCAATCCTCTCACAACTACACGAGAAGTTGCCGAAGAACTCAGTGTCGACCGTTCTTCAGTTGTTCGGCATTTGAAGCAAATCGGAAAGGTGAAAAACCTCAATAAATGGGTGCCTCATGAGCTGCCCGAAAAAAGAAAACAATCGTTGTTTTGAAGTGTTGTCTTCTCTTATTTTACGCAAAAGCAATGGACCATTTCTCGATAGGATTGTTATATGTGAGAAAAAGTGGATTTTACAAGACAACCTGAGATGATCAGCTCAGCTGCTGGATCCCACTTTGCATATCCCAAAGCCAAAGTGCACCAAAAAAAGGCAATGGTCACTGTTTGGTGGTCTGCTGCTGGCCTGATCCACTATAGCTTTCTGATCCCGGCAAAACCATTACATCTGAGAAGTATGCTCAGCAAATCGTTGAGATGCACCAGAAACTGCAACGCCTGTAGCCAGCATTGGTCAACAGAATGGGCCCAATTCTTCTCTGCAACAACGCCTGACCACACATCCCACAACCAATGCTTCAAAAGTTGAATGAATTGGGCTACAAAGTTTTGCCTCATCTGCCACATTCACCTGATCTCTTGCCAACCAACTAACACTTCTTCAAGCATCTCAACAAATTTTTGCAGGGAAAATGTCTCCACAACCAGCAGGAGGCAGAAAATACTTTCCAAGAGTTCTTCAAATCCTAAAGCACAGATTTTTACACTACAAGAATAAACAAATTTATTTCTTGTTGGCAAAAATGTGTTGATTGTAGCGGTTCCTATTTTGATTATTAAAGATGTGCTTGAACCTAGTTATAATGATTTAAAATTCATGGTCTGAAACCACAATTACTTTTGTATCAACCTAATATTTACACAGTAAAAATAAATGCTATGTGGGAAAATTAAGTGTACTTTCCCACTTGTTTTTAAAATAGCTTTTGTCACTTAATGTACACAGTTTGTCATACGGTTGAATAGTATTTCTGGTCTTCATTGGTGTTGGAATAAGCTAGACAGGTATCTGTTGCTTGATCTGCAATACTGTATTTTCATTAGGTGTTGCTAATGATTTATTTTCTGACTTATTCATATTGAAACATTTTCAGTCTAAGTGGATCAACTGCCCTAAAATGCTTTTCAACTTACTAAATATAAGTAAAAGTTAGACTTTTCATTTTGTTATGAAATCTTGATTATAAGCAAAGACTCTAATTTGACTGTTTTCTTTGACTTAGTTCTTTTAGCATTTGCAAATACCAGACAGTATTACAAAAACTTATGCTTCTCTAAATGAGAATGTAACACTGTTACATTTTCTGTTTCATTGCTTTTATAGATGACATATAAGTCATATTTCTGTTCTCATAAGAGTATCTCTGAAGCTTAATTTAATTATCATAGGTGAACACTTAAGCAATGTCATCATGAAATAATATTCAACTAACTCACCTTCATTAAACAAGCATCTGCCTACAATGCGGGAGATCCAAGTTCAATCCCTGGGTCGGGGAAGATCCCCTGGAGAAGGAAGTGGCACCCCACTCCAGTACTCTTGCCTGGAAAATCCCAGGGACAGAGGAGCTTGGTGGGCTGCCGTCTATGGGGCTGCACAGAGTCGGACACAACTGAAGTGACTTAGCAGCAGCAGCAGTGTGGTGCCTTGAAATACAACAGGAAGGAAAACACTCTTGGTACCCTGTGCTTCTCTCTTGCAAAATAGGAAACTGATAACTTCATAAAGCTCCCCTTAGGTGTAAACTAATTCATCTGATTGTTTTTATTTCAAGGATCATAAAAGATTACCCATTTTAGTAAATGCAAAGCTTTAAAAAAAAAAAAAGGAAGATATTTTAAGTGATACCTGGTTCAATATCTAGAGTTTACCATGGTAGTCTATAACTGGTGAATGTTAGAGTTATCTTTGAATACGACTAAAGATGTGTGTATTTCTATTTTCAAACATTGGATAATACATGTGTATTGTACAAAGGAATTTAAATTGTAGGTTGCCCTATGCACTCAGAAAATTGAACAAAAGCAATGAAACATGATAAATACAGCTGAACAAACACAAGTTAAAGGATTTTACATAGTCTAAATCTACTCCCGTTGGAGCATACATTAAATATTTCTACTACCATGATATTGAGATGAGAGGATGGCCTTTTGTTACATATCGACTCTTTGGAAAATCTAATATGAAAAATTCTAAGCACATGAGAGAAGCATGTGTATTAGTTCCATGTTACACAAGGAGTCATTTTTTGGTTTTCTTTAAAAGGGATCATTTATGATCCTTCCATGAGTATATTTATAACATTATTTCATGTACAAAATTTTTGTTTCTGCACAGTTTATCAGTAATGATCTATTGTGTAAAGCATGGTTCACTTGTAATCTTCTTATACTGCACTAAGCTAGGCTGAGTAGCCTCAAGGTCATTCAGACCAGTTTTTGCTTCTGTGTAAAGACAGCCTCAAGCTATTTAAGGAATATCTGGCTGCTGGAGAGCTTGGAGCCAAATTGGCAGTTCAGTAGCAAGTGTAGGCTTTTTAGATATTAACCTTACTCCTGGCTCCATCTAACTTTTCCATTCTTATTTTTCCTTGTTTAAAAACACTTATTTAAAAGTTCAAAAAAATTTTTACATGTGAAATAAACTCTCAATCTACCCTAGATTGTTCTGGGTGCTTATCTAGATATAAATAAAGATGGAATAAATAATTTGTGTGATTATTAGGAAACCCAAAGATCAGAATTATGAAATAGCCTACTGCTTTAATTATGTTTTATGCTAGAATATCCAGAATGAACAGCCATAAAAAAGAATCACTTTTTAGCAGATAATAAGTCATGTATTGGGGGTTCCCAGGTGGCTCAGTGGTAAAGAATCTGCCTGCCAAAGTAAGAGATGCAAGAGACGGAGGTTCAATCCCAGATCTGGGAAGATCCCCTGGAGTAGGAAATGGCAACCCACTCCAGCATTCTTGCCTGGAAAACTCCATGGACAGAGGAGCCTGGCAGGCTACAGCCCATGGTGTCTCAAAGAGTCTGACACACACACACACACAAATAAATGAATTTTTAAAAAAATAAATAAATAAAGAGTCTGACACAACTGAGCGACTGAGCACACACAAGTCATGTATTAGTAAACATGAAGAAACACTCACGGGTAAATGACTTACTTAAATACATAGTTTTACTTGAAGTAATCCTAATACCACTTATTTGTAAGTTCTAAACAGTATAAGAACCTGCATAAATGGACTATGACATTTTGAAAACTGCTTCAATCTTTAAAATGGTACATTAATGTTGATTTACTGAAAATCTCGTGAAAATACCTATGACCTCTACATTAATACATGGTGAAAGGATAGTAATCAGTGAAACGTCTGTGATTTCCACATGAATCAACAGTGGTACATTGCTAACGTAACAGTCAATTACATCATGTTTAATTTATGGGAAAATGTTTGGATATGCTTAAAATGTCTGTGGTAAATCATTTTGGGATCTTAATTGAACATTTTTCTGTGATAAATTACTCTGTAAACACTGAAATAATATTCTTACATAACTACTAATTTATTTTGAAAGACTCCAACAACCCCAAATCATTACGTTATTTTCTTTGTATGATCCAAAGCATGTACCCTGCAGGACTTAATTTTCTTTTCTGGTAGCAAATAATCTTAACATTTATGAAATTCTTATTTCCATTCCACAGCCTAGTTATCAGTTCTTAAAACTCAAAATATCTATGTGAGTTTAATGTACTAAATATCATGGTATACTACGGTTTCTTCAATAATGAAAAATGCTTAAAATTAAAAATTTGACACTCTTCCCCAATAATAAGCTACTTAATTTAGTATACTAGTGTAGTAATGCTCTATTTCCATACTCTATTACTTTATTATTAAGAATATTTAAGAAAAGGGTTCATTTTTATGGTGGAGACTAGTTGAAATGTCATTATTACAGAAAAGATTATTATTAAAATGAATTAATACATTATTAATACAGAAAAGATTTTATGTAAAGTTGAGAAATAAGTATTTTTAATCATAAAATACTATGACACTAAAAATTAATAATTTTCCATGTCACTACCATTCACTACTTGATGAAATGTTTAAGTCAAATAAATATTTAAATCAAATAAATCCCATTTTGAAAATGTATATGTCTGTCTACTTGAAATACAATAATTCTTCCTAAATTATAATTAATTTAGATACTATAATTTAAAATTGATGCAAGTTTATATTATTCCAATAGCTATAAACTTAAACTGGACTGTGATTTTTCTATCACTTTCCAGAAAAATGAGTTAAGAACAAATCTGGAGACTATACCAGTCCAAGTTCTTGGCTGCAAAAAGGAACACAAACAAAGCAACGTGACACAGCAAAAGTAAGCACAGCTTCTCCGGCTGAGGCCTTAATTGGATTCTGTGACTCCCTTTGTGCATTATACTTTCCTTTGCCTTTAGTTTGAATCTCAGTGGGTCACGACTTTTTACCCACTATGGTGAGGGAGCTGAACCCCCAGGAACCTTGTTTAAGTCAGCTTGCAGTATACTGACATTTTCTTCCACCCAACACTGTGCCAGTAAGTCTATTTTCCCTTAAGGGGGACAGACAAACATAGCAACACAGCAACAGTCATCATCTTCTCTCTGTAGCGTTTTTGGTGGTTTTTTAAAGTATTTATTTACTCGGCTGCATCGGGTCTTAGTTGTAGCACATGGTATCTTTCTTTTTTTTTTTTTCATTTATTTTTATTAGTTGGAGGCTAATTACTCTACAATATTGTAGTGGTTTTTGTCATACATTGACATGAATCAGCCATAGATTTACAAATATTCCCCATCCCGATCCCCCCTCCCACCTCTCAACATTCAGAAAATGAAGATCATGGCATCTGGTCCCATCCCTTCATAGCAAATAGATGGGGAAACAATGGAAACAGTGACAGACTTTATTTTGGAGGGCTCCAAAATCACTGAAGATGGTGACTGCAGCCATGAAATTAAAAGATGTTTGCTCCTTGGGAGAAAAGCTATGACAAACCTAGACAGCATATTAAAAAGCGGATGAAACTGGAACCCATCATACAGAGTGAAGTATGTGTGTGTATACTAACATGGTATCTTTCATTGTGGTGCATGGGCTTCTCTAGTTAAAGCACAGGCTCTCAAGTTGTGGTACTCGAGCCTAGCTGCCCCACGGCACGTGGGATCTGTTTCCTGACCAGGGATGGAACACATGTCCCCTGCACTGGAAGCTGTTTCCAAACACTGGACCACCAGGGAAGTCCTTCTCTGTAGGTTTCTGGTTTTTTCCCCAATGGCTCAGTGGTAAAGAATCTGCCTGCAATGCAGGAGATATAGGACACATGGGTTCCATCCCTGGGTCGGGAAGATCCCCTGGAGAAGGAAATGGCAATTCACTCCAGTATTCTTGCCTGGGAAATCCTATGGGCAGAGGAGCCTGGCAGGCTACAGCCTATGGGGTTACAAAGAGGTGGACGTGACTGAGCATACACACACAAACACACATAGGGCATGAAGAACCCAATCTGATTAGGTGCAGCCTTACTTTTCAATTCAGTGGAATTCCAATCCTCATGTAACTATTCCATCAGAATCTAAAATCAAAAAGGATAGAAAGCAAACAACTGACATGAGAGTCAGTAAAATATAATCCCGAGAACCTCCACCCCAATTTCAAACCCTAGGGTTTCCGACTTGAATATTCTAGGTGGAAAAGGAACTCCACGGGGTAATCATTTATTCAAAGTGTATAACATGTCCTGCAGGACAACACATCAAACCCCTACACTGTTGACTCTCAGGTGAATTTACCTAAGTGACTGGGAATGGGGTATGCAAAAGGAACAGGGAATCCCTTGAACATTAACTCGTTGACTTCCTGTCTCTTTAAAAAATGACTTTCTTTAAACTGAAACTATTTAGTGTGGGGTACCAAAATCATTGCAGATGGTGATTGCAGCCATGAAATCTAAAGACACTTACTCCTTGGAAGGAAAGTTATGACCAACCTAGACAGCATATTGAAAAGCAGAGACATTACTTTGCCAACAAAGGTCCGTCTAGTCAAGGCTATGGTTTTTCCAGTGGTCATGTATGGATGTGAGAGTTGGACTGTGAAGAAAGCTGTGTGCCTAAAAATTGATGCTTTTGAACTATAGTGTTGGAGAAGACTCTTGAGAGTCCCTTGAACTGCAAGGAGATCCAACTAGTCCATCCTAAAGGAGATCAGTCCTGGGTGTTCATTGGAAGGACTGATGCTGAAGCTGAAACTCCACCCAATACTTTGGCCACCTCATGCAAAGAGTTGACTCATTGGAAAAGACCCTGATGCTGGGAGGGATTGAGGGCATGAGGAGAAGGAGATGACAGATGATGAGATGGCTGGATGGCATCAGCCACTCAATGGACATGAGTTTGAGTAAACTCCAGGAGTTTGTGATGGACAGGGAGGCCTGGCATGCTGCGATTCACGGGGTCACAGAGTTGGACACAACTGAGCGACATAACTGAACCATGTCTTTGCATAAGGCAACCGGTTAACCTACAGGTGGCATAATGACAGAGAAAAATGATAAGGGAAAGCAAAAATAAATTCAGAATATCTGCTGCAATTTGGAAAAATTGCTGCTGTCTGCTCCCCATACCATAAAGATGACTGGTATTCTGTGTGAACAGTGAAAGTTGCTCAGTTGTGTCTGACTCTGCGACCCCATGGAATCCTCCAGGTCAGAATACTGGAGTGGGTAGCCTGTTCCCTTCTCCAGGGGATCTGCACAACCCAGGGCTCAAACCCAGGTCTCCCGCATTGCAGGCGGATTCTTTACCAGCTGAGCCACCAGGGAAGTCCAAGAATTCTGGGGTGGGTAGCCTAACCCTTCTCCAGGGGATCTTTCCAACCCAGGAATCAAACCAGGATCTCCTGCATTGCAGGCAGATTCTTTACCAGCTGAGCTGTTTGACATGGAATTGTTCTTGGTCTCTCCAGGTATAACGCTTTTTAGAAGCCTGTGATTAGTTACTGATATTCCCTGTAGCTGGATGGCCACTGATGAGAACTCCATGTTGTTGAAACCAGGGAGAATCTTCATTCCCTCTATGATAAATGTTTGGTTCATGAACCCACTGGCATGCCAAGAAAGGAGATTAACCTGTATTTATGGAGTGTGTCACATATCCACACTAGAGGCTTTGTGGTGAACATATAACCTCCCAAGAAAGGTACTCACATTATGAGAGCACAGATTTGTTCAACATACCCTTTCCCCAAACTCCTGCATCATCCTCCAGTCCTACTGCTCCCAACTGCCTGGCCATCTGACTAGTTTCATTAGCCACTGGATTGGTATAGGTTCTTGTTCTGATTATCTTTGCTGTTTATAAAACTAACCTACAATTTAGTGGCTTAGGGCTTCTCTGGTGGTTCAGACAGTAAGAATCTGCCTGCAATGCAGGAGACCAGGGTTTGATCCTTGAGTCGGGAAGATCCCTAAGGGAGGAAATGGCAACCTACTCCAGTATTCTTGCCTGGAGAATTCCATGGATGGAGGAACCTTGTGGGTTACAGTCCATGGGTCAAAGAACTGGACACCACTGAGTGACTAACACTTTCACTTTATTTTTTAGTGTCCTGAAGCAATCACTCTAATAGGATCATGAATTCTATAGGTAAGGAATTCAGGTGGAACCCTGGGGAAGGTTTCCCCTGTCCTATGATGTCTACGGCCTTAGTTAGGATATCCTGAGCTTGGGGATGACTCATTAACTATGGGCTGGAGCCATCTGAAGTCTCCTTTGTACATATCTGGTACCTAGATTGGACTGACTCAAGGACGAAGACTGATGACTGAAGTAATTACATAAGTCCTCTCTTGGCAACCACAGACCATGATGGTCAGAGAGTGGTAGGATTTCATTCCCAGGGACCACACACAAGAAACAAGTTAATTAGCTGTTTCAGTTCTTCATACTAGAATCAGGCAGGTCTACATTCTATCCCTAAAATGACTAGAATTTTCTATTCCTTCACCCTCAACAAAGCCAGATAAAAGCCCTGGATCCTGCCCAATTTCACTGAGGTTCTTAGCTGCAACTTACTTACTGGTAACAGTTTCTGTTTAAACTGGGGTCTTGCTTGCATAGCAGAAGCCTACTCTGATTCTACAAAGCAGACAAGGACTTCATTGGAAGAAAAAAATGTTGGCTCAGACAGTCCATAAGAGGGCTAGAGAATCAAGCTCAGGAAAGGGGCCTGGGTTAGAGACTGGGAAGCAGAGAAGGTAGCTAAGTGCCTCGCTCAGGATCAGCCTGGACAGAATATCCCCATTAGCAGTGCTGTCACTGGATCCTGGCTGCTGCTGCTAGCATGAAGCCTTCGAACCGCGGTGACTTAACTGCTCAGTTGCCTCCAGAACAACCCTCATCTACCGCTGATTTTGTCACTTCCTAAAGATCCAACATTCTCGTATAGAGCGTCCTGCTGACCAAACCTAAGAGACATGTCTGCACCTTAGCTCTTGGGGTGAGAAGAGGGGATGAATGTTCCTTCTGGTTCCCAAAAGGTATTTCCATAACAATATTCCTATCAGATAAAAAGGGGTCTTAGATTCTGAGCAGACAAAAATGAGGAACATACCCACTGAACATGCCTAATCTGATTATTTGATAATTAAAACAAATGAATGGGTGAAATAGGAGTAAGATTTAATTAGTTTATGCAACCACTTTAATAAAAAAGATCCCGAAGCTGCTAGCCTTAGTGTTGAAGTGTGACTGGGTAAATCATTTAACCTCTTGAGTTGTCTTGTCTTACATATATAAAAATGAGAGTTTGGCCTCTGATCTCGGATTTTCATTATGACTAACTTGTAAAAAAATTATTGTCAGTGTAACTTGCAGAGGCTCATCCACATGGTGGAGCCATACACCTGGGACTTGGCAATACCCACTGCCTCAGTTTTATAATATTAAAGAAACTCTTAGTAAACCAAGTTGGCTAATTTCTTTGAAGTTACAATGGATTGTTTTAATATGTATATATTAATGAAAGGTTATTGAACAAAGCTTGATTAAACTTAATGGTTATCCATCCAATTTTCCATTGTGTGTGCAGAAATTTGGGAAATATTTTTCCCCACAGAGTCTCATTTTGTTTTCTCAACTCCAACACAGTCTGGAGATAGCCAATAGATTTGAAAATGGCAAATTCAAGAAATATCCTTCCCCAAAGAGTGTGGGTTCTTGGTACAGAAATCTTTTCATGAGAGACTTGGTTCCAAGGTTCTCCATAAAGAAATCTGGGGACTTTCCATCTAATTTGCCTCATGTCTCATTTGAGTCATTCCTTCAGTGGCCTAGATGTCACTTCTGAGGGATGATCCAACCTTTACAAGATAATGCAGAATCTTTTCCCTCCCCTTTGGGAAAGATCACAAATATGCTTTGAAGGAAAAGATGATGACCCTCCAGACTGTCTGGCTTCCCCTTTCACAGTAATTCTATTAGGGAGTCTCTCAACCTCACAGGGAATCCCCTTGGATTCGTCTTTTGGCAGGCAATACTGAACCAAGACCAAATCTTCAAAGAAGACTTTACTTAACAGTGACTCCCACAGTCCATCCCTCACAACAGAGCAATGTTTTGTAAATTCAGGGAAGTATGTTTGCATTTTGGACAAAAATATATTTGGTCAAAATTTTGCACAGTGTGCTATAACATAGGCTGGGTCCAAATTTCCCAACAGGGTTATGACAGGAAAATAAGACAACCGGAATAGGCATTCTGAAATGTCTGCTCATCCTAGCAACATGAAGTTCTCATACTTGGGGACTCTGGGTTTTATTTAGCTGACTTGAGTCATGTCTGTGTAGGGGAAATTCCTAGTGAGGTCCTGGATGTGACCGCTGGGTGTGCTCCAGTCTCCTGAAGCCAACACCAGCTCAAAACAGGACCTCATTCAAGGGAAGCTTACCGTCAGACTGGCTCCCACAATCTTTCTGTGAGACTAGCTCCATGATACAGGGATGTTCACACAGTGGGAATATGCATTCAGAAACTACTTTCTGACCAGCTATATTAAATCCCCATATTATGGCAGACAACGGCTATTATATTTTATTACATAGATGTAACTAAAGATCACTGGTTGGGTGAAGATTTAATATGAACAGATGATGGGTAGATTTCACAAGTGACAAAGTGCTGTTTGGAACATTTTCATTTTCTCACTAACATTACAAAAAAACCCACAAAAACATGAAGCTGAAGGGGCCAGTAATAATGATCTATTTCATGAGCTGATGGGCTTCCCTGGTGGCCCAGAAGGTAAAGAATCTGCCTGCAATGCAGGAGACCAGGGTTCAATCCTTGGGTTGTGAAGATCCCTTGGAGAAGGGGGTGGCAACCCACTCCAGTATTCTTGCTTAGAGAATCCCCATAGAGAGAAGCCTGGCAGGCTACAGTCCATGGGGTCACAAAGAGTTGGACATGACTAAATAACTAACACTTTCACTTTCATGAGCTGATAGAAAAATCAAGAAGATAGTAGATGTTCACACTTATACTATGCTAAAACTCTTCACATAGGGCCTGACATAAAATAACCATAATAATGAACTAATATTTATGTTAACTTTACAACATGAACATATTATTACATCTAATTTTAGGGAGAAAAACTAAGGTACAAAAAAAAGTTAGTCATGTTGCCTAAGTACATCCTGTTAGTTACAGATGTGTTAAGGTTTGAAGTCAGGTCTTTTCCTACCACAGCCCATGGACTTAGCCACACCACTTTGCCTGTGATGGATGCAAACTGAATAGATAAATTTTTTAAATAAATAAACACATTAAACACTGAAATTACGGAGGACAAAACTCCTCTTTGGATTATGAGTTTTTAAAACTCCTCTTCATTCCTACATAATTGTGTTAATTTATCTTATTATTGTCTCAAATTCAGTTTAGCAAAAATATTACTCCTAAACTTTAATAAAATCTGTTGGCTAATATTAACATAAACACCTTGCTTTGCATGGAATTGTGCTGACCTTTGATGTATATGCTGTATAGTTGTCTTAATTCCAAATTTAAGAATGTGTAAGCAAAAACAAAAGCTCTTGCATTTTTAAAAAGATTAAGTGAAGTTGTAGAGCACATTGATGACCTATGTAAACACAATGGATTTGCTCAAGGGACTGCTTCAGTATGGCCTACATACTGCTTATGTATGGCCTTTACATACCAAGGTCAAGTTCAATCTGACATGGCAAACTTATTCCAAAAATACAAGTCATTTTTAGAGGCCACATTTATTTCCCAAAAGACATTTCTATATGCTATAAAAATGAAAGTCATTTTATGTAGACCCCTTTATTCATTTGCCACTATTCTCTCTTTCTTTTAGGATTTCTGAGGATTTTCATTTCCTATTGTATATCCAAACCAACCTCACTCTATCCCTTAGAACTTTCCAGAAAAATATCCAAGAATTAATAAGCAAGCAAAAGAATATTTTAGAGAAGTTTTATAGACTGTTCAACTGTCACATATGCCAAAAAAATCATTGTTTTTATATGGTCTGGTAAATGACCTGATGATCTGTGTAGGAAATTAGTTGTTTTATTCACTTATATACTTATGCATTACACCATTATATAGGCATCCACTGCTTTGGGGAATGAATACTTACAAAATATTTGAGTTCGAAGGCCTTTGTCAAATAAGATGAAACTTAGTTGCAAAATCAGGGGCTGGCAAACTTTTTTATAAAGGATCAGATAATAAGTATTTCAGGCTTTCCTGGCCATATGTCTTTGTTGAAGCTCCTCAACTCTGCCATTGTAATGCAAAAGCAGTCATACATGAACCAACAGTGTGACTTCATTCCCATAAAACTTTATGGACACTGAATTTTGAATTTAATTTTTATGTATCACAAACTATTATTCTTTGATTTTGCTCAACCATTTAAAAATGTGAAAATCATTCTTAGCTAGTGGGTCCTCCAGCTGTAGTTTACTAACCCCTGCAAAAAACAGTGAAGTCAGGTGTAAATGAAAATAACAAAAATCTGCCAATGAACTGATTTTTTAAATGTCAATGATAAAGATGTAGAGATAGTGGCATTTTAATTAGTATATTTGTTTTTGCTTTTAATCTCTGCTGGGAATTTTCTTTTGTTACCTCTTCCAAATTTGCAATGTTTTCCAAATCCACTATCTTTTTTTCTTTTTTTACTGTCCATCAACCATTTTACCCTTGATACTGTGTTCTTCAAAATGTACACTGATTTGCTCTTTTGTTATTATTTATAATAATTGATAAAAACTGAGATAATTGATAGCAAAGGATATATTGGCTTCTTTATCCTTGCTCTGATAAATGGTTGTCATTTTATGTTTTTAAGTTTCCATAAATGTAGTATTCCTCTGTCTTCTTAATAATACAAAATTCTCTTCTCTCACCTTTCTCTTTATGATAGATTATCTTTAAAATATGGTGATGTACTATGATTTTGGCTATTCTAATTATGATGTAATCTAAAGTAGGGATTAATAGCTATTAATAACATTGGGACTGAACTTTGGCCCTTGTGGAACTGGTAAGCATATGGAAGAGAAGAACCAAGTACAGGCAAGATTAAAAGTTGGGTGAAGACCTGAAATAGAAACACACAGGATAATTGCTTTAATGATAAGGAAGTGAAGATGTGATATTAAAGGGAGTTCAAGGCTTGGCCCTACATCCAATAAAAAAAAAAAAAAAAAAGGATAGCTACATTATGAGAATAAGTGACAAAAGTCCTAAAAGTTCAAAACTGTCTTTTTAGGTCAAAACTAAAGAATACTAATTTGTTGGCATTTTAATACAGATCATGAATAAGATTAATAAACAACACAGTGTCTGAAAAAATTAGGTTTATCATAACATTATCAATATTACAAAAAAAAAAAAAAACCTCAGAGAAGAGAAAAGATCACTATGTATGAACTGATGAGCTGATATACTGGTTTGGCAGCTGGTAGTATGGATCCTGAACTAGAGAGGCCAGGGTTCAAGTGTATGTGAATGGCAGGCACTGCATGGTGAAAAACCCAAGCATAGAAACTGGCATATAAAAATAGGGTAACTAGAGACAAGGCAGAAAGATGAATGGGATCAAGAAAGATGTTCACAACCTGGAATCTGAGTCATCTAACAAGGATAGTTCAAAACTTGCAGGGAACAACCTGAATTTTGAGTTCCTGCCAGCATTGGGAGAATAGTCACAGATGAGGCTCTATTGCTGAGAAATTAAAACTGGCAGGAAAAAAAGAGAATGAGCGAGAGCTGTACTATAAACAACATAAGAATGAAGTGACACCATAGTTAGATTACATTATTTATTATAAAATAAAACTAGGTCTTCCAATTATTCATTTAAATTATGTCACTATTCAAATTAATTTATGTATCATCAATTAGAGACTAGCTGATATTTATTTTAGTCATTCTAATGAAAAATGTGGTCATGGAAAATGCATATTTGACTGTTTACGCCCTAAAATCTGGAACTTACGCCTGTTTGGAGGAGTGCAGCTGGTCACATAGCTGGCCCCACACCTCACTGACCCATCACTATGTCTGTCCAAGCCCTCTGAACATCTCTCGAGGCCTCTACGTCTTTCCTCCTGGTTGCCTCAGTTTAGTTCAACTCTTTGGCTTATTTCACCTGGATTATTGAAATGTCTTCTTAAAGTCGTTCTTCACTCTTGAGTCAGAATGATCTTTACAAAACAAAAATTAATCATCCCCCTTCCCATCACCTTTAAAAGCCTAGCACCATTAACACCCAGCTGAACAACTTTGCTAAAGGACTTTTAACTCTCTTTGCCTCAGTTTCACTATCTATAAAAGTAGGAGTGATAACAGTACCTAAAGCATATACCAGTTATGAAGGCAAAATAAGATGCATTTAGATCAATGTGGAGCCCATAATAAGCACTAGAAGTGCATTACTTGTCACTCTTACTTTTTAGCATGACATCCAAAGTGCGTTGTAGGGCATCCAGCACCCCTCACGATGTCGCCATTACTTTCCTGTCTGCATTAACCCTTTTCACTCTCTATGATCTTTCCCTCCTTCACACCAGCAAAGCTCTGCTCTCACTATACTGAACTACTTGCATCTATTTCGAACCTTCCACTCTTTCTCTTGGACTTCCATGGTGGTTTAGCAGTAAAGAGTCTGCCTGCAGTGCAGGAGACGCAGGAGACGTGGGTTCAATCCCTGTGTTGGGAAGATCCCCTGGAGGAGGGCATGGCAACTGACTCCAGTATCCTTGCCTGGAGAATCCCATGGATAGAGGACCTTGGAGGACTAAAGTTCATAGGGTCACAAAGAGTTGGATATGACTGAAGCGACTGAGCACACACATTCTTTCTCTTGCATGTGTAGCTGTTATATCTGGCAAATCCCATTTCACATAATTTGCCTAATTAAATTCTATTCTTTTTTAGGACATAGCTTCATGGCCATCTTTTTTTTAAAGTTAATTATTTTAATTGGAGGCTAATTACTTTACAATATTGCAGTGATTTTGCCATACATTGACATGAGTCAGCCATGGGTGTACATGTGTCCCCATCCTGAATCTCCCTCCCACCTCCCTCCCCATCCCATCCCTCAGGGTCCCATCCCTCAGTGCCCTGAGCACCCTGTCTCATGCATCCAACCTGGACTGGCGATCTATTTCACATATGATAATATACATGTTTCAATACTATTCTCTCAAATCAACCCACCCTCGCCTTCTCCCAGAGTCCAAAAGTATTTACATGTGTGTCTCCTTTGCTTTCTTACATATAGTGTCATTGTTACCATCTTTCTAAATTCCATATATATGCGTTACTATACTATATTGGTGTTTTTCTTTCTGACTTACTTCACTCTGTATGATAGGCTCCAGTTTCATCCACCTCTTTGCAAAGACTTTTCTGGTCTCCTATGCCAGGACCATGTGCTCTTTCTGCCTAGATGCCCTGTAGGACCTGTGTTTTCACCTGCCTTCATGAAACTGCTTGCTTCTTTGGCTCTCTCCCCCATTAATCCATAAGACTCTTGGAGGCAGAATTTTCTGAGGCCAGAGCCTATGACAGTGCCTGAAATATAGCGCACATATAATAAATATTTGCTGCCCTCATGAATGAACAGGATGGCATAATATGATTATTATTTCAAAAGTAAAACAAAACAAAGCTTATTGGTGGCAATTATATAAATGTCCTATTTGTTCCCTTCCCAAAATATTTAAGCATGCTGGAAATACATAAGTAAATCTGGAATATAAACATGTCTTAAATGAAAGTTTGTAACCATTCTATATCAAACATTTTATAAAAGTACTATAAAAATATACTTAATGTTACAAGCTAGAAATTATTGAACCACACAGGAAAAAAAATCAAACTGACAAACTGAGTGAGTAATTATGTTTCTATTTATTTCTTTATGTTTCAATTCGGGCTCTTCCTTTAACTTTGAAATAAACATGTTCAGGGAGCTTAGTTTACTGGACTGTCATCCAGGACTGACTGAATTGAAGCACACTGGGGGAATACAAATATATTTTTATCCATCATGGCAGATGCTCTTTGAAACTTGAATTGTGAGCACAGAAGTTCAATGAATGTGTTTTTCACTTGTTCTTCTGACAGATAGAGGCCAAATGACACAGTGGGAAGATGCTCAACCAAGTGTCAAGATAAAAACTTGTATTCTAGGGTCCTCTTTGCTACTTAAAATAGCCTTGTGACTATAAGTGCATCATTCAACATCTCTAAGGCTTGGAAATGTAAAAGAAAGACATTTTGTAAGTGGCACAGCATGGGTGGTAGAAAGGCTCTGATATGTGCGTGCCTGAGGAGTCCTGGTCTTGCCACTGACACTCGGGTGACCACTGAACCATCTGTTTTCTATTTCTCTTTCACCCATTTACATACACTGACACTTTGTTAGGCATTCAGAAATAAAATATGTGGCTCTTATCTAGAGGAGCTCGGAGTTCAGGGTAAAAGATAGAGATCCAAATCTCTGATAATATCATTTCTATTCACACATCCCAAACATTTGTGTGCGTAAGAATCACCTGCAGATTTCCTTAAAATGCAGATTGTGATTCCGTAGGTCTGCGGAAGAACCTGAGATTCTACATTTTTCACAAGTTCCCAGGCTGTGGAGACTGTGGACCAATGGACCAAAGTTTAGGAGCAAGTGCATTGAGATATAAACAGGGTGATGCTAAGAGAGCACAGAAGAAAGGAAACTAACTCAACATGGAAGGCTCCACAGAGGGAGATGGAGTTGAGGGATAAGCAATAGAAGGTGGAAAGCATTTGAGTGGGCTTCCCCAGTGGCCCAGCAGTAAAGAATCCGCTTGCAATGCAGGAGACCCAGGAAATGCAGGTTCAGTCCTGGGTTGGGAAGATTCCCTGGAGGAGGACATAGCAACCCACTCCAGTCTTCCTGCTGGGAAAATCTCACAGAGGACAGTCTCCTGGGCTACAGTCCATAGGCTCACAAAGAGTTGGACAGGACTGAGGTGGCTGAGCACGCACATAGGTATATGCATTTGAGTAGAGGGAGTATTTTATACAGGACACAGGATGTGCAAATGGCCATAGTCTGGGTGTAAAATAAAAGAACATTGGAGGAGGCAAGTGACAAGGACACCAATTTCCAGGAAGTGCAATAGTCCACAAGAGGGATGATGAGGACCTGCTTTGATGCATTCATCTGATTATTTGTAGCTCCATTTTGCAGAGTGGGTACGGTGGAGGGGGCCTCATGAAGGTGGGGATAGTGAGGATGAAAAGGAAATAGATGTCTCCCTATATATTTATGAGGTAAAAAATGACAAGACCAGATCCATGATTGAATATGACTCAGAGTAAAGGGTGAGGCTGGGATGCTTGTGTCTCAGACGACTGGAAAACAGGGTTAGTTTTTTAACTCAGGGAATTCATCAGAGAGACACACTTGGATCAGGTGGGGGAAGTGAAAAACGAGCATAAAATGAGTTTTGATATCAATAATTTAATGATTAGAGGATGGTGGCTCATGTCTATTTAGGTCTAATGATCTATTGTTGTTCTCTTTTGTTAAATCCACTGCCCATGAACGCTGCATAGAGTTATTTTTTCTATTTGAAAGAAAGTGTTAATTGCTTAGTCGTGTCCGACTCTTTGTGACCCCATGGAGTAGCTTGCCAGGCTCCCCTGTCCATGAAATTCTCTAGGCAAGAATACTTGAGTGGGTAGCCATTCACTTCTCCAGGGTATCTTCCCGAACCAGGGATTGAACTGGGTCTCCTGCATTGCAGGCAGATTCTTTACCGTTTGGGCCAGGGAAACCCACTTTCTATTTAGCAATACATAAAACAACTTTAAGAGACAATTAACATTTTACCCTCATCTCATGAGCCCCTTTAGGAATTTACTTTTCTTACTTATAAATTCTTTGTGTATCCTTAAAAGTTGACTATTATGATTTTAAATAATGTTTTTTTTTTTTTCTGAATACATCTTTTTATCTTGCCCATGCATGCTTAATCACTCAGTCATGTCCAACTCTATGCAATCCCATGGACTGTAGTCTTCCAGGCTCCTCTGTCCATGGGATTTCCCAGGCAAGAATACTGGAGTGGGTTGTCGTATCCTTCTCCAGGGGATCTTCCCAATTCAGTGATCAAACCCAGGTCTCCTGCATTGCAGGTGGACTCTACCATCTAAGACACCAGGGAAGCCCTTATCTTGCCCATGGGTGGGTCATATGATACAATTCATTTTCCTGTGTCTCTTCCTTTTACTTATTGCTGCACTGTTTCAGCTGTTTTTGTGAAAAAGTGATTATTGACCTTATTTTCTCCTTTGACACTACCTTCTCATTTCTCATGGGCTCTACCTTATTATATTTCAGGCTTTTAAAATAAGTCATTCATTCTGAAATAACTTGTCCTGAATAAATTCATTTTGGTAGTCCTATATCTTAAAGCTTATACACTAAAGTTGGACTTTATTACTTAATATTTCTCCAATATATCATACATCTTGCCCCTTTACCTTTGCTGATATTGTGTTTCTGCACAACCTTGAAAACCCAGTTCTCACTTTTAAGATCTTTTGAGTTTTCAAGAGAATTAGAGATCTAGATTTTTATTTGAGGTCTAATGATCTTACTGTTGATTTACATATTTAAAACAGTGCTGTTCATAGTTGTTTCAGTTTGATCTGGCCTCTAAAAAGATGTGTTGAAGTCTACACTCTAGTGCCTGTGGATGTGACCTTATTTAACTTGTTCCTATTTTACTTGGCTGTGTAGGGTCTGAGTTGCAGCACTTGGGATCTTTGGCACTACATTTGGGATCTTTACACTGCGTCACATAGACTCTCTAGTTGTGGCAGCCGGGCTTAATCTTAGTTCCCCGACCAAGGATTGAACTCGTGTCCCTTCCATTGCAAGGCAAATTCTTTACCACTGGGCCACCAGGGAAGTCCCAGACCTTATTTCAAAATAGGGTCTTTGTAAATGTAATCAAGTAAAGATGAGGTCACTAGGGTGGACCCTAATCCGACATGACTGGTGTCCTTATAAGAAAAGAAGGGAGAAGAAACACACATAAGGAAAAGGTCATGTGAGGAAGGCAGATGTTGTAATGATGCATCTACATGCTGGCTGTCACCAGAAGTCAGGAAGGGAGGCATGGGACAGATTTTCCCTCACAGCCCTCAGAAGGAACTGATCGTGTTGGCTTCTAGACTCCAGAACCCTGAGACAGTAAAATTCTCTTGTTTTAAGCCACATAATTTGTGTTGCTCTGTTACTACAGCCCTAGGAAACCGATACAATTGTAAAAAAAAAAGTTCGCCTGTCAGTTTAATATATGGTTTACCACTCTGTAATATTAAGTAATTTTGTTAAATTTATTTTTTAGATAAAAACCCTAGGAATTTGTAAAAATAGATATTTTTGGCTATGCTTTTCTGGAATATGGCAAGTTACTTCATACCATTACCAACATCTCCATTTTCATCTGATATTTCAGCTAAATTGTTGTTTTTCAGTAGCTCAGTCATGTCTGATTCTTTGTGACCCCATGAACTGCAGCACGCCAGGTTTCCCTGTCCTTCACTATCTCCCAGAATTTACTCAAACTCATGTCCATTGAGTCTATGATGCCATCGAGCCATCTCATCCTCTGTTGCCCCCTTCTCCTCTTGCTCTCAATCTTTCCCAGCATCAGGGTCTTTTCCAATGAGTTAGCTCTTCGCATCAGGTGACCAAAGTATTGTAGCTTCAGCATCAGTTCTTCCAATGAATAATCAGGACTGATTTCTTTTAGGATTGACTGGCTTGCTCTCCTTACTGTCCAAGGGACTCTCAAGAGTCTTCTCCAGCACCACAGTTCAAAAGCATCAATTCTCAGTGCTCAGACTTCTTTATGGTCCAACTCTGAAATCTGTACATGACTACTGGAAAAGCCATAGCTTCGGCTATATGGACCTTTGTCAGCAAATAGATGACTAGAAAGTTAAGTTTTTGAATTTATTCCCTCAATAAATATCAGTATTAAACACCAGGTACCAGAAAGTGAACTAGATACAATGGATACAACTATGAATAATCATTTTACTAAGAAATTGATCATTATCACAGTAGTTATACTACAATAATGGTGATGATGGAAAAGTAGTACAGATTGCTATGGGAAGGCAGAGGAGGCACCTAATATGACCAAGAGATCAGGAAAATCATCCTACTGTGATGTATATAATTTAATTCTACAGAAGTGACATATCAGCTGAACTGTCTTACAGCTAAATATATAACAGAACTGAGATCCCGACCCAAGACCTCTGACCCAAATCTCTTTCTACAGCACTGTACCACTTTGCTTTTTGCATTTGCAAAATTGAGGATAATATTACTCCTTAAAGCTTTTGTAAAGATTCAATAAAACTTATGAAGCACGTTGGCCAGATGCATGGTCTTGACAGACCTTACTAGTGCCCACCAGAATCTGGTTCTTTTACCTGTCCTGCATCTTACTCTATCCTGACTAATACAATGATCCATAACACATGCTCCACAAATTTTCTCCTTTCCTTTGACAATAATTTAGCACACGAGATGACAGAAATAAGCTTTAAATTAAAAAAAATTAAAAATTAGGGCATGTATTATCCACTTGGATATAATATATTCTTATTCCAGATTCTGAGACAAACCAAAAGCAGCTTAAGATAGTTGAGAAAGTCAACGTGTCCTAAGACCAGCTGAAATGAAAAATCTATTTGCTGTCAGGAAAAAAGTCACCTCTCATTAAGGATCATTTCTTTCATTCTTCCAAACCAAATTATTTAGGGTTAAAAATAGCAAAAAGAACCTTATGAAAAAACATATAAATGCTAAAAATCCCAGCTTGAGGTTTCGGCAACTATTCTTAACATACCTTCAGAGGGTTTTGACTGTCATTACTACAAATAGAAGACTTCCAGGAAGGAATTATTCAACAAAAAGAAGTCTTTTATTTTCTCCACAAATGTGGGACATGGAGAGAAAAATGAGAGTAAATATAATTCCAAGTTTTCCGCTCAAACAAATCTAAATGCCTATGCCTAACATTCAACGTCTTGATGATATGTTCTCATTTGCTAACTAACCGCATTTCCCACTTTTTTTTTTTTTAACATAGACACCATTTTAATCAAGTCTTCTCAAAGTCCACAAATAAGCCATTTCTTTATGCCTTTATCCATTTGCCTGAAATGCCTTCTGGCTTACTTGGGGAATGGGCTCTTGGTCCGCATCCTGTAACTGTATTTTGTACTCAAAGATTCAATGCTTTTTTTAAAAAAAAATAATTGATTTGCTTTTAACATTTAAAAAAACTGAGATATAATTGAAATATAACATTAGTCTCAGGAGTACAATATATGTTTATTGCAAAATGATCAGAACAATAAGTTTAGTTAATATTCATTGATATTTTATTCCTAGTAATTTTGTCTCTGGCTTCCCAAGTGGCTTAGTGTAAAAGAATCCGCCTGCCAATGCAGGAGATGTGAGTTTGATCCCTGGGTTGGGAAGATCCCCTGGAGAAGGAAATGGCAACCCACTCCAGTATTCTCGCCTGGAGAATCTCATGGACACAGGAGCCTGGTGGGGCTACAGTCCATGGGATTGCAAAAGAGTTGGACACGATTTAGCGACTAAAGAACAACATTGTCTCTAATTTGGTCTATAAGTTCTCAAGAACAGGGATGCTTTTTACAGCTCACCTCCGTCTCCTCAAAGCTCTGGCACAGTACTGAGCATACCATCTGCAGTAAGCAAGTACTTCTGGGTTGATCGCTTTGTGAGTGCTTGTGGGGATGGCTGCATAATAAAGTATGAGGAAGAAGAACAGAACATTGAAGATGTTCCAGCAGAGGAACTTGTGACTGAAGTCAAAATAAGTGTCTGGGGGTATGAGGACGCCTTAAACATCACCCTCTGCAGTTCTTTAGAGCTATGTATTCACAATTAGTGAGCATTGGATAGTAGGCAATAGTACGACTGCCTCACAGAAAATGAAAGTGGGCGATAGAGCACTTCAGAAATTTTCCTGCTTGGGAATAGATCTGGTGGCTAGAGAAAAGAGGCCCTGAAAACAACACTGTTGGCCTTTTAAACATTAGACATTGCATTCTCTGCTATCGTCTTCACTTTTGTGAGGCAGCTACATGATCAGTAGGTATGCTGCAAGTGCCATGTCATTTTACCCAGACTGTCATCCAAGTTATAGAGGGAGCACACAGATGCTTTATGTAAGAACAGAGTGCCAGCTAGTTAATGATGCTGTGGCACACACTGGTGTGAAGTGTACTAACACCAGTGAACACTGACAAACATTTAAGATGTTTGGGTAGATTTTTCTCAGCTGTCTAGCCGTACTGCACCACCCTGTATCCTTTTACTAAAGCACTTTTCAGATACAGTACGTTAAACTAGGTGATGAACTACATTTGACATGCCTAAAAGGAAAGATCCCATGGTCGACAGAGCCAAGGACTTCAGTAGAAGCAGAGGAAGGAAAGACTGAGGTAGCGGTTGCCTTGAGCTCAGGTCTTTCATTCATCACTTGAAGGCCAGGCACGGCTACAGACTTTGAGGAGCTACCCATGAACAAGAGAGACAGCCTCTGTAACCACAGTGCAGGTGTTCCGTTTGCTGAGCTAGACAATCGATCAATGAATTAGTGATCAAGACTCAGACAGTGATCAATGCCATAAAGAAAAGGAATCAGGGTGTTCTAACAGAGTAGTGAGGGAAGCGGTGGCGAGGAAAGACTGTCTGGGGAGGTGACGTAAGCAGAGGCCAAAATGACACACGGGAGCAGAGCTGCCCTGACGCAGGAAAAGAGTGACCCAGCAAAGGCCTTTAGGCTGCAGGGAGCTCAACACATTCGTGAGGAGTGGCGGGCAGGCCATTGTGATGGGGACCTGATGAAGGACACAGGAATGAAGAGGGTGGGTCAGATGTGCAGGCCAACGGGAGGAGCTGGGCTTGTTTCATTGAGGATTGGCCCCTCACTGTGGTACTGATGCTGGTAGTACCCGCACATTTTCTACCTGCTCCTAGGTTGCAGTTTCAAGTCCATGTTCTCTCCTCTCTCCTGTGCTCGCTGCTGGTCTGGGACTCCCTTATCTTTCAAAGAGAAGGACTTAATGTCTTTGCTGGATCATTTAGAGAAAACATATACCTTGTGTTTTGCATTAGTCCTTCCTTACTAAGTATACTTGGTCCTCATGTGTGGTTATGTTGTAACAAATGGTGTACTAGTTATGGCACTGAAATCTGAACGTGAGAAGCTGTATTTCATCTCTTATGGTGTTGGTGCCAAGGCCAACTTGTCCACGTGCTATGGTGCCTATGGCCCACAATATTTAAAATATGCAGATATTTCAACTTATTTTAAAAATCAGAAGAAAAAAATGAACTTTTAGGTTAGAGAATATAGCTAATATTGATATATTTATTTTCAGCCAATGCAGTTATAAAACATAACTTAATATAGTTTTATTAAAGAAAAGGCCCACGAAGGCTGTGTCTAGGGTCCTTGAAACTCATAATAAAAGCAGCATGTGTTTATGCGATAACAGACACTAAGAGGTTGTGTACTCTTCAGTACAGTTATTATTCTCACAGAAAAACATGTTATCATGTTCATTCTAGTTTAATGATTGAATAGACTCTAAACTATTTGAATGTGTGTGTTCATGCATGCATGCGTGCTAAGTCACTTCAGTCGGGTCCAACTCTTTGTGACTCCATGGACCATAGCCCACCAGGCTCCTCTGTCCATGGGATTCTCCAGGCAAGAATACTGGAGTGGGTTGCCATGCCCTCCTCTAGGCAAATTCCTGACCCAGGGATCGAACTCACATCTCTTGCATCTCCTGCATTGGCAAGCACGTTCATCACTAGCACTACCTGGGAAGCCTGTGTGTACCCTGGAAGCTATAAATAAATAGATAATTATAATATATATATCTACCACTGTTCTATGATAGAGTATGAAATATAATATATACATAGCTATAAGTATATAAATGGAAGACTTTAAAGTTTAGATTAAAGATGAAATAATGTTTAAATAATTCTTAAGTTATGAATGACAAAATCTTTGCTGTTAAAATTATTTATAATTATTTTTAGAGAAAACAATATAACCTCACATGCTGAATTTCTATGAAAGTTTTATTTTAACATTTAGTGATCTGAAAGTCAAGTTAAAGGTTCAACTTTTCAAACTTGGTTTTAATGGCTAACATATCTGAAGAAGATACTTTACAAAAAATGCTATATTCTAATGAAATGAGTTCATCAAGGAAAATATTTAGGAAATCATGATACTACTCGTTTTTCAATTCCATCTACCAATTACCCAAATATTTTTTGAAATTCAGCAACTTGGCATTTTCTAGATTTTGACACCTAATCAGAAGTTGTTGCATTGTTATATTTTTAGGAATGAGTTCAAGATCCACTTAAATTTTCAGTTAGAAGACTTTAAAACAGATTAAATAATGTTAGTTTATTTTTTAAAATAAGCAACAGATATTTACAGATGTCATATTTACATCTGTTATTAAAATGCAGCAAAATCATATATTTTCAAAAATGCCTTATCTAATTAATGAGTTGCAAAAGCAATTTGTGAATCACTCATTGTTAAGCCACCTACTTTATCTTGATGGGCTGGATGAAAACATATCTTTTTTCAAAAAATATCTATAAGGTGGCATTTTGTTGAGACCCACCTACCAGTGCAGAAAAGTCCAGCAAATGTGAAACCCTTATTTAATATATAAAATAAAAATGTATAACTCAATTTTTATTTCAACAATCACTTTAAGTACTTCAATGAAATAACTAGTGAATGTCTTTGTAAGATAAAAGTTTTTAGATATTGTCTTTCTCATTACAAACTATTTAATGGTTACAATAATGAAATAATAAATTTAAAAATTCACTTAATGGGACAAGGAAATTGCAACACATGGCAAATGCTGAAAGGGAACCCAAGAGCGATGGAGCAGCGTTGGATGTCACAGTACACCCTTGGTGCACCTTGCTCTCACTGTGTGATCCATGACCTAACACACAGCGAGTAAGGAGTCAGTGTAAACATCTACATTAATGACTGGTACAACTGAATTTCTTTTCTATTTTTTAGGCACGGAATGAATATAAATAGGAGACTTGATGTTTTTGTCTTGCACGAGAGTGGATTATTTACTTTTAGAGAACATTCTGTTAAATTCCCATTGGGTATTTCTCATCTTTAAAACTTTTTTAATTCTAGCTATCTTTTCCTAATATATTTACTATGACATCAATTCCTTTTTAAAATTTTAGCCAATCAAAGTGTTCTTTTAAAAATAACCATAACAAATAAGTACAGAGATTACTGACACTTTCGAAATGGTCTGTGCATTTATTAACACTCTTTTTGGGGTTTCTCATATCAGTTGAAATTAATCATAGAGATCAACTGAAGAAAAAACTTTCTGCAATTAAAAAGCAATTTTCCAAAGTCTCCATTCATTATTCAAAGAGAACAAATCTACATTAGCAAAAAATATTCAGGCTATGAAATATGCATACTTTTATTAAGAGTGAACAAACCCAGGGAATATAGTCAATACTTTATAATAACTATGCATAATCTATAAAAATACAGAGTCATATGTTGTACCTATGAAACTAGTATAATATTGTAAATGAAGTATACTTCAAAAGCAAAAAAAGACAACACAAACAACTTTTGATGTTGAGCAATAGCTATTTTTTCACCTTTTTTGTGTGTGTTCTATAAAATTATCACATAATCATATAATAGAAATATGCTGTGTGTTTATCAACCCCCACCAAAAATCCAAATATAGAATAGCATTTCTGTGACTTAAGCATTATTAAAGGTCAGAGAAACAAATATTACTTATGTCAAATTGGAATTTTTAAAAAGTAAAATGACATTATCTAACTTACCAGATTGGAAACCAGAGGGCAAAGAGGGATTAGTATTTCAGAGACAAAATATAGAAAAAGAAAAGAGTACATTAATAGCTAAGATAAAGTCATTCAATTAATAGACTATTTTCAATTCAAAGTCAATTTATAACATCAGTCGCTAGTAATTCAATTCATATTTGAATCAAGTCTAAAATTTAGCTTCAAGTCATATTCCTGAATGCTTTAAGAATTTACCAGGAATTGTTTATACATTACTGCCTATTGCTTTTGTTCAAAATAGGGTGGGGAATGCTTGGGAAAATAAGCCAGTTTCGAAGTAGCATTGTAAAAAAAAAGTTTTAAAAGTAAATGGCTGCCAAAAAAAAATTCTATTCAGCTCATCAAATTTGCCTTGGCCTAATCCATATTTACCAATGTACTTCCTCCTAGCTATTTCCATCATTTTCTATCATTAAACTAAGACAGTAGTTCTCAGTCTTGAAACTAGCAGAAATAACCCCCTGAGGGAAGTAATAACTACCTACCTCTTTGACCGCACCTTCTGTGTCTACTTTGAGGCTTCTTCTTCCTCCTTCTGTCCCCTAAATGTTCCTGCCTGAGATTCGTTCAAGTCTTTCCTTTCTGCTCTTCAGACTCTTGCCTCTGATAATCTCATTTAGCCTATGATTTCAATGTTGCCTTCCTACAGAAGAATCCCAAATAGATGAGTTTAGTAGAAATTTCTCAAGCTACAGTCTCACATCCCAACCTCCTACCGGCCTTCTTTGCTATGCTCTGTGATCAGCTGCATCCAACTCTTTGTGACCCCGTGGACGGTAGCCCACTAGACTCCTCTGTCTATGGGATTTTCCAGGCAAGAACACTGGAGTGGGTTGCCATTTCCTTCTCCAGGGATCTTCCTGGGCCTGGTATCGAACCCCTGTCTCCTGCATTGGCAGGCAGATTCTATACCACTGAGCCACCTGGGAAGCGCTAGTCTTCTACATTTGGATAAAATAATTCCTCTTTTCTGTCAGTACTTCATTCTCCTATCTATGTTGCCTTGAGGCTCAGAGCTCTTTGAATTATATGCTTCCTTCCTTACTGTTCCACCTTTCCTATCATTACTTACACTACTTTCAGTGACATCTTAACTAGTCTCCTTGCTTCCAACTGAGGAACATGTCAACTTGAATCATCATTCTAAAGCATGGCTTTACCCATGTTTCATATTGTCTTTAAAAATCTTCATTTGCTTCTGATTTATTTAGTTGGCCGCTCAGTCTTGTTCAACTCTTTGCGACCCCATGGGCTGTAGCCCACCAGGCTCCTCTATGCATGGGATTCTCCAGGCAAGAATACAGGAGTATGCTGCCATTCCTTCTCCAGGGATCTTCCCAACCAGGGATCAAACCTGGGTCCCCTGCAACGGCAAGCAGCTCCTGCATTTCAGGCAGATTCTTTGCTGCCTGAACCACCAGGGAAGCCCAATAAACATTTACTGCTATCTCTTTTAGTCTTTTTGTTGTATTCAATTGTGTCCAACTTTGTGTGACCCCATGGACTGTAGGCTGCCAGGCTCCTCTGTCCATGGGATCTCCCAGGCAAGAAAATTAGTGTTGTGTTAGCTGCTTAGCTGTGTCCGACTCTTTGTGAACCCATGGACTGTAGCCCATCAGGCTCCTCTGTCCATGGGATTCTCCAGGCAAGAATACTGGAGTGGGTTGCTATTCCCTTTTCCAGGGGATCTTCCTGACCAGGAATCAAACCCAGGTCTCCTGCATTGTAGACAGATTCTTTACCAACAGAGCTATCAGGGAAGTCTAAGGATATTTATAAAGAATGTTCAAATTCCTCAGTCTGCTATTCAAGAATTTAATTATCTGTCATACTTTTCTTGATTCATTGTCTATCATCCTATAACTTATTTCTTATACACTGAATCTGAATTTTATTACCTAATATTTCCTCAATGAAACATGCAGTATCTTATCACTTCACCTTGGCTGATATCATGTTGCTGATATTATGAACACCTAGTTCAAATTAAACCTTTTCCAAGATGCCTTACCTGATAACTCTAGCTAGCTGAGATCTCCCATTGATTTATTCCTAAAGACAACGTGATGTAATGGAAAGGGTATGGGCTTTGGAATTCTTTACATCTAGGTTCCAAAGTCATTCTGTTAGTTTTGTGACAATAGGAAAGTCATTTAACTAAGTCTTGGTTTTTAAATATATAAAATGAGAATAATACAGCTTACCAAGAAGTTCAAAAGAAATCTTGTGTTGTATAATTGATGTCACCAGGAGGGAGTCCAATTCAGTAGCTAGAAGCTTCTCAATAAACCTGAGATGGTAAAATTTTTATTCATTAACATATATCAAACACCAACGAGGACCAGGCACTTTAAATTACAGGGTGATTAGCAAGATAAACATAGTCCCTGCTTTCATGGAGCCAACAATCTGAATTCACCTCAGCTCAGAGTACATCCTTTACTTTAAAGACTCAGAAATGACCTGGGGAATTGATTAGGTTAATGCATATTATACTTGCTAACAGCACCCTTAACACAAATGCATAAAACCAGAATAAACAACTTCTTATTTATGCTGAAAGTCTTAACTGTCAAACACACTGACCCCTCATTGTGATCTAACCAGGTAGCTGTATGGAATTAGAAGGAGAAGGGGAAAGGATTCAGATATTTGACAAACTTAGGTTCTCACAGCCAGGTGGGCCAATCTCTAAAACAGGAAGAGAGGCTTCCTTTCTTAATACAGGTGTGTATTAGGAGACGACACCTGGAAGGAATTCCCTGGTGGTCTAGTGGTTAGGACTCTGCACATCCACTGCACAGGGGCAAGACTTCGGTCCCTGATCAGGGAACTAAGATCCCGTCCCAAGCAGCCAAAAAACAGAAAAAAAAAACACAACAACAAAACCCCACAAGAGATGATACCTCAAATCCAAGAGATGCTACAGAATGATACACCTCTATCTTCCTCATTTTCTAAAGAATTTACAGAAGAGGTTCACGAATATTCTTATGGATCTTAAAGTTAGGGATGGAAATGCTTGCCACAGATCTGTGCAATTAAGTATTATCTTATAGTGAGGCTGGAGGCTATGTTGAGAGAAGTGGATAGAACTCTCAACCAAATTCTGAGTAGAACTTAGGAATCCTCACAAGGCAAAGAGAAATCACTCAATTAAAAAAGGATGAACTTAACTGAGTATCTGATATTAGGCAAAACAGCAGCTCAGAGTCAAAGATGAGATTCAAGCCCAAAGAAAATCATCATGGTAGTCCTATAAAAGTATGTGTCTGGTAATATATTACCTGGGCTTCACTGGTGGCTCAGCAGCAAAGAATCTACCTGCCAACGCAGGAGATGGGTGTTTGATCCCTGGGTCAAGAAGATCCCCTGGAGAAGGAAATGGCAACTCACTCCACTATTCTTGCCTGGAAAATCTCATGGACAGAGGAACCTCACAGGCTGCAAACCATGGGGTTGCAAATAGTTGGACACCACTTAGCAACTAAACCACCACAATATATTATCTAAATTTCCTGAAGGCTGATACATGGCCTGGTTTGGCTTTCTATTAGAATACCATACCCAATAAATAATATGCTTTGCATCAATATTTAAGAAAGGGATAAATGATCCATCTT
The DNA here is from genome assembly GCF_023699985.2 of Odocoileus virginianus. Taxonomy (NCBI): domain Eukaryota; kingdom Metazoa; phylum Chordata; class Mammalia; order Artiodactyla; family Cervidae; genus Odocoileus; species Odocoileus virginianus. The sequence goes on from NC_069686.1 coordinate 24,947,491, forward strand.
TATCTACACATCAGGTAAACTGCTTTCGCGAGACATCTTTGGTGACTGGAAGAGGACACTGAAGTAGGCTTTAGGTGGCATGAGACTTAAGTAGTATGACGCTGACACCAGCAGGGAGGTTTAAATCTTATCCCTAACATCCTCCTATCCCTTTGATATTCAAGTGTCCATTAAAAGAGAGATTCCCCAAGACATATTGGCTGGGTGGACAGTAAACTGCCAGTCTCCTCTGTCCATAGGATTCTCTAGGCAAGAACACTGGAGTGGGTAGCCGTGTGCTTCTCCAGGGGATCTTCCTGACCCAAGGATCAAACCAGGGTCTCCTGCATTGCAGGCAGATTCTTTACTGTCTGAGTCAGCAGGGAAGCCCAATAAAATGGAAAATTAGTCAAAACAGCTTTAACAAAGAACACTTCTCTGAGCTTTGTCTATACCACTCTGCAGGCCTTTTGGCCCCTCACAACACTGTGGAGTGCACAGTAACCATAATAAACTGTTCATTATTATTTATCTACTCATCACGAGGTTCATTCCAAAAACTATATGAGGTGGCCAGAACACACACAGCAAGATAACAATAAAAAGAACAGCAAAAACCAAAATATACAAAAGGAAGTCAAAGTCAATGCTGAACATAAGGAAAGGGAAATAAGCTCCAACCATGAGTAGTATTCATATAGAGAACGCAGGCTTTTGGAATCTCTACACTTGCTATAAATGGATAAGAGTGACACTGACCTTTCCTACATAGCATTTGAACTTTACAGGTAGAGCCTGATTTTCTTGGGAAATTTTAAGTTTCTTAGAATGTGAGCAAAAAGCATCTTTAGGGAAAGAAGCCTTTCTTTAGGGTATACTGTCATATTTCCTTAGGCCTAAGCCCACAATACTTGGCTGGTTTAAAAACTGCTACCTGAGATTTCAATTTCTTTAGAATGCTCCTTAAGTGAATTTTCATTTTTACTTTATCTTTACACAATCTCAATTTTTTTTGCCCTTTCTTTCTTCCTTCCCTCTCTCCCTTCTACCTTCCTTCCTTCAACAATCTAATCTTGATGCTCTCTTAAGACAGTCATTCAAAGGCTAGTCTTTGGCTTTTCTGGTATTGTTATTTAAATAGGACATACCCCATGTGCTTATAAGTGGCTCAGATGGTAAAGAATCTGCCTGCAATGCAGGAGAGCTGGATTCAATATCTGGGTTGGGAAGATCCCCTGGAGAAGGGCATGGCAACCCACTCCAGTATTCTTGCCTGGAGAATTCCATCGACAGAGGAGCCTGGTGGGCCACAGTCCATGGGGTCACAAAGAGTTGGACGTGACTGAGCGACTAACACACACACACTAATGTGTTTATATTTTTAAAAAAATTAACAAGAAGGGCCCAGGGCTGATTCATGTTGATGTATGGCAAAAACCACCACAATATTGTAAAGTAACTATCCTCCAGTTAAAATAAATTAGTTATTAAAAAAATTAACAAGAAGGGAACCCTACCAAAAACTGAAAGTAATAAAACTTGAAATATAAAATGTTTTACACAACTTTCATAGAAAAAGTTGGTGGCAGAATCTCTGTGAGCCATCTGGAGTCCAGGAGTTCGAGAGCATGCATATTTTTGAGCTAATGAAGGCAGGCATGCACAGGTGCACTGGTAGGCACTCACTAAACGTCATGCTTCTAGGACTGGAGAATAAAGTACGCACCCTGGAATATTGTAGTGGTTTTCTTTTTCACTTAAAAAATGATATCATGTAGAATGTAGTTCATCAAAGTATCAGACTGGCAGCCCTGCAGCCCCATTTTTCTCCCTGCAAAGCAACAGCAACAGACGCAGGGATATTACAAATGTGCTGAAACGTTTTCAGTAATGGGACTTAATTGGGGCATTATAGGAACTTATAAGCACGTCAAAATTTTTACATAAATCAGGTTGTTGTTGCATCTGAAGGCAGTGGTAGGAGATAAATGCATAAATTCACAAGAAGTGCAGGTAGTTTGGTATGTCAATTATGGCTCCTGGAAATTTCATTTTTAATAAGGCACAAAGATTATTTAAAATGGTTATTCATGGCAGGGGCTTCCCCAGTAGCTCAGCTAGTAAAGAAAGCAATGCAAGAGACCCGAGTTGGATTCCTGGGTCAGGAAGATCCCCTGGAGAAGGGACAGGCTGCCCACTCCAGTATTCTTGGACTGCCCTGGTAGCTCAGATGGTAAAGAATTTGCCTGCAATGCAGGAGACCTGGGTTCGATCCTAGGGCTGAGAAGATCCCCTGGAGGAGAGTATGGCAACCCACTCCAGTATTCTTGTCTGGAGAATCCCTATGGATAGAAGAGCCTGGAGGGCTACAGTCGAGGGCTTGCAAAGAGTTGGACACGACTGATTCATTAAGCACAGCACACTCACGGGAGAGGGCCACATAACAGAAGATGATGGGATCTCCAACCGATGTGCTCCTGGAAAACAGCTTTCTGCACTGGCTGGTCATGGCACCACCCTTCTATCTTAGAAGAACTTAAACTGTTACTATTATTCTCCTATATTTTCTATTATTCAGGGGTAGACTTTATTTTCTAAAAGTCATGAATAAATGTATGTCTCCTAGATCACAGAGAAGATGCTTAAGCTTTTCCCATAATTATTAACTGCTTTGTTAGCACAGCTGGCTATAAGTGGGGGTGAAGGGTGGGGGTTGTCCACAATATTCCTGTTTTAAAGGAGTAAGATATAGCATAGGTTAAGATTTGATGATGAAATTTCATTTGTCAGTTCTAGAGGATGGCTGAAAGGCTGAGCAATTTTTTTTTTATAGTCTTGTGAGGGTTCTGACAATAGAGAACTATTAAAGTAGAAAAAGGAATCCTGGAACCACCCCTTGATTTGGGATGGGTCACCAAAAGGATCTACTCTAGCAGTAACAGCAAATCCGAAGTAGTAAATCTTTAGAGGACCTGGAGCTCAACTTTGAGTCATCACCAGATGAGATAATTCCAGAGTGCTAGTGCTTCCAGAAGCAGGGAGAAGCAATTACAATCCTTTGGGAAGGAAGGTAGTGTCATCTTAGGCCTCCACTTATTTCTAAAAGTTATTTTGCAAATCAACGTCAGGTAAACAAAAATAAATAACCAAGAGTTTAAAGAGACAAAAAGACAGGAGTCAAATATAATAAGAATAGCAAATAGACACATGATGGGTTCAAAGACTGGCATTATCAGACACATTTAAATAACATCTATTACTTTCAAGGAGATAAGCAAGAAGACTGAATTTTAACAGGTATTTAGATACTAAAAATAGGATACTTTCACATGAATTTATGTATGAATAAATGGATTTATTAATATCTTGGACTCAGCTGAAGAAAGATATGTCAGGAAAAAAATACCTAGCAGAAAGTATGAAAAAATAAAAATTTGGTAATACATGAGAAACGTCAATAGGCAAGGAGGGCACAGTGATAAGGTCTAAGATATACATAATTAGAATCCAAGAAAGGAGAGAAAGGGGAAAGAGCACTATTTGAAGAGATAATGGCTAAAAACATTTCTAAGATGATAAAAAATATTATGTAGCAGATTCAAGAGCACTTATAAACTGCAAGAAGAATAAAAAGAAATTTTCACCTAGGTGCAACACAATAAAATTGCTGCATATTAAAGGAAAGGGAAACCTTAAGAATAAGGGGGGTAAATAGGATTCAAATTACTTTCAAAATAAATGACAATTAGACTGAGTTGATTTCTCAATATAAACAATTAAGTCAGACCAATGGAAGAATATATTCAAAGTGTTGAAAGAAAGTAGTGCCAAGTAGGAATTCTCTATGCAACAAAAAATTCTTCAAATAGCAAGCTGAGCAGAAAAGATCATTTAACAAAATCCTATACTTCTTCACAGTGAAACTTTCAAAACTAGGAATATAAGCTTACTTTTTTAACTTGATAAAAGTCATCTATGAAAAAATATAGCTAACAGCATACTTAAGGCTGAAAGATTGAATTGTTCCCCCTATGATTAGAATCCAGACAAGGATATCTGTTCTTACCACTTCTATTCAATACTGTACTATAGGCTCTAGGCAGGGCAATTAGACAAAAAGAAAAAAAAAGAATAAAGAAGGCAAAATAAAATAAAAGGTATCCAAATTAGAAATGAAGAACTAAAATTGTCACTATTTGCAAATGATCTGATCTTGCATATGAAAAATCCTGAGGGGCGGAAAAAATGCATCCTCAAGTCTATTAGAACTAATAAGTCAGTTCGACAAGGTTGCAGGATACAGAATCAATATACAAAAAATCAATTTAATTTATCTAAACTAAAAATGAATAATCCAAAAATGAATTTAAGATAATAATTCCATTTGCATTAGCACCAAAAAAGATAAAGTACTTAGTAATAAATTTTTTAAAAGTAGTACAATGTTCATAATCTGAAAACCACAAAACATTGATGAAAGAAACTAAAGAAGACCTAAATAAAGGGTAAGATATCCCATGCTCATAGATTGGAAGACTTAATATTTTTAAGAGGACAATATTCTCCTCTTAACTGAACTGAAGTTTAAGTGAAATCCCTATCAAAATCTCAGTTCGTTCTTTTGCAGAAACTGACAAACTGACCTTAAAATTCAAGAGGAAATTAAGGGGCTACAGAAGAGCTTAAACAAACTTTAAACAAAGGACAATGCTGGAGGACTCACAATTCCCAATTTTAAAACTAACTAAAAATTTACAATAATAAAAACAGCATAGCAGGCATAAGAAACATAGAGTTCAATGGAACAGAATTGGAAGTCAGGAAGTAAATCCTCGTGTTAGTGGTCAACTGATTTTTCACAATGATGCCAAAATAATGCAGTGGAAACAAAAGTCTTTTCAATAAATATGCTAGGACAATTGAATATATACATGTTAAAAAAAATGAAGTTGGACTCTCTTTTCACATGATATATAAAAATGTATTATGGACTTAAATGTTAAGAGCTAAAACTCTAAAACTGATAGAAGAAAATATAGGAGTATATATTTGTGACCTCAGCCTTCTTAGATATGATACCAATAGCATGTGCCAAAAAAACTGGACTTTATCTAAGCTTAAAACATTGTGATTTAAAAAATCATCAGAAGTGAAAAGAAAACCCATAATGGGACAAATGAACCAACTGAAAAAAAAAAAAGACAAATGAACCAAGTGAAAAATGGGGAGGGGATTTGAATAGACATATCTCCAAAGAAGATATAAAAATGGTCAGTTGGTGCATGAAAAGATGTTCAACACTGTTAGCCATTTGGGAAGTGCAAATCAAAACCATAATGAGATACCACATGGCACCCAGTGGAATGGCTATACTCAAAAGACAGAAAATAACAAGTGTTAGTCAAAATGAGGAGAAACTGGAACCTTTGTATACTGCTGGTGTAGACACTTTGGAAAATATTCTGGCAGTTCCTTCAATGATTAAACATAGAGTTATCAAATAGCCTTGCAACTTCAAAGAGAATTGAAAACATATGTCCACACAAAAACTTGTAGGCAAATGTTCACTGTGGCACTATATGCAATAGCCAAAAAGTGGAAAAAAATCCAAATATCCATCAAGTGATGAATGGATAAACAAACAAACAAAATATATATGTATATATGTATTTACACAATAGAACACTATTCCTCAATAAAAAGGAATGAAGTACTTATAAATGCTACAACATGTATGAACCTTGAAAATGTATGCTAAGTGAATGAAGCCAGTCATAAAAGACCATATATAACAACTATGTTGGGACTGCTGAATCCTTGCCACTAGACCACCAGGGAGTGTCCAACTATGTTGAGATACAGGCCACATACCACACAATTCACCACTTAAAATGTACAGTTCAATAGCTATTAATATATGCACAGATTTGTACAACCAACATTACAATTAATTTTAGAACATTTTTATCACCCCCTGAAGAATCTCACACCCATTAGCAATTACTTTCCATTTTACTCCAACCCAAGCGGTCCCATGTAACCACTAATCTACTGTCTATCTCTACAGATTTGCTTATTCTGGACATTTCATATAAAAGTGTTTGATATCCTTGCATTGTTTGGAAAGATGGTTTAAATTAAATTATTATTTCTTTATGCTGTAATCTCTGATACAACCACTAAAAGAATACTAAAAATGTGCATTATTCTCAAGTTAATAAAGCAGAAAACAGATGGCACATCCAAGCTGGGTAATTTGAAGAGAGTTTAACAAAGGAGCTCCTTATAAAGATGTGACCAAGTTTAAACAAGAGAAAACAAACTATAACAAAAGGAGCTAGTGCAGAACTCCACTGTGTCAAGATCTATCTGAATTTTTACTCAGCTTGCAAGCGGACAAATTATCCTGCTATAGATTCAAGGATGCTGGCAGAAGACACAAAACTCCTGGGTCAGAGACAAAGGACAGTTTGTCACTCACAGCAATAGCAGTAGCCAAAGTATCAGCATTTGTGCAGTTTTCTGAGCTTGAAATTCCCATAGGATTACATAAAGAGGTCAGGTAACACTTATACATGCAGTGGATTGCATTGCAAGAGAGGAACCATGCCACCTGACAGGAGAAAAAGGGAATAAACACCCCAATTTCATATTCTTCCCACTGTTCAATTTCTTACTGGTTTCTTCCATTGAACAAAACCAATCAGAAGTCAGAAAGTAAGGAAGTTCTTTGATATCATCCATAAACGTGACCTTCCTTGGGACCCAGGGCAGGGTGGGGAAAGATAAAAAATGAATCCATGAGGTAGGACAAATGGATAAGCAGAAGGAAAAACATGAAGTAATATAAATTAATCCAAGAGACGATAAGAAAGAAGGGGAAAAGAAACACAGAAATGGTTAGAAAAGAAGACAGCTCTTATTAGGATAGACATTTAACATAAAATATTCTTCAATTAAAAGCAATGATCATCTACTTGGATAAAAAAAAATTAGCTAAGAGACCTAATCTTATGACATAAAAGACACATAAAACATGGAGATAAAAAATTCTGACACAAAGTATGGAAAACAGATGTACCATAAAACATCAGCCAAACTGTATGAATATCAAAGGAAAGTCTGAAGGCAGAAAAGTTAATAGAGGTAAAGGAGAACAGCTCAAAATGTTCAATGTTTCAATTTATCAAAAAGACCTACTAATTCTAAATTTGTAAAATAATATACTAAAACTAACTTCTAAAAATTTAGCGTTAAAACGTATAAAGTAAAATAAAATAGAGTTAAAAAAAATCCACAATCATAGTGGGAGATTTTAATATAACATCTCTCAGAATACGGTAGGATAAACAAATAAAAAATCACTATGAATACAGAGAATTTAAACAACATGGTTGACACAATGAAATGAAAATACCTTCTTTTCAATCATACACACACTATTATAAATGTTGACCATATGCTTGGCCAAAAAGCAACTTTCAAAGGACTGAAATCACATAGAGTATTGTCCTTGACAACAAAGAAATTAAATTATATTAAAAAAAAAGAACAAAAGAAAAAGACAGCTAGAAAAAACTCTATCACAATGGAAAATACATTGAAATGAATAATAACCAAAATATAACTCATTGAAACTTGAGAGATACAGCTATGGTCATACTTGAGAGGAAACATATGTCTTTAAATGTGAATATCAGAAAATACGAAAAGCTAAATGTCAATGAGCTATAAGCATCCACATAAAAAATTTAGGGGAAACAAAAGAGGGCAAATAAACCCAAAGAAAGTAGAAGGGGGAAAAAAGAAAAGATTAGAATAGAAACAAACAAGACAACACAGACAATAAAGTAATTCCTGAAAAGCTTTAAAATTCATAAATTCTGGTGAATATCATCAAAAAGAAAAGTGAGAAAGCACAAATAGCTAATGTTAGGACTAAGGAATAGGCCAATACAATACATCCTTTAGGTATTAAAAAGTTAAGAAGAAAATATGAAAGATTTTCTGCTAAAACATTTCTCTGACGGCTCAAGCAATTAAGAATTCACCTGCAATGAAGGAGAAGCAGGAGACGTGGGTTTGATTCTTGGGTCAGGAAGATCCCCTGGAGGACAAAATGGCAACCAACTCCAGTAATCTTACCTGGAAAATCCCATGGATAGAGGACCCTGGAGCATGGGGTCACAAAGAGTCGGACACGACTGAGCAACTGAACACGCCAAACATTTAAAAATTTGGATGAAAGAGAAAAATTAAAATGCTACTTGTCAAAATTGACACTAGAAGAAATAAGAATATTAGATTAAGAATATTAGAGTAGTCCTGTAACTATTAAGAACAGTTTCTCAAAAAATATTAATGAGGTCTAAGATATAAGACAGAATGGGAGAATGGATTTACAAGACATTAAAAAGGAGCCCATAACTAGAATATAACTAGAATAAGAAAAAGACAGACAACTCATCATAAAATAGGCAGGAGAACTGGTACTTAGCAAAAGAGAATGTCCAAATGGCAGATAATCACATGAACAAGTGTTCAACCTCATCAGTCATCAAGAGTCAAATTCCACCATGAGGTATTTCTGTACGTACACCAGAATGTCTATTGTACAAATTCTAATAATATTCCAAAGGTCAAGGATGTGAAGAACTGGGGAAACATGCATTGCTGGTGTGGTGAAAATTGGTAGAGTTAATTTGAGAAACTGGCAGTATCTACAGGAGATGAGCACAGACACAGCATGACCTCACAATGCCAGTTCTGTATACACGCTCTGCAGAAATGCATGCACACCACCAAGAGAAGGGTGCAAAATGCTCACTGAACAGTACTAAGGCAGTCCAAAGCTGGAAATAACCCAGATGCTTACCAATAGTAGATGAATACATATATTGTGGTATTTACATACAATAGAAGAGTTAGAAAAACTAGAGAAACGTGTAAAAGCAAGGAAGAATAAACAACATAAACAAAAGCATGGAAGCATATTGTAAACAATGGGTAAAGGGAACCATCAAGTCAAGTACAAAAGGGTCCTACTACCTGATTTCATTTACATAAAGGTCCAAACCAGACAACCTACTCTGTTGTGAGTAGGGATGGATACTTACGGTTAAATTATGAGTTTACTATGATTACGCGGAAAATCTGGATCGGAGGGCTGGGCTTTGGGATGACTGACAGTAATGCATTTCATCATCTGACATCAGTGTTTGCCTTATGATAAATCATCACACAGTTCTGTTTGTGACCTTCTTGTCTGTACATGGGCTATCTTTCCCAGTATAAAGGGTTAAGCAGTTTGATTGGCTGAGAAAGGGAGAGAAGAAAGCAGAGGCCACATTTTCCCTAGGGGTAGGAAGCCTAGGATGCCCGGAGAGAGACCAGGGGCAGAAAAGGCTTACAGTGGGGGAGGGGCCAGGAGACAAACTGCTTCCTTTGCCATTTTACAGGCTCAAGTCAAAAAAGAACAGCCGCTAGGGGAGGACTGACTCTGTGGTGACAAGGTATCTGCTTTACTAGCTTCCGCTATCTTCATTAGTTATGGGAAGGAAAATCTCTTTTGAACTACCCTTTTCACAGAAAAATGCCTCTGTATTCTCTTAGGCTGTACTAGGTCTCATAGTATTCTGCACCTTTTATATTGCATAGTTCTTTATTCAGAAAGTTTTTTTTTTTGGTAAATCTCTTGGATACAAAAGCTAGTTCTTTTGTTGGCTTGCTTCAAAAATGTGAATGAGGGAACTGTATCATTCTTGATATAGATCCTCAAGGTGTCTGGGAGTAAATTCAATATGTAACGTCAATCTACAAGGCAAAACTATTTAAGTTCTCATTCCTCAGATTTGTTCTTTTCCTTTTTGCCCCCCAATTACTACAGGTATAACAAGTTTTCCTCATGGGGGTTAGAGGAGGAATATAAAGTCTGCAAATGGATACTCTCTGGATTTCCACTAAATGAGAAAATGCCCAGAGAGGGGAGACACAATTGAGATCTCATTCCAACCAATGAATATTCTTTCCTGAGGTTAAAAATTTATGCTGGTAAGTGGAGCAGTATACACAACTGGGAAATAGTATTTCCAGTGATTCCAAAGATATAGTTTCCACCTACTCTTTTCTCTGGCAAAAAAAGACAGCCTGCTCTCTCTTTCTCTGTATGAGACAGAGAGACAGAGAGTTGTTGAGTAGGGAGGGGACAGACCTCAGCCATTGATTCACTCTCCTGTTAGAATGTTCAAACTATATCATTTTCAGAAAGGAGCAATGGCTGCCTGCAGGACTTTTGAATGAAAATAGGAATGATTGATGATGATGAGGAAGAAAATATATTTCTTTCTTTATGTCTTTAGCTCAAGTTATCTGCAAATACCTGCTTCTTTTTTATTTTGCTGGAAAGACTTCAACATATCTGTACGTTTTTACATTAAACTCTCTTGAAATCCACATAGAATCCAGACCATCCTTCATGGAATAGGATGTGAATGAGGGCTTTGCCTGGCACACAGCACCAATGTGTTAGCTATCATCATGATTAGTATTGCTAATCTTATCCATCAGGGGAGCTACCATTTGGTCTGGGCTTAGCCATTGCATTGCATAAAGTGTCCTGGAGACCACTCTTGATGTGTAACCCAGGTCAATATTGCTATTTATTGGGTTTTAATTTTGACGTGAGCAAAACTTGGATTCTGTAAGCTCTTTGACTCAAAATTTTGTGCCTCTATGAAGTACTACAGATTTCTCACAGGCTGGGGATTAGCAAACCCTGGGTGTCGGCAGTGGATGGTGCCATGGTGTGTGTGTGTGTGTTGGGGTGACACGCAGATATGGAGCAGGGGGCTTTGCCAGTTGCCTTAGGAGGCAGTGTTTGCCTTTCCCTGGGCAGAGGTTGTGAAGGTTAAGAAAACCTGGTTAACAGAAGCCAGGGACAGATGTTACCTAATTTGGTCAAAGAACAAAGAGTGTATAAAACATTTGGAAATCCCAAACAGTGCACTGGGATGGTGCACTTATTGGAAGAGCATTAACAGATTTACCACCCAGAATTCAGAGTAGGGCGACTGCATCTCAGGTGAGCGTAATGTAATTACCACTTCAAACAGTCTGGATTTGGGGCATGGAATCTTTCGGGTTGGAAGCTTCACTGCACTACTTCACTAGCCCTGTCTTGTACCAGGTACTCCATGACTTTGAGCCTCAATTCCCTTATTCTGGGTAAACATCTAATTTATGAGGCCGTTGTGAGGTTGAACGGGGCTAGGCAGAGTGGGGACTCATTAGATGAGAGCTGCTCTTATCAGAAGAAAATGAATAATCTTCCTAATTCCTAAGACGTCAGGTTTACTCATACCTTACTCAGAATTCTCAAACATCTCAGGAGTTTTCGGCACCGATTGTACTGCTTGTGCCCCGTCCACCCCTTCTCCCTCGCCGGTGTCCTCAGCTGAGGAGTGGAAGCAAGAAGAGGCACGTGGGGGACAGACTGGGACAAACCTGGTCCCCCGCTCTCCTGGCACGGTGGGCCTGTCATGGCGGCCCGGCGACAGCTCTCCGCTAGCAGAGCAAGAATGAAAAGTCTCGGGGGTCAGGGCTGCCCAGACCCCCGCCCCGCCTGCGCCCTGCCAGGCTCGCCCCGAGGGAGCGCCGGATCACATGGATCCCGCCTCCCGCGACGTGGATCCGCCCCGACCTCGGGCTCAGCCTGGCGCTCCGGCGCCCACCTGGGAAGCCGGCGGCCGGAGCCTCGGGAGCCGGCAGGCAGGCCCCAGCGCGGGCGGCGCGGGCCCCCAGCCAGCGCCCCCCGGCGCCCCGGGCCGCGAGTGGGGCCCGTCCGGCGCCCTCCCCGCCCCCTCCGCGCCTCGCCCCGCCGCCCGCGGCCCCCACCCACCCGCCGCTCCTCCCCTCTCCCCACCCTCCTCCTCCGCCCCCTCCCCTCCCCCGCCGCCTCGCCTACCGCTCGGCCGAGCGTCTGAGCCGCCCGGGTCCAGAGCGCAGGCGGCGAGGCCACCGCACCTGCAGCGTGCACGGGCTGCCGAACCGGCACCTCGCCTCCCGCCGCCCGATCTCCTTCTCCCCCCGCGCCGGGTCTCCCATGACGCCCGAGCCCCCCGGCCGGCGACAATGACCACTTCCCTGCAAGATGGGCAGAGCGCCGCGGGTCGGGCGGCTGCCCGGGACTCGCCGCTGGCCGCCCAGGTGTGCGGCGCTGCCCAGGGGAGGGGCGACGCCCGCGACCTGGCGCCGGCACCCTGGCTGCACGCGCGGGCGCTCCTGCCCCCTCCGGACGCGACCCGCGGCTGTGCGGCAGACAGGTAGGCAGCCCTCGGAGGGCGCGGGGGAGTGTCCTGGGTTGGCAGCCGACGAGGGGTGAGGAGGCGGTCCTAGGGGGTGAGCCATGTGCCCAGAGCTGGGCCAAGTTTGAGAAAGTCTCTGAAGACAATTCCCTTTGAGCTGGCTCCTACCGGATGGGCAGGACATTGCGATCTCCCAGCGCCTTATAAATAGCATCACCGTTTCATTGAGAGCTCCGGGTCGCTCTCGCCTCTGCTCATCGGTGTGAACTAGGAGGCCGAGCTCCAGGCTGACCACCCTCCTTCCTTCTTACTGCTTTAAAAAACAAACAACAAAATCCCTTTTATATATTATAAAAAATCAGAATAAATCAGTTCGCCTCCCACATGGAGTCTTAGAGCGACCCTGGAGAGGCAAAGTACGGATTGACATTTGAGCAGTCTAGCTGATCATCAGGAAAGAATAGAGGCTTTAAAGTGTTTCCCAATCTCCATAGCATTCAGCCCTAAGTGCCTGTAGAATTCACAATTTCACACATACTTTAGGAAAGAAAAAGGCTGCAACAATACAAAAATCTATAGTCCTTTATATTCATACATTTAAATGGTGTCTTTTTTTTCTTCTTCAGATTTTCAAAGTGCTTCAACTTCACTGAAGTTAAAATTACTCTGCAGTGGACCAAAGTACATTAATACTAGCAAGTTCTATTCACTAGCCCCCTCAAAAACACTGCCTTGCAGTTTAGTATCTATAAGCACTTGAAAAATCAACAGACTGTGTGTGGGCCACATTGTGAATGAAATTTGAAGTGAGATGAACCACAGCTATAATTAATAAACCATAACTTTCAAAAGTGATTAGTAGAATAGAATAGGGATGAATTCACTAAATGTTTATAGACTGTCAATGTAGTGGATGCAAAACAATGTCTAACTACTCAGGATGATTTTTACTTCAATAATTCTGTAGTCTGTATGTCAGTTTCAGGAGAATTATCAGAAGTCCTGGAAATGGGGCTTCCAGGCCTGGCGATTTTTTTTTTTTAAAGGCCAAAAGAAAAGAAAGAAAGAAAGGAATGCAAAAGGAGATTGATTTATGTCAATTAACGTGTTTTATTCTGACCCACAGGTAGTACACCACAGACCTTTCCTGTATACTTTATATTAGTATTGTCACAGAGTGGGGCATTCTGGCCTTAACGTCTCAACCCTGACAGCAATTATATTTTACATTCCGTTTTATGTAAATTACATCCTATGTTCTCTCTGTAGGAGAAAAAAGAAAGATCTTGATGTTCTGGAAATGCCATCTATTCCAAACCCTTTTCCTGAGCTATGCTGCTCTCCATTTACATCTGTGTTGTCAGCAGGCCTGTTTCCCAAAGCAAATTCAAGGAAAAAACAGGTATGCATTTAAAAATGTTCTAATTAAAAAATCTTAGAAGTTCTATATCATATAATCTTTAAGGTATTTAATAACTTACAATATTAGCAAAAGATTAGCTTGGCCTATTTTAAATAACTCTGTTAGCTGACATAATTCTTTGCCATTAGTTTCCTTTAGGGTCTCACTTTTCACATCTGTATAATGGGGACGTTAAAACATACCCATCAGGCTTTTGGAATGGATTAAATTAAAGAATATATGTGAAGTACAGAGCCTAGGAGCTATTATTATTCACATTGTAAGTGAAGAGTTATATATGATAACTGATCAATTTTAACTCAGAAATTGGGAGAGCGGGTAGTGATTTAGAGTGAGAAGGGAATTGACTGGTTCCTTTAATACTTTCTTTAATCTTTCATATTTTCAACCCAAGCCAACCTTACTTACTAAAGGAAATTGATAATGGTGAATCTGTGGTGAAAGGTAAATGGAATTTTGGACTCCACAGGTTTTCTTTCATTTCAGCGAATTCCTCTGGAAGCTTCTGAGTGCAGAAGGCAGATGACTTGTAAGTGATGATTAGCATATGGACTTAGTTTTTATGACTTTCTTTAAAGTTTCTAGTTTGGAGCTGACTTGAGCAATTAAACTTCAAGAACCAAGCAACTGTGGGGAGATGCATCACAATTATATATATACAATAAAAAAGTGTTTATATATATATATATATATATATATATATATATATATAAAGTGTTTCCTAAGTTAATCCCATCTCTTCTGAATATACTTCATTCCAGTCTTGAATCAGCAAACAAAGAGAAACTTCACTAGGTACAATGTACCTTGTTCTTGCAAGGGTTGTTGTTTGTAGTCGCTCAGTCGTGTCCGACTCTTTGTGACCCTATGTACTACAAACAGCACACCAGGCTACCCTGTCTTTTACTATTTCCTAGGATTTGCTCAAACTCATGTCCCCTGGGAGCTTCCCTGATGGCTTAGTTGGTAAAGAATCCATTTGCAATGCAAGAGACACCAGTTCAATTCCTGGGTTGAGAAGATCCCCTGGAGAAGGGAACAGCTAGCCACTCTAGTATTCTGGCCTAGAGAATTTCACGGACCGTATAGTCCATGGGGTAGCAAAGACTCGGACACAACTGAGCGAGTTTCACATACATACACATACATGTCCGTTGAATTGGTGATGCCATCCAACCATCTCATCCTCTGCTGCGCCCTTCTTTTGCCTTCAATCTTTCCCAGCAACAGTGTGTTGTCCAGTGAGTCCGTTCTTTGCATCAGATGGCCAAAGTATTGGAGCTTCAGCTTCTGCATCAGTCCTTCCAGTGAATATTCAGGGTTGATTTCCTTTAGGATCGACTAGTTTGATCTTGCCATTCAAGGTACTCTCAAGAGCCTTCTCCAGCACCACAGTTTGAAAGTATCAATTCTTTGGCGTCTACCCTTCTTTGTGGTCCAACTCTCACATCCTGACATGATTACTGGAAAAACCATAGCTTTGACTATACAGACCTATGTCAGCAAAGTGATGTCTCTGCTTTTTAATATGCTATCTAGGTTTGTCATAGCTTTTCTTCCAAGGGTAGAAGCAACAAATTTAAACAGTCAGGTGCTTGCCATAAGGAAAGGGTTAATGAAAAGAGAGAAGATGGTAGATTATTTTCCCCCAGCTATTGTTCTCTTTCCTTTTGTCTGCACTTTTACTATTTGTGATGGGTTCAATAATATGTGTTTGGGTTAAGATGTAAGATGGGAATATGGATGATAGATTCATTTGTGCATCATGGTGATGGAAAAATTGATTTTGAACTATCCCTGTGATCCAGGATGGGGAAAGGAAATGTCTGATGATGGCATAATAGTCCTTTGGGGAATTTAATACATCGTTTTCCCTATTAATGGATGGCCTGCTATGTTTCTTGCATCATCCTAGGCTCTGAGGCACAGAGCTAAGCAAAAATGTCATCCAAAGGGTGTTTATCGGGACTTCCCTGGTGGTCCAGTGGTTAAAACCCCATTTTTCCAATGCAGGGGACATGAGTTCTATCTGACTAGGGAACTAAGATCCCACATACTGTGTAGTACTGCCACAAAGCAAAAGAAACAAATAATTAAATTAAAAAGGGTGTTTATCAAAAGGTAGGGCTAGGTTAAGCATTAGGACATGAACAGAGGAAGGGAAGAAGAGGGAGAAAGGCCTGGGTTTACTCCAGCTTTAAATTCATGAATGAACACTGGGAGAAAGTCTGTGTCTACCAGGTGAGTCGAAGGGGCAGGATTTCTTTTGAATAAAGAGAGAATAAACATCTTATGATTAGGTTAATAGAGGAAGAAAAAAGAGAGAGTGGGTGTACGTGTCAGCGTCAAGTCAGAGTGTGGCCCAAGTGTGGGTAGTCACCATCTAGAGTAGGACATCTGATTCTGAATGACGGTGTTTCTTCAGACCCGGTTCAGCAGATTGGCAAAGTGGGAGAAGGGTGCTACGCTGTGCCTTACTCCGGCCAGTTCCCTACTTGGGCCTTTGTGAGCTGTCCCACAGTGATCTTCAGCAAGAGCCCTGCACCCGCACAGACAGCCGTGCTGTGGCCCGAGAGAGTTCTGGCCTGAATCCTAGGGACCAGTCCCAAGAGTACTCCCATCGGAGAAGCGCCCTCCCTGCTCATCTCTTCCTTGGTGTGAGGGTTGGGATTTCCATGAAGAGAAGGATGTCCTAGAGCTGGGCAAGAAGGCTCCTTTGTGCAATCTTTTATTTTGGCTGTGCCGGGTTTTCGTTGCAGCCTCTGGGATCTTTGTTTTTTTTTTTTTTCCATTTATTTTTATTAGTTGGAGGCTAATTACTTTACATCATTGCAGTGGTTTTTGTCATACATTGAAATGAATTAGCCATGGATTTACATGTATTCCCCATCCCGGTCCCCCCTCCCACCTCCCTCTCCACCCGATCCCTCTGGGTCTTCCCAGTGCACCAGGCCTGAGCACTGGGATCTTTGTTGACGAGCACGGGCTTTCTCTAGTTGCAGCACACAGGGGTTTCTCTTGCTGCAGCGGAGGGACTTCTCATTGAGGTGCGGGGGCCTCTCGTTGTGGGGCGCAGGCTTTAGAGTGCTCAGGCTCAGAAGTTGTGGCTTGCCGGCTCTCTGGTTGTGGGATCTTAGTTCCCTGACCAGGGATCGAACCTCTATCACCTGCATTGCAAAGTGGATTTTAACTACTGGACCACTAGGGCAGGACTTCCAGGTGGCACTACTGGTAAAGAACCTGCCTGCCAATGCAGGAGCCATAAGAGATGTGGGTTCTATCCCTGGGTTGGGAAGATCCCCTGGAGGAGGGCATGGCAGCTCACTCCAATATTCTTGCCTGGAGAATCCCATGGACAGAGGAGCCATGGAGTTGGATGAGTTGGATACAACCGAAGTGACAACACACGGGCTGCCAGGGAAATCTCTTACATTCTTTTTGTTCTCTTTTCTGCACCTAGACTTGGCTTTTAGAACTGATCCTTTGGTTTTATTCCTTTCTATATGCTTAGTTCTTCAGAATGAGGGAGGTTTTGGGGACAGATGGACTCTATGTCAGTAACTCCCCCAAGCTCAGTGTCTTTGTGACACAGATTACCCCTTTACAAGATGATATTTCAGGCCCAATTATCTCTGACCTTTGGTTGAGATGATGTACTAGGTTCCTATTGACTATTATTTATGGCTGAAAACATTATAGGAGACGATGTCTCATTTCTTTATAGTCTCTCTTTGTTTTGTTTAACCATTCCAGTCATTTTAGCAATTCTTTTCTCCCCATAGAAAAAGTGAAGAATTGCACTTGTTACTTAGAAATAAATGACCAGAAAGTTTGAAAGAAACCAGACTGGCAATGTTAAATCTTGGCCTTTCAAAACCACAGTCAAAAACCATTTTACAGGCCATAGATACTTTTTTTTGTTTTTTACAATTTGCGATGTCTACATAATACATGAGTGGTAAAATGAATTGATGCCACAAATAGAATATGCTTTATCTCTTTGTGCAAATAAAATGTCTCAAAGTATACATTACTATATGCTTTCAATATTTTTATTTTAAAATAAGAACTAGATTGGGATAGAATCTGGATTCTTTATCCTCCCCCCCCCCCCTTTTAAAATAATACTAACTGGGTATATTTCTTCAGTGTATTTCTTTGTGTTTGCCAATAAAGCAGATTTAAAGTGTGCCCTCCATATACATGATCCAGAAAAGTTACTTGCAATTTAAATTTTATTTGAAAAGTAACTGAACTTATGAATTTAGCTATCTTTTCTTCTGTTTCTGATTAAAATTTACCAGGAAGTCATACCTGAGCACTTATTGTTTGAAGAAAGGGAAAGAATATCTTTAGCCTTTGCAAAAGAATCAGTTCTTTTCTCGAGTTTGCCTACCCCCGGGTTATTTTTGTTCTTGGACTCAGTTTATTGGTTGCTCTGGCTCATTGCTTTCCAGGACTGTGTAGGATAACTAATTCAAAATAAAGCCACTGAAGATTTTAAAGATAAAAAATCACCTGTGAGAAATAGTGTCATGGAAGTTTCAAGCTGGAAGAGATCTTTGAGATAAGCTGGTGAAACAGTCTTCTACAGATGAGTAAATTGAGGCAAAGAAATGTTATGTAGTTGATATTATCACAGCTAGAACCTGAAAATTGGATTTCTTGAAGCATAGACAGCCCACTTTTAAGGAAGGTACAGTATCTGTAGAAACTGAGAACTGTAAGAATAGCAAAGTAATAAACCTGTATCAGTTGTTAGTTATAACTCTCCCCTTAATATAAAAGGTGAGGCAGCAAATGCCGTTTGATGATCTCCATCTAAGGATCTGGATTCCTTTTTCTTTTTCCTTCCTCGACTATAGCAGTCTTTTTGTGTTTTCTTCCCCCTCTAGCTTTCTTCTCTGTCTTCTCCCTAAAACTGATATGAAAAATCTATCAAATCATTGGTCTACATCAAGTAAGTTTTATCAGTGTTATTAATAAGTGGATTTCGTGTGTAGTTTACAGTCCACAGGCACACTGAGGCCAGGAAGTGTGTCTGTCATCCAGATCGTAAGATTTTTTTTTAAAAAGTACAAAACTAAAAAAAAAAAAAAAAAAAGTACAAAACTCAGAAGTGATTTGTCCATGCTTCCACAGTTTAGATAAAGGGAAATCGAAAAGTGTCATTTCTATATGTGTTTGTCCCTCACTACACTATTTCTGGTCTATTTTATATTGAATTAAACCTTTTTGTATATCTCAGGAAAATAAAAACTATCTTCCAAATAATTAAAGAAATTCTTTTCCATATGCTCTGCCTTTGATTTTTGTTTTCTTCTCATATGTCCAGGACTATCAAACAATAAGTTTGTCTCTGTCCCCGATGAAAGGGTCTCTGATATCATTCCTTCATGATGTCAGTAGTGATTTTAATTTGTGCAGTGCTAAACCTGTATGTGTGGTTCTTATGTGGCTGCTGCATTATCCAAATTTACATACCCATTTCTCCAATATACACAGAAGAAGAAAGCAAAGAACTCTATTCCCCATTCTCATTTTCCAGATTTAGCAGTTATCAAGATTTTGTCTCATTTATTTCATCTATTCCTTTTTGAATTTTTTTTTGTATTTGTTGAAGCCCAATAAATTACTTTAAAAAAAAGTAAATTCTGGACATCCTGTCATTGCATCCCTACGCAGTTTTGTATGCATTGCTGGAAACTACATTTTCTTTCTTTTTTTTTTTTTTTTACATTTTCTTATTTAACCAACAGGCCATTATTCCCTAACAAAAATAAAAATTCCTTGAAAAGGGAAAGTCATTCAGTTGTGTCTGACTCTTTGCGACCCCTTGGAATTCTCCAGGCCAGAATACTGACTGCAGTGGGTAGTTGTTCCCTTCTCCAGGGGATCTTCCCAACCCAGGGATCGAACCCAGGTCTCCCACATTGCAGGCAGATTCTTTACCAGCTGACGCACTAGGGAAGTCCAGGAATACTGGAGTGGGTAGCCTGCCCCTTCCCGACCCGGGAATCGAACTGGGGTCTCCTGCATTGCAGGCAGATTCTTTACCAGCTGAGCTGCATGTGAAAAATTCCTTGGTATCACTTAATATCTTTCATAATCAAATTTTCTAAGTTGGAATGATACATGAAATCCTCAAATTACAAACTGGTTATATTTCAGAATCTTTAAATTAGGTCTTTGGCTGTTTGAATTCATGGAAACAGCATTATACATTGTGTTTAGGCCCGCCAGGCTCTTTTACAAAATCCTATATTATGTCAAATGAAATGCAAATTTCATATATTTTTAGAAAATATACAGAAACAATACTTGCTCCTATTGGGGTTTCAAACAAATAGGTGTTTCCAGCAGCAGAGTGCTACTTTTGAATGTTGGCACTTGATGAATATAATTTTCCTTGACAGAAATTTGGAAGTACCCAGATCTTTGTAGCAATATTGAAGCAGGCTTTAGAACAGTACTTCTCACTGGACCACCTTCCTCAGAATCAGCAGGGATGCTTATTAAAAATATAGATACTGGGGCTTCTTGTAAAATCCACTGAATTATAATATCCTGGTGAAGGGCACGGGATTTGACTTCTTATTTTTCTTTAACATATATACAAAATTAAGGGTACTCATTCTCTGCTGCTTTCAGGCTCTGGAGCAATTTGACCTTTCAAGATTGCGGACAATTTTATTTAGTTGAGAAAAGGTAGAAATATTACAAAAGGACTTTAGTTGGCATTTTATCCAGGTATTGATTGTTTGGGGTGAATAGAGCCTCATGTGAACTAGTTTGAAAGGTTATGTTATAGTACCTGAAGGCCAAAAGTTCATTGATCTCATGAGAGACTGGAACTGGGAATCAGAAAGCCAGCAAAAATCAAGGCAGCCACTTTCTCCATTCTTTCTCTTTATTTTCCCATAAACATAGCACACAATGTCTGCTTCTTTTTCTAAATCCATATCATCCTCTGATAGTTCTCTGTGGTCTTGTTTGTCTTGATTGCATGTCACTGCATGTGGCCCCAAGTGGCCACCCTTATTGGAATAACTATTTCTTCCTGTTGCTGGTTTAGCATGTGGTGACTGATTGGAGTCCATATTTGGAGAGAGCTATTAGCCCAGTATGTCCAGCTCTTATTCAGTCAGCTGTAGCCACAGCTGACACAAGGGACCTGGGCCGCTGCTCACTCAGCAAAGGTTATGAAACAAATTCTGTGAGTAGGAAGCACAAGTTCAGTAGGTATAATGTATGGAGGTGGGGAGGAAATGATGAACAACTAGTGCCCTAAGGAAAAAAGCTCAAACAAAAAGCAGTGGACACACAATTTCTTATAATATATGAATGATATATGGTAGCCCACCAATTAATTTGTCTGACATAGCCTGCACAGTTCACAGGATCCAACTCCTTTACCTCAATTCACTTAATTCGCTTGAAGGGAGTTTACTTGACAGTGGTTTCAGCTGATGACACCCTTCAGTGATGATCATCTTCCTTGTTCCTTGTTCTTTGTTTTAAGCCTGCCTCTTATTGAGCTCCCTTGGCTTCTGAGGACAGGAACTATCAACTCAGGATCCTCCCTGCTTTGTGTTAGATATCTTCGACTGTAATAGAAAACAGCTGTCTCTTCCTATTTTAAAACTTAAATCCCCTAGCAGATCTGCTTGTCAAGGTTTTATTTCCAGTTTGAAGTTTGCCTCTAATTTTTAGTTAATTTGCAGGATGCATTTGCAGTCCAACCTTTATCTGCAACATGACTTTTATTTTTTACTTCTTTGAAAGCTCAGCTTCTAGTTTGTTTTTCCCTAGGGGTGTATATTAAGTTCTTTCAAGAGAAGGAAAATTGGAGTCATTCATGGTTCAATATAAATGTGGATCTTAATTAATATAAAAAAGCTTTCTGTAGTCTTATGGGGTTGTTTTGAAACATGTCAGCTTATATGGAATAGTAATAAATTCCATTGTATAAGTATCTGAGCAAGGATAAGCAGACTTGGGAATTGTCCTTTTGGCACTCCCAGTAAGGGCTAGCTCAATGCAGAACTTAGGAAATGGCTACAAGCCTTTGCCGAAGAAAGGGAGCAGAAGGGAAACTTTCAGAATCAGTTTAGAAGTCTAATGGGAGAGCTGACATAGGAAAAGTATCTTTTACTTCTTGTCCTTCCCTTTGGTTCCACTTGAGTAGTTTTCAAAGCCACAGAGAGAATAAACACAAATAGCAAGATTACCACTTTTAACTATTGGTAGTTTACAGATGTTTCCAAATATTCTGAAAGATCATTTATAAGTTGGCTATTTATTCACTTGTATTTTTCCCATAGCTGTAATGTTAGATGGGGTTTCCAGGTAGCGCAGTGGTAAAGAATCTGTCTGCTAGTGAAGGAGACTCAGGAGACTTCTTCAATCCCTGGATTGGGAAGATCCTCTGGAGGAGGAAATGGCAACCTGCTCCAGTATTCTTGCCTGGAAAATTCCATGGACAGAGGTGACTGACAGGCTACATACAGTCCATGGGGTTGCAAAGAGTTGGATGCAACTGAGCACATACAATGCTAGATATGATTATTAGGTTATTAAGGAGCCAGTTAAAGTTTTTTAACCCACAGTCATGCCTCCAAATGGTAGATTTACACCATCCTCTGCACCAGCTTTTAATACTATTTCCATAGAAAGATGTAGGGCCACATGGTGTAATTGAAAGATATTGGACTGGGAATCTACAAACCTAGGTTTTAATAGGGTCCTGCTGCTAAGTGATGTGATATTAGCCTATTGCCCACACTTTCTGGGCCTCTGAGTGCTACAATTTTATTCTGTTCCTAAAGCAAGGGATTCTAATGGCTCTTGGAGTATTAATACTAATGACTGCATAGTAGACAGGTGTCTTAGGAGGCTTTTTTGATCCCATTGGCCCCAGCATTTCCCTTTAATCTTAGATCTTCTCACGTGGTTATTACACCTCCTTTGACGAAGAGAACATTTGGGTGCCGTGGGGCAAGGTGCACAGGAGCCAACGTTACAGAGATGATGGGGACAAGAAGGGCTTTTAAACTTGACATTGTGCATCAATGTGTCTAGATCCAAATAAGAGAAAGTCAGAAAGGTATCATATCTGGAAGGGGTCAGTTTGTGTGGTGCAATTGTTTTTAAACTTAGAAATAAGGCTATAAGATTAAGATATGAACACTGAAGACTGGCCTTGGTTCAGTATGCACTTGGTTATGCTTGGCTTAAAGAGTTCGAGGGGCTTATAACTTCTGTGTCCTTTTCTAAACTCCGCTTGCTCAAGTCATTTGTTTGATCACTCAAGTCAAAAAAAAGGAGTCCTCTTTCTGGCCTTCTTTCAAGTTCTGCTACATCTTTCATCCCGATAAACTTGAATCCATAACCTTCTCTCCATCTCTGCTGCTACCATCCCAACTTGAGCCTCTGTCTTCTGACATCTAGGAACATTTTAAATGGCCTCCTTTTGCTTCTGCTTTAGCCTGTTGTGGTCTATTTTCCATATACTTGCTAGAAATGAACTTTTAAAAATGTAGATCACATTATGTCACTCTCTGGTTGAAAATTTTTTGATGGATTACGAGAAAATTTAAAATTCTGCCTTGGCCTGCAGGTTCCTAAGCAACTTGCTTTCTGTCCATGTCTTGAACCTCACCTGCATTCTACTCTTCATATTCTAACCACTGGAGAGGAACAGTCCTGCCTGAATGTGAACTTGGCAGGCTTTTTTTTTCTACCTCAGAGTCTTGGGCTTCACTATTTTCTCCATATGGAACCTTTTTTCCCTGGTTATTTACAAAGCTGACTCCTCTTTATTCTTTAGATCCCAGTTTAAGATCATCTCATCAAGGAGGCCTTTTGTGACAAGTCTACCTAAAGTATCCCTCCACACTTTCATTCCCCATCCTATCACATTTCCTAGTATATTTCCTTGGTCATAGTTACCATAATCTGAACTGTCTCATTTATTTATTTGCTCTAGTTATTGTTTTTCTCTCCGAATAAAATGCTGTGGTTTTATTGTTCTCAGATTCTCTTAAGAATTAATGAGTAAATGGATTATTGAAGGTAAATAGTTAAAACCAATTTAACAAACAATATTTTGGCATATTTATTCTAATTATTATCAGTCATCTTTTTCCTCTTCATCAAATTTTAAAACATTAAAAGATGTTTCTAATTTTATTAACAGATTCTATTTACAAAAAATGAATATTCTAGGTTTGTAGACCTGTGGGATTTTAGCAGTACATATCTTTTTCTTTCATTATGCACATAGGAAATTTTGAGCACGTGTAATGAAATTAGTGGACATATTTCTGATTTTAATCATTATTCTCATTTAATGGAATTATAAGTGAAAAGTACATGGTGGGTTGTTACACTTCCAGTTTATTGTGTGTTTAAAATCTATGCATTTAGAAAAAAAATTAAGTATAAATATGAGTTGGGTTTTTAGTATGAGTCTCTCAGTGCAAGGGGTAGATGTTATTACAGTGTGCATGCATGCGTGCTCAGTCACTTCAGTCATGTCTGATTTTTTGTGTGACCCCATGGACTATAGCCTCTCAGGCTCCTCTGTTCATGGGGTTCTTTAAGCAAGCATACTGAAGTGGGTAGCCATGCTTTCCTCCAGGAGAGTTTTCCCGACCCAAGGATTGAACCCAGGTCTCCTACACTGAAGGCAGATTCATTACCTTCTGAACCACCAGCATGTGCGTGCTAAGTTGCTTTGGTTGTGTCTGAATCTGTGTGACCCCATGGACTGTAGCCCATCAGACTCCTCTGTCCATGGGATTCTCCAGGCAAGAATACTGGGGTGGGGTGCGATTTCCTCCTCTAAGGGATCTACCCGGCCCAGGGATCAAACCCTTGTCTTTTATGTCTCTTGCATTGGCAAGCTGGTTCTTTACCAGTAGTGCTACTTGGGAAGCCCTGTTATTATAGCAAGTGTTTTAAATTATTACCTATTAATGTCATCAATGAATGACTTAGGCCAGTGCTGTGATGTTGAAATGGGGAGACATATACCCTGTGGATATATACAGAAAGACTTTCCAAGAGATTTACAAACTCAGAGATTTAAGATAACTAGTTTCCAGATCCTCATCCTCCATGTGTACTTCTTCCTAACAGCTGCCTGTGTTCACAGTAACTGTCTCACTTGGTGCATCACCCTGGGGCATGAAAACCTCCAGGGCATCACACACAGGGAAAGCTTCCTTTAATGATTAATCAAAGTGCAACAAATCAGAAGGGGTTCTTATCTTTTTATGCCTTATATTTTTGTTAAGGGGCAACATGGTTAGAAATAAGGATTTTGACTGGTGTTGAAACATTCTGAATTCAGATATATGATGGGAATAATGACAATTTTCACTTTTTCTGTTTTTCAGCTTACATTTATTGACTTAGTTCTTGCCTCTACTGACTGTTGTCAAAGAATATATAACTTTTGAGGGAGAGTTTCCTGAGAACAAGGCAAATAGTGAGCACATCATTGGGAAATACTGAATGCTGAAAATGGCCTTTTGTGATGTATTTAAGTGTAATTTATATGTATTTTCCCACTGTTCTCAACACTTGAGACATATCCACAGCTGAAAGAAAATGCACCTACAAACACCTGATGTTATGTATATTACTAAGTGGGTTCTGTGGGTGAGGGAAGTTCCTTGGGGAGCCGACTTGGAGTCTAGGTTTGCCTGCATGAAGTATGCTGGGGCTCAGGGCGCTTGGAAACACTGTGGGATGAGCACAGGACAAGTTGGGCTGCAGTGCAGGCACAGCAGAAGCATCAGCCGATCTCATAGGAGCTAGAGCTGCAGAGGCACTATGGAATTGCTCAGAATTAGGACACAGAGGCTGCTCAGCGGGGACCTGAGCTTGAACGTGGGGACTGTCCTCCGCTGAGAGCAGTGACAGGTGGGGAAGACTTGCATGCGTGTGTGCTCAGTCGCTCAGGCATGTCTGAGCCTTTGCAACCCGATGGACTGTGGCCCGCAAGCTCCTCTGTGCATGGGATTTCTCAGGCAAGAATGCTAGCGTGGGTTGCCATTTCCTCCTTCAGGGGACCTTCTCAGCTCCTGCGCTGGCAGGCGGATTCTTCACCGCTTAGCCATCTGGGAAGCAGGTGTCCTCAGCCACTCAGTCCGTCTGATATTTTGCTGCCCCGCCCGCGACCCTTAGCCGGGTCTTAGTGGCTGACACTGGAACAGCAGGGAGAAGTATTCCTTCAGTCCTGAAAAGGGCAGTCTTGGATTGTATGCCACCGCGTCTCAGGGATATAATTTATACATAATTTCTTTCAGCTTTTATGTGTCTTTCTTAGTATTGTGGTATTTTATCAAATTATATAATGAACGATTCATTCCAGTCTATTCCCAACCTGTGTTATCATAACATACATTAGTATTTTCCACTTGTATTAATCAAATGGGCTCCCATGGTGGCTCAGTGGTAAAGAATCCTCCTGATAATCCAGGAGATTTGGGTTCAGTCCTTGGGTTGGAAAGATCCCCAGGAGAAGGAAATGGCAACCCACTCTAGTATTCTTGCCTGGGAAATCTCACGGATGGAAGAGCCTGGTGGGATACAGTCCATGAGGTCTGAAAGAGTTGGACACAACTTAGGTGACTAAACAATGACAACATCATCAATAAAATACACTAGAGGCTAATTTTTAGAAGTATATACCATTTGCTTTCATTAAAACCATAAGAAAACTTTATCATGATGAATACTATAATTAGTGAAAACATTTCTGATTTTATACTTGTTAAAAATTACATCCAAAAGCTGAAAATCAATGTATAAGTGTATGTTCACACAATTATCAAAGGAATTCCATGGCCTTCTTAGCTTCATCATACTACTCAGAACTCTTAATTCTATATTATTTTAATTTTGAGTGCTTTCAGCTATTTCTTTAGAAATGTTTGATAATTAATTTTTAGTGGTTTTTAAAATATTTTTTCTCAGAATGCATTATTGATCCCTCCATTTGAACTGAAAAGTAAAGCTGGACTTTATTTGATAGAACATTAGTCTGATTTGTCTGATTGATTTGAGAGTAAGGACTAACTTTTCCAGTTATATGGTTGACATTTTTCTTAAATTGAATACACTAAGTTTACAGTCCTAAACCTTTTTTATTGTTTAATTTAGAAGAATTAAAATTTTCAGAATTGATTTATGGTTGATTTACAGTATTGTGTTAATTTCTGATATACAGCAAAGTGATTCTGTTATATATATATAATATATATATATTCTTTTTCATATTTTTTATATGGTTTTATTACACAGTATTGAATATAGTTCCCTGTGCTATACAGTAGGACTTTTGTTGTTTATTTTATATATAATAGTTTGTGTCTGCCTATCACAAACTCCTAATTTATCCCTTTCCTATTCCATTTCCCTTTTGGTAACTGTAAGTTTGTTTCTATGTCTGTGAGTCTGTTTATGTTTTGTAAAAAAGTTCATGGTTTGTATCATAGTTTAGATTCCACATATCAGTGATATCATATAATACTTGTCTTTGTCTCTCTGGCTTACTTAGTATAGTAATCTCTAGGTCCACCCATGTTCCTGCAGATTTATTGGATGATTGATCATTAAAAATGAATTTTAGCTCAGATGGAATTCCGAGATTGATGTTGCTTTCTGTCACCTCTGCACTCTTTTCTCCATTATTCAGCTTAATTATTCTCTAGCACTTACTGTCAGCTGGCATATTGTATGTTCATACATGTATCTGTTTTTCTCCCAGTGCCTTTTTTTACTAGTGTATAGGCGCTGTGAGAGCAGGGACTTTGTTTTATATGCTGTTCAGTTTCCAGTAGATAGAGCATTGTCTGGCATTTAACAGATCCTTACCCTGATGCTAGGAAGGTTTGAAGGCAGGAGGAGAAGGGGATGACAGGGGACGAGATGCTTGGATAGCATCACCGACTCAATGGACATGAGTTTGAGCAAGCTCCGGGAGATGGTGGAAGACAGGGAAGCCTGGTGTTGTGCAGTCCATGGGGTCAAAAGAATTGGACACAACTGAGCGACTAAACAACAACAGTAAATTTTGCTGAATGAAAGAATAAATGAATGAATTAATGCATGGGAAAGGAGCAGAGAAAGTAGGTATTATTAAGAGAAGGAATGAGGGTATGTTTAAGAACGTACTGATAGTTTAATATAAATGGTAAAGAGTTTGGAAGAAAACTTAGGAAAGTAAAATTTAGTTACTGGGAAGGTTCTGATATTGTTAAATGTTAAGAGAGATCCTCGTCAGAATAAACTTTTGAGTATTGATTTACCACTATTAGCACATTCTAAATCTGGATTACCGTTGCTCAGAATAAGTGCTGCTCTTGTCTCTTTGGTCTCCTTGTGAGCATTTTCAGTCTTACCAGCCCATATGTGCCAGTTGAAAAGCATGTATGCTTTATGGGACTAAGTCCAGTAAAAGCTTTTTAGTCAACCCACATTCACAGGAGAAGATTACTTTCATTCTTGGGAAGGGTGACGAAGCCCAGTATTCAGATGAAAGGGGTACTTTGGTATTATTTAACTGGGTATTGGCAAGACTCAGGCCAGTATCTAGTTTCTCTTTAGAGACATTTTGCATTATATTACAGTACTCTTACTGTGCTGTGCCAGGGAAATTAAGATCACCTGGAACATTCTGTAGGTCATTGGCTTAGAATCTTAGGGCACTGGGAACTTGATGTTTTGTTTTAATGACCTCATTTAGACTGAACCTGTCTTTGTCCTGAAGGCAAAAGGACTTCTTTACCAAACCATGTCTATGCCTTGGGAAATAAATGGGAAAGGTTTAGGGAAAGGTGATTTGAAAGCATTGGATCAACCTCCATGTAAAGAACATTTGATAAATTAGGACTCCTCTGTCAAGAAAGATGAGGCAGTGGTATAATTAAAGTCCTTTCCACATGGATGTAGCTGTTTAGTTCCATGAAACATATTTTGAAGGTTGAAGATAGTTTTAAGAAAAGTGAAAGGAAGAAATGTTTATAGGTCATGGAATAGTTCATGAGCCTTGTGCTCCAGCAGATTCTTCTGCAGAAAGTTCCAGAGGAAATGAAGCATGCCCTCCATGTTTCTCAAAGTGGGAGGATATAGTGTGTATATGCATATGGTGTGTATGAGAATGGTGGGAAGGCCATATGGGACGTTGCACAGTAAACATGGGACACCTTTCTGGAACAATAATTTTAATTGAAAATGAGAGGAAACACTTTTTTGTTAGAACAAACACTCCTGTTTTTATGAGTCAAATGCACAATTTACATGGATTTTAAAGAACAAATTGTATACCTTAGAGTTCTTGCCTACCCTGAGAAGGCAAGTGCTGGGTAATGACTTTCTTTTGTATTCTTGATAGAAAAGAATTTTCTGGTAGAAAAATTTGAGAAACCCTAGTATAGTTTTCAGGTCTGCGGAAAGGGGCTTTTTGTAATCCTCAAGAGGATCAGCTGTCATCTCTCTTTTCCTTCTTGGTTCTTTTCTAGCCAAAGTTCTTTCTCGCTGAAATGTCTCTGATTTTATTGGTACCTGTATCATTAATCTTGAGGGTATTGGGTTGTTAAACATTTGAAGTGTTTTTTTCCACTTGACTTTCCTGCAGCATGGCAGGAAATTGTTCTCACTAAAATCTCTAAAGACCACCATATTCCTGAAGACCTACTTCAGTGCTTATTTTGATACCTCAGCAGTTTGGGGTTTTTTTGACTACCCTTTCCTTTGTGAAACATTTTCTTGGCTTCTTCCTCTTATAGGCCTCTGTTGGAAGATCTTGATGTTGGTATTCCTTAGGGTTTTATACCATAGCTTTTTGTTTTCATTTTATTTTCATTTTATTGTTGGGGCAATCTCATCTACTCCCGTGGCCTCTATATATAAGTCTAGACTCGGTTTTCCTGGGCTGCTTGCTAAATGTCTTCTTTTCTGCAGACCATAGGCATTGCACAGTCAGCATATTCCAAACTAAATTAATACTTCTCCTGTTAAATTTGCTTCTTCTGTGTTGCCTTTCCTAGGGAATAGCATGCTCTCTGCTTATACTAGAAGAAGATCAGAAATCTTCCTTCTCTTTTGGCTCCTCAGGATTCTTCTGTCTCCTCATTCAGCTGGTTACAAACTTCTCTTGGAAAAACAGCTGTTGAACTTATCAATTTTTTTTAATGCACTCTCTGCCATTGTCGTAGTTCAGGCCAAATCATCTCATAATTGAGGGTTTCCTCACTGATTATTCTATTTTTAGTCTTACTCTACTCCTAAAAGTGTAGTGTGCTTAAAACATTTTTTTTTTAATTGAGCTAAAATTCATATAACGTAAAATTAACCATTTTCAAGCATATAATTCAGTGGCATTTGGTACATTTACAGTGTTGTGCAATAATTACCTCTGTTTAATTCCGTCACCCCAAATGGAAACCCTGTATCCATTAAGTCACTCCCCACCCCATGCCTTCCCCCAACCCCTGGCAACCAGTAATTTGCTTCCTGTCTCTATGCATTTAGCTCACTTTAGATATTTCATATAAATGAAATCATATAATGTATGACCTCTGTGTCTGGTTTCTTTCACTTAGCAAGTTTTTGAAGTTCATCTACTTTGTAACATGTAATAATATGCTTTTAACCATGAAATAATTCCAAACATGTGGAGAAGTACTTATTTTTTCTTTTGAGGAAACAGGAGGTTGTTCCTTCATGGTAGCTCCCTTCTTTATTCTTTTGTTCTCCATCCTGTTCTGTCTCTTTCTTCCTGTAGTGAGGGAGCCACTGTACTGAAGTGGGTGAGCATCCTTCCTTTCATATTTTTATACTTTGGCAATATATAGCACTGTACTTTGTTTTAGTGATTTATGTAAAAATATATATTGAATGAATATCTCTGCAACTTACAGTTTCATTCAACATTTTTGATTATTCCATGTCAGTAAATGTAGATCTAGTTTATTTTAATTTTATTTCACTGTATGTAGGTATTACAATCTACTTGTCCTTTCTCCATTGAAGAAAATTGAGAATCTTAATTTCTATCATTAAAAAACACACTGAAGTATACATTCTTATGCCCATGTGAAGGCATTCTCTGCTGTACGTATTCACAAGTGGGACTGTTTGGCTGCAAAGCAGGTACATGATCAATTTCACTAGCTACTGCCAAATTGTTTCTCCAAAGTGGTGTACCCACTAGTACTGTGGCTCCATTTCCACATTTTTTTATCAACAGCTGGTATTTTCAGATTTTAAAGTTTCTGCCAGTGTAATGAGTGTAATAAAATTAATTATGGCATTGATTTGCTTTAGATTGACTACTTGTAAGGTTGCACATCTTTTCATTTGCTTCTGACCATTCATGTTTCTTCTTTGTGAATTATCTATATTTTTCTATTGTGTTTTTTATTGATTTGTAAGATTCCTTTATAGTTAGTATGAATACTAATTTTTTTGTAATTGTGAACATTGCTGTGATCTTTTCTCAATAATTATGGCTTGTCATAACTTTTTTTAATAGTGTCATGATACAGAGTATTTTGTTTTAGTTTAGTTAAATCTAGTTAAATCATATTATTGTGCATCTTAATAAATCTTTTCCTATTTCTTGAATATATTTTCATCTAGTCACTTCAACAGTTTGCTTCTCATACTTGTGTCTTTAATATAAGCATGACTTATTTTTATATATGATAGGGTTCTAATTTTTTTCTAAATGAGTGTCTACTCATACAAGTCCATTTGTTAACCACCTCTTCTTTCTCAAAGCATTTTAGCATGCTTTGATCATGTATCAAGTTCTTTTTTTTACAGAAAATTAATAGTTTTAAAGGGCCAATCAGATTATACATTCTTAAACCAATCCACAGTCCGCATCATTCTTTGAATACTGATTTTACTAGGGCTCTTGGGGTACTGCATAGCTGAACTGCCTTTCTAATCCTGTCACCTGCCCTTTCCTCCTGTATACTCTGTTCTTTAGTCACACTTAACTCCTTTCAGTTTTTTAGTACATTATTTTTATGTTTATCTAACCAGTGAGGATCAGGTTTTGTTTTGTTTTTTTTTTCATTTATTTTTATTATTTGAAGGCTAATTACTTTACAATATTGTAGTGGTTTTTGCCATACATTGACCTGAATCAGCCATTTACATGTGGTCCCCATCCTGAACCCCCCTCCCACCGCCCTCCCCATCCCATCCCTCTGGGTCATCCCAGTGCACCAGCCCCAAGCCCTTTAAGCTGTGGTACATATACACAGTGGAATATTACTCAGCCATTAAAAAGGATACATTTGAATCAGTTCTAATGAGATGGATGAAACTGGAGCCCATTATACAGAGTGAAGTAAACCAGAAAGATAAACACCAATACAGTATACTAATGCATATATATGGAATTTAGAAAGATGGTAACGATAACCCTATATGCAAGACAGAAAAAGAGACACAGATGTATAGGACAGACTTTTGGACTCTATGGGAGAAGGCGAGGGTGGGATGATCTGAGAGAACAGCATTGAAACATGTATATTATCAAGTGTGAAACAGATCGCCAGTCCAGGCTGGCTGCATGAGGATCAGGTCTTTACATAAGACGTTTGACTTCCTGCATCTCTTTTCTCCTTGTGCTTAGTCGCCCAGTCATATCCGACTCTTTGTGGCCCCATGGACTGCAGCCCACCAGGTTCCTCTGTCCATGGGATTCTCCAGGCAAGAATACTGGAGTGGGTTGCCATACCCTCCTCTAGGGGATCTTCCTGAGCCTAGAATCGAACCCAGGTCTCCCACATGGCAGGTGGATTCTTTGCCATCTGAGCCACCAGGGAAGCCCACGAGTACAAAGCTAGCTTCCAGTACCTCTCTTTGAACACTAGGCTGAGAGAGTTTTCCCTTTCTCTCCCAGCTCTGTGGTCGGTGCTCTGTTATTCGCTCAGTAGGTTGCATCATCTATCTGTTTATATATCATTGTTCCACTATCCAGGAAGTTCTCTGGGGGCAGCAAGAACCAAGTTTGCCTCAGACGTCAGAGCATTTCCAGACCCCAGCCTTTTGCCTGGCATCTTGTAGACCCTCTATAAATACTTGCTGAATTGAACAGATGGTTCAGATAACAGGTTTTTTTTTTTTTACCTAAAGTAGGATTTGTCTCTGAAAAATATCTGATAGATAATCCATATAGTCTCCTTAAGCATTTTCAATGATGAGCTTAATTTTCCTGTGACCAAGAAAACCCTGGTACCAATGCTTTCTTATGAATTGCATATAAACCAAGATTGTGTATAATGGTTAGAAAATAAATTTAACTGTAGTTGTTTGTAGTATTTTACCTTTCCCTATTGAAGTCTAAATTTTGATCCATTCCTCCAGTATGTCAGTATATTATTGAATTGTATTCTTTCATTACAGTAATTGTCCCTCTCAGTTTTGCTTCATATGCATACAAATATAGATGACATTAGTGTCTTCAGTCAAGAGTGAAAAATGAAGCTTGCTAGTCTAGGCTGCTTCAAAGGTTTGCTAATGGATCGTAAACACTTTTGCTTTTTTCTCAACATGTCGCCAGTCTGTTCAACCAGTGTTTATTGAGTGTCTGCTTTGTACCTGTCATTGTGTTTGGTATATGTACACTTATGTCATCATTTTGGTCTTATTTTAATTTTGTCTATCCAGAGTGTCATGAGATATTTCTCAGTTATTCTTTAGAAATTAAGATATTTTAGTCCTGGATATTCCTTTGACCCATCAGTCTAGAAGCTTATTTAAAGGTGATAACTTAGTTATTACTACTATCAGTAATATTTATTCAGTCCTTACAATGCACCAGATGTTGTGCTAAGAAGATGAGCTTTTTTTTTTTTTTTTCATTTATTTTTATTAGTTGGAGGCTAATTACTTCACAACATTGCAGTGGAAGATGAGTTTTATAATGTATACTTTTCCCAATACCTCAGCGAAGTAGATGCTATCATCATATCCATCTTATAGAGGAAGATGTTCAGGTCTAAGAAGGATTGTTATTTGATCAATTTTATACAGACGAGAAGTAACTGGCAGGATCCACATTCAGGCCAACTTATATTAGTGACATTTGCACACTCCTGATGACCATTCCCTTCTTCTTCCCTTCCTCTATTCTCCCCCCACCCCACCTTGAAATTTTTTTGAAAACAAAAAATGATTGTTTTTATTAATAGACCAGGCCCCTACCATGAATTGTTTTGCATGGTAGAATTCTAGAGGTAGGCATTTCTGAGACATCTCTCATACACGATGTGACCAGTGTGCCTGATGGAACAGAGCCAGTGTAAGATTTACCCAGAGGTTCTTTTCACACAACAGTAGCTTGAAGTTGATTAGTTTATCTCTGGATATATAAAATTTAGTAATTGCACAGCATTTAAATATAAAAATGCTTTTTTACTTCTTTGAGAAGAATGGCTTTTCAAAACCAGTAAGACCGGCTCCTAGATTGTGGAGGTCCAGGCTGTTAGAGCAGTAGGACTTCTCACGCCAGTTTCTGATGGGATGTGGAGCTTCCTGCCTGTGTTACTGATGCTTGCAAGGTACTTTCAAATAGGTTATCGCTGTTATCCTTTTACTATCTGAATGTAGTCAGTAGAAGAGTTAGTGTTTTCTCAGTTTTACATATGGAAAGAAGCTGAGTCAGAGATCGAGGGTTAAATCGTAGAGGCTTGCGTAGCCAAAACTTGATCCAAGAATTTCAGATTTCAGTTCCAGCCCTGAGTGCCTAACACCAAATTGATAGGTGACATTCTACTTAAAAACTACATGCAAAAAAACCCCCGAAAAAAACTACATGCAGAATTCCTCCTTTTTGCTTTCAATATCACTGATTTTCATGTCACAGAACAGAAATTGTGACAGTAATAAAGAGTTGTCCTTTGAACTGCACGTGAAACCCGACCTTACTGTATTCTGATCTCCCTCTACCTCCAGTGTTTTTCCAGTGGTATTGGTATATTGCTTCCAGGAAATATATTAAACAAACCCTTTTTATTATGGTTTCAGAAAGTGTCAGAAATCTTTATTATTTTTTAATTTATAGGATTTCCAGTGATTTTTGGAAACTACCCAGGAAATTGGATCCTTCTCAAGTCAGGATGTATTCTGACTGAAAGAGCTTAGCTGTGCTTTGGGGTGTTAAATTAATTTTTCACTGACAGACCACTGCCTGGGATTTAGTTGAGATTTAAGTTAGTGAAAATCCTGCCCTGTGACCTAGAGAACAACTGGGCAAAGTAGATGAAGTGTAGAGTGGTGTGTTCTCTCAGCCTTTCTGTTGCATTGGATAGAACCCAGGTCATCTACGGAGAGTAAAGATTTGGTAGTGAATCTATGCTGCCATTGCATTGTCACCTGTAGCAAGTCAGATACCCATTGTCAGACTAAATGTGAGGCTGTAAATGTCAGCGCAAAGAATCCTGGTCTTTGAAACATGGAATCAAAAATGATTCAAGTGTTCAGAGATCAAATTAAATTCCATTAAAAAAGGTTAGTGGGTTTCCCTGGTGGCTCAGACGTAAGGAATCTCTCTGCAATGCAGGAGACCCCCGTTCGATACCTGGGTTGGGAAGACCACCTGGAGGAGGCATTGCAATAAACTCCTGTATTCTTGCCTGGAGAATTTCATGAACAGAGGAGCATGGTGGGCTACAGTTCATGGGATTGCAAAGAGTCAGACACAGCTGAGCGATTAACACTTTTAGCAGAAGTTAGTAATCCTTCATTTTAAAAAATTTTTTTAATACCAAAAGCATTTTGTATTGAGGTATAGCCAATTATAACAATGTTGGGGTAGTTTCAGGTGAGCAGCAAAGGGACTCAGCCATACATATGCGTGTGTGATCCTTCACTTTTTAATATGATTACCTCCCAATCCCAGAAAAGTCATTTTATATTTGTAATGCGTTAGGGTGGCAGTTCTCAAGCCTCACTGGGCATGTGTCACATACCTAGAATGTTTGATATCAGTGCCGATCCCTGGGTCCTATTCCTGGGGAGTCTGTTTCCATAGGTCTGGAGTGGGGCCGAGGTATTAGAACATTTAACAAACGCTTCACAGGTGATTCATATGATGCTGGTGCAGGTTGTCTGTAGACCACTTTGGAGGACACCTTGGGATTGTTCTGATTGAGTTGGGCTGGAAAAACCGCATTTCTCTTGCAGAGGAAGAATTAGGCAATCCACCATTATTGTGGAAGTGTTACTCAACATGTACATCCACATGCTTTACATCCATTTGTGGTTCTGTGTTTTCTGAACGATAGCACTTGTCTAAATATTTTTACTTTCTTTCCAAGCTGATTTGAAATTGCATTGCCTTTAAAAATAAAGCTTATTTGTTGCTTAATAAAGAACTTCTGTGGCAATGAGAATTGGCACAGCTGTGTGACTGCTCAAGCGGTTGCTGATGTAGCTCACACAGGAGGGCGCTGTTGGGATATGGTTTTGTCTGTAGTTAGTTCGGAAAACAGACAGCAGAGGGAGTG
The DNA here is from genome assembly GCF_023699985.2 of Odocoileus virginianus. NCBI lineage: Eukaryota > Metazoa > Chordata > Mammalia > Artiodactyla > Cervidae > Odocoileus > Odocoileus virginianus. The sequence goes on from NC_069686.1 coordinate 24,983,736, forward strand.
TGCTTTAAATGACCCAGAGAACCTGTGACCTAACTGTTTTAATATGAATTATTCGAGATTGCATTGTTAATTCATTTCATTTTGACCATTAGGAAAGTATTGAGACAAATGGTCTATTTTAAGGAAGGACCACGTGATCAGATATTTTAATCAGTTAATTGAGGAAAATATTTTAATTATGTATTTAAATAATTCTGGTTTCTTTCCACATTTTCACATTATGTTACAAACACTGGTTGTAGCTAGCATCTCTTCCAGTTAGGGTTTTTTTTTTTTTTTTTTTGCAGTTGTAAGAGTTAAGAGTCTGATAAGCTAAATGGTTAGTTGATTATAAAACTAGAATTGACAGATACTTCCTGCAGACTATTTGTTGAGTAAAGTTTTACAGTGTTTTGCCTAGGAATTGAAGATACATATCATTTAGACTAAATTATATCACTAAGAAATTGGAAGTGAATTCCATATCCTAAAACTTTTTTCTTTCCTTCTAGACCTAGTTTATAGATAGACTCTGTTTATAATGTGGCATTTCCCCATACATGCTTTTATCAGTTATTAATGTTCTATTAGTAACAATAGAATAAATCAGCTTGAGTTAGGTTACTAAGCAGAAAAAGAATGCTTGCCATTCTTTTTGTTGTGTTGAGAACTTTTTCAAAGCCAGGGACTGTTTGTCCTTTTTTATCTTTTTATTTTCTACTGTGAAATATTGGACAGAGTAATGAGTGTCACTGCAGGTGTCAGTTCTTAGATACAGGCTATATGCTGGATTAAAAGTGCATGTTGATTCTTTCTACAGGCTACCCCTGCCGCGTCACCGCCCTCCCCCCCACCTCCAGCCCAGTGAGAGGTAGCATTATATCTTGGTATTCTAGAATCTTTGATGGGTCTGATTACTTGACCAGTATAACACAGTGGAAGTGATTCTGTCTGGTCCAAGGCTTTGAAAGACTGGTGGTTTCCATGTACTGTTTCTTAAAATCCTCTCTTTGGAAGCCCCCAGCTTTCTTGTCTGAGTTCAGTCTGACTGTATTGGGATCACCATGTTGGAGAGGTCATATTTAGGCTCTCTGATTGATAGTCTCAGCTAAGCCAGCGTTTTAGGCATCCCTGCCAAGGTGCTGGACACCAGAGTGACACAATCTTGAATCTTCCAGACCTGCCCATCCCCTGGCTGAATACCTATGACTTCTATTGACATCATGCTGAACTGAAGAAGTGCTTAGCCAATTGACATCATGCAAAACTGAAGAAGTGCTTAACCAAGTCATGTCGTGATCCACAAATTCCTGTGATATGATAAAAGCATTCGTGTTTTAAGTCACCATGTTTTGGGGCAGTTTGTTATGCTGCAATAGGATAAACAGAACACAAGCAAAGTTCCTGAGAGAATAGATGGTGCTAACTGGAAGGAACTCTGGGGAACATCTTACTTAACCGCTCCCTTTTATAGGGAAAAGCTGCATTCCAGAGAAATGAAGTGACATGTTCCTTTCAAGTCATCCTGACAGTCATGGTCACAGTCAAACTCTAGTCTGACTGCTGCATTTGCTGCTGGAATACCCTAGATCATTAATTTTCACTTTATACCTGGTAAAGCCAAGACACGTAGATAGAGCATAGAGACACCAAGGGAATAGACTGAAAGAACTTTTATGCAACCTCAGAAAGGACCCCCAAACAGTGTTTGTTCCAGGATTACCCAACCCATCTATTTTGTATGATTTAACTATCATTAAAAAGTTACATTCCAGGGTAAATGGATGTTTCACTTAATATTCAAATATAGTAAGTAATGTTAGAAAAAGAAGCATACACACAAATAATGAATGCTCATTTCCTATATGGGTAATCTCAGCATAGTTGCTCATGTGTGTCCAACTCTGCAACCCCATGGATGGTAGCCCACCAGGCCCCTCTGTCCATGGAATTCTCCAGGCAAGAATGTTGGAGTGGGTTACCAGGATCCAACCTGGGTCTCCTGCATTGCAGGTGGATTCTTGACTGAGCCGCTGGGGAAGCCCTGTATTCCAGAACTTCTGGTGAATTTGGTAACTTGGAATGCATTTCCCTATGTGAACAGTGATAAGCAAATTTCAATTTAACACATAGTATGCCTAATATATACTACTTTAAATAATCACCATATTTGTTGATTTTCTATGGGATGATGCTTTCCAAATTCCGGCTTGGCATCTGTGAACCCGTCAGTCCAGCCTCTCCCTTTGACTGTGGTAGAGGAACTGGGTTCTGTTCTTTCATGAGCAGTGGGAGTGAGCACCTTACCTCGCTCTTAGCATCAGCTGGGGCCAGACTTCTTATGCCTAGGGATGAAGGAGAGCAGGTTCTGGGGGCTCTGTGCAACTGAAAGTGTGCTCTCTTTGTGGATAAGGAGAAGAAAGGGAGCAATAGCAAGGTTCAGGATATCTTGCTGGTAATATTTCTCAGTTCAGATCAACTCCTGGTGCTTTTGCTTCTTTCTTCTAAGAATCCTAGAGATTTGTTTACTTTCTTTCCTTTTCATCTTTCCCAATATCTTCCCCCATTCAAGGTATCAGTTCTTAAACTCACCAGAGATGGGATGAAGTCTTTTAATTTTTCTATATTTTTCTATTTCTCAAGATAGAAGAGAGATTTTCTTTTTTATCCTTCTCTTCTTCTCTTTCCTCCCTTCGTTCCCTCTTTCCTTCCTCCCTTTCCCTTATTTCTATTATAATCATTCTAATTTCTTTTATGCCTTGGGAATTGTTATCTGGTTATTGGTTTTCAGTTGCTCAGTTGTGTCCAACTCTTTGTGATTCCATGGACTGCAGCATGCCAGGCTTCCCTGGTATCTGCTATAGTTCATTAAATACTTCAGTTTATTTTTAGATTTAGAGATGGTGAGTGGCACCTTTACTGCTTATATAACTAAGACAAATTATAGGTGTTTTACTCGATTATAAGCCCTTGCTAGGAGAGACTACATCTAATTTTTCTCTGTAGTCCCTTTCATATAATTTTGAAATACTTAGCAATATTTATTGTGCAGATGAATACAGATCACAATTATGACCTCTATAGTCTGTAAAATGTCTGTAAAATGAAAGAGGGTGAAATGTCCTGACAGTTGTTTTAAAATCCTGTGAATGATGGTGTATTGCCCACATTCCTAGCCTGTATATATAGTGCAAGTGTATGTGAAAATACAGTCAAATTTTGCTTTGGTTTTCCCTTTATTACTGCTTAACTTTCTTGTTACGATACCATTAAACAGTGAAACTGTAAAGTCATAAACGTGTGGCTAATTCACCAATAATAAGGGCAGTATCGACATTAAATACTTCTATTCCTTAAAGTAAGTAAATAAATGAAGGTTTTGCGAGTTTACTTCAAGGATTAAAGACTACAACTAGGAAACTTTTTCTCCCCCACTTGTTTTTTGATGACAAGTGAACTATAGTTCTTTTCTCAGAGTACTTTGCACTGTGACAGTTCTCTTTTCCTCAAGGATAAGAAAAAAATTGTGCCGAAAAGTTCAAGGTAGTTTAGTGTTTTATGTTCCCTGGAGCCTGATTTGAAGTGTAAAAACAAGATGCCAGGAAGTCTCAAATTGAAGAACATACTATTCTACAAAATGTTATCTTTCATATATTTATCAGTTTTTTACCCTAGTCATTCTAAACTGTTTGCTTTTTTTTTAAATCTTAGACCAAATGTCCTTTAAATAATTCTTCAAGTAATTGAAAACACAACTATGAGAGAATTCTAAATAGTAATTTTAAGAGAAACTTAGAATGATATGTAAGGAAACTTTTTATTAAAGATCTTGGTTAATTCTTAGTCCTTTTTTTTTTTTTAAAGAAAACTGACATTTTAATGACTGGAGTGGTATTAATTTCTACTTTTTATGTTAGGGTTCAGGATTCTTTAAACATCTATTAGAGCACTAATTCTTTAGACACTCAGTATTTCAAAAGAGAAACTTAGCTCTATTTGCTTGATTAAAACTTGACTTGATATTGTTATATATTTTTATGAAAATTCTTATGTCCCTTCCAACACTGCTGACTTACTTATGTTTGGGTAAATTTATTTTAATTAACTTTTATTCATTAATTATACATGGAGTGAAATATTTTGTACATTAATTGTACATGGAGTGGAATACCTACAGTACTATTCCCAGGTACTAATTCCCAAGTACTAGTGCGTAAGTTGGAAGTTTATATGTAGGTACCAAGTATAGAATTCAGCTTTTTCCTAGTTTTTCCCTGAACATATTTTAATATGATGTGTGACGTTATTCTACATTATTGCAGTAATCTCTAGATGTCATCAAGTGGCCCCCTAGACTATACCTTTCTCTCTTTGGGTGTTGTACTTGAGTACTTCTTCTAAGAATCTAAATCTGAACCTGATTTTCTTTTCTTTTCTTTTTTTTGAACATGATTTTCTTCTCTGTTAATCCTTGAGTAACTCTCCACTGCTGGAGATTGTTGTTGAGAGGCCGAGTTCATTCAAAATTTCAGTCTTTTGTGAATTGTTTGTTCTTTTCTGGAGACTTTTAGGATGGTCTCTTTATCAGAGATGTTCTAGAATTTCACGATGAAATGCCATGATGTGAGATTCTTTTTTTAATTATTGTGCAAGGCAGTTTGTAATTTGGAGATTAGTCCTTCTGTTTGACATTTTTTTCTGTAATATTTCTGTGGTATATTCTTTCTCCCTGTTTTCTCTTCTCTATTTTAGAGTTATACAAGTCAGATGTTGAGCCTGCTGATCTAATTTTTAAATCATTTCCTCCTTTTCATCCTTCTTTTGGACTTTTTGTTCTACTTCCTGGGTGATTTTTCTCCTGTTATGTTTCCATTTTGAAACAACCATTTTTTTTTTCAGTGATTATATCTTTCATGTCTAAGAATGCTTTTCTTATTCTAAGTCTTCCTTTTTAAGTTTTATAGTACCTTGATGCAATTTATGCCATCTCTCTCTGGATATTATTTGTACCTTCTTTGAAATTAACTTTTGTCTCAGTCATTCGTCTGATTTTTTTCCTCTGTTTATTTGTTGTGCTTCTTTCTCCTGTGCTGGCGATACTCACCCAATGCCTGTTGAATTTTGGCTGCCCACTGATATTTTAAAATGAGGTCAGAAAATGATTGTTGGAAACTGTGTTTGTTGGCTGGCAGTTTTCATGGTAAAGCAGTATTAATTAAGCTTATTGGGAAACACACATGTCTATATAGGTCTTACATCTGAGGCCATCTAGGTCATCCAGACAGGGATTTGCCAATGTTTTGCTTGAGGATATAAGCCTGGCAGCCAGTGTGTAGGAGCTGGGTAAGAACAGAGTGCTTGGTGAGTGTGTGTCTGATTATTTGGGATATAGATTTTCACCCCTAGCCTCTTCTGACCCTAGAGCCTCTCCAGTTTCATTTCTCTTAAGACTCTGTCTCCCCTGAGACTTGGTAGAAGTAGTGGCCTGACTCTGCAGGATAGAGAGGAAGGATGTAGGAGTGCAGAGACCCTTTATTCAAAATTTCAGGTCATAACCATTTAAAAAAAAAAATATCTAGTAAGGGCATGCTGCAGTCCATGGGGTCGCAAAGAGTCGGACATGACTGAGTGACTGAACTGAACTGAACTGAAGAGCACCTCTTCTGTACATACCTTATATTTCTAGTTTCTGAACATACCAGGGCTTTGCAGGACATAATGGATTGCTTCTCATTGCTTCGGCTCTTAGGTTTGACCTCCCTCCATTCTCCTAAGTCATCTACTATTCTAGCTATTTTATGTTTTCATGTATTACAGTTTGTAGTTAAATCTGCTCCTTGATCTCTTTGTAGCTGAAATGAATATTTTTGTTTATTGTTCTTGTTTGGAGGCATTTGTAAAGGAGGAAAAATGTATTACCCTATAGTCTTGAAACTTTAATTTTATTGAAAATGCATTCATGCATTTATTCATTTCATTTTTAATTTTATTCTCTTGAGTAGCTATAACATACATATAGTTAGTGATATAAAATATATTAAACTTATTCATCAAGAGGTCTTGCTCTCAGTTTCAAATCCATTGGTTTAGGACATCTCCTCCACGTCCTGTAGGGATTCACTTTTATTAATGTCTTTTTGTATCCCAAATCACTGCAGATGGTGACCACAGCCACAAAATTAAAAGATGCTTGCTCCTTGTAAGAAAAGCTATGATAAACCTAGATAGTGTATTAAAAAGCAGAGACATCACTTTGCCAAAAAAGGTCTGTATAGTCAAAATTATGGTTTTTCCAGTAGTCATGTATGGGTGTGAGAGTTGGATGATAAAAAAGGCTAAGTGCCAAAGAACTGGTGCTTTTCAGTTGTGGTGCTGGAGAAGACTCTTGAGAGTCCCTTGGACAACAAGGAGATCAAACCAGTCAGTCCTAAGGGAATCAACCTGAATATTTGTTGGAAGGACTGATGCTGAGGCTGAAGCTCCAATACTTTGGCCACCTGGTGCGAAGAACCAACTCATTGGAAAAGACCCTGATGCTGGGAGAGATTGAAGGCAAAAGAAGAGGGCAGCAGAGGATGAGGTGGTTGGATGGCATCACTGACTCAATGGACATGAGTTTGAGCAAACTCCAGGAGATAGTGAACGACAGGGAAGCCTGGCATGCTGCAGTTCATCGGACATGACTGAGTGACTGAACAGCAACAGTGCATCCCCTTGTTCTTATTTATGTAAATATTAATAGCTATAAATATATATTTATTTTTAGGCATACCCTATTTACTTTGCTTTTTGGCTTGACACTTTCTCTTGATATCTTTACTTGAAAACACTTTAAGCGGTATAAACCCATATATATTATAAAGTGATTTGTATTAATTTAGAGTTTAGAATTAGTTCTCATACACTTTCAATCACATTTTTATGAAACTCAAGAATTTTCATGGGGATTGGGATTGTGCAGAAGATTGAGGTATAAAAGATAAAAGAGGCTGAGGCGTAGAGACAGTTGAGATGCAGGGAGAGAAGCTCAGTGTTGAAAGGAAATTAGAAAAATGGAGGTGGGTATTTAGGCCAACTTTCATAAACTGAGGAGTATTTCCACACATGGAAAAAATAGTATAGATAGTATAGTGTTCAACTACATACAAAACACATACAAAGTAAGCATATGGTGCATGTCACCATATGCTTCCCCAAATATCTAGTAAATAGCAAAGCTTGCATCAGAAAGTGTTGCCACTTCTAAAAGAGAACATGCATCTGTGCACATCTTGAAAAATTTTGATAGACTTGAGACCATTAAATAATTTCTGGCTTATACATGCATATTCAGCAATACATCCACATTCAGTGATTCAAAATGTGGATGATGCCTTCAAGGAACTTATTTTCCGAGCATCTATATCAACATTGTGCTCAGTTGCTAAGTCATGTCCTTAGCAACTTAGTCACAAAGCAACTCTTCTGTGACCCCATGAATTGTACTCCTCCAGGCTTCTCCGTTGATGGGATTTTCCAGGCAAGAAGACTGGAGTGGGTTGCCATTTCCTCCTCCTCCAGGGGATCTTCCTGACCCAGGGACTGAACCCATGTCTCCTGTTGTCTCCTGCACTGGCAGTGGATTCTTTACCACTGAGCCATCTGGGAAGCCCTATATCAACATTATACAAAAACAATTACTCAAAGACTTGGTTGGTTGTAATTCAGTTAGTAATGCTATATGCATACTTCCATCATGCTTTATGTATGTGTAAATGAGAAAGCTCTACTAAAATAGCTTCCTAGTCTACACAAAAAACAACTCAAAAAACATTTAGTGATTGGGAAAAATCCTGCTTGACTGATCTTAACCATCAGTCTTTTCGTGAGAAGTTATATAATTTTATTCTGTATTTTAAATTTAAAATAAATATTTAAATTTAATTAATTTAGATGATTAAATATTATAGAAAACTATAAACACTATACAAACAAAAGATAAAATTAAGACCACTGAACAAAAATAAAAATACTATCCCATTGCTTAGAAATAACTCCTGCTAAAATTTTGGATTTTTTAATCTTTCTCTACCCCTTTAATGCATCTAGACTTCCCTGGTGGCTCAGATGGTAAAGTGTCTGCCTATAATGCGGGAGACCTGGGTTCAATCCCTGGGTTGGGAAGATCTCCTGGAGAAGGAAATGGCAACCCACTCCAGTATTCTTGCCTGGAAAATCCCAAGGATGGAGGAGCCTAGTAGGCTACAGTCCATGGGGTTGCAAAGAGTCGGACACAACTGAGCGACTTCACTTTCACTTAATGAATCTAAACATATAAAATTTTTCAATCTAATACTGTATATTGACCTAGAGTCATAAGCTTTTATCAGGAAGGGTTCTATTAATGATTTTTTTCTTGTTTTACAAATTTAGAAACTGACCCAAGTGAATTAAATTACTTGCCAGTACTTGGCCATGGTCATTTATCAAGTGAAGTGGTGCCAAGAGGAAACCTCAGGTTTTCTGATGATCTGGCTGCAGTGTCAGTGGATGTGAGTCACACTCTGATTTTCTGATTGTCAGCAGGTTGCCACGCACACCAAGGCCAGACTGTGAAGACAGAGGCGGCGTGCATGCAGTGTGCCTGCTGGCTGATGCCAGCCGCCCACTTGGATCCCAGCCTGGTGGTACCCAAGAGTCAGGGCCTCCAAGTCAGAGCTGGCCTGTTTGGGGTTGGGTCCCAAAGGTCTTGCTAAGATCAGGAGCCCATGAAGCAGTCTCTGAGCCAGGCGCACCAAATGTGTCTGCTCAGCTGCCCAGAACAATAGTTACTGCTTTGGAGAAGGCAGTGGGATCAGGAAATAGGTTCTGAGGATTCGTGGGGAATGGTAGGGAAGTAACCTGCCCTGAAGCCTGGGGAGGTTTCCAGACCAGCAGTCCAGAGGATTGGAGGTAACCAGGCCTTCCCATATCTGACCTCTGGTTCTCTGAAAATTAGCAAAGCAACAGCCTGGTATTTCAGGACTTAGCTGAACTTGGGCAGAATAAAGCCTTTTGTTTTTCTCTCTTTTATTGAAGAATGTAAGTACAGTTGAGGCACGGAGGACTCAAGCCTGTGGTGAATTCAAGCCTATTGATGGGGGGAGAGAGTGGGAAGGGGAAGGGAAGGAAGAGAGGAAAAGATTTTGTTTTAACTCTTGAAACATTCTAAGACTTTTGTCACTCAGTAGACACTTTAAATGCAATGTTTTGATCAAAACTGCTTACTTAATGGTCTGGGATAGAAGGCACCTTAGTGAAATACTCACAAATGAGGTGCATGCTGGTAATCTTTTTCCATCCTTAGACTTGGAAAGTCTACATTCTATGTGGAAGAGTATTTTTAAGTGCCAATTTATTGTAGCAGTTGTTGAGTTTTAGAGGAACTCTCAATTTAATACACAAAAATTTCTGCATATTATTTCTCCTCAGCTTAATATTAGAACTGAAAGCAATTTCCTAGGGCTGAGACAAATTCATTAGGTCAAATAATTTTACTGGGTTAACAAACTTATAAGTGATATATGATTATAGCCGAGTATTGTCCTGTTGGGTTGTTATTACGTCTGTGTTGTAGCTTTTACAAAACAAATCAAGTGGCAGTTTTACAAATACGAATTATAATATAACCAGTGAAGTTGTACATTTAGAGCACTTTTAATACCAAAACAATGGAGTTGATATTTTCTTTTCATAAAGTAAAGAATATGGTTGTGTCTTGTTTGTTTAAAAAAAGTGAAACTACTTTTGCAAAGCACTATAAAAGTAGTTTCAGTCATAGGTTCAGATGAAATGATACTCTTAAAAAGACGTGTAGCCTTGTAGATTTCATCCAATGCCAGGGTGCTAGGTACTATATTATATGCTGCTGCTGCTAAGTCACTTCATTCGTGTCCGACTCTGTGCGGCCCCATAGACAGCAGCCCACCAGGCTCCTCCATCCCTGGGATTCTCCAGGCAAGAACACTGGAGTGGGTTGCCATTTCCTTCTCCAATGCATGCATGCATGCTAAGTTGCTTTAGTCGTGTCTGACTCTGTGCGACCCTATGGACTGCAGCCCACCAGGCTCCTCTGTCCACGGGATTCTCTAGGCAAGAATACTGGAGTAAATTGCTATTTCCTTCTCCAATGTACTATATAGAGAGCATAAATTAAATGTCAGTTTGCACTAGATTATAATCTAACTAATAGTTTTGTTGTTTATTTCCTCTTTCCAAGCTGGATTCCATTTGGATATGTGTTAAAGTCATGCAGTTTATTTTATTCTAGAATCAATACATCTGAATAAATATACTCTCATTCAAGATAAACACTAGGAGATGACACTGATTCCAGTGATAGTGTTACTGCTCAAAAGTTTGTAACAACTGAATTATTTTTAGAGATTGATAACAATCTTTTAAGCATTCTCACTGGTGACTGATCTTAATTCCTTGAAGCAGTCTCATTTTGAGAGTTAGCAAAAAGTTGTTTTGAGCCAATTCTGGAGAATGATGGGAATGCTCAAACCAGGACATATAGGAAGAAGGCTGTACATTTCCTGCTTGACTCAGACACCTTGATATTCCTTAGGAAGTATATGAAAATTGCTTGTGGAAAAGAACATTGTTAGAATAAGGATATATAGGATGTCCAAAACTTTTTCTGTGACATTTTCTTTTGAACTGCAAATTAGAGTATTTTAACTAGGATAGCATTTTTTTTCCCAAAGGCAAGGTATTATTATAGTTTTAATTTGAACTAAATACATCCTAGAAGGACAGTATTGTGAAAGCAAAAACACAATAACCATAAATCACTCTTAAGTAACAGGGGGGTATAGTCTTATATTGCAGTGCCTATAAAATGTCTGTAAATGTACACAGACTCCAGGAAAGACCTCTGTGTGCTGCCACGTGTACATTCAACATGCCGAAAGTGTAACTGTACCTCATCTGTTGTGCAGCTAGTGTGTACCAGTGAGTGCATGTTGTGCTGTCTTGGGCTTAGTCTCTCAGTTTTGTCTTTGCAGTTCCACAGACTGGAGCCCGCCAGGCTCCTCTGTCCACGGGGATTCTCCAGGCAAGAATACTGGAGTGGATTGCCATGCCTGCCTCCAGGGGATCTTCCCAACCCAGGCATCAAACGCAGGTCTTCCGCATTGTGGGCTGATTCTTTACCATCTGGGCCCCCAGGGAAGCCCAAGAATCCTGGAGTGGGGAGCCTGTCCCTACTCTAGGGGATCTTCCCAAACCGGGAAGTGAACCGGGATCTCCTGCATTGCAGGTGGATTCTTGACCACCTGAGCTCCCGGGGCTATTCAGAAGAAACTTTTGGAATGGTTTATCTGAATTGGGAATTTTAATAAGCATGTCTAAGAGATTTCAATGGAAACCATCTTCTTCTCAAAATAGCGTGCCCTGCATCAAACTGAACATTCAAAACTACTGTGTTAACTTAGATCCATGTTACTTCAGGAGGAGCTTATAGCTCCTCCCCATTTATTCCAGAAAATAATGGTCTCTTCTCAGTAGACTGTTATGTGGATAAAGGTGGCTGAAAATAAAAATACAGGTTTATTTTGAAATGGAGCTCCAAATGATGAGATCTACCTGAATAACTCCTGAGACAGTCACTCTTGAAGGAGTTCACTCATTTGCTGCATCTTTATGTTCTGGTATATTTGTTAAATCAGGATAATATCACATAGTCACACCTCATAAATATTTGAACTTGCAATCAAGAAACTGCATATTCTCCCACAGTTACTTAAAAAGAATACTTTTCTCTCTCCACCTACATACAACTCTATAATGATGTCCACATTTGCTTTCTCAAAGTTTCTGCTGTGACCACTGGCAGAAACAGCAGAGGAGACCAGATGGTCTGTTGATTTGAGTAGAGAAATTCTTTGGCCTTTATTTAACTCGGTAGTTCTACTCAATCTGCTCAGGAGAGTCTAATGAGAGAACATAAGGATGCTGCTGTTAAGATGGGGTACATTGGCACCATTTCTGCATTTCTTGCCTACCCTCGGCTGGGCATTGTCGTTAGTTCTCTTATCTTTATAAAACCATTAAATGAATCATTTAAACAATAAAATCATTTTTACATGTGGCATAATATTTTAAAAGATGGCTCTATGTTTAACTCCTGTTACATATAGAAAGTTTGTGAGGACTGGAAATGGATTTATCTGTTAAAAGTTGATGAGACGTTGACCATTTCCTTTGGCTTCAGAAATATTTTGGTGACTGCTGTAGTTCTAATGCAGAAGGATTGCAGTGACTAAAAGTGAAGCCCTAAACAAATGCACACATTATTTTTGGACCTGGTTGTTTATATCAGAAGTTTCCATGACAAACATCATCTCTGAAAAGATCCTTTGTGAACTCACCTCCTTCTGGAGTTGCCTGTGGTGAATCCATGGTACCCCCATCCTGTATGAGAAAAGTTTTAGGTCAGTGCGTTTTCTTTACATTCAGTCCTATTGTCTAGAATGAAAGTTTGCTTTGGAAGATAGTCCTAAATATCTGTTTAGTAAGATGAACAGTCTCTGTTCATTAAGATTAGCAGTTGAGCAGTTTAGTAGTTCTTGTTCAGTAAGATTAGCAGACTCTGAGTTGGAGAAAATAAAAATGAGTAAAGATTTGCCTTGAATTATTTGTTGGAATTTCAACTTACTGACTGCCTGGATGACTCCCTCCTTTCTTTTCTTTATTGTCAGTGATTATTTGTCAGTCTGTGGAATGAGAGTTGGTAGATGTGAACAATATTACATTACTGTGTCAATCCCAGTACTAAAAAAAACACCTCATTTATAGAAATATTAGAATTAAGCCAGTTTGGGGAATACAGTGTTCCAGTAAACTGAATTTTTTTTATTAACTGTAAGAAAACCCTTTTATGTAGAAAAACTATGTTGGACAAAGTAATTCACCTGAGCTAATGAATGCCTACTACCACATCTGAAACAGAAAGGGTGGGTATGGTGCTCAGCATCCATTATCTCAGGTGAATTAATAGTGCTATTGATTAATCATCTGTAATTAAAAGCGCATAGAGCTCTGTTTTTAAGGATGTCTTCACTTGACCCTCATTCTTGTTCATTAATTTGGCTAGGTTTAGAATTCTAGGTTCAAAATTATTTTATCCTCAAAACTTTGTCTCAATTAATCCTTTGTCTCTGAGTGTTCAGTTTGGAAGATAAAAAGTGTTTTGTTAGCCTGAGTCCTGTTTATTTTGTAAGAGTTTTTGTTTTGATTTGTTTATTGGTTTTTATTCTCCTTTCTGGAAGCTTTGCAGTTTTTCTCTTATTGTTGGGGTTATGATATTTCACTAAAATATGTTTAACAATTGTCTTAAAAACCCTACTATTCCTGCTCTGTACTTGGTAAACTCATTTAATCTCAAGCTCATAGTCTTTTCTTTAGCTAAGAGAACATTGTGTGTTTCATTATTTTCTCTCTTCTGTTTTTCCCTTCTGGGCCCAAATTTTGCCAAGCATTATGTCAGCCTTGTGGTTTTCAGCTAGTTAACCTCTAACATCTTTGATCATCAATTGCATTATTATAAAGTGGAAATAATAATCCCCAGGAGGCCAGTACCCAAAATGGTAATTATTCTTTCTCCTTCAGATGCCTTGCTGCTCTAAGCTTATCGTTTTGATCAAGGCACTTGAAACTAAATATAGATTTCTGGCTCTTAAAGTGATGTCTGGGCTGTTTTTAGCATGAAGGTTATTGGACATGACTCTGGTCTTCCTCAAGGTAGCACTGGCTCATTTCCGAAGACTTCTTTGGATACTGTAGCTGTGTTATATGTCAACTACAGTGATCAACACAGAGAAAAAAAGAGTAAAAGTATATGTGGAATGGGAGAGTGTTAAACAACAAGGTGACCCAGTTTGTTACAAGGTAGAAGTCTATACAAGAAAGCTGTGGGATCTACAATGTTTCCATATAGATTCAGCTGATGAATAACTGCTGGATTAATCTTCCCAGAAGAAGAGCTCCAGGCATGTCACCACTCTTTAAAAATCTTTATTGAATCTTCATTTCCTTACAGAGGTAACATCAGATTCTTGAACTTAATTTTCAAGTTGTCCAAAACACTGGCTCCAGTTAAACTTTCCAATCTTATATCCTACTGTTCTATACATATTCATTCATTCTAATTAAAATATATTATTCTGTTTCCCAAATCTATCCCATGCTGTTCCCTTTGCCTGCAGTTCTCCCTGCCTTCTATTTTTTCTAGTGAAATCCTTGGCTTTTAAGTTTCAACCTCAGAGCTTCTTCCTTTACAAGGCCTCTGGCAGTCTCTGTAACTGTTTCTCTGTACGGCTCCAAAGCACAGGATTTGTACATCTCTTATAGCATCTAATATACTGCACTGAAATGACCTAAGGAAGAAACTGTATCTTCATCTGTAATTTACTGAGGTCTAACAATGCCTATTTTGTAACCTGTGCTACATAATTTGATAATTATGGTTGAATGCTTAAATAAGTGAATGCATTCCAGTCATGCTGCATTGTAATGTTTTACATGGAGGAAAATAGACTTGGAGATTTTTTTGTTTTTGATGAAACTGACTGGCGACCAAAATTGTGCCTTTTTGACTATTTTGATTAGAGGTTTCTTAAAATATTCTTTATATGATCGCTTCTTGATTTTTATGAAAGCTATAAGCACTTTCTAATGACATAGGATGTGTCAAATTTTGGGATGTAGTTACTCAGCTTTCAGTTCTTCTCCTCTTAAAAGTCTTTATGAAGAAAAATGAAAATCAGATATAATACTGCTTGTGGCTGAAAAATATTGTGCATTTTAATGAAATTTCTTATACCATCTAATTTGTTTTACCTGTGAACATACTTATTACTTGGGATTGACTGTGATAAATCTGCTGAGAGTTGAGTTCTGTTTCAAAATGCATTCTTTCTTCTAACTTCTTTTCCAGTGATGAAACTGAAGATATGAAAGGTCTTCTTTAAGTTGCAGCATTTCTGTAACTAACTGCATGAGTTTTATAAATGCACTAGAAGTTTCTTGATGAATACAAAGACGAGGAGTAGGGCAAGACATTACATGGCAATTTGTTATGTGTGACATAATATTTGGGAAAAGAACAGCTATAATTTTGTGTCTTCAGTCAGCAGAGTGGCATTGATTTGTGGCAAGTCAACATATTCCTGTGCAGTTTTGCAATGATGACAGTACTTAAGAGAAAAATCCTTACTTAAGTCTTCTGAAAAGAACTTTTAAATTGTAGGGACTTACTTCTGATCATCTCCCCAGTATACAGATTTTTTTTTTCTATCATGAGTGTGTTTTCAAGTTTATATTAGTATTTTTTTCCCCTTAAAAATGAAAAAAATATTTAAAGACTGTTTTTTTTACCAGTACCTCATTTTGTGGAGAAGGATAGATGTTCTAAGAGTTGGTAGAGGATCTGGGACCAAAATGATCAAGTCTTCCAACTTAATACTAATAATATTAACAACAAAACAACAACAGTAATAATAGCAGCTAATATGTATAATGCATATATTTTCATATACTCTTACTATAAGGAAACTGAAGCATTGAAAAATTAAGTAGCTTGCTCAGGATCACACTATGAAGTGGTAGAGTTGGGGTTCAAAAGTAGACCTTCTTCTTTTGAATCTCTCGGTATAACCCAGAAATGTGGTTATCTGTGGCTTCACTTTTTAAATGAAACTCTTGAGTGAATTTAAGTGCTCTAAGAAAATAAGGATTAATCTTAAACCTAATATCACAACATTAGTTTTAGCAATAGTTTTGTAAATGTCAGTTCATCTCATTACAGAGCATACCTGTCACAATTTATAGACAGAAAAAAAGAATCTGCCTGCAATGCAGGAGACCTGGGTTCAATCCCTGTGTTGGGAAGATGCCCTGGAGAAGACAATGGCAACCTACTCCAGTATTCTTGCCTGGAGAATTCTGTTGACAGAGTCTTCAGTCCCTGGAGTCACAGAGTCAGACACCGAGTGACTAGCACTTTCACGTTTATTCCTAGGATGACTGAAAATTTCTTATTTAAAATAAAAATATGATGGAAATTGAAACTGGGTTTAACCTTTCATAGTTTATAAGTTGAATTCAGTGTAATTCATTTTAGACTCTGGGTACTGATATTGAATTGATGATAATATGTAAGTGCATATGAGGTCAGCTAATCCTGTATATTCACAGGGAAACAAAATAAGTATGATTTTCAGTAAAGAAGAAAATGTCCTCAAGTAAGAAAAGTTCCACTTTGTTGAACTTACTAGAATGTTTACAGACAGAAAATCTACTAAGAAATTATGTCAATTTTAATATAAAAATGAGTATATTACCTACAGCTTCAGACCATTTATTGTTTACCCTTTTACTATTTGTCCTAATCATTTTATATTTCTTTTTTTTTTTTTTCTGCCTTCTTTTGGACTAATGAACTTAAATACTTTGAAAATTATTCAGCTATTTCATTGTATAAGCTTGTAGGTTTACACTATTTTACTATAAGTGATGAAGATAAGTGAATTGATTTTGGAGATGTTCACGAAGTACAAGTAGCAAAATTGGTGATAGAATGGATATGAGGTGTGGATATGAGGCATATCCAGAATCACTCCCAAATTTCTGGCTGCTGGATGGGTGGAAGATGCCATTCACTGAGCTAGAAACACTGGAAGAGGACCAGATTTGCATGTTGGATAGTGACATTAAGAGTTTGATTCAGAATTTTTGAGTTTGGGATGCGTTTGAGGCCTCCAAATGGAGATATCAAATAGCCATTAATATCATGAGTCTTTTGCTGCACAGAGATATCTGAGCAAGAGACGTGAGTTTGTGAGCATCTGCTTATATGGTGGTAATTGAAGTCTTTGGACTGAGTGAGCTGGCCAAATGAAAGTCAACAGAGAGATGCTAGCCAAGAATGTTCACATAATGAAGGGCAAATAGAAAAGAGGGTGAAAAATGTTCATTTTACTTAGCTTCAAGGAGATCATTGGTTAAAGGACTGAATTAGGTCTTTCAGAGTGGAAACCTTAGATTGTATTTGGAGAAAGTTTGTTGGTAAAAGAGAAAAAAATTATTTTAGCTGGAGAGAAATTTTAGTATCTTTTGTTTTTAAATCTAGAGGCTTCAGTAATATGTTTAAAAGCCTAAGAGAAATCTGGTTGAGAAAAGTTTAAATACCCAGGAGAGAGAAAAGAGCATAAAGTAAGACTCCTAAGAAACTAGAGAGAAAGGGGGATGTATTAGTTTCCTATTGTTATACTAACAAACTATAACAACACACATTTATTATCTTACAGTTTCAGAAATCTGAAACCAACTCATTGAGCTAAAATCAAGGTAACAGCCTTTTTCCTTCTGGAGACTCCATTGAGTTGCCTTTACTAGCCTCTGGCTCTTGGTCCCACCTCACTGTGATCCCTGCTTCTGTTTTTACATCTTTCTTTCTCTGCTTCCATTAGCACATCATTTTCTTTTACTCTGACTGCATCCCTGCCTTCATCATAAAGGACCCTTGTGATTACTTTGAGACCATGTATATATTTCAGTATAATCTTCCCTTATCAAGATCTTTAAATTAATCACATCTGCAAAGCCCTTTTTACCATCTAAGATAATATATTCACAACTACAGATTCCAGGAATTAGGACATGGACTTTTTTTTTTTTTTGATGGAGGCACATTACTCAGTTTTATCATTTTGCTTTTTTTCCAAGTTTTAATTTCTACTTTTATTTTTTTAAGTGTTTTTCTTTCTATTTTGCTGAGATTTAACTTAATAATGTTTTCTAAATTTTGAATGCTAGTGAATTTATTTTCATTCTTGTTTGTTAATATATATTTAAGGCTATGAAGCATAGTATGAGAATTATGCTAGCAGTATAAGATGTGACATATAATATTTTCATTAAATTCATTATTAATAGTAGTAGTATTACTATATGGATATTCTTCAATTTCAATTTTTATTTTTTCTTTGGAGAGTTACCTGAAGAGTCTTAAAATTTTTCCTAATCCCACATTTTCTTTGTCATTTTTCATTTTATTATATTGTGGTCAGAAACTGTTGTCTGTCATCCTTCGACTATTAGAATTTATTGCGGTTTTATCTGTGACCTAAAATGTGACCGAGTATTTTTTTAATCATTTTCTTAAAGAGAAATTATATTCTCAGTTTAACCTTAGAATTCAATATGTAGCAGTTAAACCCATTTTATTACTTATATCAAACTATTTATAGCTTTCGTATTTATATCTACTTTTTAATACACCTGTTCATCATGGTTTGAGAGGGTTGGATAATAGTCTGTTGATAGAGTGTTTCTGATGTTCCTTATGTCTCCTATATGGATGTGTATTATATGACACCTGCTGCTGCTGCCAAGTCGCTTCAGTCGTGTCCGACTCGGTGCGACCCCATAGACGGCAGCCCACCAGGCTCCCCCATCCCTGGGATTCTCCAGGCAAGAACACTGGAGTGGGTTGCCATTTCTTCTCCAATGCATGAAAGTGAAAAGTGAAAGTGAAGTCGCTCAGTCGTGTCTGACTCTTAGCGACCCCATGGACTGCAGCCCACCAGGCTCCTCCGTCCATGGGATTTTCCAGGCAAGAGTACTGGAGTGGGGTGCCACTGCCTTCTCTGATTATATGATACCTAGACATTCATAATTAATATATATTTTTTATTGTGAATCACATCTTTTAACATTCAAGTTGTCTTCATTGCTTGTTTGATGCTTTTCTGTCCTGCATGATATTGCCCACTGCGTTCTCTCCCTAACCCTCCTTCCTTCCTTTTTCTCCCTTTCTCACCCCCTGTGCCACTCTCCCACATTGTTTTCAAACTTTCTCAGTCACTTGGTTATGGAAGTCTCTTCCCCACAGACTAGAGTAGAATCTGCTTTATGATTCAAATGGAAAGTTGGTTCCCTTTCAGTAGGTGAGTTTGGCTCTCTGACATTTATTGAGATAACATAAAATTTTGGTGTTACTACTGTTATACTGCTGGAGGAGGAAATGGCAGCCCACTCCAGTGCTCTTGCCTGGAAAATCCCATGGACGGAGAGCCTGGTGGGCTGCAGTCCATGGGGTCGCACAGAGTCGGACACGACTGAGCGACTTCACTTCACTTCACTGTTATACTATTTATTATGTTTTAAAATAATAGGTTTTGAAGAAAATTTACTGTGTGTTCTGCCTTCTTAGCATTGCGTTCTTTTAATTAGAAAGGTTTACATTTCTGTTATCATTATGACTATATATGGAAACCCTTAAACCTCTTATTTCTTTAAGCATTATCTATTAATCCCCTCTAAGGAGCAATAATAAAATTAATATTTTTCTTTTTCCTCCTCCCTTTTCTGCCCGCTGGCTTTAGCATTATAAAATAATTTAAATTATCCTGTGATTTATCAGTCTTAAATAATAGCTTTTGATCTCAGTAACATTTCCATGTTTTTCCTCCTTCAGCTTTTATCTTTCCATGTTTGTTTTATCGTTTCTGCATTTTTTAAGGTTTATATTGCTTTTATTATAGCAACATAATTACATAGGGATTTAGTCCCATAATTAGTTTTGGTATTTATTATAGTCCTTTTCCTCTGAATTTTCCAGCTGTCTCTCGGATGATTGCAATTTATCTCCTAGTAAATTCTTCAGGAAGGTTCCATGGGAACAAGATTTATGTGCTTTCATATGTTCAAAACTTTTGAATATTGTCTGTTGTCTTTATAATCAATGAGTTTCACTAGATTTAAAAATCTCATTTCTGTTTTTCTTTCCCCAAGTATTTCATGGGCTTACTTCATCCACTGGGGTAACTAGAAGGCCCTGAGGTCCAGTGAAACTTGTTGAATGTTATAGTGGAGAAATATTGCAGCAGATGGATTTCCCCCTTATGAGCCACTAGGGCTTTTTTGCCTTGATGTCCGAAGCATTCTTTAAATTTCAAGTCCAATAAAGTAGGATATTTTACTGTTGGCTATTAAAATGACTTTCTTAGCAGATATGTGCCCTTTGGTAGGTATTTTGTTTTTTAATCATTAAAATAGCATTTCAGCTTTATTAATAGTAAATTTGGAATAGGGAAATCAGTTTAGACCATAAGCAAAACTAGAACTTTCTATTCGTTTCCCAGCTACCCACTCATTATTCATACAAAATAAACCTTGACTCCCACATCTAAGTGAAATGGGTCTGCAGAATCTTTTGGTGAGTGATGGGGTACCAGTGGCCAGCCTCAAACCTCATCAGGTCTGAAAATAAGATTACTATAAGTTGGAAGTAACATTTCAGTCTTGTCTTGAGTGGTATAACCTAGGTTCAATTACAACTACATTTGTCATGTGAGGGTAAAGAGTTCAGTGTCTATTTATTGGTCAGAGTGGCAGGTGAGATGGAGCTGAATATTTGAACTAAATTTATCTAGTTTTTTTTTTTTTTAAACTCATTTGTTACCTTTTGGTAACTCACTCATTCTTATCTAGGGGAAAGAAAGACTTGCAGAAGAGAATGCCAAGATTCACTGAGTATAATAAAATACACATCCTTCAAAAGAAATACAAGGAATGAAGTGAAAATTGTCATCCTTTTCCTAGTCTTATTTGATATTTCTCTGCTGTTACATTGCAACTAAAGCTTTCACACCTCTCAATACAGACTTCTACACTCTGCATTTTATAGCTAGGAAATGCACTAATGAATTTTTACAAAATATCACATGTATTCACTATTGTTCTAACTGTATTGCTAAATACCTATTAAACTATAAACAAATGATCAATGAACATTATCCAAGTAGCTTCATTCTTCATTTTGAGGGAATAGACCAACCCACTGGACAATTTTATTCTTATTTTCAGACAGTAGAGCTCTTATTATATTGGTTTTCCCTGAAATATATTAAGATACTTTATCTTACAATCATATCTAAGCAAATTCTAGCATTTAGAAAGTATGAAGAGGTCCCTCTCTCAACAGATATGGAACAAGCCTTTATTGGAATGTTGAACTCTCATTTCAGAGCAAAATAGTATATGGTCATCAGAGCCTATTGAGAAGAAAATACTTAAATTCTTTCAGAAGTAAACTTTGTGTAGAATGTTTCTGATGTGCCCCTTTAATAAATCTCTTTTTTAAAATTGAAATACAGTTGGTTTACAATGTTGTGTTAGTTTCAGGTGTACAACAAAGTGGTTCAGCTACACATAAATAAATATAAATATGTATATCTATATATCTTTCAGATTTCAGTATGTATTTTATTGTCAAATGTTTCTCATATTTTATTTTTATATATTTGTTTCCAATATTTTGATTTTCTTCTGGGGAGATTGTGTAGATTTCCTTTACTTGTCTTTAGTTCTCCGTTTCTTGGCTGTGCTGTGCTTAGTCGCTTCAGCTGTGTTTGACTTTTTGGGCCGTGGACTTTGTGACCCCATGGGCCATAGCCTGCCAGGCTCCTCTGTCCACGGAGATTCTCCAGGCAAGAAAACTGGAGTGGGTTGCCATGCCCTCCTCCAGGGGATCTTCCCAACCCAGGGATCCAGTGCATGTCTCCCGCATTGCAGGAGCATTCTTTACTGTCTGAGCCTCTAGGGCTTCTTAAATTTAAAGCAGCTTTTTTTCTCTCTTTGGTTGCAGTTTTTGTATTTGTCGTCTATTTATCCTGACTTTGATTTCACCATAGATGAGCTCTGTCAGCTGATGCTTCATCTCCTCTTATTGTTTTGGTATTTCTTCCTTATATTTTTAATTGTCTACTTTGTGTGCAAGCAGATATGATTTTGCTTCATTAATTATTTTTTTATTTTTGGTTTAATGTGTGATCTTAAATTTTATCTGCTTTTTGCTAGTACTTTTCTTGCAAGTAGTCCATATCTGCCATTTGTTTTTCCTGTGCCTCTTCTTCTTTCTTCCCATTCATAGTATGTTTATACAGATTCAAGGATGGGTCTGTTTTAATATTCATCTGCAAGCAGTGGGTTTTTGTTAGAACATATTTTTGGGAGGTTCATGAGGAAGATAGCCACAGTTTAAGTACTAACTTAAAAAGACTTTTCCTTTTCTGTGATTGAATATTTTTTTCAGTCTAATTCTTCTAAGCTAAGGGATTTGGGAATATGTGAAATTTTTCTTAATATAATGACTGCCCACTGCTACAGAGGTATGGTGTTCCTGCAAAAATTGATTTCTTACCTCCTTTGGTTTCTGTTACTTTTTAAAGGGATTTTTGTGCCTATGTTCATGGGGGACATTGATGAGAAATTGGACAGTAGTATGATGCCAGTCCGATTTTCCTACATTGCAGGTAAACAAAAATTTCTCTCAGAAAGTGTTAGGAATTTTTTTTCTCTTTGAAGTTGTCACATTTCCCACCGTTTGTTGAGCATGGCTCCTTTTTCGTTCATATGAGCCATCTGGGGCACTTTTAGTTTAAGACTTGTAACCTTATTCAGCTAAGGGAACTTCTCTTCTGCCTTTTCTTTCTTATTCATATACTTTCTTTTTTAAAAACTCTTTCTGTAACATATTCTACGTGTGTTGATCTTCTAGATTTTTCCTCCATGATTTCTTTTTCATTTCTTTGACTTTTCTTCACATTATAGAAGGCACTTTCTCAACTTTATCTTCTATATTGTTTTCTAGTTTTTAGCTTTTTTTTGTTATAATAATGTTTGAGAGTTCTAGTTGCCTCATCTTCTGCATTCTTTTTCTCTTACTTTCTCTAAATATACTGTAAACCTAAGTTCTCTGGACCTCCCTTATACACAAGTTCTGGCTGTAATTTCTTGTGTTCTTATCAGTCTAATCTCAATGACTTCTAGCTTTCAGAAATTCTTTTAATTTATGGTATATTGAAGGTACCTTTCTTGTATCCCAGCATGGTAAAAAAAAGATGAAGTGACTTATTTTCTTTTAGCAAGGAAGTTCTCTCTCGTTTTTCTTCTCTTCTTCCTTCTTGTCATTTTAAGGTTTTGGAGGCATGAAGAAAGTTAGTGTTTGTTTTCTGTCTACTTTCCTGATCCATTTTTCTTATGAGAACCTTAAAGTATATGAAATTTGAATAGTGTAGATAAGACATTTATCTTTTTATATTCTATACTTTTTAAAATTATAATTTATGTTGAAAGCTCATACACAGGGAAAATATAATTTTATTTATATTTGTTAATGTTTTTACTATTTGATCCTGTATTTCTCCTCCTTGTCATCTTTGAAATCTTGGTTTCTATGTTGATAATTTCCATTTCTCTCTGGGACTCATTTAGGACTAATTTCTCTCTTTCTCTTTTTCTTCCTTCTAGTCACCATTCCACAGTTTGTCTTCCACACTAAGATAAAGGTCACATCTTATCAAATACTGCTACTTTTGAGGATGAAAGTCAGACTTCTCAGTGTGACATAGAATGACCATTCTTGGCTGGCCCATGCTTTTCCAGATTTATCTTTGTATATGTTTCCGTCTTGAATATTTTGTCCACTTGGGGAATTTGTCTGCTTGCTCATGGTGAAATTAATGTCTTTCTCTTTTATGGTTCCAGAACTTTATGTATACTTGGTTAAAGAACTTAACACATTGTTGTAATTATTTTTATGTGTCCATCTACCCTCTTGTAGACAGCACGGTACATTATGCCTCCTTGGTCGGCAGCCATAATGCTCCTAGAAAACCGTGTCATCTGGAGAAAGAATACCTAGGCACTTTTAAAAATACTTGAATGACCTGTAGATTAGTAATATTTATCATCACTAGTCTTATAAGTCATTCAGTAATTTCTTTAAAAGAAGAAACTTCCTATCAGAGTTTTAATCAATAAGAAAGTCCAGACATTTTTGATGGAAGGAAAGCGCTGTCAAGGTGGAGGAGGAGAAGTAAGATAGAGGAAGATCCGATCAGATCCACCAAGTATAAAGGATGATGCTGTGTCATATACCTAGGGAAGCAAAGGGTATTTGAGTAAGATGAATTGATAGGATTAGGAGTACTGAGTTTGTATCTAAAGATCTAGACTACTTATTGCAATTAACTGCTATAACGAAATATTTTAAGATTTTTCTGAATCCAGAGTTCTTAGGACAACAGTTAAATTTAGTGACAACACTGCTGACCACTGACAGAGCTATGCGTGCTCAGTTGCTCAGTCATGTCCAGCTCTTTGTGACCCTGTGGACTGTAGCCCATCAGGCTTCTCTGTCCGTGGAATTTTCCAGACAATACTGGAATGGGTTGCCTCCTTCACGGATTTCCTCCTCCAGGGGATCTTTCCAATCCAGGAACTGAACTCACTTCTCTCTTGCATCTCCTGCATTGGCAGGCAGATTCTTTACCAGGAGCCACCTGGGAAGGCCAGAACTTTGTCATTTAGCAAGAGAATATCCAAATGGTCCTGTGAAGAAGACTGTGTGCTTTTGTTCAGAATAAATCATAAGGCTAGCAATTGTTAAGACGAGAAAGGAAGCTTGTCCACCATGTGACCAGAGTGAGTCGTCATTCCACGTTGACTGTAACATAATGCCTACTGTGCACAGAGAGGAGCCGCACGGGAAAGGAATCCTGGGTCCCACGTTAAGGGTTATATTTCCCTTGGGCAAATAACTAAGGCCTAAAAAAGAATTTGTTAATTATCAAAGCAATTATTAGTATGTACAGAAAAAGGCATGAGAAATGGAAAAGTTTATGCCCTAGAAAAAGTATAGAACAAGAAATGATATAATTTAGATGCAGGGAATGACTTCTTGGAGGGGCCAATTTTGATCTGCATCTTTGAGGGAGTTAATGAATATGGAAGGACAATTAGCTATCCCACTGGGTAGCATAATGGCACGATATTCAGGGACATGGTGAAGGGGGGAGACAAGTTTTGTTTTGTGTGAGACAGGAGATTGGTTGATGGGTCCCCTAAAGAAGTATTTGTAGGATTTAGTAAACAGAAAGCATTTATTACAGCATGTTCCCCCATGTATAAAGCCACTCAAGTAGAAAGAGTGCTGGTCAAAGGGAAGTTAGACGTGTCCCTGGGGCTTCACTCGAGGCTTGAAGGTAAAGAATCTGTCTGCCAGTGCAGGAGCCTCAGGAGATGTGAGTTTGATACCTGGGTCGGGAAGATCCCCTGGAGAAGAGAATGGCAGACCACTCCAGTATTCTTGCCTGGAGAACCCCAGGGATAGATGAGCCTGGCAGGCTACAGTCCACTGGGACGCAAAGAGCAAAGAGTTAGGCATGTCTTAGCAGCTAAACAACAACAAAGACATGTCCATATTTGCAAGGAGCCTACATTCTAAATAATATAGAATGTTAGGGGGGAAAAAAAGAATGTTAGGAAACAGTAGCTAAAGCTTAACTAAACTAGGGTAAAGAGTCTGGAAAAGATGGATATGGCTTGAATCTGTAAAATGGGAAAAAATAATGCCTGCTTTATAAAGCATTATCTACCTCTCAATTCTAAGGTAACTTGTGCAAAAAAAAAAAAAAAAAAAAAGAGAGAGAGTGATGCTTGTATGATGCATCACCAGTAAAACTTTCAGAAGAGGTGGGACTGTTTTGAGGCCTTGAAAGCTTTTAGAGAGGCCTTGTGGGTTTTAGAGAGAGAGCATTATAATATAAAGAGGTAGAATTTGAACATGCTTAAGTGAGTCCCAAGAAGCTTTCATTGATGTTGAGTGGAAGGAGAGGCTTGAAAGGCAGGCTTGGAACCTAGAGGCTGATCAGCGCTTATGCCGCATCCCTTCTGCCTGGATCCCACCTTGTATCCTACTTTGCCCAAGTGTTTACATGTTGCCACATGTCAGCTCCTCTGCTACACAGGTATCAGGGATGATCAACTCTGAACTCCCGATAGCAAATAACATCATACTTATGCATACTAAAGCCCGCCCCGCCATGTGTGTTTATTAAGTGAGTTAGTAAAATGAATGCTTAGGTACATTAGAAAAAGAGTGGTATGAAGATGACATTTTATGCTAATTATACATCAAATTATATAGTTCATTGTGGGAGAGAATATTGTAGAGTAGAATAGTAGTGTCTTGGAGAGGGCCAGATGTAGTTTTCACCTTGACTGATGGACTTACGTACTTGGTGAATTTGGGTAAGTTTTTGCAACATGTACTTGTATCTACGACCATTTTTAGCCATCCGCTCTTCTGTCCCTAGTTTCTTCATCGACTGAATAGCTAGTGCCTACTAGAGGGGCGTCCCTGCTGACTCAGACAGTAGGGGATCTGCCTGCAGTGCAGGAGACCCGGGTTCGATCTCTGGGTCAAGAAGATCCCTTGGAGGAAGTCACTGAGTGACTTCCACTCCAGTATTCTTGCCTAGAGAATTCTATGGACAGAGGAGCCTGGCAGGCTACAGTCCATGCGGTTGCAAAGAGTCTGACACAGCTGAGTGACTAAGCACACATGTGCACTTTATAAAGTTGTGAGAATTCAATGAAAACTAGCTAAATGCCTGGCTCATATCGGGTACTCCCTTATATAATATTATCATCATAATGTTTATTATTATATATTATTTTTGTTAGTCTTAATTCACATTGAAACTTTGAAATACATATTTTGAGTGACAAAATTCACTCTTGTTCTAACAAAGTACTGAGCAAAGAACACAATAATATACAGTGCTATTCTATAATATTTCATTGTATGTCATACTATATTGTTTGCAACCCTGTTATATCAAAATTTAATTTTGGAAACCATGATCTGTGACAGTCTAAGGAGAAGGTATCTTCAGCCCAGTCCTCTGCAGGAGCAGTTCAAGGAATATTTTGCAGCACCTGCCTTGGACTCTTGCAGATCCTACACAGAATTGATATCCTTGACCCTCATAGCAATTCCCAAATTGTTGGCCATAGCTTTATATTCCCATTTAGCAGCAGCTGAAGAAATTAAGGCTCAGATGACAAAGTTAGTGAGTATGCAAACCATTGATAATAGTGGTAGAAAGCAGAGGCTAAAGTTAAGTTTTGAGTCAGTGTCTGCAATAACTAGGACGTAAGATAAAGGACAGTCACTAGGAACACTTGGAAAGGATCGCTGAGAAGTGTACTCCTCCTGTGTTATTAAGTGCAAGTGTCGTCTCATTAATCTTTTCAGCCTGTTGACTGCAAAAAATGTGAGTTTTTTTGGTAAGATCTTTTTGGAAACAGAGTCACAAAATGCTACATTTCACTCTTCTTGGTTTTCACTGAAAATTTGTGAACTTTAATTTTCAAGAGTTCCAAAGAGATGACCTATTGTATGTCAGCAGTTTATTGTCTCTTGAATGTTTTTTGAGAGCAGGTATGTTGCGGTGCAATGAATATGGAGCCTGGGTGATGTTTTGACTTGAAGGATTCATTTTAGTGTTTAAAAAGTTTGTGTGATGTAAAACAGCATCTCTGACTCTCCGTTTGCCAAGACTTCAAAACTTGCAGTCAGCTTTGAGAAGCTCCCTCTGAGTCTCCATCAGTTATCAAGTTCTGCATATTCTTGTTTCCTCAACACTTTTCAGAGCAAATGTCATTTCCTCCTTGAAGCCTGTCATGATGGTCTACCCCTGGTGCTTGGCATTTAATCACAATGAGACTCAGTCCATTACCGAATGTAATTTTTTTTTTTTTTTTTGGTTAACCTCTTTTAAAAAATTAAAAAAAATTTTTTTTTAAATTGCGTTTTTATTTTTTAAATTATGAAAATATGATGACACATTTACAGAGACTTGGAAAATACAGAACAAAGTTACATATGTGATTTTTCATTTAAAAAATGAATGTCTATTTCACTACGAAGCAGTGACCATACCTTACTTATCAGGATGTGCCTACCACCTAACTCACTGCCTAGCACATAGTAGGTACTTTGCCTTAAGATTTAGTGGAATGAATTGCCTCGATTATGGTCGAAACGTTTTTGAGACCAGAGATAATGCTTCTTTGTAATATTCAAAGACTAATTGAGAAAAGAAGAAAGAAAAATTATAGATAGTAATCTTGAAACTATGTAGTTACAGTAGGCTTTGTTATTGTGTGCCTGCCAAAAAAGTGACTCAAGGTTAAAGCAAAATCTTCCTTCACAAATGGTGACGTCCCTCTCTATTGGTAGAATTTTTGTTGGTAGTTTTATTTTAAAAGACCACGATAGTGATGAACCTATTTGAAGGGAAGGAAAGGTGATGCAGATGTAGAGAATAGACTTGGGGACACAGTGGGAGAGGGGGAGAGTGGGGCAAATGGAGAGAGCAGCATCAACACATATACACTGTTGGGTGTAAGATGCATAGATGGTGAGAAGCTGGTGTGTAACACAGAGAGCCCAGTGTGGCTCTTGCTGATGATCTGGAGGAAGGGGATTTGGGGAGGGGGGGGAGTCTCAGGAGAGAGGGGGTATACGTATAATTATGGCCGATTTGCCTTGTTGTATGGCAGAAACCAACTCAACCTTGTAAAATATTTTTTTTAAAAATTAAAGAAAAAAAAAAAAGACCATGATAAACCTAATAGGATAGGAATCAAATGAATGCCCCCAAATTAGATGACTGTGACTTTTTTATTAAGTGAATTCCCCCTACCCCTAACTACCATTGTGAGCCATCTGTGTAGGATTTGAAATTCAAAGTAGGGAACCCTAGAGTTTGTAGTGTCTTTTTCTTTTGAGGAGTATGAGATCACCATGCATATAAAACACACCCATGTGAACCCTGCCCAGTAGCAGCTAGACAATGAAATGGAAAGTTTGTGCCTGGGTTGCTGGGAATCTTCCATTTTGCCTTGTTTCTACAACAACCACTTTGTGATCTAGTGATGAGGAGCGCCCCTCATGCTAAACACAGGGCGTCACACCTTGTGTCCTGCTTGAAGGGCATTGAGTGGCTGCTTGTTAAAGAGTCAGTCCAGAAGAGATTTTATAATTATAAAAACTAGATTAGTTTTAATATGGTAATACTTTTTTTGTCATTTTTGAGTGTTACTCTTCATTTAGACTTTATTGAAAATTTTCTCATTAACCAGAAATGGACCATTCTCCAACCCTCAAAAATATTGAAATACAGTTTTTAGTTATTATAAGACAAAAGTCAAAATGCTTGTTAAAATTTTGAGAATGCTTTAATCATGATTATTGTTTAAATGCTTTGAATTAAGTGAAATATGCTCAGTTACACAGATGTGTGCTTTTAAAAAAATTAGCATATCCAATTCATATGTTGTAGCTTAATGCCCCATTTATATTTAACATTATTATTTAGGTTGATTCTTAAGATTGTATTTAACAGGAATATTTAAGTGTGTAACTTCAAGGGTAGCTGAAAGGTTCATAACAAAAAATTTTAGCTGCTTAGAAGATGAAATGCCTAAGTATATATTAAAATCCTTTTATTATAACTTGTAAATGAACACTTTTGGACTGATTCTAACTTCAGCTTTATTTTTTTTGTGCCTCATATAACATGTTTCAATCGACCCATTTATCACTTATATGAGTATCATAAGTAAATTTAGTGCATCTGCATATTTATACACTTTAAATAGACCAATGTAAACAGTTTCTTATCTGCCATATGTTGAAATGTTTTAGTAAAGTAAAGACATAACTGCCTAGTCAACAAAGAATGGCATTGAATTGCACTGTTTTGGAAAAAAAAGTTAAGTGAACTAGATGGCTGTTAATCTGGTTCTTTAAATATCATAAACAAAAGTATCAGAATGTGTTTCCAAGGACAAAGGCGGAGTTTTCTGGGCTTTGATTGGTCGCTGCCTTGTCCTGTCCCACAGCCATCCTTAATTGGCTTTGGGTAGATTGGAATCACATAAGCAGAGTGACATTTATTACTTTCCTAGTTGTTTCTTTGCACTGAGCCCCGAGATTCCCAAGGAGAAACTATAAAAGATTTCTTTCATTTTGTCCATGATCTACGGGAGGGGATCCCTCTGAGAAGAACAGGCATGAGTTTGAGTGCAAGGAGAGTCACTCTGCCTGCAATAACGCCCATAGTTCTCCAGAAAAGGGTATGTGACTTCTGCTTTTTTCTTTTCTTCTTCTTGCTTTTTTTTCCTTCCTGTAACTCTGTTTATTAGTGTATTGGTCACTTTCGTTATCTATCCTGAGAGGGGCTAGAATTCATTGAGGCTGTAGGTGATTAAAGGACAGATTATTGAAATTAGACTAAGGGGAGAAAAAAAGCAGGGCCAGCACATCTCTGTTGTAAAAAAACTCCATGTGAAAGCAGTTTGGTCTCAATTTCAGGGCATTGTGATTTAGAGACTGTATTGAAGCTTTTTCTTACTTTTTTTCCCCTTCTACTGTAACTTCAGGCCTCTTTGCTTTTAGTTCAATAGGCAATCTGCTAGCTATTATGTTTCATATTTGTTTACTAAGGAGCAGTTTCTTTGTTTCACTATAATTCATAATATATCCATCTTCATTGTTGAATGGACTGTGTAATTGTTTTACTACTTAAACATATGGCACCAGTTTATTAGCCTCCAGTTTTCTACCCATTTCTATTGAGTTTCTGCTTTCTTGCTTAAGAAAAACTTTCTATTGAAATACCCTGTGAAAAGGCTTTTTGTTAATTGTTAATGCAATCAATCCTTTGTGTGAAAATATTTTGTCTATTAGTTTTTTTGTAAAGTTTATTCCTATGTCTCACTCGCTGCATTGTACTTCATAAGGTAATAAACAAACCACGTAATGTAGCTTTTAGTAAAGCTGGATATACTAAACTTCTCTTGTAAATGCACCAAATAAGAAGCATGTATTGAAATCCTTAAAGAATCAAATCTGTTGTATAAAAAAAGAAAGCACCAAAACACATTTTGGCACATAATTTTTGAATGATTTTGGTGACATTAGAAACTGCAATGTTATTTCCATACCTAACTTTTAATGGTTAACTATCAGTGTATTTCATTAAGTCAGATGTTATGGTTTAATTTATTTGAAAATGACAAATATTACAATTAGTTTTTTTTTTTTTTAAGAAATGTCTCTTTTTATTGTTCTTAATTTATTTTCTTATCCAATTGGCTACTTATTCACCAGGGACGTTTTACTTGGCAGTGAAATAGATTATGATAATTTTGCAACACTTGTTCTTATCTTTCTTGATGTCTTTCTGAGCAAATTTAATTAAAAATATTTTGCTTTGAGCTGGAATCTTTATTTTGATTTAGAATTAGTAGTATATTAATAATGACTATATAGATTTCCCGAGTCACTGGGGATGTGAAAAGATATAATAGCATATATCACATCTGTGTCCTTATGTTTGGGTTCTTCTTTATCCAGTTAATTTTGCAGTTTGGAATAACCAAGAAACTTTCATTGTGTGGTATTTTTTGCATGACATGTTGGTGTGGTGGAAAGCATGCCACATGGATTCTCCATTTCCTAGCTGTATGACCTTGGGCAAGTCACTTAAACTTGGCGTCATTACCTCCTCACCGATATTTGTTGAGAGATTTTCATTAAATGCTCTCTTTAGTCTTATTTGTGTCTAGAATTTTGTGAATCAAGTATTTGGATTTTTATAACTATAATAAAATATTTAAACCATTTCTTATTTTCTTAGTGTATAAAATATTAGAAAAAGATGCTGTCATCTTCAAGTATTTGGAGCAGTTAGTCTAGGGGAAATTGGTGTGAGTAAATAACATCCAGCTCTGATTGGTAAGTAGCAAAACAAGATTACTGTGATTATAGTTACTATTAAGTCTGAGCTGCCAATAGATATATCATTGTGATTCCTCTTGGTCTTTTATAATAAGCTTCTAGCCAGATTTCTATTATAATAATTACATAAGTCAAAATTCCCTTTGCCCAAGTTCATGTTATTCCTTTCCTGTGAGTACACATATTAGATTTTCATATAATTTAGCACATCATTTGCTGAAAATATGTAATACTGTTTCTTTCTCCCAACATTTTAATCCCCAGAGGACCCATTGTCTGTAAGATTGTTCTGAAAATCTTAGTGTTAATCTTATTTTAGGAACTGGGTGTTTCTCTGACTAAAAAATATCCATCTGTTCTGGTCACACCATGCCTTTTTTTCCCCTAAGATAGGAAATTACTCTGTACTTGTAATTAACTTGTCATTTTCTATATGCACCATAATTTAAGATGATACAAATTAATACAGCATTTCTCAAAGTATTTGGGGGGCAGCTCTTCCTTTTCCAAAGAACGTAGGTTTTTTCCCCACACGTTTGGCATAGGATTTGCTCATCCTGAATGAGTGGTGCTTGCAAAATAATTTGCCAGCTGAAATCCTAATCATTTCAAAGGCTGAGGATATTTCTGAAAATGCCTAACAGTGCTAAGGAGTAGTTTCTTATCAGCAAGTGCATATGATTTAACTGGGTATAAGATCTCCTGAGATGGATTGAGAACTTGAACTTGCTCATAACATGGTATGGGTCTTTTTTGTAGCAAATCAAATGTATTTTGATCTTTGAGGAATAGGATATTTGTGTGGACTCTCTGAAGTAAATTGGCAAGAGCATTTTACTTTCTCTAATTCTATTAGGATCTGATTTCCTTGATTCTAGTGAGTAGTTAATCAAGGTTCTAGCGAAGAAAGTTTCATCAGCTCTCTCAGAAATGATCACATCCTCATCATGTGTGCTGAGTGAATTCTTTGCCTCATAGCATTTTTCTCAGATCACTATTAGGTTATGCCATTTTTGTTCAGATGAGAAGACTGAGTCTCTTGAGTGTTGAGTAACTTATTAGGCAAGGTCACTCAGAAGGTCGATGGCAAAGCTAGAAATAGAATCTAGGTCTTGTGACTTCCAGGGTGCTTCTCTTATTAGATATGTGTTACCTCCTGAATTAATATGTTAATGAAATTGCCTTATGGTGTGTTTAATTGCCATTCAGCTTCTAATCTGAAATTAGCTCAGACAAATCCTTTCATCTTCCTCTGCACCTCCACCAACTCCCATATGCTCTAGTGTAGAAAACATTTTATTCAGAAAGCAATTGTGAGCAAAAAATGAGTATATGTGTGTGTGCACATGTGCGTGCACGCGTGCGTGCATGTGTGTGTGTGTGTGTGTGAAAGAAAGAAAGAAAGAAAGAAGGGGGGAGAGGAGAATGGAGAGAATGAGAGACAGAGAGATGGAAAGGCAGTTGTACCCAGTGCTCTAATTGGGTTCATTACATCAAGAAACTATTTTAAGGTCCCAGAGAGTTAACAAAAGACTGAAGCATTATAAGGCTTACACTAAGTGCAATATAAAATTCACATTCTTTTTATAGAAAGACTGCAAGGTCAGAGGCCAGATGTTCATACTTTGATTCTGTGGGTAGGAAGGGTTCTACCTCAATCAAATTAAAATTGTTTTGCAAACTATGTTTCCAAGCATTTCTACATTCTTTATCCATACTACAATTACAAGAGACTTTCAAAGGCACACAAAATTCTAACATCTCTTCCAAAATCTCAGAGAAATAAGAAATATTTTTTAGAATATATTTTTCATAAGATTCAAATCATTTTGAAAATCCAAAATTCATGAGTATAATATGGAGCAAGGCCATTTACTGAACGATCCAGTTCCTGGATTATACAAGAGAATAGTTTGTTATATTCATTTTCCTCCTCATACAATTAGAATTATTACTATGAATTTCTAAAAAGAATTTTGTAAAGAATGAAAGAATATAGATCTTCATGTTACTCTTTTGCCCAGAAACTTGTAAATACGTATGAAATCAGTCCAGGCGTATGTAGCACTCACTCACTGCGCTGCAGGACCTGGATCCACAGGGGCCCCGGCTTCATATGAAACTTCCACTCCAGCGCATGGTTTTTCTCCTTGTGCCCCACGCAGGGTGAGCTGTTTGTCCCTCTGTGCTTCTGCACCCTGACTTGTGCTCCATGGCCTATAGACAACTTCAGGATCCTGTTTGTTTTCCCAAAGGCTATTGGCTGTGTCCCAGCTCAGGCTGTAGTGCCATCCTGAAGCCTTCTAAGACTCACTCTCGTCACATCTGTCTTGATGATGTCTGGGCTCGGGTGTTAGTGGCTGCACCTTTGTTACTCATTCCTCAATTCAGTAATGCCTGCTGGGTGACATCAGTTTCGTTATTACCTTTTATGATATTTAAATCTTATTATCTTATCCTTAGGTATCTTAAACTGTCTGACTTTTCATATTTGACTTTTAGTTTTCTTTGTGGACCTCATATATCTTTTATATATCTTGCTCTATTTGGTTTTCAAAATTTGGTGGATTTTGTTTTATAACTAGATTTTACACTTTTAAGGAAAAGACTCTTTAAATAAAGTGCTTTGTCAGTTGCAGGCTGAATTTAATTTCATGTAACTGGAAAACTCAAATGACAGTGTATTAAACAGGGGGGAGATTTATTTTTCTTTCTCTTTACAAGAAGAATTGGTCCAAAGCTAACCTGGCCTTACTGCAATGTCCTCAGGCGACCAAGCCCCTTGCTTTCTATTGTACCGTCCTTAGTGTGGGTCCCTTTTCCTTTTATGGAAAGACAATTGCAAATCGCTAGTCATCCTGCTCACATTCCTGGCATACAAAATGGGAGGAACCCAGGGTATACAGGCTACTTCTGTCAGTTATTAACGGGCCACCAGGGAATAACCAGGAGCTTCTGCCGACTACTTACTGGCCAGGGTCGTGTCATGTGGTCTGGATCCAAGGAAAGCCTGGCAATGTAGGCCTTCAACTCCACAAGCTGTCCTTCTCATCAGAATCAGGAGATAGGGAGGATGGTTCTTTGTGGGCAACTAGCTGAGAAGTGCCTCCTACATATAAGGCATGCAAAAAATGTTTGTCCCTTAGATTTTGATTATTGTCATGCCAGCTACAAGATATGGTTATGCTTTTTGAACAAATATATTTTATTGCTTGATTGGAGACAGTAAATGTCTAGTAAGTGGGGAGAGAGCAGATTTCCTGAAAAGGGGAGGCTACTGGAGATCACAGATGGTAACTTGACTTTAGGTGGCTGACTTGCTTGAAAGGTGGTCTTGAAGTGGTAGTGAGTACTGTTTTTGCTTGTTTGCCTGGAGTTCCCATTCCTGCTAAACCTTAATCTTTCTTCTGTCCTTTTAATTTGTATACCGGGTAACATAGCTGCATATTCACCCAGGAAGGGTACCACATAGATGAATGGATTTTGTGTTTCCCAGAATGTTTCTTTTCCCTAAAAGTGCACTTTTAGGAAGTGTAATAGAGTGGAGATTCTATTTTAGAGTCAGGAAACCCTGAGTTTGAACCCAGCCCTGTCACTGATCAGTGTTGTGACTTTAGGTGTCTTCTTTTTAAACCTTTCTAACAGTCAGTTTCTCTGTCTTGGGAATGATGGTGCTTCCTTACAGAACAGTTGTGAGGATTAAATAGCATAAATATTTAGAAGTACTTGACATGTAGTAGAAGCTCAACAAATGTGAATTTCTTTTTTTCCCCCCTCATCTGGCATGTTTTACTAGTTTCATAAACAGTTTAAAAATCTGCCTATTAAAAATGGTGGAGGGGGGGCTCTATCCTGTTAAGTAGGTGTCCAAAAATTTTCTTGTAACAAATGAATCAACCAAAAAGTAGTTGTCCTTGATACAGTGCAGCCAGGGAACAAGAGACAATATGTCTCTCAAATTCTTGTTGCCTCTGCTCACTTTCTGAATGAAGACTCTAATTTGAATTAAAAAAATTAATCCAACTATTATATGCTGGTAAGTATTTTTTTAAACATCTGGGAATATAGATTTAAATATAATAAGATAGGTATTTAGATAACATCTCCTTTCACTCTCCTAGGGAATATCCGTCAGGGACTTCTGGGTTATATATAACATCTGAAAGAGGTACAGTTGTACCTAGTGTTAAGACATTATCTCAGTAGACAGAGGGGACATTACTGGACTGTGAGCTATAGGCTGATAGGGGCTGTGTCATTTTTGATCATCACTAGACTCAAGTGCCCAGCACAGGGAATGTACAAAGCTGAGATATAACTCCTATTCATTGAATAAACACATTAAAAAAAAAAAGTAAATTGGGCTTTTTTGATACTGACCTGTTATTGGCATTTCGTTCTTTGCATTTGTCTCTCTATAGCACTCCTTTCCTTTTCCCTGTGTTCCATACCTTGTGGTGAGAAGCCATGCACCCAGGGCCCATTTTAGCTGGTCCAGCTTGCTTTTTCATGAACTCTGTTTCACCCCACCCCCACCCCCCAGCTTGTTGCCCCAGGCAGTTTTGAGCTCTCCCAGCAGTCCACATACTCCAATAGAAATAAAGGCAGCTATACAGTGTTCAGCACTAATTACACGGTCTCTTTAATCCTCTTAAGAACCCTAAAGGATTGGTGGGCAGACCCAGTCTGGGATGAGAAAAGTGAGGCTTGGAGAAGTTACCCAAAGCACAGTGCTAGTGAAAGATGAGGCAGGACTGAGCCCGGGCGCCAGCACAGGAGTGCCCGTCGGAATTGATGGCGTGCAGGCTCCAGAGCGGGCTCCACCCCGCGCTGCCGAGCCCTTGCCTCTCACCTGTAGTCTGCTGTGCTCTGCTTAGCCGCTCGGTCGTGTCCAACTCTTTGCGACACCATGGACTGTAGCCCGCCAGGTTCTTCTGTCCCTGGGGATTCTCCAGGCAAGAAACTGGAGTGGGTTGCCATGCCCTCCTCCCGGAATTTTCCCAACCCAGGACTTGAACCCAGGTCTCCTGCATTGCGGGCAGATTCTTTACTGTCTGATAGGTGGATTCTTGCCATCTGAGCCACCAAGGAAGTCCAGAAATACTGGAGTGGGTAGCCTATCCCTTCTCCCAGGATCTTCCCAACCCAGGAATCAAGCCAGGGTCTCCTGCCTCGCAGGTGGATTCTTTACCAGCAGAGCTGCCAGGGAAGCCCATCTGTAGTCTACTCCCTGGACAGATCTCACCTTTTTTACTTTAACCTCTCTGTCTTTTGCCCTCCTAGTTATTTTTTCCTTGATGTGCACTCAATCTTGCCTCAAAGATATAGTTATCAAACCATATGAGAGAGTTCATTGGACTTCAGTAGAAATCTCTTGGGACTTATTTTGCTTTCAAAAATGTATAATAGTAGTCACTATTATGAATGGAATGCTATGAGTTTGCTGTCACTTTGCCTGTTTTACAGGATGAGAAATCTAAGACTCATAGTTGATAAGCTGGTGATCTATGATTTGATCACAGAGAAGATTTTGGGAGTCCACCATGGCCTCAAGCACCTGGTCTGAACCTCTGCATGACTGAGGGCCATCCATCGTATTAGTTTGCAAACTACAATGTCTGGTCCACTTTTGGCAATGAAAGCAGATTAAAAATAGCTGGGCTGATTAACAGTCTAAGACTCTTGCTCGGGCTGGTCTTAAGGCTGACTCTCCGGGCCATGCCTCAGTGCCCTAAGCCAACTCTAGAAAAATAAGAATCTCTTTTTGGCAGAAAACAAGAAGTAAGACTTTTGGTTATTTCAGTTATTAAGCTCTCTGAAAGGATAAAGATTTTCTATTCCCATAGGATATTAAAAATGCTTGCTGTTAAGACAGTTTCAAAAGAGGGATTAAAAAACCATTTTGGCAAAACAGCAGTGTCCTATGTTGTTTATAGCTTCCTAATTGGACTTCACATTTGGATATACACATTCAGTTGTGTCTGTGAAGATTCCAGGAGTTTTATTTTATGGTTTTAGAAGTCAAATTAGTTGGCGTAGTTTTATCAGGATTTGAAGAAAAATTTTGGCATGATCATTCCAAATGCCAAGGAGGATCTTCAGCTTGAGTCCCAGGAAAGGGGACTTTATATTATATACCGCCTGAAGTGACATACATATATATGTGTATATATATTATATAAATATAAATATATACACACCACCCTCCGCCCCATCTCTAACCCTTCTTATTAATGATTTAAACATGATTTATTTAAAAAATTCAAATAGTTCAGAATGTTTAAAAAAATAGATTTAAATTTGTTAGAAGCTTGCAGCTATTTTAAGCAGGACCTCTATAGGGTTAA
This sequence comes from Odocoileus virginianus, assembly GCF_023699985.2. Lineage (NCBI taxonomy): Eukaryota > Metazoa > Chordata > Mammalia > Artiodactyla > Cervidae > Odocoileus > Odocoileus virginianus. Next base: position 25,021,749 of record NC_069686.1, read on the forward strand.
TAATAGTAAAAGTGAAAAAAGTAAAAGTTACTCAGCCGTGTCCAGCTCTTTGTGACCCCATGAGCTATACAGTCCATGGAATTCTCCAGACTAGAATACTGGAATGGGTAGCCTTTTCCTTCTCCAGGGTATCTTCCCAACACAGATTGAACCCAGATCTCCCACATTGCAGAGAGATTCTTTACCAACTGAGCTACCAGGGAAGTCCAATAATAATAAAGCAATATTAAATATTAAAGGGCTAACAAAGCAACTTTCAAAGCATCCTGTTTTCTTTCTCTATTTGCACCGAGAAATAAAGACTCCCTCTGCTGGCTGTTTCTGAATATGCCTTTTTTTTTTTTTCCTGGCAAGTTGTGCTGAAAACAGTGAAATACAAAGAATAACTTTTTTGACATTCAAAAAGCTGGGTGCTTTGAGCCGTATTTGCATATGGTTGCATATTTGGGTTTTCAATTATCTAATGTGTTTATCCAAGATGTCTTGTCAAAACAGCAGCGTAAAGTTGGGTAAGGAGACTGGAAAGACCAGGTAGGAACCCAGAGACGTGTTCCCTGGTAGGTTCTGCCAGTGAGCAGATGGAGAGCCCCTGGCAAGTCAGGCCCTCTTCAGTCTCAGCTTCTTCACTTGTAAAATGAGAAGATTTCAGTGGGTGTTTCTAAGAGTCCTGGCAGTCTTACGTATTTTATAATTCTAACAGTATTGATGCCATTTTTTTTTTTAAATAGGAATGTGCTTGTACTTAGTCACTCAGTTGTGTCCGACTCTTTGCAACCACATGGGCCATAGCCACCCCAGGTTCCTCTGTCCTTGGGATTCTCCAGGGAAGAACACTGGAGTGGGTTGCCATTTCCTACTCCATGTTATGGAAATATACATGTTTTATACTGATACACATGCTTTGCACTGATAGAAAAGAAATATTTAGAAAAGTGAGAAAAAGGTAAAATTATAAAAAATGGATATAAATCAGTTCTCCCTAGTGCTATCACAATATGGGAATGTTAGGCCTAGAAAGTTATAGTTTGCATGTTGTTAAAAGTTCATACAATAATACCCGCAGGTGAATCAGAAGACTGAATATTGCATATTTCATTGATTCTCTGGCACCTTACATCACAAAAAGTATCATTATCTTATATACTTCCAATTAAACTATGCCGTAACCATTGATGGTAAGTTACGCCTAAGGTTCAGAGAAGTTAAATGTGAGAAGATGTGCTTTTGAAAATCACTGAAACAGGTAGGTCCTAAAAGTGCTTCGGTTGATGCCAGGCAGCTCAAGAATTTACAACAAAAAGTCTGATGGGTCCTGGGCTCTAATAAATATTCTCTTTCCTCTCCTCATGTTTTCTCCTCTTTTCTAAACTCTTCTCCCCTTGCCCTCCCCGACTTGTCTTTCTTCCTCACTGTGTGAAACAGTTATTAACTTTTTCGCTTAGGCATGTCTTATGGTTATTCTGGGAACAAACGACTGCTGAAAAACTGAAATGAGATACTGGAATAACATTGTGTCCAACATAAGCATGACCAGTGGTTTTCTGCTTTAAATATGAATAAGCATTAGCACTTGTGAAGGTTTTTTTTTTTTTTTTTTTTTTTACTTCAAAGATGAATTAGTCAGCACTGGCATCTTCACAGGAATTACATGAGTTTTAAAAACACTGAAGCTTCAGAGAACACTCCTTTGATGAAGTTACTGGGAACATTAGAGTGGGGTTTGTGCTTTGACCCTTTTTATTATTTGTGTTGGATTTAGGTCCTAAAATAACATGAATATATTCATGTGTATATGTGTATGTCCACGGTTTGGGATATTTTTAGACTTAATTTTAATGTTTACTTTCTTTTATAATGAAATTGGAGCTGTTTCTTTTGCCTTCTTTCCTACCGCATAACAGAGCACAACGAAAGGACTTCTGATATCTTGCTTTATAAAATTGGATGCCCGTTTGAGTTAGGGTCTTTCTTGCTATCCTTGAGGGAGAAAGAAAGTCCAAGGAATGAACAATCTGCCTGGCTCTTGGCCTGAGAAGGAGAGCAGAAAGTATCAAGAATAGAGAAGAGCAAAGGGGCTTGAAGGAGAGTTTCTGGGCCCCTCTTTGCCTGCAGACACACTTTCTTCTCTTGGTTGGAAGCCTAGACATGGCATGATTCTCCGGTGTCACCGATCCAGATTGTCAGGTGGGGCAGTGCTAAATGCCCTGCCATGCCAGGCCTGGGGCGTTTCCAGTAGTGAGGCCACACTGGGCCTCAGTGCCTGATGCTAGACGGGAAATGAATTCATACAGCAAAAAGCTTCATCCTGGCTTTCTGAATTCATACGAAACTCCCAGAAGATCTGTATGGATCCCTAGCCACACAGACGCTTTAACTCTGAGTTAGTTCATCTCTTTATCCTGGCACAAACTCTAATGTTCCTGCTAAAATGCGATAACCTCCAGATATAACCAAGTTGAGAATTTTTACAGAGGTGGTGTGGGGATGATCCACCTCGTGACCTTGAGGGATTGTGAACTGATTAAATATTTAAAGAGCCTGGATCCATAGTTACTTGATGGAATGGCCTCATCAGACCTTGAGCTGTTCACCTCTGGTTTCAAATGTGAGAAAAGGAAAAAATAAATAAAAACTTTAATTTAGTTAATAAGCCATTGTCAAATAGATTTTTCTATTACTTGTAACTGAACTTGTTCCCAAATGATTAGATCACCATGTGGTTATTTATCGTTCTCTTACCACTTGATAATCTTATTCTGGTAAAACTGTCTTTTTGAAACTTAATTATCTATTTCCAGCCATTGAAAAAGAGGTAGTTTGTTGTCTGTGTATATTAAAAAGGATCCCCTCTTGGGGTGCCCTCCTCGCTAGTTCGCATTGATGGAAACCAGTGTCCGGCAGTGTTGGGCCAGGATGCTGCTTCCACAGGCCTCCCAGCGCCCGTGCTTCCTCACCTGGTCCTCGGAACTCAAGTCTCTCTCTCAGCTGGGTCTTCCATCTCCTGTTTCATGCACAGTTTTCGCCTCTTCAGTTCAAGTATCTTTGCTCATGATATTTGTTCCACCCATATGGTCTTTATTTTTTTTTTCAAACTCACAAAGTCCTAGAGATGTCATCTCATCCACCTTTGTTGAGTCTGCCAATTTCTTGGAAACTTTGCCTGTGTTTTCTCTTTTGTCTCATGCGGGCCCTTCTTCCCCTCGAAGTTTTTAAACCCCGTGAGGTTTCCAGGCTTCTGTTTTGGAATCCCTAATACTGCCTGATGGTGTCAGTCTTCACTAAAGGGATGCTTACTCTGTGCTAGGCAGTGTGCTGCCCTCTGGGGGACATGGTGGGGATTGCACTTTGAGGTCACCCCTGGTGTCATGTGGCATGCTGAGGAGTGGAAGCTGGTGGATAGTGATCTCATAGTTGCACGCATGCAGACGTGAAGCAAAGGGCTGGGGCCTCAGCTGGGAGGAGCGTGGAAAACGTCCCCACAGAATGGATGGTTTATCTGAGGGAGGAGAAGCAGAGGGTGGAGGGACAGTGTTTCAGGCAGTGGTGGTAGAAGGTGCAAAGACCCCATGTCAGCAAGGGACATGGCTGTTTGAAGAAACCGAGAAAAATAAGATCAGAGTTAGAGAATAAGGGAAGGATCAGAGGGAATAAAATTGAAAGGGGCCACCGGAGTATGAAATGGACCCGTTTATGTCAGCACTTCTTATAATTCTGATACTGGTGACAGTATCAATTTTGAGTTAATATCAGATGGCTAATTGAACATGTACTGCTCATATGCTTAAATAAAATATGTTGTTGAATGTCTCATCTAGTGACAAGAATTTAAGTCCCTACTCTCTGATTTCTCTCAACTATGTACTGTTTTGCTCTTAATAAATATTTGACAGCTAGCAAAATATGAAGGGTAGTAATAAGGAAGCAACAGCTTTTCTTGAACTGTTAGGATCTTTTGGAACAGTCTTTGTTTTTAAATATAACGTTTTGTTAGAGGTTTGGAAAAAGCAAGAATGAATATATTATTTGCCATTTCCTTCAAGGGAACACACTGAGTTGCTTAATTCAAAATATCTGTCTCTTCTTATCTTAGGACGTTGCGTTCCTTATTTAGAAGAATGTAAAAATCCAGGGCTACTCTGACCTCTATATAAAAATATTTCACTGTTTTAGGTACATTGCCTATCTGTTAAAAATAATGGAGAAAAAAAATCTGAAGCATTAAAAGATATCTTTATAATCTGGCTGTACTTGGATGATAAAATTTTAAAGAGCAGTAGAAATAAGCTTTACGTTGGGACCTAGTTGAAATCAAATTTCTATGGACTTTACCTTGTTCCGTATTTTCTATTAATTATATATAAACATCATATATAATTAATAGGTACAATAAATGCATTTATCTTTCTTTTGAAAAGTTACGTAATTTTCATTCTAGTAAGATCTTGGTATTTAAATGATGGTGTTTAACTTATATTTAATTAAATATTAAATGTGGTATTTAAGGGTACTTAATCTAAAAATCGAATTTAATTTTCCCCAAAATAGAAACTTTGACACAGAAAATGGCCATATCCAGTGGTCTCTTTCCTTCCCTTTTGCTTATTCTTTCTTCTTTTTTTTAAAAAACGGTCTCTTGCTTCATCCTGTAGATTCTTGCTCATGTAGTTATGCTTAGTCTGTGCTTGTTTTTTACCTGCTGAATGATTATCACCTTTTCCTCTTTTCTCTGAAGAAACAAAGCAGTAAATGGGGGAAGGTTATCGAGTAGCTAGTTACTTAACAGTGGGTCCAGCGCCCCTTTTTGCTCTGTGGTTTCGCCAAATGACCAGATCATGACCCTGAGTATTTCCCCATATTCTAGGATGAATCCAGTTTGGAAAGGAACTAGCCATCCTGTTCCATCACTTTCTGGAGTCTTCCAGAAGGATGAGAAAGGCTGACTGCTTAGCACCTGCCCAGGCCTTTCCTGAGACTTCCCACATAATCTGCTCTGAGAATCAGAATTTCCGGGGAAAATAACAGATGACTGCTGTGTGTGCTTTGAGGGCAAAGCAATACATATCAAATTGACTTTCAACTTCAGTCTCCAATTTTTGGCAATAGCCTTTGTCTTATGTTTTAAGTCGTTCATCTCCTTTAGCCCCTAGGCTTTCAGATTTCTTTTCTGAAGTTAACCATTTCTTGCTGTCTTTGTATGTTTGAACATTGTTGTGTCTACTGCTGTCAAAATGAGTTATGTTAATTTTTTAATCTCTTGCCTCCACTTATTTTTTTATGAAGGGCCAGTCTAGGGGAGTTGGGGTGTAAAGTTTATAAACTGCCTTGATAAGGATGTCAGCCAAAACAGAGATCTGCTCCATCCCCATGCCGGCATGTCCTCTTGCAGGGGCTACTGGGTCTTTCTATTACATTTTCATTGCTGGGTGCCGCATGCTCCCAAAGCAGTTTAAACTGTAAACCACGCTAAAGGCCAAGGCTGCTCTGTCAGGGTTGCAGCGACACTTGAGGGCTTCCTCAGCACAGCCTGTGTGTACATTGTTGGCTGTCCGCCGGAGCTCTCTCTGTTCATCCTGGTGGGATGTTATAGACAGATCTTATCAATGCTTGTCATTCTTGCTAATCAGTTGTCTGCTCATTGATGAGACAAAGACAGTTCCTGTTCTTCTTTAGGGTTCTGGGAGGATTTCTTCTTGCTAAGATACATTGCAAATAATCTTGTGGATCAACTGATATGACTTCTTTTTACCCTATTTCTTTTAACTTTATATAGAAAGTTGAGGATTTGGGCCACTGCATTGGAAATGTACAATATCCCTTTATTAAATAGCATGATTATATGATCTCCATATCTCTCTGTTTTTATCTTTCAGTATGTGCAGGAAATAGAATACCACTGTTTTGCTCTAATGATTCATAGGAGCAACCCTGCTATTTGGTTTTAGTATGCTCACAAAAGTTTGTACCTTAGTTTAAATCTGTAGTAGTCATGTAGTTTCACGTATGACTTGACATTTTTCTTAAATAGGAAAGTTTAGTGTAGTAATAATATTGGCAAGGGGCATATTCAACTTACTAAAGGGTTAAGGGTTAGATTATCTTTCCCCTTTTCATAAATTTCAAGGAGAAATAAGTAGAAACAAAAATGAGACATTTTAACAAAGCCTCTCCATTGGTAGTGTAAGGAGTTTTTCATAAGTACTGAATAGATCTGTGAGATGACAGAGACTGTGGAATATCAACCAAAAAGTAATTTTATCATTTGTTGATAAATGTGTGTTTTGGAAAAATGTCAGCATTAAATGGAACTTTTTTTTTTTTAAGAAGGATTTGAAATGGAGTTCAAGCAAAAATATTCAGTTTTTCTCCTAACAAGTGTTATTTATTTAAAAAATGAGTACATGCACTTATTCCAGAAATTTAAATTAGCCTTGTCCTTCTAAATTTATGTGTCTCAATTCTTGGCAACTTTATTTTTTTAAAAATTTGTAGCAACGTCAACTGAAGAGATTAATGGCATTTCCTGGTTGGTTAGATGTCTTTTTTATTTTCCCCAATGCTTGCCTCTTGCTCTGTTCTGTTCTCTTCTTGGATTTGGCTTAGACTTTAGAATATCTCCAGATTTTCATTTTGTAGTTCATCTGATATAAACAACAGAGCGTGAAAAATAAGAGGCTTGCTTCCGTTATCCTAGGTGATGGGAGTTTATTGTAAGAAAGCGTGGGGGTAGTCAGGAAGTCCAGGGAACCTGTCCAGTGGCCACCAGCTCATTCCCAACCCCTGGCATGGAGTGGGCAGTGGCCTCTGAGGGTACTGAAATGGAGGCTTATCATTGTTCCACATGAAGTCAGATCCAAGTCAGAGCTTCTTGTCCTCTCAGGATTGGTCATCTTCACGTTGCTTTTGGCAAATGCTCCCACCAGTGCTTGACCACAGCGGCATGGCGGGCGGCATCTCTTAGCACCTCAACAATTGTCTGGCACTGAGATTTGTCTGAAGGCAATGAAGACACAGGCACAAGAACAATAGCCTTCCCAGCTGCAATCTCAGGAAACACTGAGATTCCAAATAGATCTTGGGATCTTAGTGAGCCACACATCTTAACCCTAAAGTAAAGGCATTGAATTGAGGGCTCAGACACTTCATCTTATTTTGGCAGTGTCTCCAGATTTTTATTTCTTAGTTTTTCTGATATTAAATGACCTTATAGCTGCCTCAGTGACTCCAAAACTCAGAACTGTCTGCTGATGGCAATATAGTCAGTTCTTACCTAGGATTATTTATAAGAAAAATAGAAGAATTTTAATTTCCTGAGCATTAAAATTTGATCAATTTGTACTTTTGCAACAGAAAATTTTTTCTAAATTAAAATTTACAAACATGCATTGAGTATTATGTACAAAACATTTTGCATGGGTACAAAGTTCATTTGTTACAAAGATCTTTATTAAGCAATACATTTACTTGGGCTTAGTCCCTGGGATATCATGTCAAATGGTGAGTAAATAGAGATTTTCCTTAAAGGAGCTTACTAGTAGAGTTGGGGAGAAAGATATTCAAATAGAAAATTATAAAATAAGAGCACTGAAAGGGGCACATTACAAAGCCAAGGGCAGTCAGGAAGACTTTCTGGAGGAAGTGCTATTGAAATTGGAGCGAAATGGTAAGTAGGTATTTGCCAAATAAAGCATGTTGTTGGTGGTTGGAGCAAAGGTTTCAAGTAGAGGATACCTCATGAGCAAATGGAAGGAGTAGCAAATGTATATCGTATTTGTCTACGGTCAGAGTGACCTGTTCCATAGGCTGACTTGCTGGGGGTACACATACTGTGAGGGGCTTCCCAGGTGGCTTAGTGGTACAGAATCTGCCTGCTAGCGCAGGAGATGCAGGTTTGATCCCTGGGTTGGGAAGATTCCCCGGAGAAGGAAATGGCAACCCACTCTAGTATTCTTTCTTGGAGAATTCCATGGACAGAGGAGCCTGGCAGGCTGCAGTCTACACGGTCGCAAGGAGTCAGACACGATTGAACGACCAAGCACACACACACATGCTGTCCGTGTGCTAGAGTGTGGGCCTCATTCCCTGGGGCCCCACCTCCCTGGTTCTCTGTTTCACTTCATCTTTCAGACTTTTCTTGCCTCTAACTTGCCATTAAATATGGGAATTTCTCAGGGTTCAGCCCTAGATTCTTTTTTTTCCTCATGCTTTTTCCTTTTCTCCCTTGTCTGATATATCCATGTCCACAAGTTTGTTTACCACCTATAAGCTCAGTGATTCTTAAGTCAATTCTGAACTTAGGGTCTTACACCCCTCTTAGAACCATCGTGCTTACGACTTGTTTCCTTAGGACCATGCTCTCTGTTTGCTGATCCTGCCACCCCTGACTCTGTTAATCATTAGAACCTGCCAGGTTTCTTTCTGCCCCAGGGACTTTGCCTGACTTCACTTCCCTTATCCTGAAATGCTCTTACCCTCTTTTTGCCGAGCTACTGTCCACTCCTCCTTCAGGTCTTAGCCTGAATATCACTTTCCCAGGGATGTCTTTTGGGCTTCTCCTAACACCCATTTGATGACTGAGTAACATACTTTCTAATTATCGTTTTAAATATTGCTTTCCCCACTGTGCTTCAGCTCTCTGAGGGCAGCAGCCAACTCTTTCACTGGCATACATGTGCATGCTCGCTCAGTCGTGTCCAATTCTTTGTGACCCCATGGACCTGCGAGGCTCCTCTGTCCATGGGATTTTCCAAGTGAAAATACTGGAGTGGGTTGCCATTTCCTTCTCCAGGGGATCTTCCTGACCCAGGAATTGAGCGCACATTTCCTGTGTCTTCTGCATTGACAGGCGGATTCTTTACCACTGAACCACCTAGGAAGCCAGTCTTATATTAAAACACTTAGCAGAGGATGTGCACTTTGCATGGGGACTTTGCACAATGAGCTACTTGGGTTAGGACAATGAAGAGGCCCTGGAGAATTTTAGAAGAATGACCTGATATGATCGGCTATTAGAAAGTTTATTCCTCTAGCAGTGTGGAGGAGTTAGAGAAGGTCTATGGCTAGAACAACGGAGATAAGTAGGTGGATATTACCACTAGAAGTGTACAGCCTCATAGCACACATATTATTAAAACACAAAGACTTCAAAAGTTCCTTGGTCCAAGGGCACAGGGTTATTCTCAGAACTCTTTTCATCTCTTGGTGTGATTTGTTCCATGTGGGATCCTAGTTTTCCACAGTCTTTCTCTTTGTGAACAGTAGCAGCCACACCTACCCCTGCCCAATGGAAAAGAAGACCCACTTTATGATGTCCAGATTGGCCCTGATCAGCTCTGATTAGGTCATGCCCCCATCTCTGAAATAGTCATTGTTGCCAGGGAAACTCTGGGCGTTGATTGATCCATCTAGATAATATATTCTCTGTGGAGCTGAGGCAATCATGCAGTGGTAAACTGGCTCTAAAAAATTTTTCTTTAAAAAAGACCTATTTGTAGCATTTGCCAAATTCTTCAGTATACATTCTCCCACCATGGCTGATTTCAGGATGCCTGGCTGGCCAAGTTCCTGAATGTTTAACAGTCAACTGTGACGAGCAAGTTCCAGCAGCTCCACTACTCTGTCGCTGAGCTGAAGTTAGAGCTGCCAGCATCACAGAGATTGATGGTGAGGGAGGCAGTGGTTCTCTGAAAGCCAATCAGAATGCAGTTAGATGAGGAGTCAGTGCCCGGTAGCCAATCCAGCTAATAAGACTGTGCATAACTTATACTTTGGTGTCCTTATTTTAAGCATTTTTTTTTTTAAAGTTCTTACGTCATTTTCTTGAGTAACATTTTTAAGCACCTTATAATATTGCATTTTGTGAAAGTACAATTGTTTACCACTCTTTTATTGTGGACTATTTAGGTTGATAGAACATATCCAATGCTTTGCAGGACATGTCTATGCCTAAAGCTATTTTCCCCACATTTAGGACAGATTTACTGAGATGGTTTGCCTAAGTGAAATTACTAAGTTGAAGAAATAGCCTCTCTAATGCTTTTGATACTTTCCAATAGATGTAAAAAATAGTTTTACCAATTTATAACACTCTGTCATTGTAAGAGAGCAACTGTTTCGTTCCAGTCATTTTATGTAATTAGAAAAATAATCAGTAGGAGAGAATTGATACATCGTTTTAATTTTCATTTATTTGAATTGCTAAAAATGTTTAAATGTCAACATTTTTATAGCAAGAATATTTCTTATATTGAGTTTTCTTATGACTTCCGGACATTTGTGTGTGTTGATCTTACTATACTACTTTCATAGATATTTCAGTCAGCTCAGTTCAGTCACTCAGTCATGTCCGACTCTTTGCAACCCCATGAATCGCAGCACGCCAGGCCTCCCTGTCCATCATCAACTCCCAGAGTTTACTCAAACTCACGCCCATCAAGTCGGTGATGCCATCCAGCCATCTCATTCTCTGTTGTCCCCTTCTCCTCCTGCCCCCAACCCCTCTCAGCATCAGGGTCTTTTCTGATGAGTCAACTCTTCACATCAGGTGGCCAAAGTACTGGAGTTTCAGCTTCAGCATCAGTCCTTCCAATGAACATCCAGGACTGATCTCCTTTAGGATGGACTGGTTGGTATTCAGTTCATCATAAAGTTGGATGCATGAGACAAGTGCTCGGGGCTGGTGCACTGGGATGACCCAGAGGGATGGGATGGGGAGGGAGGTGGGAGGGGGTTTCAGGATGGGGAACATATGTAAATCCATGGCTGATTCATGTCAATGTATGGCAAAAACCACTACAATATTGTAAAGTAATTAGCCTCCAACTAATAAAAATAATTGGGGGGGGAAGCAAAAAAAAAAAGTACTCACTTTTTTAAAAACCAAAAAAAAAAAAAAAACCATAAAAAATTTAATTTATAAATGACATGCCATAGTTAATAGTGAAAATTCTAGCAGGTAGCACAACTTGGTAAATGTTGAAGAGAGTGATGTATATGAAACTTTCTCTGATTCTGCATGTTTTGGGGGTGACATAAGCTGCTGTAATAGATAAATACAAAATCACAATAAGTTAGCAGTAAAAGTTAACTTCTTGCTCTTGTCAAAGTTCCTCGCAGGCATTCCTACTTGAGCACCTTTTATGTGGTCGTTCAGAGACAAAGCCTCCTTCTGTCCCATAGCTCTGCTGTCCTCTTTAGGTCTTTGTCATCATCTCCATTCAGTGAGCAGGTGGTGTAAGAGAATGGAGGACAGTATGTGGGAGAGCTGTAGGGACTAGACCTGTAAGTGCCACATTGCATGTACTTACATCCTGTTGGCCAAATTTCAATCCTGTGGACACAACTACTTGCAAGGCAGAAAAGAAAAAAGGATTTTGTGAACATCTAGCCAATCTTTGCCAAAGTTCCTATAAGCTGAAATAGAGAAATCTTTGCTGCTATTACAACTTGTGTATATCTGAGAATAAATCACCTGTGTTACTGGGATTATTTACAGATTAAAATATAGAATGGAAAATTTTAAATGTTGATAAGAGAAGAATAGCTTTTTAGCAGATCAGAGTGGTGGAAAATGACATTGAATGGTCATTGAATGGCCTGAAATTTACACACTTAACAGATTGGAAGTTGTCGGACAGAGTGACTTTGACATGTTATAAACAAGTCTGGGATGGGTAACCATTTGCTCCATGTATAAGAAAATTAGATGTGAAATAGACTGTATGAGGAATTGGTAATTAGCTCAACCAATAAGTTCAATGACTTGTTAGAATGATATTTTTAACAGACTATTCTAGCTCTTTTTTTTTTTTAAATTTCTACCTACACAGGTAATTAAAGTATACAGTGAAGATGAAACCAGCAGAGCTTTAGAGGTACCCAGTGACATAACTGCCCGAGATGTTTGCCAGCTGTTGATCCTGAAGAATCATTACATTGATGACCACAGCTGGACCCTTTTTGAGCACCTGCCTCATGTAGCTCTAGGTAAGGACACAAAATCATGGTCATATCATTGCTTTTCTGTCCTTTATAATTTTGATCATATGGAAAAGGTTTGCTTCACTTATGGAAAGACAGAGGACAGTTATGAATCATCCTTTTCTTTGTTTTTAATTTTTGTTGTGGTGATTGAGAGAAAAATAAAGTAGCACTAGAATAGAAATAATAAGAACAAGAATAGAAATAAGGATAGAAATATTACAAATTTCCCACCTCTCACTGTTTCAATAATGATCTATGGAAATCTGGGAGCTAAACTGTCGAGTCTAAGTTGATGGAAAGATACATTGCATAAAAATTTTTAGTAGCACAAAGAAAATTTTTGGGAGGTTAATAAAATATGCTGTAATGTGAGCTACATTTTACATTAATTATAGTACAGCCATGGGAAATACCCATAGTGGTGTTTAACTCTATGTGAGTGTATGCCCTAAATTTTTCTTAAAGAAATAAATAATTCCTTCACATTTGAAAGTCATAAACATAAAAAATAGTCTTATTTTCAGTTGGAAATGTATCTCTGTATTGTAAACTTATAGAAGCTTTTCCTCTCAAACCTTTTAAAAACTTATAAACTGTTTCCATTCTCCTGCTAGAATGGGACATACCCTAACAACAATTTTGTCTCCCTTTTCTTATTTTTACAGATATTGCTGTTAAAAACCATGTTCCCACAGTAGGTAGATGAGAAAGGATTGTGTTAGGACAGTGCCATTTGATTCTTAGCGTTTTATGTTAGTTTCCCATGGCTGCTGTGACAAATCAGCTTAAACTCCGTGGCTTAACACAACCGAAGTTTATTCCCTTAGCATTCTGGAGGCCAGAAGTCTGAAATCAGTATCAGTGGGTTAAATTCAAGGTATCTTCAGGGGTGAACTTCTTCTGCAGGTTCACGAAGAGAATTCCTGTCTTGTTTCTTCTAGCTTCTTGTGGCTGCTGGCAGGCCTTGGCTTATGGCTGCGTCACTCTGCTCTCTCCCTCCATGCTCACACTGTGTCTTCTGTCCATGTGCAATCTCCCACTGTCACTGTCTTATCAGAACAGTAGCACTTAGGGTTTATGCAGCATAACCCAGGGTAATCTCTTTACTTCAAGATCCTTAAATCAGTTATACGTGCAAAGCTTTGTTTTCTTTGGTTTTTTATCATGTAAGGTAACGTTCACAGGTTCCAGGGATTAAGATGTAGGTATCTATCATTTAGCCTACCACCAACTCCTTTGCATTATATATCAAACAACTTAGTAGTAAATCATCAAAATTATTTTAAATAATCTGTCAGTGACAGCACAGTTTGTTCCTTCAATTTGTTTAAAGAACTGATAATTTTATACCTAGCTATGAGAGTCATTCACTTTCTTGCATAGCTAGCTACTAGTCTTAAAAACAATTTCCTTTGTTTGATACATAGAACAAAGGAAACATGTTTACGCCCCAGAGCAGTGTACCAAAGCAAGTATCAGTTTGGATGAGAAGTTTGCCTTTGTCTTATGAAGTACAATGGAGATGATGTTGGCAGAAAAGTTATGTTCTTAGGAGGATCCGTTTTCAAAAAATTCTGGAAAGTGGTTGGTTCATTTAAAGTCCCTCGCATTCCCTAAACAATTCAGAAAGTGCCAGTAGTACTTCCTATTTGAAGATTGCTGTCCTAAGATGTGTCAAGACCTTGGGAGAAGACAGAGGGAAACCTGCAGAAAAGAAGCTTGGATAGTCCCCAAAGGGATTCTGAACCCCAGCCCACACTCCCACCCTCTGTTTGAGAGTTAATGGGCCATAACATGTCAGCTGATCTCCGCAACTGAGCCTATACCTGCCAGGAAAACTCGAATCTTGCAGGTATGCTATACTTGTCCGTGTGACTTGCTGTCTCAACTTCGTAGGCCAGAAAAAACCCAATGTATATTTTCTTCATTGCCATTTGTAACTGATTTAGCTTCTATTTATGATCATTAACCTCTTAGAAGTGTGGTGGTAACTCTCAAAAGGCACGTGCCATAATTCCAAACTATTTTGTTTACTTATGGCTTTTAGCAATATAACTCTTAATTAACATAATATCTAATAAAAATATTTTATGCTCTTAACTTTTTCTCTTGGAGAGACTTTAAAAATCATTAAACATCTTTTGCAGTTATAGTCACTATGATTTATCCCTAACAAAGAGCTTGAAGTTCAGTAATAAAATCTACTCTGTAAATCAAGCAGCAGTGTTCATGGAGACCAACTGCAGGTTATATGAGGAATAAAAAGATTTGTGCAAGTCTTTTAATGTAGAAGCTTAAAATGGAACATTGAGAATTAATTTGAGCTACATACTAAATTTAAACTTTCAGGCACTGAATAGAAATATATTTCTCCATTACTGTATTTTCTGGAAACTGCTGAAATAAAATCAAAGATGTGAGAATATTGTTTCATGGTTTCATTAACCAAGCATTAGGCCAAAGCTTATGAGAAAGAAATTGAGTTCCAAAGCTTTATTGTGTTCTTTTTTTTCTCTTTGTTTTTACTCAGATAATATCTTTATACAGTAGAAAAATTGCAGACATTAATGCTACTGAATTACTAATGTGTATTAGATTTACCACCTTCCCTTCCCTTTTTTAAAAAAAATCTACTGCTTTATTTCTGTAAGGATACACTGAAATGTTAGATATACTTTAGATGATAATAGTTAATGACTATCCAAATAAACTCCTGAGGAACAGTTTTTTCCTTTTTATTTCTTCCACTTCTTTATCTAACAGTGTGACAAGAACAACTTTTATGGTGCTGTGGTCTTTCTCAGCATGAAGTGTAAAACCAGTGTGTTTTTGAATTGTATTTGTGAGTATGTAGCTTATTGGAGAAGGGAATGGCCACCCACTCCAGTGTTCTTGCCTGGAGAATCCCAGGGACGGGGGAGCCTGGTGGGCTGCCGTCTGTGGGGTTGAACCAAGTCAGACACGACTGAAGCGACTTAGCAGCAGCAGCAGCTTATAAATACTCTTGCAATATCTTTTCAGCCTAAGAGTGGTATTAAGCAACATTTTTGCTATTTGCATGTTAAAATGAAAACAAGTAGGATGGAGTGTTTCCCCCTTAAATATGTTGTGCAGATGACAATATCCTTTGTCAATAAAGTGAGGCACTCACATACTGAACTGTAAATCTTCTTTACATCCTGTTGACTTAAAAAACCAAAGGACAAGCCATTTGCCGAAACTTTGGTGACCAGCTAGTGAGCTCTGCATGTTGTTCAGGGGACATTGTTGACCTCTCTCTGATAGAAATACTGGGTTTTCAATGCATAGAATTCTAAAGGTGAAGGGATAGTCTGTTATTTTTTAAAAATATTTTTAGTACAAAATAATTAGTCTCATTGCCAATAACTTAGAAATAAAGATGTCAAGAAGTAAACAATGCTATCCACAATTTAACAACACTGAAATGTTTCTTTAGTTTCTCTATTTTGACATTATCTCTTGCCTGTGTGTTCACTTGTGTAAACTACCTTTCTATATGTATGTGTACATTTTTTAAAAAAATCGTGAGTATTCTCAGTTTTTTTTTTTTTTTTTTTTGCAGATTCCACAAAAACTAGGAACTCCCTCTACCCCTTCTGCCTTTCCCGATTGCTTTCTTCCAATAGCTTAACAAATGTCTATTGACTGTTTTGCACAAGCCTGTTTTGTATATGGATCCTGGGGGTACAGTAGGAACACAATAGACAGAAAGCAATGCCCTGATGAATTTGCATTCTGATGGGAAGAGAAAGACAAGAGACACGTGATTAAAATGTGTAATCTCTTAGGTAATGATTAGCACTGGGGAGAAAATGAAGGCAGAGAATGGGGTAGGGAGTCTAGGGCTGGCAGGGAAATCAGGGAAGGTGTCCCTGACAGTGTGATGTTTGGGTGGAGATTGAAGCGGATAGGAGCAGCTCTTTCACTTAAATGGAAGAAGATTGTTCAGCAAGGAGGGAACATAAAGGGGGAAGGCCTGGACTTGGCAACCAGCTTGTGTTCAGGAAGCAGCCCAGAGGTGGGCACTTAGGGAAGTCAAGGAAGGTCATGGAAAGGGACTTCATGGAGCTTCTGTGGGGCCCTCAGGCCATGGAGGGGACTGAACTTTTACCTTGAGTAAGGCAAAAAGTAACTGGACGTTTTTGCATTAGAAAGCGGTAGGATCTGACTTAGTTTTAAAGTCTATTACTGAGAAGACCCAAATGCAAGTTTTAACCATTTGGAGGCTAAGCAAATTAATTTTTCATTTACATCAAATTATCTTTGGTTTCCTGGCTTAGTCCTTGCCCATCTCTCATTTCTGCTAGTGATGCATGTCACATTGTATCATCTTCACATCATGGTCTGCACACATATGAGGCTTAGAGTTTGTGAGATCCTGAAACCTTGTAGGCAAGAACATTTTGACTTACGAGATCATGACAGCTGGGAGTTTTTTGCACTCCAGTTGACTTTAATGTCCCAGATAAGCTTAGGAAAGTTCCAGAGACATGCTATGTTGTTAATAGATGTGCTACTATTGTTGCTTCTGATCCATTTTAGCACACCACAGATTACTGAGGTCAGGAGGAGGTGCACGTGACATTAAAAATACGTAGGGTTATCGAATCCAAAGGACTTCCCTGGTGGCTCAGCAGTGAAGAATCTGCCTGCAATGCTGGAGATACTGGAGATGTGGGTGCAGTCCCTGGGTTGGGAGGATCCCCCGAGGAGAGCATGGCAACCTACTTCAGTATTGTTGCCTGGGAAATCCTATGGAGAGCGGAGCCTAGAGGGCAACAGTCCAGAGGATCACAAAAAGTTGGAGATGACTGAAGCGACTAAGCATACATGCACGCATTGAATCCAAAGTCTGTTTTCAGAGTGACAGTTGATGTGGCAAAGAAAACTCCTTGTTATTTTAATATGAATGTATATGTGTGATTCCCTGGGCTTCTCTGGTGGCTCAGAGGGTAAAGCATCTGCCTGCAATGCAGGAGGCCTGGGTTCCATCCCTGGTTCAAGAAGATCCCCTGGAGAAGGAAATGGTAACCCACTACAGTACTCTTGCCTGGAAAATCCCATGGACTGAGAAGCCTGGTAGGCTACAATCCATGGGATCGCAAAGTATCGGGCATGACTGAGACCCTTCACTTTCTTTCTTTCTATATGTGTGGTAGCTACTATTAATGTGCATCTTGTGTATGCAGGGCCCCTATTTAGAGGCTTCACATTCATCTTGATAGACACTCAGTAATTAGCTTCATAGCAACCCTGCAAGGTACATTAATTTCATCTCCATTTCACATATAAGAATACAAAGAATCGGTGATAAAATGCCTGACCCAGAGTTAAACCTTGCACAAATCTATATACCTGTCAGGTTCTCAAGTGTACATGTTTTCCTTGGAAAAAAGTTTTTTTTTTTTTTTTTCACCCCATTAGATCAGGCAAAATTTTGGGGGAGTCTGTAGTTGGTTTGTCTCCCTCAGTATCCATCTCCATCTCTCATACATGCTATAAATACAAGACTGAAATTTTGAAACCTCAAGAACATTTTCATATAACCCTTCAGCCAGGTAGTACTGAAATTACTGGTATTCAACTGATCCAGCCTAGTCTACTTTATTGCAGAGCCAGTTATTTGTTTTGGCTGAGCAAGGGGCTCATTTTGGAAATGACTTGTTCTTGAATTTATACACGTCATGAATGGTGATATGACCTTTGGAGCTTTGACTGCAGAATCATTATTTCATTACCTCTGTCCATAATTATTAATATATACTGCTGAGAATTTTCCCAGGCAGAGTAAATCATGGTGGGCAGCCCAACATCCTGCTTTTGTTACAGATCCCTGATTTGCCTGATTTGGGGTTGTGTTATTATGCGTTTCTAGATGTACACACAGCTTTATAGACGTTGGATTTCAAATATCAGTAAATCAACAAATATTCCCCTTTCTCTAATTATAAAACAAACCAAGTTTTGTAGCTGGTGTATTTTACTTCACAGCCACTGGATGTCACTGCAGTTCCCCAGATGGAGTCCCCTGCTTTTAGAATCGTGTAAGAGGAGGGTGGGGGAAAAAGAAACTTCAGTTTTAAGTCTTCTGGAACTTGCTAGGATCCGTGTTGGCTTTGCTCCCGTTTTGATTCCTGGCATGAAGCAGCGGCAATTAACACAATACCTCAAGCGCATAGCTATAGACTCCTCGGGAAGTGGAATTAATTGTATTTTAGAGTCGTTGCTGGGGACAGCTGAGATTTCTATTCTGAATATCACTGTAGAGTGGCTTTAATAAGCAAAATGAATGACTGGAGACTTTTAATGAAACCACTTCTATGTGTTCGGCTCTCCCCACGTGGTCTGTTTAAGACTGAAGCAGTGTACAGCAGTGGGGAGGGAACCCTTTCCAACAGCCGGCTTTGAAGCTACTCTACTTTTTCTTTTGGCGAAACAAGCACACGTGTGGATGTTTGACACTGATACTAATATGTATTTGTACTTCCTGTGCTGTTTGGGACCCATCAGCCATCAGAGTAGTGACCACCCTGGTCACCAGCAGAAATAATTGTGAAGCTTTTAGGACGTGTGTGCCTGCGTCTCTCCTAAGACCCTGACCCGAGGGGTAAGGCGACATGGTTCTGGTAGCACCCTAAGACAGGAGGTGGGATGTTAAAGCAGCAGAGAGTGCTTATAACCAAATCTGCCTCTCGTGGTCCAGCTGATTTTTCCTTTTCAGAGTTCTAATAGCCTGGGTTCAAGTCTCATCATCTCTCTTCTCAAGAATTCCTTTCTTCTCATAGTGGGCCCTTACTGTTGCCTCAGATCATACCAGAGTTATCCATCTGAGCGCAGACATGATTTACCTTGTGTTTGGGTCCAAGGTCCTTTGCAGGGCTTGTAGTATGTGCGACTTGACTACCCTTCCTGTCTCCAGCCTTATGTCCTGCTCCTCTCCTCTGAGTCCATACACGAGACAACTGCCTGTAGTTGCTTGCATTTCTACTCCTCAGTCTCCTTACTCATGCTGTTAAGACTCTCAGGAAGCCCTTTCTCACCCATCTCTACCTGGCTAACTGCTATACATCTTCCAAGGCTTACTTGGAATAGTAGTTAAAATTGACAATAAAGTATAACTGTATACTAACTCTCCCATAGTGCTCGTGGTAAAGAACTCACCTGCCAAGGCAGGAGAGGTAAGAGATGGGGGTTCCATCCCTGGGCTAGGACGATCCCCTGGAGAAGGAAATTGCAACCCACTCCAGTATTCTTGCCTGGGAAATCCCATTGACAGAGGAACATGGCAGGCTGCAGTCCATGGTGTCGCAAAGAGATGAATGAGTGACTGGCACTTTCAAATGGTAACTGCTAGCTGTTTCCTAAAAATTCCTATAAAAACAAAAATGAATCCCCTCAGCTGTCCAGGCTAACTCTCCATGGCTAACCTAGTGCCATGGTCCAGGGAGAGGAAAGATGGGAAAGCAGTTGGAGGCATCCCACACTCTGCCATATGAAGTGGAGTTGCCCTTTCCGTTTGAGAGCAGGTAGGGACACACACCTGCCTCTCCCATATGCCTAGGTGCAGCGTGTGGCTGCTCAGAAGCTAGTTGTTTTTTGAGACAGTCAGCATACTTGCTGGCACTGGTTTTTCTCATACATCTTTTAAGAAATTACAGACCTCCCCGCAGCCCCCAAAACAGAGTGATGCAAGAAGCACTAGGAGTCAGTCAGTTCAGTCACTCAGTTGTGTTCGACTCTTTGTGACCCCATGGACTGCAGCATGCCAGGCCTCCCTGTCCATCACCAACTCCTGAAGCCTGCTCAAACTCATGTCCATCACGTCAGTGATGCTATCCAACCATCTCATCCTCTGATGTCTCCTTCTTCTCCCACCTTCAGTCTTCCCAGCATCAGGGTCTTTTCCAAAGAGTCAGCTCTTCACATCAGGTGCCAAAGTATTGGAGTTTCAGCTTCAGCATCAGTCCTTCCAATGAATATTCAGGACTGATTTCCTTTAGGATGAACTGGTTGGTTCTCTTTGCAGTCCAAGGGATTCTCAAGAGTCTTCTCCAACACCACAGTTCAAAAGCATCAATTCTTCAACTCTCAGCTTTCTGATCCAACTCTCACATTCTTGCATGACTACTGGAAAAAACCATAGCCTTGACTAGACGGACCTTTGTTGGTAAAGTAATGTCTCTGCTTTTTAATATGCTGTCTAGGTTGGTCATAGCTTTTCTTCCAAGGAGCAAGTCATATTTGCAGTCACCATCTGCAGTGATTTTGGAGCCCTAGAAAATAAAGTCTGTCACTGTTTCCATTGTTTCCCCATCTGTTTGCCATGAAGTGATGGGACCAGATGCCATGATCTTAGTTTTCTGAATGTTGAGTTTTAAGCCAACTTTTTCACTCTCTTCTTTCACTTTCGTTAATTCTTCTCCACTTTTTGCCATAAGGGTGGTGTCATCTGTGTATCTGAGGTTATTGTTATTTCTCCAGGCAATCTTGATTCCAGTTTGTGCTTCATCCAGCCTGGCATTTTGTATGATGTACTCTGCATGTAAGTTAAATAAGCAGGATGACAATATATAGCCTTGACATACTCCTTTCCTCATTTAGAACCAGTCTGTTGTTCAATGTCCAGTTCTAACTGTTACTTCTTGACCTGCATACAGATTTCTCAGGAGGCAAATAAGGTGGTCTGGTACTCCCATCTTTTTAAGAATTTTCCACAGTTTGTTTGTGATATACACAGGCAAGGATTTGGTGTAGTCAATAAAGCAAAAGTAGATGTTTTTCTGGAACTCTCTTACTCTTTTGATGATCTAGCAGATGTTGGCAATTTGGTCTCTGGTTCCTCTGCCTTTTCTAAATCCAGCTTGAACATGTGGAGGTTCACAATTCACATACTGTTGAAGCCTGGCTTGGAGAATTTTGATCATTACTTTGCTAGCGTGTGAGATGAGTGCAGTTGTGTGGTAGTTTGAATATTCTTTGGCATTGCGTTTCCTTTGGATTGGAATGAAAACTGATTAGGAGTGATAGAGGTGAATTGGGTTCTGGCAGGCGACTCTCCCACAAGTGCCAGATAGGTGGGTGCAGGGGACAAGCAAATTTGGATAAGAAACAGACTTAAGGCTGTTTCAAGCAGGATTATTTACAGTATCAATTAATGAAAAAAAAAGCCTAATGCTATAATAATAGAGGAATGTTATAAATTATAGTACATTTATAGAATATGATGTTATGCAGCTTTTAATCATGTTTTTGCAGTTTTTCCATTGAAGACTAGTATGGACAAATGTGAGACTGTAACGGTGATTTGAATAAAGTGTATACTTTTCACCGCATTTAGGAAATATTGTATATATGTTTATAAATCTATATGTACATTGTTTTCTAAATGTGAAAAATCTATACATATAAACTCACATGGTCCCAAAGAAAAAGACAAGAAGGGAATATAATGTAATGTTAAGTGCTTATTCCTAATGGACAGTTTTAAAGATGGATTGTGATTGTGAGTTGTCTGTTTTCAAATTTTCTGTAATGGAAATACATTATTTTAGTAATCTGGAAAAAAAAATAAACACAAATTTTAAAACTTGTTAAGATATTTTTTTAAAGACTTAATTCAGAAAACTTCCTGAAGGTCCAAGTTGGATCAAGTATCAATCTTTTATGCTGCTGTAACATTTTCTGCAGCTGTCTTAATAGGGATCGTATTATTAAATCTAATCTGTAATTACATCAATTTTGGAACTGTGTATATGTGCATCTTTGTAACTTAGAGTCTAAAACAAATAAATGGCTTCTGAACTAAGCTGTACTGAACAAGCAGTTCAAAGGATAGATTACAATGTGCATAGAAGGAAGAGATTTGAAAAAGGAGCTAAAGGAATCATGTGCCATGCCATGCCCAGGTGGAAATTTACTCTGAGTCCTTAAAGGATGCATTGGGTAACTTAGAATTTGTGAAAGTTGTTTCTAACCTCAAGTATTTGCAGTAAGCTTGAGATAATATATATGCAAACTTCTGGGGAAAAAAATAAGGCTTTCTATGAATAATACAAGTTGTGATCATTGAAACTGAGTTAATATGAGGACTGTTATGCTTTGTTGAGGAATGATCCACAAGACCCTGTACCCATCAACTTAAGCATCAAGATTTTCTTATTATTGCTTTTGGGAAGCTGAATCTGGCAGTGACGATTTTCTGGGGGATCTTATTGGTATTAGGTAGTTTTCTTAGGTTAAGGAACCTTTTAGAAATTGAGCCCTGCTTTATTGTTTGCTTCCCCAGTTACTGTTTTGCTTGCTCAGATGCTGTTCATTTTTATCTGAAAATAAGATTGACAAAATGTATGTAGTTTCTAGCTAGCACAGAGAAGTACAAGGACCTTTTGTCTCCTGGAGTTTCCTGTAACAAAGGTATACAAAGAATTGTTTTCTGGGTGAATTAGAGCTAAAAGCCACTTTTGTTTCTTCTCTTATCTGGTGATGAGAAGAGTAGGGACTTCAGTTTCTATTTGATCCTCATGCTCTACTTTGAGTAGATTCAGCGAAGAAGTCCAGGCAGAAGGTCACAGGTGAACATTTTCCATTCTGGGAGGATTGAGGTTTTTTAAAAAGACTTTGAAGTTAAATAAACAGTTTCAGAAGAAACTTCTTTCTTTTCTTTCTTTTTAAAGAAAAATTTTCTGAAAATTAAATAGAACACAGAATTATGTGTGGGTATCACTCTTCAGTAATATTTCAGTGTATTACCATAAGACTTCACTGATTTATCAGAAGCAAAAATAAAACTTAGTGATGTGAAGCTTCTGTTTTTAAGACAGCTTTTTTTCCCATTCTTCCTGGAGGCTTTTTTTCACTCCTTGTGGATGCTGTTTTGAAGTGACTTAAGATGGCTTCTCTTCTATTTTTCTACCTACATAAGAGTGGAATTTTATCACTATAACAAATTCATTTTACAATGCCTGAAAAATTCTTCGGAAAGTGTTTTAAATCGACTTGTATCTGTGAAGGTTTGTGGCATTTTTTTTTTTTTTTCTGCCATGCAGCGCCGGTTGCAGCCTCCTGGTTCCTGACCAGGGATGGAACCCGTGCCCTCTGCAGTGGAAGCATGGAGTCCTAACACTGGACCACCAGGAAAGTCCCTGTGAAGTTTTAATAATTTATCTTAATATAATAGTTTCGATGAATTTATGAAGTTTTAAAAGTAAGGTTTTTTAAAAAATCACATTGAATTTATGTGGATTTTACCTGGAGTCATTTCTCAAATGATAACTCAACAAGTATCTGAGTTCATCCTGGATGATAGCTCATAATACTGTGTTTTCAAACATTTATAGCAAGGAGCCTCTAAATATAGAATTAATGCATTTCTTTTGCTATTTAAACAATATAAGTTATTTACTAGGATTGCTCAGTTGGTTAAAGTCTGCTTGGCTTTATAATGGGACTACAGAAGAAGAGTCAACGGAAAGTTTATTGGAAGCCATCTAGACAAGTCTTTGGTTTTGTTTTGCCTTTCTTGGGTGTTGGTGGTGATGTCTTACTTTATGAATAGGCCTTGGCAAAACAAAGCTGGTCTTCGGCCACTTTTCACCTACCCTTTAAGTGTTTTTCTTTTCCTTTCAAAGTAATCCATCTAGGCATCTTGTATCCTCTTGAACTTCTCCCTGTTAAGATCTGTAATTCGTTTGATTTCTGCATTTTTAAAAAACACAAATTTTCTGTAAGATGTGATTAGCTGATAGTCACTTAGACCTTTTAGGGTTCTTTGGATTACTATAGCATTTGTCCTTTAACATAATGAGCATCAGTTGGGAAATGGTATATATAATGGCACATCTAAATGGGGACTGTGATGTATAAGTGTAAGCAAATTATTTAATATCATTTTAAAAAGCCAGATTCTATAATAAGTAAGTTTTGTCTCTATTACCAGAAGAGTATAAGAGGTAAAAACCTGTGGCTGCATTTGATACTCTGGTCTTTGTTTGCTTTTTGTATGTTTTCTGGATTTTCAATATAATAGTACCAGAAGTATGTCTCTGCTTTCCCACATACTCTAGTTTTCGTCTGCTTGATTTGAAGACATTTTTTACTGCTTAAGATTACCAGGCTATCTTCCTGATGCTATTAATTGGCATTTGGTATTATCATTCTATGAACTTTTCTGCAAATAATATATCCCTTAATTTTCCATTCTGGATTGGTATGTTGGGCTTCATATATGTGTAACCAACAAAACCCCAGCTAGACTGTTGCTTTTTTTGGTGACTACACATATTACACCAGTTTTTTTTTTGTGTGTGTGATGTGTTTGTCATAGCTGTTCAAATGCAACTTGATTTTTCCACTCTTTTTTGTTTTATTTTCTTTTTTGAAGAGAATCCAAATTCAAATAATTTACTTTACTTTTATGTGAGGTTAAGATTGATAATTTGAAATACTGCCTGTTAAATTATTTCCCCTACACCCAAACTGTGGTGGTTTGTTTTCAGTTAATTAGTAAATAGTTATGGAACACATATCAAAATAAAAGAATCTTAGGCAATGGAGTCTTGAGAACTGCCAGAATGTGAGAGAGATATGAGCTGATACAGAAAGAACAAGTAGGCTATAAACAGGGGATGCCCTTCCAGTGGGAACTGCAGTGAAGGCCAGGGCAGTGCTGTGCGGAGGAAGGAGGAGAAACCCGAGGTCAGATATGTGGCTGCCATTCAAATCCTGAGATGTTGTTATTCTAAACACGAGACTCCTTATCTGCAAAATGGAAATAGAGCTTGCTCTTATAGATTATCCTCTTAGTTACATAAGGCTGCTGGAACAAATTTATAGTGGCTTCGTTGTTTGTTGTTCAGTCGCTCAGTTGTGTCTGACACTTTGCGACCCAATGGACTGCAGCATGCCAGGCTTCCCTGTTCTTCACCATCTCCCAGAGCTTGCTCAAACTCATGTCAAATATTGAGTCAGTGATGCCATTCAGCCATCTCATCCTCTGTCATTGATGGTGGCTTAAACCAATAAAAATGTAATCTTTAAAGGTTATGGAGGTGAGAGGTCTTAAATTAATTTCGCTAGGCTGAAATCAAGGTGTTGGCAGGGCCACACTCTTCCCAGGGGCTTTATGGGGAAGCCGTTCCTCGTCTCTTTCAGCTTCTGGTGGCTGCCATGATTCCTTGGCTTGTGGTCATATCACATCACTCGAGTCTGTGCCTCTGGGGTCCCATTGTCCTTTCCTCTTCTTTTTCTGTCAGATCTCCTTCTGTCTCTCTCTTAAAAGAATACTTGTGTTTGGATTTAAGGCCCACCTGTATAGTCTTGGATAATCTCTTCTCGGGATCTTTCTGTTAATGACATCTGCAGATCCTTTGCCATATAAGGTAATGTTTACAGGTTCCAGAGATTAGGACCTGAAGTCTTTATTCAACTTACTGCAGAATAATTATATAATAATTAAATACAGCCATGATTTCTCAGGTTTAGACATGAAGAGATGTAACTAACTTTATTTCTATAGCTTGAATTAATTTCTGAGTGAGTCTCTTCACCTCTTAATGACAGTTTAATCTTTTGTTATTGGCTTGCTTTATGGATTATTCTTAGTCTTTTTGTCATAATAATCAGTTCAGGTTATATACATAAGTTTCATACAGGTTTAAGATCCTCTCAGTTGAAGGTTCGGAGAAGGCAATGGCACCCACTCCAGTACTCTTGCCTGGAAAATCCCATGGATGGAGGAGCCTGGTGGGCTGCAGTCCATGGGGTCGCTAGGAATGGGAAACAACTGAGCGACTTCACTTTCACTTTTCACTTTCATGCATTGGAGAAGGAAATGGCAACCCACTCCAGTCTTTTTGCCTGGAGAATCCCAGGGGCGGGGGAGCCTGGTGGGCTGCCACCTCTGGGGTCACACAGAGTCAGACATGACTGAAGTGACTTAGCAGCAGCAGCAGCAGTTGAAGGTTAAGACCTACTTTCACTCTTCAAATACTCTGGTGGGGCATTTAAGTCCCAGGAAGGGTGCTTGTCTAACTGCTATCCAACTTTTCTCTTCATGTTCTAGAAACTTGTTACTCTCAAGCTTATTGCCTGTACCGTAAAGTCCACTAAGTTCATGGTCTTCTCTTAGCCCTTCCCCACTCCTTTTGGGGGACTTGATTCTGCAGTGTTCTTTTTCATTCTTGAATGTTGTGGACTCATCTTCCTCAAGGTTGCACTTAGCTAATTGCTTTTCTGCTGTGTTAGATGCAAGACTTCTACTTGAGGCTGTAAATCTCCCGAGGCTCTCTCTGGTTTGAACCACACACCAACAGTAAACTTAGATGGGGTTTTATCACCATCCACTTCTTACCCTGAAAGGGTCCTAGTTCTAGGAAGGGCAGAGTAGGGAGTCACTGGTACCTAAGCCATCCACTTACTCTCCATCTCCCTCTCAGTCTCCACTCTACCCTTTCTTCCACTAACCCCTTAATCCAAGATTTCCCAGATGACAGAGGGTGCATCCCTGCCTGGGGCAGTAGAGGATTGGCTGGCCATTATTCTCCCTGAAAGTGAAAGTGAAAGTTGCTCAGTCAGGTCCAACTCTTTGCGACCCCATGGACTATTGTCCATGGAATTCTCCCTGCCAGAATACTGGAGTGGGTAGCCTTTCCCTTCTTCAGGGGATCTTCGCAACCCAGGGATTGAACCCAGGTCTCCCACATTGTGGGCAGATTCTTTACCAGCTGAGCTATAAGGAAAGCCTCAGAATACTGGAGTGGGTAGCCTATCCCTTCTCCAGGGGATCTTCCCGACCCAGGAGTCAAACTGGAGTCTCTTGCGTTGCAGGTGGATTCTTAACCAACAGAACTATCAAGGAAGCTGATTATTCTCCCTAAGTGATCGTATTGGTCAAAGTCTAATTTGAAGGTCAAAAGTAAAGAAAGTGCATCTTTGTCATTTTTCTCGTCTGCATAGTTTATCTTCAGGGCAGATCATGTGCTGTTTTCTTAGTGGTAGGGATAGGCGATGAGTACAATTAAACACAGATTGATGAAACAAATAGGCAGACCTCTTGCTTAATACCTTGCAGTTTTCTCCCACTGTGGTTGCAGTGAATACAGGTCCAGCGCTTAGGACATAGTATGTTTAATAATGTGAACCTGTGCTTCATAAGATTGAAAATATCAGCTGGGGTTGTGTGAGAAGTAGACACAAGTAAGGCTAATAAAGATTATTAGAGGTGCAACTTCTCACTCGATATCTGAGTGACTGCTGGATCTCCCCTCAAAATGCTTCTCTTACAGTCTTCCTAGCTCTGTGGCAGCAGTCCTTCTAAATGCCTAAGCCAAGAATCTTGGTGTCTTCCTTAACTGCCCCCTCTCTTTCACTCCCCATCCAATTTGTCAGCAGATCCTATTGGCTTTGCTTCAGAACACATCCAGATCCTGCCTGCTTCTTACATGTCTTCTTACTGCTGCCTGCTCATCCAAGCCACGTCATCTCTCCCCTTGTTAATTGCAGTATTCTGCCAGATGGGCTTCCTGCTTGCACCCTTAAGCCTTGTGAAATCAGTTCTCCACTCAGCATCTGGTGTCATCCAGTGAAAACAGGGGTCAGCTTGTAGTATTCCTGTTCAAAATGACTTCTTATCTAACTCAGAGGAAAAGCCAGATCCTTATTCTGACCTGCATGTCTTTATCCAGTGGCCCCAGCTCATCGCTTTTACGTCCCTGACCTCTCCTCCTGGTACTCCCCTCCCCTTTGCTCACTCAGCTTTAGCTCCCTTAGCCTTCTTGCCCTACTTCAAACATGCCAGCCTTGGTTTTTGCCTCAAGGGGTCTCCTCTTGTTCTTCCTTTCAATAGCTGCTTGGCTCATGCCTTCTTCTCTTTTGGATTTTTGCTTAAACATTACCTTCTCAACATGGCCTTCCTTGGAAATCTTTATTATTTAAAGTTTTTTTTTTTTTTTACTTATTTGTTTTTGGCTGTGCTGGGTCTTTGTTGCTGCGTGGACTTTCTCTAGTTGCAGCGAGTGGAGGCTACTCGCTCGTTGCGGTGCACAGGCTTCTCCTTGCAGTGGCTTGTCTTGTTGAGACGCTCAGGCTCTAGGCGCGGAGCAGTAGTCGAGGTGCATTGGCATAGTTGCTCAGTGGCATGTGGAATCTCGCTGGATCAGGGGTCAAACCCGTGTGCATTGCATTGGCAAGTGGATTCTGAACCGCTGTGCCACCAGGGAAGTCCCTTGGCAAGCTTCAGAAAATGAATTTCTTTCCTCTGTTCCCTCCTCTCTCCCTCTTCCCCAGTCCATTTTTCTCTATAGCGTTTATTGCCACCTTTTAAGATTTACATTAGATTTTTTCTTCCATGTCTTCACATTAGAATGGGAGTCCCACAAGGCAATGATTTCTTACTTACTGTCTTGTTGACTACAAAATTGCTAGCTCCAAGATGAATGTCTGACACATGATAGGCCTTCAATAAATATTTGTTGAATGGATAGATGAATGAACAAGGGAAAACTGCCAGATTATATGGATTTATCTCATAACAAGTAGAAAGTAGATGAGTTTTTGAACAGTGGTCACGTTGATGCAAATGTATTTTAAGGCTTCTTATGATATAAGGGTCCAGGTTGTATTGGAAGAATGAGAAAACAGCGGTTTGGAGATTAGTTAGGAAAAGGCGAAGGTCTAAATTGGAATAGTAACAGTGGGGGTGAGGAGTTGGTTGTGTGAGAAAGTCGGAGGAAGAGTCTAATGTCTGGGGTAACAACAGTGGAGAATATCGAAGACATGGGGTTGTAAGAGATGTAGCAGAATTTAAGAAAAAGCACTTTGAGAAAAAGGAAGATACTCTTAGTTTTTTAATTTTTTCAGCAACTTTTGGGAAAATGTGTGTAACATAAAATTTATCATTTTACCCATTTTACTGTTCACTGGAATTATATACATTTATATTGTTGTGCAGCCATTATCCCTGTCCATCTCTAGTAGAACGTTTTTATCTTCCCATAATGAAACCCTGAACCCATTAAACAATAACTCCTCATTCCTCCCCCACCCTGGTCCTCGGCAACCACCGTTCTACTTTCTTTCTCTGTGAATTTGTCTGTTCTAGGCACTGCATGCAAATGGAATCGTATAGTATCTATTTTTTTGTGTCTGTCTTATTTTATATAGCATAATGTCTTTAAGGTTCATCCGTGTTGTACCATGTGTAAGGATTTCATTCTTTTTAAGGCTAAATATTCCACTGTATGTCTTTACTACACTTTGTTTATCCCCTTCGTTTGTCGATGGATGTGAGGATGTTTTTACTTTCTGGCTACTGTGAATGAGGTTACAATGAACACTGATGTACGAGTACCGGTTTCAGTCCTTGTTTTCACTTGTTTTGATTATGTACTCAGAAGTGGAATTGCTGGAACTGTGTAATATTTTGAGGAACAACCCTTCGGAACTTTGGTTTTAGACAGACTATGTTTGAAGTGGTTGGAAAGTCTAGCAGTTAGGATTGAAGTGCCAGTGAAAGCGACTGCAGTGGAGATTTCAATTCAAGGAACTTGACAGGCAGACTTGATAGCTGAAGAGGAGGCAGAGTGAATTAGTTGAGAGAAGGGAAAGAAAAGAGTCGAGGCAAGGACTGCATCTTAGGAGAGAAGGAGCTACCAGAGCTAGTCAATGAGACAGAAAAAGAACGATCGGAGTTAGGAACAGAACCCAGAGTACTGATACACACTTAGCTCCAACTCATCCATATTCACTGAGCGCTCTTACAAGAACTTCCTTTCAGATGATTTAGCTTCTGTTTAAGTATGACATTACTTTCAAGGGTTTGGGTGTTGTAGGTCACAGATCATTCCTGAGTATTGAATTTCTGAGACAGATTCTTTTCAAAAAGGTCCATGAAACACCCAAAAAAAGCAGAGGATTTCTGTATTTCTTATTTGACTCTTCTCCATTTTGCATTAATAATTTCATAGTCACTTTTCTTTACCCTTTTATCGAAGTGTGACATACCTTATCGTAAGAGGACAAATGTAGATCACTTGATGGATTCTCAGATATTGTATTATATATACCTGAGTATCTAACACCCAGATTAAGAAACAGAATCTCCTTCACCTAGTGTTTCCCTCACAGCCCTGCACCCCACCCACTGTACCCATTATCTTGATTTCTAACACCGTAGATCTATTGTATTTGTGTTGAACTAATGAAAGTAGACTATTACTCTTTGTGTCTGACTTCTTTCATTTATTGTTATGTTTGTGGAATTTATCCATGCAGTTGTGTATTGTGTAGTGTATATTCCACTGGTCCTTTACACAATTTAGTTTTTCATTCTCACATTGATAGGCATTTAGATAACTTCCAGTTTGGGGCTATTATGAATAGTACCACTGTGAACATCACAGTTTCTTTTTAAAACAGGAATTTTGCATGTTATGTTCACCTCTTTAAAGATGCCATTGCTTTTTTCATTTAAGTTCCTTTCCTCCTGCGTGCCTTCCCACCATGCCTAATTATCTTCTTGGTTAATACAAACTGCCTGAACATTAGTATTGAAAATTAAAAGTACCACAGAAATTAAGTTTCTTAAAAAGTGTATCTCCTTGCATTAAAAGTTTCTTTTTTAAAGCATTTATTTTAAATTTTCTTAACTATCCAGATTATGAGTCTTAAATGCATACTGAACCTGTCAAAATTTTTCATTTCTTAATGGGATGAATTGTTCAACCTTGAGGCAAATATTTTAATTTTTGGCACCATGATGAGTTAGAGAAAAATAATAGCTCTCATATTCTTAATTCAGGTTTGTTGCAAACTTGTAATTTACATATCAGCAAAGGGAGATTGAGAATTAGTGAAGTGCATTGTGATATTTTATGTCATTTTTCTCTTTGGGTTACAGACTGCTTTGGTGTAAAATCAACATTGCAAATTCAAAATTGATGAAAATTTTATCATTCTGGCTATTTCAGAATTAAGTTTAAATTGGCTATGTTTAATAAAGATACATACATAATATATTTTATATATTTGTATGGATATATATGTCCATATATATATTTGTTTATCTACCTGTCCATCTTTCTGTCTGTTCATCCATCCATCCATTCATCTATCTGTTGACATGCTCACTGGAACATTCTTTACAGAAAGAACAATAGAAGACCACGAGCTGGTGATTGAAGTGCTATCTAACTGGGGAATGGAAGAAGAAAATAAGCTATACTTTAGAAAAAATTATGCCAAATATGAATTCTTTAAAAACCCAATGGTAAGTGAAATCCCAATTAATAGTTATGGAAAATAAATGAGTTTAGTTAAATTTTATTTTATTTTATGTGAGGAAAAAGTACACTATAGATAAAGTACAATTATGTACTTGGTAAATTGTAGGTAAGAATTCTAGTCCTTTAAACTTATAGTTGAAATGCTCACAGAAGTTCATATATGTAGTTTTGGGGAACTGTTACTTTTTTTTCTTGCCTTTTAAGAAAAAAAACTACATTTGATTTGGGGAATGAATTATTAGATATCTCCCAGGCAGGTTCCAAAACACTATTGTTTAAGTCTTTTTGCAAAACTTAGGAAATTAAGAAAAATTCTAAAGGAAGATCAAATTGATGTTTGTTGGGAGTGTTGAAACTTAACCAGAAGTTTAGATTGACAAGCATCTTACTGTTCCAAATTATTTTGTTTTCAGTGCAATAATTACTGAGCTAAGAAGAAATGAGATAAATACCAGTCCATTATCTAGTAAATACTACTTTCATTATAGTTCTTTTTAAAAGAAAATAAATGTATGTCACATACTAATGAAGACTAGTGATCTAGAGAAGTCAGAATAGCCTCTGGGCTCATTACTTTAAATTGTTTTTGTCTCTGCAACTGTAGCATATTTTTACACTAAGTTTTGGATAATTGGATTGAAATGATGTACTTAATGAAAAATATATGATAACACACCATAATAGAATATTTTCAAATCCAGAAAGGCCTCTTACGTTCTCTTTTATTTGAACCTATTAATAGAAACATAATGGGATGATCTTTGATGAATAAGAGTCCTAATAAAAATTAAATAGAATTTAAAAGGAAACTGTTTTCTTGTTGTGAATCTTTGTTAAAAGCAAGAAATTTAAAAGTCATCATTAAAGACATGATTTAGTGCTCATTTTTTGTTTATCTATTTTTCTTTTATTTAAACAAGGCTATAGATTCATTTTGTAGACTTAGAGCAGTGGTTCTCAACTGAGAGTGATTGATAATAATGTCTGGAGACCTTTTTGGTTTTCATACTGAGGGGACGGGGGGCTGCCTGTGGTGGAGGCCAGGGATGCTCTAAACGTCCTGCAATGCACAGAACAGTCCCCCCAGCACAGTGTTATTAGATGATGTTAATAGAGCTACTGTTCAAAAACCCTGTCCTAGAGGAAGTATAGTGGCATGTAATTTTCCAAACTTGCCTGATCATGAAAGTTTCATGGGGGAGGAGATAGTGCTTATTAAAAACACAGGATCCAGATCTATCCTGACCTACTGAATCAGACACTCCAGGATTGAGGCCTGGGAATTCCTATTTTAAACAGCTTTTCTGGGTGAATCTTATGATTAAACAGGTTTGGGAAAACAGTAGGTAGACAAAATTGTCCTTTTAGCAACCTGACCCTCTAGTCAAGTCCTGGCTCCTTTATACTGTGGCTGTGACCTTGGGTAGATACTTTACTTCTGTGAGCCTTGAGTTTGTAAATAGCCCTTCGGTACCTGCTGGAGTGGTCGCAGGGCTCTGGGACAGGCGCGGGAGCTCGCTCACGAGCAGCCCGAGGGCAGTGTGTTGTAACTGGAGGTGCGCGGATCTTCCGGTGTCGGCACCTCTGAGGGTGTCTGCCTGATGTTTGGGCTGTGCGCCTGTCTTCTCATTAATGCACCTGTGTATTGGTTAGAGTCGGGACTGGCATTTTAAAAAGTGCTTTGGGTGAATTTTCAAAACACTGATTTAAGAGCTTTTGCTTTAGAGTATTCTGTTGGTCACAGTTCCCTCTTTTCTGGCATGGCTTTTGGGAGAATGTAACATGTATCTTTTCGTTAGTATTTTTTTCCAGAGCATATGGTGTCTTTTGCAACTGAAACCAATGGTGAAATATCCCCCACACAGATTTTGCAGGTAAAATATATTTTCAATAAGATATGTAAGTAATAAATAATAAAGGGAAACTGTAAGGTCCATATTCATTTATTTATCTAATTTTATAAGTAGGTTTACTCATCTTACATTTCAGTGCCCTTTTGTTTTACTTTATGAGACTAAAAATTTTCTGTTTTTATTGAAGTATAGTTGATTTACAGTGTTCTGTTTCAGGTGTACCGCAAAGTGATTCAGTTATACATACATATGTATCTATTTTTTTAGATTCTTTTATAGGCTATTACAAAATACTGAGTATAGGTCCCTGTAGGTCTTTATTAGCTATCTGTTTTATATATGGTAGTATATATATGTTGTTTCCAAACTCTTAATTTATCCTCTGCTTTCCCTTTTGATAACTGTAAGTTTGTTTTCTATGTCTGTGGATCTGTTTCTATTTTGTATATAAGTTCATTTATATCATTTTCTTTTTTTAGGATTGTACATATAAGCAATATCATATGTTATTCATCTTTCTCTGTCTGACTTACTTCACTTTTTAGTATGACAATCTCTAGGTCCATTCATGTTGCTTAAAATGACATTATTTCATTCTTTTTTATGGCTGAGTAATATTCCATATTCCATTGTGTAAATATATCACATCTTTATTCATTCATCTGTCAATGGACATTTAGTTTGCTTCCATGTCTTGGCTGTTGTAAATAGTGCATCCATGAACATTGGGAGGAATGTGTCTTTTCCAATTATGGTTTTCTCTGGATATATGCCTAAGAATGGGCTTACAAGATCATATTTTTAGTTCTATTTTTAGATCTATTTTTAGTTTTTTAAGGAATCTTCTTACTGTTCTCCATAATGGCTGTGCCAATTTGCATTCCTACTAACAGTGTAGGAGGGTCCGCTTTTCTCCACATACTCTCCAGCATTTATTATTTGTATGCTTTTTAATGATGGCCATTCTGACCAGTGTGAGGTGATACCTCATTGTCAATTTGATTTACATTTCTCCAATAAGAAGCGATGCTGTGTATCTTTTCATGTGCCATCTGTATGTCTTCTTTGGAGAAGTGACTATTCAGTCAGATCCATATTTATACATGTCCAGATTTGGGATGTTATGTCTTGAATTATTAATTTTTGATGGAGATAAAGTTGGAAAAGAATAGGAAAAAACAAAATCTAGATAAAGAGTTCCCTAAGTCAATAAACACCCTATCACTATATTATTCTTTCCAGTTTTGGACAATTGTCAAAGGATTTTAAGTGTATCACAAAAGGAAATTTGCAGAGTTTTGCTCTGTGACATATTTAGAGAATATGTTAGTCTTTGAAAAAGTCAAAATTTCCAGTAAATTGTAGACCCTTTACAAACAGATATGTATTATTAACTTTTATAATAAATGCCCTCAATCCTGTTTGTGATAAAATATTTAGCAATTCAATGAAATACCATCTATGATGGAAATACCTGATTGAAAAATGAAACAGCTGAATTAAAAATACTAAGTATTTAACATTTCCTTAGTTTTGCATCTGTTGGGCATTTTTTCCAAACTGGCTATGGCTTTAGGTAACCATTTTCCCAAGATATTTGCATTACAATAAAAGGTTTCAGGTATTTTATGTTTGATACTATACTTGTTAACAGGTTAATGGTAAACAGGGTCTTTATAATGGTTGCTGTTTGATCTAAACAGCAGGCATCCTCGAATCCACTCAATATTCTCTCATCTTTAATGACAAAAACTTTTAATAGTTCCAGTATAGATATTGCTTTAAATGTATTGATATTTGAATATATTGGTAAATACACTGAGGATCACAGGTTTCTTTTCTGTGGGCTTTTTATTTTTAATAAGTTGTATTTCATTTTTTGCTTCAAAATATTTTAGAGATATAATTGGTCTCGTGATTTCTCCAAAAGCTACTTATATGCTAGTGGGTTTTCACAGACACCCTATGGAATGTTCCGGTGAATTGCAGCAGAGGTAGTGCCCTAGGAGCCCCGCTCTCATGCCTCTTAATACTTTGCATTTGGGTTATGAGAGAGTGGTGTATTGGAGTTCTTCTTCTGCCTCCTTTCCCAAATTCGCCTATAATTTAGTTATACTGCTTTAATGTTAGAGTATAAAAACAAGAAAAATCATAACTTTGGAATCAGATAGTCCTGCATGTGCCCCTGACCTCTTCTCTCCACTGAGGCAATGTTTCCACTTTTTAAAACGTTCCTTCTTTTTCTAGTGTGACCTCTGTGACTCCCTTTTTAAAATTTAATTGGTTTGGTTTAATAACTTGGAAAGCACTCAAACTAAAAAACCTACTTCCCTGTTTTGCATGTCAATTAATTAATATCTGTGGCTCATTAAATTAAAAGTTTTTTTTTTTTTTAATTTACTTAAAAAACATTATCTACTCTCGGCATTTCCCTGAATAGCCTTTTAAAAATATGTCACGTTGTTTTAGCTAATACTTTCTCTTAGGTTCAGTTTTTCTGTTTTGCATTAGTTTTTTCATAGAGATTTCTATTTTTCTTCTTTTAATGAGACACTAATGCATATCCACTGTCTTAACTAAGGATGCTGAGCACAGCTACTCAGAGCTAGCCCTTTTCATTCTCCATTTCCTGACCGACACACGCCCTCTGTCTCAGTTACTTTTCACTGGGTAGTAAACTAGTCCAAACCTTAATGGCTTAAGTACCACTCGCATTTTGTCAGCAGTTCTGTAGGTCAGGATTAGGAAAGGGCTTAGCTGGATGGTTTTCTGAGGCAGATCGACTCCCAGAGGGGTTATGGACCCACTTCTTCCAAGATGGCTTTTCACTGTATGTGCCCGGTATTGCTTGGTGCTTCTCCCTCTCTCTTCCTCACCTCTCCCCCGCCCTCCAGGGTGTCTCATCCTCTAGGGCTTTTCCAGTTGCATTGTGCTTCCCACTATACAGCCATCTCAGGGCGGTCCAGTTTCTTACATGACAGCTGGCTTCCAAGAGTCAATGAGTAAAAGCTCTCAGGCTAGTTAATGGACAGAGGGTTAGAATCAGCAGTGCGCCGCTCCCGCCACACCCTGTTGTCAGAGCAGTCACAAGCCTTGCCCAGATCCAAGGGGGTGGAGAAACTTCAGTTCTTGGCTCACTGGCAGGGTAACAGTTGCTCAAGAGCTACTGTACAGTTCTCTTTGGAAAACACAATCTGCCCTACCCACCCACAACTGAGAGCCGCAGAGGACAAAGAAGAGATTACTTGCTTTACCTTCATCGAGGAGATGAATTTGGCCCAATGTCTTTACTCACTGAATAATGGAAGTCTGGATCATGGTCTGTCTTAGACTGTAGTGAAGTTGAAGTTGATAGGTCAATCTATAATCTCAAGGAAAATCACCAAAAGGGATGAAAAGATACTCTGGTTTCTCTTCAGATCTTATCACTCTTTCACCTTTTATTAAAGAAAGAGATGTAAAGTATCAAGACGAAGTTGAACTTATCAAATGGACGTTGAAATAGCATATAATTTCTGTAGTACTGATCACTTAGAATATATATTTTGTGAGCATATTTACATTTGGAGCTTGCCTCAGGTTTCCGAAGACTGATTTATTTTCTGTGTATGTATATCCCGATTTCCATAGTGGTGTATAAGTGGCATTTGTGCTGTTTGAAAGTGCACATTTCTGTTTGAAGTATAAAGCTACAGGATCATTGATTCAGAAACTGTATGAGAATGTCTAATTTTTCTTCCAGATGTTTCTAAGTTCAAGCACATATCCTGAAATCCATGGCTTCTTACATTCAAAAGAACAGGGAAAGAAGTCCTGGAAAAAGATTTACTTCCTTTTAAGAAGATCCGGTTTATATTTTTCTACTAAAGGGACATCTAAGGTAAATGGTAATATCAATGATATATTATGAATTATATGGAAGTTGTAAGTTAAAACAGACTTTACTTTGTTTTATTATTTTATTACATGGTATTGATATATATATATTTTTTAAGATTCCAAACATTTGCCATAACCTGTTTAAAAACTTAATTATTCAGCTTTGTTTTCCACTAGTTTCAATATACATCCTTTGATGGAATTTGGATGCTCTTGTTTCAGTATCACATTCCCTGCCCATTTTCCCCCACTCTGAATCTACCTTCATTCTCCTTATCAAGGCTGGGGTTTTGAAGACCAGCAGAGTTCACATCTTTTCTTTTTACCGAGGTTCATATTACTGACCTTCTGTTGATGTTGAGCAGTTAATAACACTTAACTGAGTCTGTAACTGCTTATTAATTCCTTCGTGTGTGTCAGTTTTGCCTCCTTACCTAGACTGTAAATTCCTAGAGGAAATTATCACGTTCTGATCAGATGGATGTATGTGTTTGTGTGTTTGTGTATGTATACCTGTCTATGTATACAGTTACTTAGACATGGCTGTGCTGATGTTCCTACACACATACAGAATCACATATTTGTATAATTCCCTTAGTGCTAATACTAGTTAGTCTGTTTCTATGTAGTCTAGTTGTTGCCGACTATGCCATATTCCTGCATTGTGTCTGGATATTTTATGCAATGCATAGATTTCTTTTAAGTAAAATTACTTTTGAGAGTTTTCATGAGAGTTTAATTCTATGTTCATGCATCTGTTTTGTCACTGACAACATTGTTGCTTTTTTATGGGTAATCTGTCATTTTTCTCTGGCTCTTTTTCAAATTTTATTGTCATCTTTAGTATTTAGTCATTTCCTGGCATATTTCTTGGTATGTTCAAATATATTCTGCTAAGCCTGGCTTGATTCTCAACATACACATTCAGACTGCAAATTCATGTTTTTCTTATATGCTGAAGATGTTCATTATTTATCTCTCATTTTCAATATTTGATCTTTACATTGTAGTACTATTTTCTGTCTTGGCTAGTCGTGGCTCTAGGTGTCGCTTTGTTTGTGGCTGCCTTTGGTCTCTGCCTCTCTCTTCACACAGTCTTCTCCTTTTTCTGTGTGTCTCTGATAAGGACACTTGTCATGGATTTAGAGCCTACCCAGATAATCTAGGAAGATCTCATCTTTAGATCCTTAACTTAATTACATCTGCAAAGACCCCTTTGCAAAAAAAAAAAAAAAAAGGTCACATTCGTAGTTGCTTCAGGTTAGGACAGGGACAGATCTTTTAATTTGGGGTGGAGAGTGAAATGATCAGGTTGTAAGAAGATTAGTATGGCCATAGGAAGCTTAAAAAATCAACTAGAAAGACAGAAAAATTAAGAGGGGAAGGAAGCAGGGGACATGGGGGTAGTGAGCAGAGAAGGGAGAAAGACATTGATTGAGTTGAGGCCAGATGCTGAATAGTGCTAATTAGGTGATCATTTCATTAATCAAGGATGGAGGTGATGAAATCTAACCTAGGATGAGCAGTGGAGAGAGGAGTGGATGTAAGATTAAATGGCAAATGGCCAGGCTTTGTTGACAGTTGATATGAAAGAAGAGGAAGCACTTAAATGTTCTTAGAGAAGGACATGAAAGGAAAATAAATAGAAAATGATGAAATAAACAGGAATAGGAGATTTGTTTCAAGGTCACCATCTTAGAAGAAAGATAATGATCTTAGTTCAAGATATATTGCATTGATGATGAAGCATCAAATGGAAATGCCCAGAACACAGCTAATGATAGAGACTAGATATTTGAGCAGTGGTCCTAACAGGAGTTCAGAGTTGCAAAGGAGTAATGATACCATGTTTTCGCCAGCTTTTCTTGCATGGTTTCCTGGCTTCCGTGACACAGAGTTTTCCTTTGTTGCTATTCACACACTGTGCACAAAGACTTGCAGGTGTTTGTGTGTGTTCCTGTGTTTCTTTAAGGTTTAGGTGGTAGAATATTTCATGGAATAGGGCTTTACTTAGTAACCCATTCCTTCACAGAAATCTTTTACGTTTATTTATAAGTATATATAGTTTGACAACTAGTATTCTGAGCCACCAGGGAAGCCCCATTCTATCTTATAGATGCATTTAACTTTTCTTGAGGATTTAAACCTAGTTCTCAAATTTTTATATTGTAGATCATGTGAGAATGAATAATTACCCATTTTTGTAATTAAGATTTTAGATTTTTTCTTAACCTTTGTAATGAACTTTCTCTTTTCCCAGTGTTCTTAATGTATGAAGTAATATATGAAGTTAGTTTTAAACAAATGTGTGTTGGATCATCTTTATACTTTTAACATGGGAGAAAAGTAGATTCTAAATCCAGTAACCGTGTTTTTCTCACTGTCTGTCCAGTGATTCTTCAATGGAAGATATGATAGTATCTCCTCAATTCCTGAATTCTAATTGGTTTCTCATGAAAATCCACACTGCCCATTATCTTTTTACTTCACCCGACTCCTTTCTTTTCCTACCTATTACATAATAAGACAGCTCTTATTCCATCTGTTGGAGCCATGCTCTTATCCTCGCCATGGTTC
The DNA here is from genome assembly GCF_023699985.2 of Odocoileus virginianus. Classification (NCBI taxonomy): domain Eukaryota; kingdom Metazoa; phylum Chordata; class Mammalia; order Artiodactyla; family Cervidae; genus Odocoileus; species Odocoileus virginianus. The sequence goes on from NC_069686.1 coordinate 25,061,335, forward strand.
CTGCTTGGCTGGCTGGCATTACAAGTATCAAACCTCTGTTCTCAGGTCATACTTTAGCTCTCCTCAGCGTGGTGTCTGACTTTGCTAGGCATCATACATGATAGCCTTATTTCTGTTGTTTATTAGCTAAGTCGTGTCTGACTCTTGAAGAAGGAAATGGAAACCCACTCCATTCTTGCCTGGAGAATGGACAGAGGAGCCTGGGAAGGCTGTAGTCCATGGGGTTGCAAATAGTCGGACACAACTGAAGTGAGTTAGCACACAGCATGCACATCCAACTGTTTGAGACCCCGTGGACTGTGGCCCACCAGGCTCCTCTGACTATAGGATTTCCCAGGCAAGATTTCTGAAGTGGGTTGCCATTTCCTCCTCCAGGGGATCTTCCCAACCTAGGGATCAAAACTGCATCTCCTGCATTGCAGCAGATTCTTTACCTAGTGTGAACCACCAGGGAAGCCCAGTCTTCTCTCTAGCCTGTGCTTAATGAGCATGTGTTCCATTGTTTATACATGAAAATGATTTTACCTTCTCCCTCAAAAAAGGAATTCCATATATTAGATAACCCCAAGGATTATGATCTTGATACAAATCATGCAGGTTGTCTAATATGGCATACCTGCCTGGCAAAGTGACCATTTCCTTCCCTTTTTCTATGAGAAGGGTCTTATTTATTTTACTTTGTGAAGATGTAGGCTGCATGGGAGTTGGATAAACACTTTTGCAAGCCTTGGAGGTATAGCTGTGACTTACATTTACAGAGAAATATCTAAGTACCCTGCTGTCCACCTCCCCCCTCCATTATGTACACGTGTGCATGCATAGCTTCGCTAACCATGCCAGCTCAGCCTGCAGTCTTACAGTGTTGTAAGCCTTGATATGTCTGCACTTCAGTTCCCTTCAGTTCAGTTCAGTCTGAGTCGTGTCCAACTCTTTGCGATCCCCTGGACTGCAGTATGCCAGGCCTCTCTGTCCATCACCAACTCCCAGAGCTTACTCACACTCATGTCCATTGAGTTGGTGATGCCATCCAAACTAGTGGACTGAAACTCAAGAGAAGAAGTTGATCATGCCTCTTATGGCCTTCCAGTATTTCTTGAGTTGCCTTTTTCTTACATCCAAATGACTCAGCTACACTGACTTCTACACTATCAGGGGGCAGGAATGGTTTTATTCCATCTTCATAGAAATCAGACATTTTTTATGAGCAAAGTTTCTATCAAGGAATAAAGTTTTAAAGGCCATGCCAGTGAGAGTACCTTTCTCCCTCCTCCTCCTCCCTTCTCCTAGGACCCTAGGCTGGGTCTCTTTAACAGTTTTCTTTTCTGCTTCATTCTTTCATGGAGTTGGGATATTCATTCATTGGGTTAAAGTGCCTGAAGAACAGTGACATGCAGAGAAACAGTTGCATACAACAGAAACTCTTGATGGGATAGCCAGTCTACTGTCCAATGACTGAATTTTTTTGGATTTGGATTTGAATGGGTTGCTCAAATTGCTGAATGTTCTTCTTGTCTTTTTGTTTTAAGAATACTACTGCTTCTCAAATTTCAGTGCATACAATCACTTGGGTTCTTGTTAAAATGTAGATTTTGGTTTTGAATCAGCAGATCTGGGGTGGGCCCTGAGATTTTCCATTTTTAATAAACTCCCAGGTGCTGCTGATACTGCTGGTCTGAGATTGCTAGTAGCAAGATTTTAAAGAACAAATGCATTTTGCTCAGTTTTGATTATACATTCAACCCCAGAATTAAGCATTTCTCCAAGTTATTAACCTATCACAGAAGAGTATGACCCAGATTTCCCATGACCAACTCTAAATCTCATGGCTTTCCCAGAGAAAAAATAGCCCTTCATGATTCCATTTTACCTTTAAAATCATACATATTCCATTGCAGGGAATTTCCCTGCGTTTATCTGTACAGGTTCCCTTGCTTTTGTAAAAGAAGGTAGTCATGCTGCCTCTTACATTACTTGATGTGGTGTGTGAGGCAGTACACAAACATGAGGAATGATCATTTCTCAATGAAGCAGGGATCATCATCTGTTTCTTTTTTTTTTTTCTTTTACTGCTGCAGAAGCTTAAACCACCCTTCTTCCCTTTGAGGAACTACCATTATTTGAAACCCAGATAAAGAAAACATTTTCAAAAGCTGTTCTTTGCTATCTTTCTTCTTTCCCTCAGATTCCTTGAAGTGGTGGTTAAAGCAAGTCATTTTAAATATGGAGATATATTTTTTGGTATATTGGAAGTTAAATTGTAAACAGGTCGCCTCTTCTTAAATTAAATAATCTCATATCCAGCTCCTGGTTATCTAAGGATATGGTGACTTAGTTTTCCTCTCCTTTTGTTTCTATGACATTATTTGGGATAATGTTTACCAAGGTATAAATTATGTAATATAATAGAAATACAGAAGGTAGTGTAAAATATATGTACCCATTTCAACACACACATGTATATTTTTTTAAGGAACCACGGCATTTGCAGTTTTTCAGCGAATTTGGCAATAGTGATATTTATGTGTCACTGGCAGGCAAAAAAAAACACGGAGCACCGACTAACTATGGATTCTGCTTTAAGGTACAGGCTTAATATTTTGCTAGATGAATAAAGCAAGCCTCAGCCTTTTAGGTAAGCTTGAGTTTCTTTTAATTTCTTTTAAAAAGAGACAGCTTTCTCTTATATATAGGAGAATTTTAGTGGCTTTTATTTCAACAGGTGTTACCTTCAAGATATGCATTAACGATAAACAATGTGCTGTGGCCTTCTAGCCTAACAAAGCGGGAGGGCCCCGAGACCTGAAAATGCTCTGTGCAGAAGAAGAGCAGAGTAGGATGTGCTGGGTGACCGCGATTAGATTGCTTAAGGTAATCTCACTGCAGGCGTGAATTTCTATTAAATGCTGGGAGTACCCTCAAAGTTTGAAAATGGCTGTATTTCAAAACTCAGAAGACTCACTCTGAATCCGTGTGGTTATGTGAGGAAAAAGAAAAATAACCACCACTATATGCATGTATTTTATTTTTTATCTAAAAGATAAACATTTCCAGAGTAGAGTGGAATAACCTAATGCTTTTATCTTGTGTGTGTGGAGTCTTCCATTCTTAGAAATGTTCTGATTTTTATTGTTTGGTAAGAGTGTTACATATATATCCAGTAAAACTGACCGAAATTTCTCCTGTCTGTTACTTAGTCTGCATTTTAAAAACATTGTCATCAATTCGAGGTAAAGTGTATTTTAAAATGTGCCCACTTGGATATGTTTTCCGTAGTTGTTTTATGTTTTATTGAAGTATTGACTGAATTGCTTTTTAGTCTAATGTAAATTATTTTACAAATTTTACTGTAGCTGTATTATTCAAATATTTACCTTTGTGCTAAGTAAGAATTATAGCTTCCACAAGCAAAATTTATTGGCAAGCATTTTGACAAGGAATAAGAATGTTCTGAAAGTATGTAGGGAAGAGAGACACAGCTGATACCTTCCTGGATGTATAGGAAGCCCATGTATTTTCAAAACTTGTATGCTAGTAAATTTAGCACAACTTTAAATTTATAATTATAAAACTTCACCCATTTCATTTTAAGAAGGGCAGAATAATCAGGATCAGAATTAGTAGTTGTCATACCAGGCTTGGAGGAAAGTTTTATGTTCTGTCCTTTTCCTTTTTTTTTTTTTTTTTTTAATTGAGGTAAAATACATGTAACATAAAATTAACCAAATTAGCTCTTTTTAATATGAACAAATTAGGGGCATTGAGTACATTCAAAATATTATGCAACTGCCACCTCTGTCTAGTTCCTAAACATTTTCTTCACTCAAAATGAAACTCTGTGCCCAGTAAGCAGTTACTCCCAGCCCCTGGCAACCATGTTTTGCCTCTATGGATTTACCAATTTGGATATTTCATACAAATAAAAGTGCCCAGCTATCTCAGTCAGTAGAGCATGCGACTCTTAATCTCAGGGTCATGGGTTCAGGCCCCACATTGGGTGGCACATGTTTTTGGGCATCCCCAGTAGCTCAGTCAGTATAGAATCTGCCTGCGGTGCAGGAGACCTGGATTTGATCCCTGGGTCGGGAAGATCCCTGCAGAAGGAAATGGCAACCCACTCCAATATTCTTGCTTGAAGAATCCCATGTACAGAGGAGCCTGGGGGGCTACAGTCCATGGAGTCACAAAGAATTGGACATGACTTAGCAACTAAACCACCATACACACAAAATCATATAGTGTGTGACATTTTGGATCTGGCTTCTTCACTTAGCATAATTTGTGGTTCATCCATGGTGTAGCAGCTTGTATCTGTACGTTGTTCTTTTAATGGCTGAGTAATATTCCATTGTATGTGCATTGTTTAACATACACATATATGTTAAATAAACAATTTGTTTATCCATTTATCCATTGATGGGTATTTGGATTGTTTCTACCTTTTACTGTTGTGAATAGTGCTGTTTTGAACATGTCTATACACATATTTATTTTAGTAACAGTTTTTGTTTTTTTATATATATGTATATACCTAAAACGGAGAAGGAAATGGCACCCCACTCCAGTACTCTTGCCTGGAAAATCCCATGGACAGAGGAGCCTGGTAGGCTGCAGTCCGTGTGGTCGCCAAGAGTTGGACATGACTGAGCGACTTCACTTTCACTTTTCACTTTCATGCATTGGAGAAGGAAATGGCAACCCACTCCAGCGCTCTCGCCTGGAGAATCTCAGGGACGGGGGAGCCTGGTGGGCTGCCGTCTATGGGGTCGCACAGAGTCGGACATGACTGAAGTGACTTAGCAGCATATACCTAAAAATGGAATTGCTGGGCATATGGTAATTCTATGTTTAACTTTTTGATTAATTGCCAAAATGTTTTCCTCAGAGGCTAAACCACTTTATATTCCCACCAGGAATGTATAAGAATTCCAACTTCTCCATACCTCACAAACATGAATTATTTTCCATTAAAAAAAAAAAATAGTCATCCTAGTGGGTGTGAAGTGGTAAGAAGCAAGTGTTTAAAAGTAATTTAAAGCTTTTGGATTAACTGTGAAATTTTCTTCCTTTTGTGTTATGGCAGAAAGTCACTATGGTTACCTTTTTATTAGAGATTTGTTTGTTTCTCAAATAGTCTATTGTCAAAATGGCTGTCATGATTTTGATTTCTGCAAATCTTATAATTATTAATTTTTTGAAACCCTCATGATAAGTAGTCACTAGTCACTTCTATGTTGCTCTCATTGTCATAAAATGTAAAACAAACAAAATGAAAAAGAGAGAAGTACTTTAGGGTGTCTTGGAAACCAACCAGTCGAGACAGTAGTAACTTGGTAACCAGGGACCTGCGTTGGAATCACAGGCGCTGCTTTCTGAAGCCCCGTGTGCCCAGCTGCATCCTTGGGAATCCTGAGTTCGTGATTGAGTTCCAAGTGTCTACCCGATTAAGAACCACTGACTTCATCCCGTCTCCTCCTTTCACAGATAAAGAAGCTGGCACTGTTTGAAAGACTTTATTCCGTCACAGTTATGGTAGAGAAAATATCTTAAGGTCTCTGATTTTCTCTCCGCTTCCATCAGAACTCTGGAAGCCTAGCTAGGTTGACTGAGGAGATACCTTCCAACCTTGTTGAGCAAGACTTTCTCCCTTCTCATGGGCTCAGGTTCAAATACCCAACACAGAAGCAGGTGGTAAACCCACTTCCTTTAAATAGTCCTTCAGTGACTCTAACATGCCATTGACTTTACTAGGATGCTCCATTATTTGTATGGAACTAGGAAGATAAGAATTATGCCAATAAAATTATGATGTGAGGTTTCACATCACTTATAATTTTTATTTTCATTTGAGTATTTAGATTTATTTAGGCCTGTAGTCCTGCTTCTCATTTTTGTTGAAGTTATCAATTTTGTGTACATATATACATGTACATATATATGAAATAAATTAGTTAAGGTATTCATGAAACTTCTTCATATTCTAAATCTGACTTTTCTGAGTCATTTTCATCTCAGAGTCATGGATACTTATATTTTCCAGAGATTATCCAGCTCTGTGCCTTCGAGAGCGTAGGGGAGGCAGATGAGTGCTCTGCCATGGTCTGGGAGGTTCTTTCTAGCCACTGGCAATCCCTTTGCAAGGTTTGATGCTAATGACTTTTTAATCCCATCAGTTTCAGGCAATGGCAAGTTGCTTGGTCCACAGTGAATATAAGATGCCATAGGTTATAATATACAGATTGTTAGTCTAAAAACAGATGTCTGTCTGAGAAATGATGAAATATACCGAAAGTTTTGTTCTTTTTGTATCCAGAATGCTCAGTTTCTGGAAGATTGTATCTTCTTATTGTTTGACTCTTCTCAGTATCTTTCAAGTCCCAGTTGCCCAGTTTAAAGAGGCTGTGTTGTATCAGTTTTCCAAAGCTGCTGTAACATATTACTGCCAGCGTAGTGGCTTTAAACACAAAATTATCATCCTTCACCTCTGTCATTCAGACATCTGAAGTGGGTCTATTGGCCTAAAAAGAAGGTGTCAACAGGGCTCCATTACCCTTTGGAGGCTTTAAGGGAGGACCTGTTTTCTTGCACTTTCCAGCCTTTAGAGACTGCTCATGACACCTTCCTCCATCCTTAAAGTCAGCAATATCCTTCTGAGTCCATGCTCCCTTATTTCCGATTCTCTCTTCTGGCTCTGGATAATGACCCTTGTGATTACACTGGATCCACCAGGATCATCTAAGACAATCATGTCATTCCAAAGTCAGCTGATCAACACCCTTAATCGTATCTGCAACCTTATTTCCCCTTTGCCAGCTAGCCTAGCAACCTACTCGAGTATCTTTGCTTGGAGAATTCCATGGACAGAGGAGCCTGGTGGGCTACAGTCCATGGGGTCGCAAAGAGTCAGACACAACTGAGCGACTTAACACACACACAGCTAGCCTGATGTATTATATTCACAGGTTCCAGGATGTGGACATATATGGCCCATTGTTCTGCTACCGCATCCATGTTCCCTGTTTGTTTCAATTATGGCAAAGCTTTTCCAGATGAGGCTGGAAATACAGGCCAGCATCAGTGAAGTCCTTTAGCATGGAGCCAATGAGAAACCACCATGGAATCAAACAGGAAAGTGATATGATCTGTTTTACATTTAAAAATAATCAGTTACAGGAAGTCTGAGCCTGCCAGCACAGACATATTTGAGACTCTCTAACAGGGGACTGGCAGCTTGTTGTCAGTGAGGTGCTGATTTGATCCCCATGGCTGGTGCAGCTGGGCTCACCTGGGGTTAGAGGTAGCTTTTGATCATCTTCTTTGTTTGCCTCTTGTGTTATTTCCACAGTTTATCAGCAAGGAGCAGGGGAACACTAGTCTATGTTATGTTGGCTCAACCAGAAGTACCCTTCTTATTTCCATTATATGCTGTTTATTAGATGTAGTCTCCCCCAAGAATTTTGGCCTCTTGTTTTGTTTTCCTTTCTTTTTCATATATACATGTAAACTCTTCATGTAGCAACAAACAGAAATATTCCCATTCTCTTTGAAGAAATTCCATTTCCATGTAGAATCAGAAAAAAATCAGAGACTTAGAAAAGGGGAGATTTGTTCATGTAGAGTGTCCTGGGTACATGGTGTCTTTTCCCCTTCCCTTCAGTTAGAACTCTTTAACATATTTTGGTCCCTTATCTGCCCCTCCATAGGACAGGGAAATATTAAGGTGATCCATGCCCTACCTCTTGGACAGAGTTAACTGCCTACTAAAGACTTTCAGCAGCACAGAAGCAACTTCCCAAAGCCAGGGGGTATTGAGGATAGAACATCTTTGAAGAAAACAGTCTTATTAGTAGATGGCAGACTTTTCACTACAGGTGAATAAAAGGTGTCCAGGCAGCATGTACTTGTGAAAATGTTGGTTGGAGTCTATTATATATTCTTCAAAATGAACTTGACTCGAAATTAAGCTCCTCTGTCTTCTTTTTAAAGTCATTGTAGGCTTAGAGTTGATTTAAAATAAATTTCATTAGACCCTATTAATGTCAATCAAACCTTAAATTAAAAAATAACTTTTAGAAGTTGGGAAATAATTGGATAAAAAAGTCAACACAGAGAATTTTAAATGACTCTAGGTTTGTATTCATATTAAAAGCAAAATCTTGAAAACAGTGACTTCCCTCGCCCCCCTCTGACTTTCTGCCTAATTACCAAATATATCCACATTGCTGAAATTGCTTTCATGAAAGTAGTTTTTAGTAGAGAAATAGCTCTGTTGGAATGTTTAAATGGAATTCATCCTAAGGGTAATATTGGTTTCCATGGTGTCTTTCCAAAGTCTTTTATATAGGACCTACTTTTAAGTTCATAATGGCTCCATGAAATGGAGAGAATTATAGAAGGTAGCAGAAAAAAAGATAAGCCTATTTGTTCCATTGGTTTCTTCCTTTCTTTTTCTTTTTTTTTTTTTTTTAAGGGAGTAACTTATATCTAAGGGGGTTATCTTCCAGTTTTAGACGGGGGCTCCTGTAAGATGTTTGGCCATGGCAATTGACATTCTTAGTGTTTCTCAAACTAATAATCCAATTATAATCCAGACCCACTTTCTTATCGTAGCCTGGCAGTCTGGTTCTTATGATGCTACCTCTTGAAAGTAAACATTGTGTAGTTCTGATCTATTGCTCTTTACATTGTATGCCATGACCCTTTGTCTGAAATCAACCTGATGCCCCACCATTTTGATTCCCAGAATTTAAAATCAAAAATTAAACAATGGCCTAAACCAGAGGAATGGTACAGTGCCAGGAATTTCCAAAATAGGATCAAGTTTGTGGATTACAAAAAAACAGTGTAATTCATCAATCAGTCATTGAACAGTTATAGTAAATTTGTCATTGAAGAGTTATGGTAAATTTTACCCAATTCTGCTTAGGATGTGTGTCAGATTCTCAGAGTCTTTGTACCATAAACTCAGGAAGATTTTCCAAGTGAGCTCTCTTATCATTAGGTGATATACCACGCCACGCAGTTTTGGTGCTGTTGACACTAAAAATAATGAGTAGGAATGTCAATTCCAGATCTTTGTATTGTGAGCTAGAACTTAAGTGTGGGTCCCAATAAAAACCACTCTTTGAAACTGTCCCATTTAGAACATCAAATTTTGTCTTTCAAACTTTTGGTTGCTTTACTTATTTGTTTTAATGAAAGCTTGTAATTTTCATTTTTTATATTGATGTATAATGAATGAAAGTATTGATTTTCATAAGTTATGTATGTGGTAAAAGCGGTGGGACTGTGTTTTTATTTATTTATTCTGCAGTATGGCATGCAGCTATACCAGAATTACATGCATCCATATCAAGGCAGAAGTGGCTACAGTTCTCAGAGTATATCTCCCATGGTAAGGACCAAGTTTTTGAACCTACATCTTATTTTATATTTACATTACATTAATTTGCAATCATGTTACATTATAAATGTACATTACATTACATTTCCTGGTTTGTTTTTTTTGTCAAGTAAAGTAACTTTTGCACAGCTTCTTACCATCATGTTATATTAAACTATTTACATTTGGATTTTGTATGATTGCAGCCTATATGATAAAATCACATAGTGGGGCATACATTAAGTAGTCACTTAAAATAATGTTTTATGTTAAGGAAAAATTTTAAATATTTGAAAGAATTATGAGAGTCATTGTGTGTCATTACATTGATGATTAGATATTAATAAGATATTTTATAGAACACTGTCCTTGAGAGTGTAGATATTTCTTAATTATTGATTTGATTGTAGGTTTATTTATTTAAATATTAATTCTGGGATTATCATAGCCTGTGACTTCTTTTGCATTCTGACTTTCTAACAATAATATTTTTAAAGTTTCAGGTCCTTGAAAAACATACCGCTCTCCAGGAAACCCAAAAGATGCAAGCCAAAATATTGGTTGTGCATTACATTAAGACTAGCACCGCTTCACAAGTTTATCCTAAATGGCACTTGGATATTTATACACAGATACATCTTTCCCCGTCTTTGGGACCTAATTTTAATTTCCTGTGCATTAACAAGAAATTTATTTTTGAACTTAAAGTTTATGTTCTGCTGTTTTTGCTTGTGCTCTTTACTATTAAGTATATTGGAAATTTGGACGTATGAGCTTGTATGACAAATTGGCTAACATGCTGCATTTACACTTAGGTTAAAACATGCTTTTCATGGCTGTGACCAAGGGAGGTGCATTTTCGCACGTGGTAACATAGCAGATAAAACGCTTAGTTCTAGGAATGAGGCATGAAATAATGTCAATTATGTATCCTGATAGACTAATATGGAAAAAGAATTCCAATTCTGTAGTTATGGTGCTTTAAGTTAAGGAAGAGTAACTTTTCATTTTTATATCGATTACTTTTTAGCTCTAAAATAAGAAAGTAAGGCATGTAATGAATTTTTATAAAAGCAGTAGCTTTAAGGTGAGAATTTTTATAATTTGTCAGCTTACCCTAATCTTTTAATTCATGTATATATGAATAATGAATTTTATTATCTTAATCCTTTTCTAAATCCTTCTAAATTTCTTTCAGAGTCTAAAGTTATTAGGATGAGCATGTTAATAGCAGCCATGATTTGGAGGCAATTATTATTTAGTATCCTCTTAATCATAGGGGAAGAATGCTATAAAATAAGTCCTTTCCAGCCTCATCATTGTCATTAATATACAAGTATAGTATTATTCTTGCTTCTTTCCACTGAAACTGACCCTACTGTTGATCATTATAACTATGACAGTTCAGTTAATGTAGCTTTATTTTTTCGGCACCTGTATAAGAAAAGACACTCCTTGAGTCTCGAATTTGGTGTAAACAGGGGTTCAAGGACAAGAGGTTTAAACCTCTGTGATGAGGACAAGGATCTAGTCCTGTATGGCAGTTGACATGATCAGACAAAATGGCATCTCAACTCTTCTTAATTTTCACAAAGGAAACCTAGCAGACTGGGGAGGCATTTTTGTTTACTTTGATATCTATACAGAATCCCAGGATAATTTCTAGATGAGAAAATCAGTGACCTCACCTGCCTCCGTGGGTTTTCATCAAGGTACCATGTTCAAGGAGCAACAGGAAAAGCTTCCTAATTTTGTTATAGTTTTAAGGGACAATATTTTCTTCTCCAGGGATTCATTTTGAGAAGGGAAATGAGAAAAAAAATGATCATACCATAACGAACATCTTAACTATATATAGCACACAGTAGCTACCCCATCAGCCTTTGAAAGGAGAATCATCAGCAGATATTTCAAGAAGCAGATATTTGGTCTTTTTTTAGGACAAAAAAAGGAATTCATTTAAAGGAACATCTGTTAGTTAGACCCTGGCCAGAATGAGGGGATGGGAGAAGCAAATCAACTGAAGTTCTTATTTATTGTTTCTCATATTTGACCTTGAGCTAGACATTCCAAATTGCCATTTTCTCCCCTGTACCTCCATCCCGTGGTACAGAAAAGAACCTTAGAGAGGGCCCATCACTATTTGCACCAAGTGTGTGACTTTGGTGGAGTCACTGCTGTCCTGCAGTATAAACTAAGGGAGGGTGGTTGTGTGATCTGTAGAAATGATTACCCCTCTGATGTCCCGTGGCTCTGTACGATACTGAGAGGATGCTGTCTGAGGAAATTCTCTGCCCTTTTACTGTGGCCTGCACTGCATGTTTATGTGAAAGTCAGTTGCTCAGTCGTGTCTGATTCTTTGCGACCCCATGTACTGTAACCCGCCAGGCTTCTCTGTCCATGGAATTCTCCAGGTAAGAATACTGGAGTCGGTTGCCATTCCCTTCTCCAGGGGATCTTTTTGACCCAGGGATTGAACCTGGGTCTCCTAGGTTCAAAGGCAGATTCTTTACCATCTGAGCACCAGGGAAGCCCTGGAGTGGCAGAGACTAAGTAGTTAACAAGTTGCTGCTTAGCTAAGCTGCCTGAAAAACATTTCAGGCCCCAGCCTCACTCAGAAGTGTTTGGATCTGATCTCAAGGATGATCCGGATAATGGAGGGTGTACTCGGGCTCCTTCTTTCTTAAACAAAGGCATGCTGTTAAAATCATGGACTTTTATTTTTCGGGCTTGCCCTGTTTATCCACCACATGGAAGAGCTAGAAAAAGGGACAAATAGTTGAGAAATACATTGATTCTGAATGTTAACAATGTCGCTTTCCTATGTGAAAGAAATTGAGCTGAAAATGACCTTTTGGTTCAAGTCAGATTTTGCTTCACTTCCATTTCTTTGTCCACCAAAGGTAAACTATTAATTTTTCATCTACCACCTGCCATTCAGTAGAAAACATTTGCTCTATTTCTGTGTGTTCCCCTAGCATAGTAATATAGCAAATGAAAATACTTATTTGTATTGTAGACTCCCTACTTAAGGTCAAGTAATTATGGAACATGGGATATTGTTTTACATTTCAGCCTGTCATACTATAAGGGGAAAAATGAGAAACGAATTAAGAACAACTGCTTATGTTTATTTTTCTTTCCTAATGGTATTTTTATGTTGTCAGAGTCTTGTGATTACAGAGGCCATCTTGGCATGTGAAGGCAGAGATATTATACGGATAAAGCTATCATTATGATTGAGATTAGTTACTCTGTGGCTTGGGCAGGTGGAAGCTTTTCATTAATGTCGGCAAAGCAAAAGTATATCTGACTGGTCCACAGCCCAGCACAGGAGATCATGGGGTGAGAAGGGCAAAGTAAGGTGTGACAGCAAATAGAGATTACAGAGACAGCATCTGTCTGGAAAGAGCAGCTGTCAGTTACAAAAACTCCTGTAACAAATGAAAGATTGCACGCCGGATCTCCACAAATAAAGATGAACTGTAATAAGATTGTGGACCACTACAGCAAGGTTTTGAGAGGAAATAATAAATGCTAACAAAGTGGGATGTGTAATGCAGAGATAAATGACCCCCCCTCCCATTTTTGTATGAACCAAGTTTTGTTTCGAGCAGACATTTGACTAGAGTCTGTTAGACAAAGCGGGATATGCCAGAAACCGTGTGGATAGAGAGGCAAAATGGCCTTAAGCCAGGAGTCTCCAGGTGTATGTTGGCGCATCCTTTACTATGAAAACTCCTTTGTGTGTGTGTGTGTGTGTGTGTGCACGTGCACGCTCAGTCATGTTCGGTTCTTTGCACCCCAGGGACTGTAGTCCGTCAGGCTTCTCTGTCCATGGAATTTTCCAGGCGGGAATACCAGAGCGGGTCGCCATTTCCTTTGGGGTATCTTCCTGACCCGAGAGTTGAACCGCATTTCTTTTGTCTCCTGGATTGGCAGGCAGATTCTTTAGCACTGGCTCCATCTGGGAAACCCATTTTTTATGTGTGTTGCTCATCTATTAATGACCAGTGGGGAAAAACTATTAAGCATTGCCCATGCTGGTTTATGGGCTTCCTAGTTGGCACTATGATAAGGAACCCACCTGCCAATGCAGGAGATTTAAGAGACATAGATTTGATCCCTGGGTAGGGAAGATCTTCTGGGGGAGGAAATGGCAACCCACTCCAGTATACTTGCCAGGAGAATCCCATGGACAGAGGAGTCTGGTGGACTATGGTCTCACTTCAGTTCAGTTCAGTCACTCAGTCGTGTCCAACTCTTTGTGACCCATGGACTGCAGTATGCCAGGCTTCCCTGTCCATCACCAACTCCCAGAGCTTACTCAAATTTATTTCAGTGGAGTTGGTGATGCCATCCAACCATCTCATCCACTGTCGTCCCTTTCCACTCCTGCCTTCAGTCTTCCCAGCATCAGAGTCTTTGCCAAAGAGTCAGTTCTTCGCATCAGGTGGCCAAAGTATTGGAGTTTCAGCTTCATCAGTCCTTCCAATGAATATTCAGGCTGATTTCCTTTAGGATGGACTAGTTGGATCTCCTTGCAGTCCAAGGGACTCTCAAGAGTCTTCTCCAACACCACAGTTCAAAAGCATCAATTCTTCAGTGCTCAGCTTTCTTACAGTCCAACTCTCACATCCATACATGGCTACTGGAAAAACCGTAGCTTTGACTAGACGGACCTTTGTTGGCAAAGTAATGTCTCTGCTTTTTAATATGCTGTCTAGGTTCGTCTTAACTTTTCTTCCAAGGAGCAGGCATCTTTTAATTTCATGGCTGCAGTCACCATCTGCAGTGATTTTGGAGCTCCAAAAAATAAAGTCTGTCACTGTTTCCATTGTTTCCCTATCTGTTTGCCATGAAGTGATGGGACCAGATGCCATGATCTTAGTTTTCTGAATGTTGAGTTTTAAGCCAACTTTTTCACTCTCCTCTTTTACTTTCATCAAGAGGCTCTTTAGTTCCTCTTTGATTTCTGCCATAAGGGTGGTGTCATCTGTATATCTGAGGTGATTGATATTTCTCTCCACAATCTTGATTCCATCTTGTGCTTCATCCAGTCCAGCGTTTCTCATGATGTCCTCTGCATATACATTAAATAAGCAGGGTGACAATATACAGCCTTGATGTATGTACTCCTTTCCTGATTATAAACCAGTCTGTTGTTCCATGTCCAGTTCTAACTGTTGCTTCTTGACTGGCATAAAGATTTCTTAGGAGGCAGGTCAGGTGGTCTGGTATTCCTTTCTCTTTCAGAATTTTCCACAGTTTATTGTCATCCACATAGTCAAAGGTTTTGGCATAGTCAATAAAGCAGAAATAGATGTTTTTCTGGAACTCACTCACTTTTTCGATAATCCAACAGACTGTGATCTATAGGGTCAAAAAGAGATGGACACAACTGAAGTGACTTAACATGCATGCACATGCTGGTTTTGGATATTTTGTCTTTTGATTTCTATAAACCGAGTGACACTTGTAATTGGAGAGTTTGACAACTTTTTTTTTTTTTTTAGGATACATTATTTAAGATGACATATTTTTAAGAAAGATGGTTGTGATTAGAGTCCTAAACAAAGAAAAAATAAAATAAGGTCCATGTTTTGGATGTTTTATTTTCACAGCCAGAATAAAAAATAAAAAAAGTAATTGGCAAAGATGACTTTCTTACTTGTTTAAAATTATTTAAAGATGTCTTCCTTTTATACTGGTTCTTTTGTCTTTCAGACTAATTTTTGCAACTCTCATTTTGCCATGTTTATGCCTACAAGATGAAAAAATATTCGCATACTAAATCATAGAAATTTTAGTATTAAGGAGTTACCTGAATTATTTCATTAAATTTCATTTTCTAAGATAGAGGAAAGTTGATGTGATAAACTTTTAAAGTACATGTTGTTGGTTTATTATAAAATATGAGTACTGTTTCTTTCTAAAGAAGTAATGTAAGTCAGTCTGTTATAGCTTTAGTGTATCTTGAATCTTAATAAAAGCTGTTTTATAAGTAGGTAGATTTAATATTTAAATAATCATTGATGAATTTCAAAGCATAATAGAGGGATGAATTTGGAAGTGATGGATATTTTTAGCCACATGAAGGGTTATTTTTTTGTAAATTGGTATTTTTCTGCTTAAATGAATACAAAGATACAGGGTTGCTTTAGGAGAAAGACGTACTTACCTTGAAAGCTATTAATTTCTCTTAATTCAGTGACCTTAACAAATAACTGTGTAACCTATTTAAATAGATTATTTTATAGCATCATTTCCTATTCAATATGTATTGTTAACTTTTTAATTTCCTGCTAGTTACCTTTGGAACCATATCCTAAAATATATTGCCAGCAAAGGACTGAAAGGTAACTTCAAAGGTATTTTCAAGGTAAAAAAAAAATGTGCTTTTTTCCAGAGAAGTATATCAGAGAATTCCCTGGTAGCAATGGACTTCTCAGGCCAGAAAACCAGAGTTATAGAAAATCCCACTGAAGCCCTTTCTGTTGCCGTTGAAGAAGGACTAGCCTGGAGGGTACAGATTAGCTTCATGTTCTTCAAAATGTTTGTGATTTGAATTTGTTTCACCCCTAAAGTTGAAATTTGTTTCCCACTTCCTTATGCAGAAAAAAGGATGTTTACGCCTGGGCAGTCACGGTAGCCCCACCGCGTCTTCACAGAGCTCTGCCACAAACATGGGTATGTCTGTGCAGTCACTGCAGCCAGCTGGGTGGGAAGGTTGCATTTAGACATAGTCGCTGAGGGGCGAGGGTCAGAGTACATGTAACTAGACTGCGATCATTTCAAACAAATCTTGTATTACCCCACTTTATTTCTTCAGCTATCCACCGGTCCCAACCATGGTTTCACCACAAAATTTCTAGAGAGGAAGCTCAGCGATTAATTATTCAGCAAGGTCTAGTGGATGGGTAAGTTTAGATTTTGAATAGCGCTGATTTTTGATTTCTCCTATAATCAGTAATTACTTATTCAACACACAGAGAGAGTTTTGATTTTGGCTCAATAAAAAGGAGTGACTTTGTGTTGTAAGGTTGGTTGCCATTGAATCCTAGCAATACCTAGACAAGACCTGTTACATAGTGGTTGCATAGTCTTTGTCCATAAAGAAAATAGTTGAATAGGATTCTCTGGTCTTAAACAGTGATAGTTAATATTTTCCCCTTCTGTCCTTCTCAGATATTAATTGATGGGGTAAAAACTGAACACATTTTGGCGTGTCAACATTTTGATTTGAATTGATTAGTACGGTGGCAAAGTATGGCTTGTGTCATGACAGAACCGCATCTTACAAAACCATGAACCACATCTTACATGTTATACGTTTTTTAAGTTTGACGGAGGGTGTGTTTAAAGTAAAATGTAAAAGTAAAGTAAAAAGCTGTTTCCTATGTACTTAGATTATGTCATGTTTTTCTGTTTACATCCCATTTCTTTCCTCTAAATTTTAACAGTTTCAAGTAATATAAACCTATGAAAATAGTACTTTTTGACTCTTCTCATGTTATCTTTTAGTGGGAGACCATAGAAGACACAGGAGAAGCAGAAAATTTATTATGCAAGATTTATAGTCTAAAAAATTTTATTCTTCTCAAATTACTCAGTGTTACAGATACTTCCTATAATATAATATTAGCTGAATTTTATTCCTAAATGCAGTACAAATTAAGGAGGTTGTATTGAGGTTTGGATGGGAAATAAAACCAGCATCAATTTAAACAAGTGGTAATGGGTGGGCTGCTGTCTATGGGATCACACAGAGTCAGACATGACTGTAGCGACTTAGCAGCAGCAGCAGCAATGGGATCTTATATCTTCAAGTGTTGGATTAAGATGATGGCAAGATTTCAAGGTGATTTAATATAGACATTTGGACAAAAATGCATTTTCATGTAGAAGATTATTAATAGAAAGTCAGCATTTCAGAAGACTCTAAATAAGAAAAGATTTCAATATACTCTGCATTGGAACTAGATCTTTTTAGATTAAATCTGAACAATCAGCAGAATTACCATCTGATAAGACCAATAAAAAAAGTAAATCACAAAGAAATGTCAAAATATTTTGGAGGATTATAATTTTCCTTATTTCTGAGCCCAGTTTTTTTAATTGAATGACATAACTGCATAAAGAATGAGAGTATCGTTATGTTTTATGTTTTTTAATTAAAAAAAAATGGTTTTTGGTATTCCTTTGGAAAGATGTGATGCTGTCAGGCAGTCCACTAGGGGGTAGTGTTGATCCACTCAGGAATCAGGAATGGGACTAGACTAGAGCTTGACTGACCAGGGAAACTCCCTTTTGTCCCATCTCCCAGAGATGTAATGTCAGAATCACACAGCACGGATGAAATGGATAATCTTGTCAGACGTCTGTGATGGCTCACATTTGGCTCTCTTTCCCCAGGCACAGTGAGATTAGTATTGGAGTCACCAGTGGGGGCTGTTGGCACAGTCTGTTTGCCAGCAATTAATACAAAGATGGTGATGCACTGAGTTGCCAGTTAATAAGAATCCACGCCTGGCCACATTTTTCTTAGGCCATGAGGACGTGTCTTGTTTTTCTAGCTTGTTATAGAGACTTTATGCTACCCTTTTCAAGGTTGAAGTAAATGTTGTTTGGGTGTTTCTTTTATGAAAAATATTTTGCTCAAACGTTTAATAAATGATTTCATGATTGATTTTTTTTTTTAGAATATATTCACTTCTCAGTTTCAGTTGTATGTAATAGTAGAAACCAGAATAAAAAAAAAAGTATCCAGTATAGAAGAGTGGGTTTAAAATTTTTTAATTCTAAAAATTTTCTTTCTGCAGGACCTTACATGACCCAGAAGAAACAATATGCTAATGATTCATTCTCTGTACCAAAGAGTTGCATATTATTACCCAACTTCCCACTGGAAAAAGGAGTTGGCAATAATTGTTGATGCCAGCATAGCTTTATATTGTTTATTGTGAGGAAAAAATCTGACAAATGACTGTGTAGTTATCCTATTAAAATTAAATTAGTTCCAATGATAGTTTTATAGTATTAGAGTATATCATACCATATTGTTTACCATGTTGGATAATCCCATCACTGAATACACAGTAAAGGAAAACTCTGGCTACATTTAGGAATATACTTCCTGGATTTGGTATAGGCTATCTTTCTATGAAATCCATGAATAAATACAGAAAAATATTGAAATTCCTTCTCTCTCTTTAGAGTTTTCTTGGTACGGGATAGTCAGAGTAACCCCAAAACTTTTGTACTGTCAATGAGTCATGGACAAAAAATAAAGCACTTTCAAATTATACCAGTAAGTATTTGTGATTTCTTATTCATGTATTAGAGATGATCTTAATGCATACGCTTTTGGAGACTTTAGTTTTCTTTGGTTCTTTTATTAAATATAATATGGGAGCTTGTGCTTTGACTAGAGTTAACTATAGCAGAAATGCTTTTATGAGTCTGAATTAATATAAGAAATACAGGAATTGTAAAAATTAAATTTCCCTTTTCTCATGAAATATGATTTGGTAATATTGTATAGACTCCATGCCACGTAGGCCACTGAAAATTCTTTTTCCTGAAATCTACTAGTGGTTGTTTAAAAACCATATCTTAAAGCCCATTCTCCTCTCTTGACCCAAAAATGTTTTTTTGTAGTTTTGTTTATAATCATCATTATGGATATGTTAGCAGGTGTTGTAGCACTGGAGATCATTGTTTAAACTATTCTGAACACCTTTTAAAAATGTAATTCTGCTTCCAGGTGGCACAGCTTGCTTTGAGATTTTTTGTTGTTGTTATTGCTTCTGCTGTGTGTGTGTATGTGTGTATACACATGAGTGCATGTATGTATGCATGTGATCTGTGTATTAGAACCAGATTGTGTGGAACAGAGATCCAGTCTACTTTTAAGAAAGTATTAACATGAAATTGCTAAGTTGCTAGTGTTTTCTTTTTTCAAATGAACTCTTTTTGAAATTATCCAATCCATATGAAGTTTCTTCCTGACTGCATTTGATTATGTGAGTGACATCCCTGGCAAGTTATGAATTGCTTAATGCCCGAAGATCTCAATGCAAAGGGGGAAAAAAAACCCAAACCAACCTGTCATTCCATTAACATAATGTTTGACTGACTGCTCCAGAATCAATTTACTGATACAAATTCTGGTGGATATTCATTTTTAAATATACAAAGTGAGGGTTTAGGTAGATAGCAATTAGAAATGGAAATTATTTTTTGAGGGTAGGCATACCAAAATGTTTTGTTTACTCTTACACTAAATAGTGCAGATTTCTCACTGAGTACTGTATCGATTCAGACTTGTCCTACTATTCTAACTACAGAACATTAAGAGAATTAAAGATACAGGAAGTAGAGCCACACCTTACCTTGGGATCAGATGATATTTCCTTTAGATGCAAGTAAAGTTACAAAAAAGAAGTGGATGTGCCAAAATCTTTTCACTGTCCTTAGTATTATAAATGTGTCAGTTTTGGCATTTGAAGATGCAATGTGAAATAGAACATGATTGACTTTCTGAGTAGTTTTTTTCCCTTCTTACTGGTTTGTTATTTTTCCTGTTTCAGGTGGAAGATGATGGTGAGATGTTCCACACCCTAGATGATGGACATACAAGATTTACGGATCTAATCCAGTTGGTGGAGTTCTATCAACTCAATAAGGGCGTTCTTCCTTGCAAGCTGAAACATTATTGTGCTAGGATTGCACTTTAGCCAAACCAGAAGTGACTTGTTAAACTGTTGAGGAAAAAGAACTCAAGAAAAAGACCATAAATAAGGGTGAAGGCATTGCCATGGTGAAAATAATCTATTTCACCTACAATTACAAAAAATAGTTTGTACATTACAAATAATTCAAGATTTGGATTGACATTACCTTCATCATTTAAAAATTCATTAGTTAAAATTAAACCTCAGAAAAAAATGATTTGGTGTGCTCTTGTGTGATTTTACATTATTATAATATTTTCTTCAAATATGCATAATTTAGACATCTTTCTGTCCTTATTTACTATAGCAGCATTAGAATTCTCAACTGCAAAATGTGAAAAAAATTTGAAGCTCAGAATGAATTATTTGTGGACTGAATTTCAATTATACCACTGTTTTTATAACTTAAGAAGTATGACAAAAATTCAAGTTATCAATTAAAAGAAGCTACTCGCAACATATTAATAAAACTAAAAACTATTTTGAATTGTATATTTTCTGAGTTTATTATAAACAAGATCAAATCATATTTTGAAATAACAGCTGAAATTTTTTTGAAATATATTGATTTTTTAGAATGACTTTTGTTACATATTATTAATTATACCACAATATTTACACTGGTATTGTACCTATCAGTGACATTACTTATTGCATTTTTTTTCATTTATTTAAGGATTGACTGTGACTATCTACCTGATTTTAAGAAAATGATCAAAATGTAGAGGTAATTTAGAAAATTTGCACATGCTTTCTCATGGCATGTAAATTTATGACAGTGTAACATTTTCACCATAATATTTCCCATTTTCCCCATGCTGTACTTTCAGAAGGTTCTTTAGATCCTTATACAGCTAGATCATTAACCTGATCAGAATGTTAAAATCAAAGATGTAAAAATCTATTAAGATTCAAATAGGTAAATCCATGCTATTCTCTTTTCATACCCCCGTTTTAGTTTCTTACCTTGGCAATATCACTATGAAAGACAAAGGTTTCAGCAAGTTGTGACACCAGCCTCCCTTATCACCTCCCTGAGACCATATAGAAAGCTTTTGTTGGGATTCTATCCCTATTTTTCCTACTTTTTGTGAGAAGGGTATTCAGTGTTCTAAAAAAGGATGAGAAGTTAAACAGCAAGAAAACATTAACATAATACACAATGTTGCCCATCTGCTCTGATCCTTGTAAAACATTGTGGGAAAGTTAAGGTTTTTTTAAATAATATTTAAAAAATGCATACTTTAATTTTAAATAAAAGCTATACATTTTTAGTAATAGAGCATCTGAAACATTCACAAAATGCTAATAAAATCGGCTGTTACTAGAAAAGAATTATTGACAGAATTTAAAAGTAGTCAGTTTATTTTTAGCCAGTTCAAACCTAATTCTTAAAACACCAAAACTTAGAACACAAATCTGATGTTATCAAAGATTTATCTGTCTATATATATATATATATATATATACATATGGCTGATTCATGTTGCTATTTGGCAGAAACCAATAAAATTCTGTAAAGCAATTATTCTTCAATCAAAAAATAAATAAAAATCTTAAAAACACCAAAAAAAGAGATAGATTTGGTGTATTACAAAGGCTTGGATGACACACAGGATCTCTAAATAGAAGAGTAAGAGGTAAACACACTTGACTCTTTCAACCGTGTAGGATATCTCAGATTATTTCTGATTTATAAAAATACTTTGTTTTGAATTGATACGCATTTTCTTGTTTTGCAGCAGGGTCAAATTGACAGTATCAGAAAACGTCCTGTTTTAAATGCTAGACTCTCATAAATTGACCAACTTGTGCTTGTCTTTGCTATTGTGTCTCTAACTTCATTCATTATCTAAACTTATTATTGTGGAGCCCAGATTTTGTACATAATTGCTCATTTTGATCTTAAAGCATGAACCAAGAAAAATTATGGAGGAAAGGTTGACATTATCCTTTCTGATTCTATCTGGTAAAGACTTTTGAACAGGTGTTAATTAGTATATATACCTTATAGGAAATTAAATCTGAGAGTGTCAGATACATCCAGAGTTAGTACAGTATTAAAATGAATTTCCAAGAAAAATAGAAATTACCTTTGGATTATGTTTCATTTTTGTTTAGCCAAATTCTGCTTGTTGTTCAGTTGATAAATCATGTCTGACTCTTTGTGACCACATGGACTGCAGCACGCCAGGCTTCCCTGTCCTTTACCATCACCCAGAGCTGGCTCAAATTCATGTCCAGTAAGTCAGGGATGTCATCCAACCATCTTATCTTCTGTTGTCCCCTTCTCCTCCTGCCTTCAATCTTTCCCAGCATCAGGGTCTTTTCCAAAGGGTCAGTTCTTAACATCAAGTGGCCAAAGAATGGGAGTTTCAGCTTAAGCATCAGTCCTCCCAATGATTATTCAGGGCTGATTTCCTTAAGACTGACTGGTTTGATCTCCTTGCTGCTATCACACCATTTTTGGATTAGGATTAGGACAGATTAGCTGTGTTTTCTTCTTTTTTTGCTTTTCATATGTTAGAGGTAATGTACAGTACTAGAAAGAATGAAAGCAAAAGCTGATCTGGTACATCCACATTGTTCGGTTTCATTTTTTTTATATGGGAGAATTATTTATTTTGAAACTTTCAGGAGACCTAGTTAGACAAGATCAAAATTACTAGGAGTGTTTAGTAATTTTTCTGAATTATCAATTGGAGATTTTTGTCTTAGCTCTATTTTAGGGTGGTCAACATCAGTTAAGCAAGAGAATTCCAGAAAAACATCTGCTTCATTGACTATGGTAAAGCCTTTGACTGTGTGGATCACAACAAACTGTGGAAAATTCTTAAAGAGACGGGAATACCAGTCAACCTTACCTGCCTCCTGAGAAAACTGTATGCAGGTCAAGAAGCAACAGAACTGGACACGGTACAACAGACTGGTTCCAAATCAGGAAAGGAGTACCTAAAGGCTGTATATTGTCATCTTGCCTTTTTAACTTATGCACAGAGTACATCATGTGACATACTGGGCTGGATGAATCTGAAGCTGGAATCAAGATTGCCGGGAGAAATACCAATAACCTCAGATATGCAGATGACACCACCCTTATGGCAGAAAGCAAAGAGGAACTAAAGAGTCTCTTGATAAAGGTGAAAGAGGAGAGTGAAAAAGTTGGCTTAAAACTCAACATTCAGAAAACTAAGATCATGGCATCCAGTACCATCAGTTCAGTTCAGTCACTCAGTCGTGTCCAACTCTGCGACCCCAGGTACTGCAGCACATCAGGCCTCCCTGTCCATCGCCGACTCCTGGAGTTTACTCAAACTCATGTCCACTGAGTTGGTGATGTCATCCAACCATCTCATCCTCTGTCGTCCCCTTCTCCTCCCACCTTCAATCTTTCACAGCATCAGGTCTTTTCAAATGAGTCAACTCTTCGCATCAGGTGGCCAAAGTATTGGAGTATCAGCTTCGGCATCAGTCCTTCCAGTGAACACCCAGGACTGATCTGCTTTATGATGGACTGGTTGGATCTCCTTGCAGTCCGAGGGACTCTCAAGGGTCTTCTCCAACATCACAGTTCAAAAGCATCAATTCTTCAGCGCTCAGCTTTCTTTATAGTCCAACTCTCACATCCATACATGACTACTGAAAAACCATAGCCTTGACTAGACATACCTTTGTTGGCAAAGTAATGTCTCTGCTTTTCAATATGCTGTCTAGGTTGGTCATAACTTTCCTTCCAAGGAGCAAGCACCTTTTAATTTCATGGCTGCAGTCATCATCTGCAGTGATTTTGGAGCCCTCACCCCCCCAAAAAGTAAAGTCTGCCACTGTTTCCACTGTTTCCCCATCTATTTGCCATGAAGTGATGAGACCGGATGCCATGATCTTAGTTTTCTGAATGTTGAGTTTTAAGCCAAGCTTTTCACTCTCCTCTTTCATTTTCATCAAGAGGCTCTTTAGTTCTTCTTCACTTTCTGGCATAAGGGTGATGTCATCTGCATATCTGAGGTTATTGATATTTCTCCCAGCAATCTTGATTCCAGCTTGTACTTCATCCAGCCCAGCATTTTCCATGATGTACTCTGCATATAAGTTAAATACTAGGCAGGGTGACAGTATACAGCCTTGATGTATTCCTCTTCCTATTTGGAACCAGTCTGTTGTTCCATGTCCAGTTCTAACTGTTGCTTCCTGACTCGCATACAGGTTTCTCAGGTGATCTGGTACTCCTATCTCTTTCAGAATTTTCCACAGTTTATTGTGATCCATACAGTCAAAGGCTTTGGCATAGCCAATAAAGCAGAAATAGATGTTTTTCTGGAACTCTCTTGTTCTTTGATGATCGAGTGGATATTGGCAATTTGATCTCTGGTTCCTCTGCCTTTTCTAAAACCAGCTTGAAGATCTGGAAGTTCACGATTCAAGTATTGCTGAAGCCAGACTTGGAGAATTTTGAGCATTACTTTATTAGCATGTGAGATGAGTGCAGTTGTGCAGTAGTTTGAGCATTCTTTGGCATTGCCTTTCTTTGGAATTGGAATGAAAACTGACCTTTTCCAGCCCTGTGGCCACTGCTGAGTTTTCCAAATTTGCTGGCATATTATGTGCAGCACATTCACCGCATCATCTTTTAGGATTTGAAATAATTCAATGGGAATTTCATCACCCCCACTAGCTTTGTTCGTAGTGATGCTTCCTAAGGCCCACTTGACTTCACTTTTCAGGATGTCTGGCTCTAGGTGAGTGATCATATCATCCTGATTATCTGGGTCATGAAGATCTTTTTTGTACAGTTCTGTGTATTCTTGCCACCTCTTAATATCTCCTGTTTCCATTAGGTCCATACCATTTCTGTCCTTTATTGAGCCCATCTTTGCATGAAATGTGCCCTTGGTATCTCATTTTTTTGAAGAGATCCCTAGTGTTTCCCATTATATTGTTTTCCTCTATTTCTTTGCATTGATTGCTGAGGAAGGCTTTCTTATCTCTTCTTGCTATTCTTTGGAACTCTGCATTCAAATGGGTATATCTTTCCTTTTCTCCTTTGCTTTTCACTTCTTTTCTCAGCTATTTGTAAGGCCCCCTCGGGCAGCCATTTTGCTTTTTGGCATTTCTTTTTCTTGGGGCTGGTCTTGATCCCTGTCTCCTGTACAATGTCAGGAACCTCCACCCATAGTTTATCAGGCATTCTGTCTATCAGATCTAGTCCCTTAAATCTATTTCTCACTTCCACTGTATAATCATAAGGGATTTTGATTTAGGTCATATCTGAATGGTCTAGTGGTTTTCCCCACTTTCTTCAATTTAAATCTGAGTTTGGCAATAAGGAGTTCATGATCTGAGCCACAGTCAGCTCCCAGTCTTGTTTTTGTTGTCTGTATAGAGCTTCTCCATCTTTGGCTGCAAAGAATATAGTCAATCTGATTTCAGTGTTGACCATCTGGTGATGTCCATGTGTAGAGTCTTCTCTTGTGTTGTTGGAAGAGGGTGTTTGCTATGACCAGTGTGTTCTCTTGGCAAAACTCTATTAGCCTTTGCCCTCCTTCATTCTGTACTCCAAGGCCAAATTTGCTTGTTACTCCAGGTGTTTCTTGACTTCCTACTTTTGCATTTCAGTCCCCTATAATTAAAGGGACATCTTTTTACTTCATGGCAAAAAGATGGGGAAACAATGGAAACAGTGACAGACTATATTTTCTTGGGCTCCAAAATCACTGCAGATGGTGACTGCAGCCATGAAGTTAAAAGACACTTGCTCCTTGGAAGAAAAGCTATATGATCAACCAAGACAGCATATTAAAAAGCAGAGACATTACTTTGCCAGCAAAGATCCGTCTAGTCAAAGTTATGGTTTTTCCAGTAGTCATGTATGGATGTGAGAGTTGGACTATAAAGAAAGCTGAGAGCCGAAGAATTGATGCTTTTGCACTGTGGTGCTGGAGAAGACTCTTGAGAGTTCCTTGGACTGCAAGATCGAAGCAGTCCATCCTAAAGGAAATCAGTCTTGATTATTCACTGGAAGGACTGATGCTAAAGCTGAAACGCCAATACTTTGGCCACCTGATATGAGAAACTGATTCTTTGGAAAAGACCTGATGCTCAGAAATATTGAAGTCAGGAGAAGGAACCGACAGAGTATGAGAAAGTTGGATGGCATCACCGACTTACTAGACCTAAATTTGAACAAGTTCCGGGAGTTGGTGAAGGACAGCGAAGTCCTGCGTACTGCAGTCCATGGTGGTAGCAAAGAGTCAGGTATGACTGAGCTGTTGAACTGAGCGTCAATTAGTCAGAGCCCCATGTGGTCTCTGGCTTCTGATCACCAAGAGTGCTATCTGTATATATGGTAGCTATGTTTTGTTATTGCTTTCAGACTTCCACCTGAATTATGATTTCTCTGAGAGGAAAGATTACCATCGGTAATGGTTACAAGTCAGTGTTTCAAGCTGGCTCCACTATTTAAAAAGCTCTTCTCCCTATTGCCAGCCATTCTTAAACTTTTCTGTGCCTTGGATCCATCTCTCAGTTCTGGTGAAATTTATAAACTCCCTTCACAGAATATCTTTAAATGCATAAAATAAAATAGAATTTCAAAACAAAGTAATAACAGAGTTCTAACTGTGTGATTATATATGTAGATGGACCCCGGGTGGAAACATGCGGTAGTGTGACCTGATGTGTCTCCTGGCTGTGTTGATTATTGCTCATATAAAGCCTCCAGTTTTCTGTGTCATCCTCTAGGGAATACAAGGGTAATGCTCAGTCAGTGTTACCACACCAGTGGGGCACAGAGTAGTTTGCTTGAGATGCAGGTTTCTAGTAACTTTTATTGAACTCTCAACCAAACCTTCATACTTGCCTCTTGTGGGATATATCAATCCCTGCCAGCCCTGACTCCCACACTTTTACCACTTAACATTTAGGGATGCTCATAACCAGGGCACTGCTTATAATGTCTCTAGTTGCATATATCTCGGGCCACAAATTAAAGATGTGAACAAGAGAAAGGCTAGCCTTTGGCCTGAGCACATAACTATATTAACCCAAAACATCATTGCAGAGATTTCCCCAACTTGAGAAAGGAATCCAAATGAATTTTTAACCAGCATAAATATTTGTTTCTACAGTTAGAGTCAAGGCTATGGTTTTTCCAGTGGTCATGTGTGGATGTGAGAGTTGGACTGTGAAGAAAACTGAGCGCTGAAGAATTGATGCTTTTGAACTGTGGTGCTGGAGAAGACTCTTGAGAGTCCCTTGGACTGCAAGGAGATCCAAGCGTCCATCCTAAAGGAGATCAGTCCTGGGTGTTCACTGGAAGGACTGATGCTGAATCTGAAACTCCAATACTTTGGCCACCTCATGCGAAGAGTTGACTCATTGGAAAAGACCCTGATGCTGGGAGGGATTGGGGACAGGAGGAGAGGGGGATGACTGAGGATGAGATGGCTAGATGGCTAGATGGCATCACCAACTTGATGGACATGAGTTTGAGTAAACTCTGGGAGTTGGTGATGAACAGGGAGGCCTGGCGTGCTGCAATTCATGGGGTGGCAAAAAGTCAGATACAACTGAGTGACTGAACTGAACTGAACAGTTAGAGAATCAGGTGACTAGTCCTTTACCACACTAGTTTGTTTTGTAATTATAAAAATTTTACTGCTTCCTGATTCAATTCCTCATGACACCCCAGGCATTAGGAACTAAACTTAAGATTGTAGCTCTGAAGTCATACTTTGCAGATTTGGATGCCAGCCTTTACATAGAAGCTATGAAGCCTTGGCCAAGTCATAGTTTCTTCTCTCCTATGAAGGGGATTACCATCATCACTATCCGCATCATCACTACTTCTTCAGTTGGGTGGGGAAATGAAATTCATGTAGACTGCTTAGCACACAATCTAAAATCTTAACTGATGTATTTTTAAATAGTCATGTTAGTAATTGTGCATTTAGGTAGTCTACGTCCCTGGAACATTGCCCTTTCTACCACTGACTATCTGCCATGTCACCACTTGTGTGCCCTTCCTGCCAAGAATAGCACAATATACATCATATATTGTGGCTTAGCCCTGGTTTCAGTCCTTCCTGTAAGACTGCTTTTATGGAAGTAGCCACAGTTGCAGCATAGTTGGGGGTGCCTAACCCTCCCCTCCCCACCCCCCTGAAGAGACCATGTGGACAGCTGTCCCTGCCTGCACCAGATCCTGCAGACTCCCATGCTTCCTTCCACTTGATTAATACAAAGGGATAACTGAGATTCTCATACTTTCCATCTCCATTCCCCCAAATAACATTGATAAAGTGGGAAATGTAGAAGACTGAAAACCTGATCCAGACACCCTGCCCTCCACCTAGACAACACAGGAACTGAGCTAATACATGACTGAGTGGAAGAAGAAAAAAGGACTGCTAAATTAACTATTACAGTATTGGATATACAAAGGTGTCCCAGAAGCCAAGATGAATAAGATTATAAATACAATGGGAGAGAGACATTGGTTACACTTGCTGAATGATGGAAAGAATGAGACGGGTCCTAGAAGGCCTGTGGGGATTATCTTTATAAAGCCAAACCTTGGATAAAGCTGAGAGTGTCATCAAAGGGAGAGTGGCGTTGCCAGCCAGTGTGGAAAGGGTACAGGTTCAACTTAAGAGTCTTCCAGCAAATGATAGCTTCATTGTAACTGAAGTGTGCAGGGCAAGTGATGGGGAAAGGTCATGGCTAAGGGAACTGGAAAGGCATTTTAGTTCAGGAAGGTCATAGCCAGGGACCTCAGGGTGCCACCCCATTTCATTTTTACCTTGTCAAAATCAGAAATGAGCTTTGTGTTTTCATCTCCCCTCTGCATATTAGGAGTTCTCAGAAATATCTATTGAGTCAATGAGTATAATAATTAGAGGATAAAAGTACTCTGATGATATCTGGATTAGAAGGGTAACTCTGTATTAGATGACTAAGGAGGAGAGGGAACCCAAAGGAGGATAGTCTATCATGAAGCCATTGCAGTAATCTGGGCAATAATCAGGAGAGCCTGCTCTCCAGTAATGGGCATGAAAAAATGATTTTATGGAGGAGGAAATCATCAGTGTTATGACCAGACATTGGATGAGAGACTTGAAGGAGTAAAGGGAGGAGCTGGAAATTATTAGTAGATTTAGGGCCGAAGAAAAGTGTTAGTCACTCAGTCGTGTCTGATTCTTTGTGAATCCCTGGACTGTACCCTGCCAGGCTCCTCTGTCCATGGAATTCTCTAGGCAAGAATACTGGAGTGGGTTACCATGTCCTTCTCCAGGTGATCTTCCTGATCCAGGGATTGAACCCAGGTCTTCTGCACCGCAGGCAGATTCTTCACCATTTGAGCTACCAGTGAAGTCCAAAAACTAGGAAGATTGCAATAATTATGATGGTGACAAAGTTTCAATTTTAACAGATGTCATTGGAATTCTTAGAAAAATAATTATCTTTTTAAGCACCTCTTTATGTAGGAAGATGAATCTGAAACTTGATGCTGAAAAAAATTAGTTAAGTATAGAGAACTTCATTTTGCATGGGAAGATAAGAACTTGGGCATGGAAGTAGACAGGGGAGGCAGCAAGAGAATGAATCAAGTGGTCTAATGAGAGAGTGGGAGTCTGGAAGCTGGAGTGAAAGATGGCTATTGGCAAATTCCGGAGACCAAAGACTCTTAGGAATATGGACATTGAGGATGTATTTCCTAGGATGTTTGCTGTGTGCTTCTACAGTTGAACAACACTTCATCTTCCAAACCTGAAATGAAATCTGCACATAGACAAGGGACTTGGAAGAGTGTTGTGGTAGAAAGTCAAGGGAAGAGACCATACTCCATATCAAGGTTTAGGAGGAACACAGGCAACTAAAATTTCAGCAGAGGTAGGAAACAGAAAATTCAAGTTTCAGCCTAATGTCAGAAATTCTGAGTTGGTCATTGCCCTTCCAAGTAGATGCAGCTTGTTTTGCAAAAAACAAAAAGTAATCTGCCCTCAGCTAAGAGGTAATTTTCACTTTTTGTAATCATTAAAAAACATCACCCTTTGGTTGCCTTAGTAACAACTCTAATTCTCTCCCTGCCCTCCTCCTTTATAAAGTACCTTCTTGCACATTACCTTTTCTTCACTTGCTGTGACTCACAATCGCTGACATTTCCCCAGCTCCTTGAAACTGTGAGACCACACATAAAAGGAAACCTTTCAGATCTTTTGTACATGCTCTTTCAACAACTTCGGTGCTTCTAACCAGTCTCTCCTTCTTGAACAATTCTTTTCTTTCGGTTTCCATGAAAACAAAATTATATTCTTCCAGTCCTGGATACCACTTCTTGGTCTTCGTTACAAATCCATTTCCCTTTTTGCTCATTCCTTAAATCTTGCTCTGCTTAGCTAGGCCATAAGATCAATTTCCCTCCCTCCTTATTTTACTCCGTCCCTTTATTCTTATGGCTTCACATACAGTCTAAGTGGCTTTAAAGCTTGCTCCTCCTTTCTGAACTTCAGATCCAATTATTTGGCTACTTGTTCAATGTCTCCATTTGTATACCTTATAGTTACATCAAACTACATTTCCATGGATCTCTTTATCTTCCCTCCAGACCTGATCTCCAGAGCTTCACAGCTCAGTAACGTGCTACCGCCAACTTCCCAAACAACAATCTAGAAATACCAAGTGCTGTAAAATGCTGGTTATATCTGTGTACTTCTCCTCACTTCCACTGCCATTACACAGATCTGGGCCACTTGCTTTCCTAGATGACTACAGCAGGCTCTTGGCTGGCCTTTCTTTTTCTGATCTTTCTCTATGCTTACCCTCCCTTCTCAGGTTTATTCCATACACTATACTCAGAGTGGTCTCACAAAAAATACTTGATCATACCACTCCTCTACTTAAAAACTTCAGTGGCTTCCTACTGGCTTTGGATAAAGCTTTTCTAACAGGGCTATGAGGCTTTCATGATTTGGCCTTTGTGTTTCCAGCATTATCTTTAGTCACTTCTCCTTGTGTTCTATTTTCCAGCTAGCTGATGCCCTGGAATAGACTCTATTCTGACATATTCTTTTAAGCTTTGGCCCTTGCACGTACTGATCCCTTTATCTCAAACACATTACTGTTTTCTCCAACCCAGGTAACACATTCCCCATTTTAGGGCTTATGTAATATACTATTTCTTCAGGAAAATGTTCTTGATTACAGATTAGGTAGGTTACCCAATAATATGTTCCTCCTATTTTTCTGTTATAATGCTTGTCGCACTTTATTGAATTACTCATTAATTTTTGTTTTCTCTATAAGTCTAAAGTGAAAGTGAAAGTGTTAGTCGCTCAATTGTGTCCAACTCTTTGCAACCCCATGGACTATAGCCCACCAAGTTCCTCTGTCCATGGGATTCTCCAGGCAAGAATACCAGAGTGGGTTGCCATTCCCTTCTCTAAGGGATCTTTCCAACCCAGGGATTGAACCTGGGTCTCCCACATTGTAGGCAGGTTCTTTACCATCTGAGCCACCAGGGAAGCCTATAAGTGTAAGTTCCTGGCAAGAAAGAACTTTGTTCATGGCTGTAACCTCAGAACTTAGCAAAGTATCTAAGGCAGATATTAAGTGCTCACTAGAGATTTGTTGAATGAATCAATAGGATGAGGAGGAGGAACAGAATATGAGCTCAGTTTTGAAACTCCTAAATCTAGAATTCCTTTGCAACATGCATGAGGAAATGGTTTCAGACATTATAAGATAAAAACCAGAATTCAGGTATACCCTGTGATCATTTACGTAATCATGAGAATGATGATATTTTGGTTTTCCTCCATCCTTATTTTATCCTCCTTAATTGAAATTTTATACTCATTAAAAATTGCTTTTACATTGAATTCAGTTGAGAACAGCTAAAATCCCCCTCATGTTTTTCTGGGCTGGTGGCATAATATCACTCCTATTCTGTTTTGAAAAGTTGCTAGAGTCTTAGTACTCAACAAACCTGTAAACCCTCATCAAGATTCTACTGGATCCTCCCCCACCCCATGGTGTAATGATTCTAACTTTGTCCAGAAAAATTAACGTACTTTTAAAAATTAACATATTAACATAGCAAACAGTAGGTGGAAAATGGTAGGATATTGCTATAACATATTAAAATCTATGTAAAGTAAAAGTGATAAAAATAATTTCCAAATAGACTAATGTGATTATTGTATAACTGAGCTACTTTGGCTTTGGTTGTTGTTGCTGAGGACTCATTAGAGAAGAAAGCTACTCCTTCTCCTATCCTCACTTCAGAAAGCAGAGACAAACATTGTGATTGTAAACATCTGAGCTACCCTCACACCTGAAGAGAGGTGATACAACTTTGTCTTTTAGAACTACTGAATGGTGGTAAAATCTAGATTATTCAAAGAGGAGAAAGGGGATTTGTATGTTGCAAAAAGTGGAAATGGCCTAACCAAAGGAGAGGTAATATAGTTTAGTAGAAATTGAGAAGCAGATGGTGGTTTGGAATTTTACTTGAGGAGCAGAAATCTGTGTCCCTTTTATCCGCAGCTCTGTGGATGGGTGGATGATTGGAGAATGCCTGGGAGATGAGACTATTTTATCTTCAAGAAGAGAGACAAAATCTTCTATGGCAGAAGCTGGAGTCAGTAGCAGACTGCGCAGAGCACCAAGGGTAAGATGGCAGAGGATCCATATGACACAACATATTTTAGCAAAATTATCAAATGGTGCTGATCGCCAAAAAGGAAGATCAAGTCACAGTATTTGGTGCCTGGGACCATGCCTTGGATTTCTATGAAGGTAAAGTTTGTTGCACTCAAGTGTCATTGAACAAATTCATATTTCTTTAAAATGGAAAAAAGAGAAGCCAGGAAAAGAATAAGGAAGGTTCCTGCGATTAGACTCAATGAGGAAACAGTTGATTTTTTTAGGTTTGATGGGACAACTAGTATTTCAAAACTCCCTACTTTATTCTTTATGCCATAATAAATTTCGTATAGTTCAAAACCCTAAACAAAAAATATGAAATCATAAAGAACTGGAAAAATGATAGAGGACTATTTCTGCAAAATTGTGGCTGTATTTAAATATTAAAGCCAGAAATAAAAGAAGCACTGAAATATACAAAGTTAAAATTTATACAAAAGAGGAATATTGCCACAAATAAGGCTTAATTACAACAGAAAATTTTGATAAACTATTTATGACATTATTAATGAAAAATAATATTAGTATTCCTATTGTGCAAAATGCATTTATGTAACAGTACACAAGGAAGGCATATGAGAGAAAAAAGACAAAGAAATAACTAACTGCCAATTAAAAAACAGATCACCAACATACATAAAAAAAGAAGTCCAGCTTTATTGACATTCAGGAGCTAAAATTTAAATTTGATCCGTTATTTCATTTCCTAGTAGATTGGTATTAAGTGTTGTCAGAGATGTGGAGGGGAAAAAGTATCCCCATTATATTATTAGTGCGAATTTCAAGTGTTCCATGCTTTTAGTAGAATAGCTAGGTAATATTTGGTTTACAATTTTAAAACTTGAAATATAACTGACATACAGCATTTTGTTGATGTTAGATGTACTCAAATACATAATATAATTGGATATATGTATGTGCTGTAAAATGTTTACCCCAATAAGCTCATCCACCACCACATTTATAATTTTTTTTTTGTGAAGAGAACTTTCAAGATCTAGTCTTTTATCAACTTCTAAATATATAACACATTATTGTTAACTATAATCACTACACTATATGTTACATTACATTGCCAGGACTTATAACTGAAAATTTGTTCCTTTTAACCACCTTCACCCATTTCATCCACTCCACTCCCCACATCTGGCAACCACGAATCTTTACTCCATCTCTGTATGACTTCAGTTATTTTTAGATTTCATATATAAGTGAGATCACTCAGTATTTTTCTTTCTCTGTTTGACTTATTTTACTTCATATAATGCCCTCAAGGACCATCCATATTGTTGAAAAAGGCTGAATAATATTTGGTAATATGTATATAAAATTAAAAAAAATGATTTCACTTTATATTTAGAAACTCTATGTCTAGAAGTTTATCCTAAGAAGAAAACTGGTTAAATAGTGTATCAAGATATACACATTGATTCATCTGTTCACTTATTCATTCACGTAACAGATATTTTGTTAATGCCCACCAAATGCTTGACTATGAACCATTGATGTACATAAAAGACAATCACTGATCTTGTGGAGCTTGTGCTGGTTAAGGATACAGACAGAAAAGGGGAAATAAAATTAAAAACAGATTCAAACAACTTCTAAGGAACTACTAACAAAAATGAGAATGATGGGTAATGTACATTAGATAAAGTGGCCAGAGAAAACCTCTCTGGGGAAGTGTCATTTAAGGGGAGACAAAAAAAGAGTAAGGACAGCTATGTGAGTGTTCTATGATTGAAGAGTTTTCCAACCAGTGGAAAGAACACATGCAAAAGCCCATGGCAAAACATTACAATATGTACTTGAGGAGCAGAATGATTAGACATGGTGTGTAAGGAGGGAGTAGCGCAGATGATAGTAGAGACAGGCAACGTTCAGATCACAAAGGCCCTTCAGGTCATGGAAAGGAGTTTGGGTTCTATTCTAAGGGTGATGGAAAGCCATTGGTGGCTTTTAAACAAACAAATGAAAAAACATAAAATAGGATTTATATTTGGACAAGATCACTCTTAAAGCTTTGTGGATAATGAATTGGAAGTGGGCAAGAGTAGAAGTTTACTGCAGCATAATTTACAATTGTAAAAGAGTGGAAACCGACAATGCCTAGGGTACCAGTCATAATCGTAATGGATGTTTATATATGTAGCTCACTGACGGAAAAATTTTCACAATTTTTGAGAAAAAGTATATGCATGAGTGTGTGTGCAATGCTAGAAAGATGCTCACAAAAAGGAGGGTAGAATTAGTGGACCCTGCTCTGCCTATGATATAAAATTAGTGGTATTCTTGGCTGACTTTCTGTTTGGCTTTGTATTGTTTCTTTATTGCTTTTGATGAATGGGTAGTTTTTATATTCAGAAAAATCAATCTCTCTTCATTTTCAAGAAAAAGAGACTAATCAACACAGGGAAATTTTTATTTAAGTGATTTTATACTCTCTACTTTTCTAATACAATTGTCATTTCTTAATGTGAACTAGCATTCTTGTAAAACATGCATGTGGATTATTGGGTGTCTTGTCCATCCAAGCTAGTGTTTCGATCTGAGCATCTTACTCTTCAAAACAGGTGGATTAGTTATTTCCCATTAATTCGCAATGGACAATGAACACACACCTTGGCAGCTGTTTGATAGTTCCTTAAGGAAAGAAGAAAAGTCTAAATTTAGGCTCTCTCCCCAGGCTGTGGTTTTGTAACTCAAAGGAACTAGAGAATTTTCATTAAAAGAGACCTGTTTTTATCTTCTGAGGCTGGGGAGCTTTTGGCTTTTATCCTGAGAGACTAGTAAAGATTACAAAGTGGCTACAGCATCAAACTCCCCAGTTCTCTTCCGGCAACATTATCCCAGACACACGAGAATCCTACACAGGTCTTTGGGAGCCTGAAGGTGGTTTGAGCATATTCTCTGAAAGGACATTGCTTTTTTTGTTACTGTACTTTGTAACACTGTGACATTTTATTACAGCTAAAAGAAATAACTTACTTGGACTTGCAATCTACCTTGTTAATTTTTAATCTTTAATCTCTCCAAAAAATTGAAAATAGTTTCACGCCCTCCAAGTTCTAGTTGCTGTCCCTCTTGCCTTATAACCCCATCTCTGTAGAACCTCTGACTTGGGTTCTCATAGAAAATAGCTTAGGCCTTGCGCTCTCTTTCCTTTATGTCCTCTACCTTGTTGGGTCTTCTCAAATTTGTTCTTCACTCCAAGTCACAATTATTCATTTAAATTATGAAATCATAGTTTCTGAGTGAATACCCAAACTCTTTATGCAGTGATTCTGTTCTTAAAGGCACCCAGGAAGCTTCTGGTTGATTGAAGGCTGTTTAGGGGAATGATGATGATAATGATGATAAGGATGATTGGTTAAATATTATTGGTTAAATATTATCAATGCATCATTGAGTCCTCCCTGAACAACTGTGGTTTCCCCAGAACCTGTAGGGTGGGTATGTTTAGCTAAACTTACAAAATAAACAAACACAACCTAATTGCAAAAAACTCAGACATATGTAGCAAAAAAAATTTACTTGTGATTTTACCACCCACAAATAACACAATACTGCTAACACATTGATATGTATAGTGAGAATAAATGACACATTGCCTTTGAGTGTTTGACACTCATTACTCTTCACCTATTTAATTTCGTTCCTTTCTCGGAATCTGATTTCCATTTATAAACAATCATAAATTATTTCTGTCTTATACGTACTGCCTGGAAGATTTGAAAAAAATTTTTAAATACTTTGGAAAGATCTGATGATCAAATTACTGGAAGTGTGGGTGTGCTCAGTCTCTCAGTCACGTCCAACTCTTTTGTGACCCCATTCACTATAGCCACCAGGCTCCTCTGTCCATGAAATTTTTCAGGCAAGATACTGGAGTGGGTTGCTGTTTCCTCTTCCAGGGGATGATCAAATTACTGGAAGTGCTATAATGCAAAAGAAGTCATTTAAATAAGTTGTTCCGCTGGTAAAGTTGACCTCCCCTATGTTGCCCCCAATTGGGCATCCAAAACAGTATGTTCTGCGTTCTGTATCTAATTCCATGTTTGGAGTACAGAGGATAAGAAATTTTATTCCTCAAAGTGTGGTTCGTGAGCCAATTACATTAGAAACTTTCCTCAGAGACTCTGATAGAGCTTTGCAATGAAGCCCCAAATATGTAGCTGTAATAAGCAATCCACATAGTTCTGCTGTTTACTAAATTTTGAGAGCTACTAATCTTAGTGCACTTGACCATTGCTACACAGTGCTGTCTTTCCCAAATGCTCCACTGTTTCCAAAATGACAGCAGCAAGGCATTTCCTCACACTCCATTAGCATAACACTGCAATACTGATTTTCACCAATTGTATGCAAAATGAAGATGTTTTCTCTTCTCACTGTGTCTCGGTTTGTCTTCTCTCAAACTCACGGCCAGGAGCGTCACTGGAATCTCTCTAACTCAGAATACACAGAATGATCCACGTATTATTGAATTTCAAGCTCTTCATTGGACACATGATCCACTCAATGTAATGGGTGTACAGGTTAATCCAACTAACCTAGCATTAAAGAAAGGCATAAATATGTAAGATCTGCTATTTTTTTTTTTTTAAACTACTTACACTAAAAATTCAAAGATTCTGAACAATGCCAAAGAACTGCCAGTGGATGTCACCGGTGCACCATAGATTTGTAGAAGCAAGTACTATTTTTGCTGGTACCTCTCAGAAACAACTGTGACTGATGGTCTTTTACCTTTGTAACATCTAATATTTTTTCTTCTTACCTTATAAATTATTGACTAATTCTGTACGAATTAGTTCTACCAAATTCGTAGGCTTGTTATCACGTTAAGCTTCAAGACAAGAACCTGGACTCAAATGATTAAAAATTTAGAGGCAGTTGATTAAATATGCAGATAGTCT
Organism: Odocoileus virginianus; assembly: GCF_023699985.2. Classification (NCBI taxonomy): domain Eukaryota; kingdom Metazoa; phylum Chordata; class Mammalia; order Artiodactyla; family Cervidae; genus Odocoileus; species Odocoileus virginianus. The sequence goes on from NC_069686.1 coordinate 25,099,071, forward strand.
GTGAAGCCACTTCTTGAAACAATTATATTGCCTTTTAATACTAATGATTTGTATAATTAATAAAAAAACAAGCTTAGAAGCATTAAAAAAGAAGTGAGACATTAAAGAGAATTGGGTTAAATGCCAAGAAGTAAGAATATAATTTGATCAGGACATGTTTACCCTTTAAGTCAGATCTAGCTGTTTTAATAATATGGTTTCTTTTAAGCAAAGATGATGTATTAAATTGTACAACTGTTTTGGAAATTATGTGTTGGATCAGTGAGTGGTCTGAGGGCTAATTAAATACATTTTGCAAATTGTATACTTTTTCTTCCAATTAAAAATCTTAATTACTCCAGTGAATTTTCTAATTTGAAGGTTTGTTGTGAAGTATAAGCAGTGAAGCGTAGCTGTCCAGATCAAATGGGAACGGCTGTTGAGATCACTGGGCTTAAAATAAGCCTATTTTTAGTTAATAATAAAATTATGAAATTTTCCTAGCAACTCTGACCTCCAAATAAGTTTTTAAGATGCTTTTTTTTCTCCAAGTCATGGATTTTTCTCTGCTATGAACAGAAATTTTGTGTTAGTTCAGGTCTTTTCATTGTGTGATAGCAGAAAAGAAATTTAAACTCTTTATGTATCTATTTTCTTAGCTGTATTATAGGGCCAATTAAACAATACCAGGAGTAGTTATTATTTTGAAGGGCTAAGTTTCAGGCACTATCACAGGCTCTTTGCGTGGTTTACCTCATTTAATTATTGATAAAAGCCCAGACAGGAAGTTGTGCTATTTTGATATCAGAGAAGGGAAAACAGAAAAGTAAGCATTGTGGCTTGCTTTCAAATCATGAGTGCCTGACTCAAAGGCCTAAGATCTTTTCCCAAAGGACTCTGTTTTCAGTAGATAAGGCTGTTGCTATGCTTCCTAAGGTTCAGGTATTGCCCAGGCATTGAAGTGAATATGTTCCATGGCTTGACGAAGGGGCTGGCAGTGTGAGTTCCAGTGATGTCAAAGAACAGTGCTCCTTCCTGAACAGAAAGGATCTGCCAAGCTCTTCCAGGGCTCTTTGAACAAGGATCTGTCTATGCCTTTCCATAGGATTGAATCTAGTTATTTGCTCTTTGGAGCCTTTGTAATCAGAGTCACTGTAGAATAGTAACTTTTACTGTTTAAGTTTAGGGCCTTATTGTCAAAGGCAGCAAAATGAAGAAGAGATTTTCAGTCTTAATTTACAAATGGAAAAATCATGGTGAATACAAACAGTAGCTTCAAGGCCATCTCATGAATCTGGATTTAACTCTGGGATTGGCCAGTTCTTCTCATGTTGGACCCTGGACACCACTTGTCTGAGGTTGATTATAGAGATGTTTTTCTGAAGATTACTTTTGTAGCTCCGGTTTTCACTAGGTTATCATTAACTATGTAGTCTAACTTTATCCCAATCTCAGCATGATACAATTATATCTGTGGATAAACATTATGGGTGAATAAAAATAGCAATTGTAAAATTATTTAAAATAGGTTAAATGATTAAGAAACTGCAGTTCTGGACTTGTAGGGGTAGGTATGGACATTTAAGGATGTTGACGGTATAATTTTTTTTCTATTTCTTGATGCATCAGGGTTTTTGTTTGCCCAAGATTTTGATAACACTAATCTATTTTTGCAGTTGCTTATGTGTGTTGCTTTTCAACAGCTTTTTAATGGTCAAATCTCTATCTCTATCTAGCTATCCAACTATGTATATATGTCTTTCATCATTTAAAACCAGAGTACAAGACCTTTGTCTAAAAGATCCATTACTGTGTGTTTTGGTTAAAGGGCACATTCTGGAGGCAGTATGTACATGGGGACAAGGGGATGGGAGGGAAATGTTTCTGTTACAGAAAGACAGTGGGTTCAAGTCTACTTAACAACTCTGTGATTTTAGCACAAATAACTTCTCTGCACTTCACTTCCCTTATACATAAGGAGTTATCATACAGACTGAGAGATAATATATATCAAACATGAGGACTAGGGCCTGGAACAAAATAACAATAAATGCTATCTTAAAAATAATTTCCTTTCTCCTTTTTCTATGTGAACATAATTATTTAATAATTTTTGGTTGAGAGGATAAATAACTGCTACTGTATGAATAACTTTTAAGCCTACTTATTATAATGTCCATCTTTATCCTAATCTTTCCATGCCTACCTTCCAAATGGTTGTAGATGTGAGTGTGTTGTCTCCCAAATCTCTCTGGGTTCTACTTTTGCTGACTACTTCATTTGTTTTTGGTGGGTTCTCGTGCCATCTAATATGCACTCCCCTAAAAGTAGACTTTTTTTTATTTGTCACCCGAGGCTTCTTCACTTATTCACCATCTTGTTGTACTTCAAAGCACAACTTGACATGTACCTTTTTGATGAAATCTTCCAAGAGAAAAACATTAGATTCACACAGCACACAGTTCTCTCAAAATTTTACATTTCTGAGAACATGTTGAAGGGGCTTTGTAAAATCAGCATGTGTTTGAAACAGACTACATGGTCCTCGTGAGCAGAGAAAGCATTGCATATATTACTGTCTATTTTCTTGATGCTCCCTAAGCATTCAAAGGAAGGCACTCGGCACTCAAATATTCACTGATTTGAATAACAGAACACATTTCCAACCAAACCATATCAGAAAGAAAGGGTATAAAATAATTCTTTTTTGGAATTTTAGAAAAAAACTGGTCAATTTCTTCTGCCTTCACCTTCACCAGTACCTCTCCTTTGGAGAAATAGGAAAATAATTTTAAGCCCATCTGCCTGTAAGGAAAATATCCAAGTTGTTTTTTGATTATGATTATTTTATGTATTTCCAATTAATCTATTTAGCACTTTTGATCATCTCCTATATCTTAGATACCGTTCTCAGTGCCAAAGAAATGTAACATAAAAAGAAAACAGGTTCCTGTCCTCAAAGAACTCATGAAAAATTACTAGGACAAACCCAGTACAAAACTATGGTTATATAACACATAACTACAAAAGACATGTACCCCAGTGTTCAGTGCAACATTGTTTACAATAGCCAGGACATGGAAGCAACCTAGATGTCTACCGATAGATGAATGAATAAAAGAAATAGTGGTATATATTTCAAATCTTAAAAGATAATGCTGTGAATGTGCTGCACTTAATATGCCAGCAAATTTGGAAAGCTCAGCAATGGCCACAGGACTGGAAAAGGTCAGTTTTCATTCCAATCCCAAAGAAAGGCAATGCCAAAGAATGCTCAACTGACCACACAATTGCACTCATCTCACATGCTAGCAAAGTAATGCTCAAAATTCTCCAAGCCAGGCTTCAACAGTATGTGAATCGTGAAATTCCAGATGTTCAAGCTGGATTTAGAAAAGGCAGAGGAACCAGAGATCAAATTGCCAATGTCCGCTGGATCATTGAAAAAGCAAGAGAGTTCTAGAAAAGCATCTACTTCTGCTTTACTGACTATGCCAAAGCCTTTGACTGTGTGGATCACAATAAACTGTGGAAAATTCTTAAAGAGATCAGAATATCAGACCACCTGACCTGCCTCCTGAGAAATCTGTATGCAGGTCAAGAAACAACAGTTAGAACTGGACGAGGAACAAGAGACTGGTTTCAAATCGGGAAAGGAGTACATCAAGGCTGTATATTGTCACCCTGTTTATTTAGCTTATATACAGAGTACATCATGCGAAATGCTGGACTGGAAGAAGCACAAGCTGGAATCAAGATTGCTGGGAGAAAAATCAATAACTGCAGATATGCAGATGATACCACCCTTATGGCAGAAAGCAAAGGGGAACTAAAGAGTCTCTTGATGGAAGTCAAAGAGGAGAGTGAAAAAGTTGCCCTAAAACTCAGCATTCAGAAAACTAAAATCATGTCATCTGGCCCCATCACTTATGGCAAATAGAAGGGGAAACAATGGAAACAGTGACAGATTATATTTCCTCGGGCTTCAAAATCATTGCAGATGGTGACTGTAGCCATGAAATTAAAAGACACTTGCTCTTTGGAAGGAAAGCTATGACCAACTAGACAGCATAATAAAAAGCAGAGACATTACTTTGCCAAGAAAGGTCCGTCTAGTCAAAGCAATGTTTTTTCCAGTAGTTATGTATGGATGTGAGAGTTGGACTATAAAGAAAGCTGAGTGCTGAAGAATTGATGCTTTTGAACTGTGGCGTTGGAGAAGACTCTTGAGAGTCCCTTGGATGGCAAGGAGATCCAACCAATCCATCCTAAAGGAAATCAGTCCTGGACTGATGTTGAAGCTGAAACTCCAATACTTTGGCCACCTGATGCAAAGAACTGACTCTTTGGAAAAGACCCTGATGCTGGGAAAGACTGAAGGTGATAGGAGAAGGCGACAACAGGATGAGATGGTTGGATGGCATCACTGACTTGATGGACATGGGTTTGAGCAAGCTCTGGGAGTTGGTGATGGACAGGGAAGCCTGGCATGCTACAGTCCATGGAGTGGCAAAGAGTCGCACATGACTGAGTGACTTAACTGAACTGATATGTAGTGGAATATTACTCAGCCCTAAAAAGGAATGAATTTGAGTCAGTTCTAGTGAAGTGGATGAAACTAGAGCCTGTTATACAGAGTGAAGTAAGTCAGAAAGAGAAAAATGAATATTGTATATTAACATATAAATATATAATCTAGAAAAATGGTACTGATGAACTACTTGTAGGTCAGGAATAGAGACTCAGACATAGAGAACAGACTTATGGGCACAGCGAGGGAAGGAAAGGGTGGAATGAACTGAGTGAGTAACATTGAAATATATACATTACCAAGTGTAAGATATTAATAGACAGCTAATGGGAAGTTGCCGTATAGTGCAGGGAGCTCAGCCTGCTGCTCTGTGACAACCTAGAGGGTTGGGATGGGGTGGGAGGTGGAAGGGACGTTCAGAAGGGCAGGAACATGTGTACACCTATGGCTGATTCATGCTGATGTATGACAGAAACCAACACAACATTGTAAAGCAATGATCCTCCAATTAAAAGTAAATAAATTATTTTTAAAATATGGTTGTACTATGGAATATTCTTTGGGCACAAAAAGGAATGAAATTGCCTCATTTTCAGTGATGCAGATGAACCTAGAGTCTGTCATACAGAGTGAAGTGAGTCAGAAAGGGAAAAACAAATAAATATTAACACACGCATATGGAATCTAGGAAAATGGAACTGATAAAACTATTTGCAGGGCAGGAATAGAAATGCAGACATAGAGAACAAACTCGTGGACACAGTGGGGAAGGAGAGAGTGGGATGGATTGAGAGAGTAGCATTGACTTTTATACAGGATTATGTGCTAGTGGGAGATCAGCTTGGTGCTCTATGATGACCTAGGAGAGTGGGGTAGGAAGGAGGTCCAAGAAGGAGGAGTTATATGTATACACATAGTTGATTCACTTTGTTGTATAGCAGAAAATAATACAACATTGTAAAGCAATCCTATTTCAATAAAAAATTTTTAAAAAAGAGTCAGAATTTTAAAAATACTTTGTGCTTATTCAATAAAAAGCATTTGTGTGGCATAAAAAATATGGTTGGTGCAGTGCTAGAACTCAGAAGTATAATGAGGGCACCCCAAATGGACAAGTTTAACCTAATTTTGGCTGCCAAAGGTGTGTTCTGGGATATTGTTATTCCACAGCTTACCTGTGATGATTTTGATTCAGTGGGCCCATATCCTTTCTCTTATCATGACTTTTTTTTCCTACTGAATTGACTCCATAAAACCAGGACACTTGTATATTCCATTTGGAAATTATTTATCTATCCTATTCATAAGCCTTGTCTATGCTATACATGAAATTACTCTCATGGCAATAGAGATAATACAGTTTTTCTCTTATGGCAATGCTGATAATATATAATATATTCCTATTCTTTTATTACACTATAAAATCATCAAGAATTTAGACAAGGTCTATTCTCACTGTCAACATCTGTAAAGATAAAAGCATGTTACCTTTCTATACCATTTGATACTTTTCCAGGCATTTCTGTGGAGGCCTGTGCCTTGGAAGTAACATTCCTCAGGAAAGATATGCCATGTTTACAATAGAATATAATGGGCAGACTTTGGCAAATGCCATATGTGACAATTCTTCCCACACAAAAGCAGTCCAAAATGTGCAAGTAATTCTTGTCATGTCAGAAAGTGCAAATGTTCTTCAGGTATGGTTGGTTGATTTTATAAATGAGTTTTTCCACTTTCCATAGTTACGTCAACAGACATTTCATTAAATTATATTTAAAGATTTGACAAGACAGGTCCTGTGGAAAGCATGTTAGCTTGAATTTCACCATCTCATCACATCACACTGCGACTGGTTTAAGTGTGGTAGAGCCTGAAAGGGTGGGCTTAATCAGCATGAACATTTGCTGAAAGTAATGAAATTTAATAATAAATAATTCCAAGAGGCCTCGTTAAGCTGGAACATTATTATCAAACTGAATATACATGTTGACAGCTGTGCCAATAAATTTGAGAGCTGTGAACATTTACCACATAAAATAATGAAAGTCCTTTAAAAGGTTCTGCTGTTCTTGTTCTAGGAAAAGGATTACTCCCTGACTTTGTTTTCTTTCTTTGTCAAAAAGAGAAAAATGAAGAGGAAAAAAAATTTCTGGGCTTGCTGTCAGAGACATGCTTGCAGGGAAATGCAGTAGGTTTAAAAGAACTGTAAGAAAAAAAAATTCTAAAGAAGTTATATTATCTCTGTTATCAAAATTAAGACTACAGATCTAGCTGACCACAGCAATTTCCTTGAGGTTTTACATCTTATCAAACTGATATAATGCTTTTGGATTTTCGTTATGAATAGGAATATAAGAAGATTACTTAATCCCTAGATCTCAATTCTGAATGCAGAATTGAACACAAACTCATTATAGTTGCTGCATTGAATTTAATAAAATTATGAGCCAATAATTAAATACTATGCTTCAGAACAGATTATGTTATTTTGCAATTACCAATAGTTTTTACAAAAGATAAAGGAAGCTGACAATCTCTGTTAGATTTGTTTAGAATCCCTTGTTACAGAACATGGATACATTTTGACATTAAATTGTCTTGGATATAAAAATACCTGGTATGACTCTTCACATAGAGACCTGCTGGCATAGGTGATTACAATTTAGCTATAGCTGGGAGAGAATCAAATATATTGCAGAAAATATTGTATAGTAAATGAATTTGGTCCAAATGATATTTTAGGCATAATTGCACAAACCTTAACATCATTGAAGATATATAATCCCCTTAAAAGTTTTTTTCTTTTTAAATATCTGCACAAAATGTTTCTGGGACTTTCACAAATTTTCATTTTTCTCTACTAGATCTCATAAACAGAAGAGAAAGAATGAGAATGAATGACCTTTCTTTGATTTTTTTGTTTTCCCACAAACGCATTAGATTATGGAAGACCTAAGCACCTATTTTCCAATTGTAGTCCTCAGCAAAATGAAAGAAACCTGGCTTGAATTCTCTGAAAAACAATTATTGAAAATGCCTGTCCTGTGTTTCTGATTCGGAAGGTCTTGTAACCACTGCAGGGAAGTTCTGTGCTAAAAGCCATAGACTAAAGCTATTTTCTCCTAGTTTCTGTATGACAATCAGATATCTGAATCCGAGGGCTGCATTCAGGCAAAGATGGGGACGTCTGCTCCTTGTGTGCACTCAGCCCTCTTTCCAACCTTCCATTGACTGTCCTCTCCTGATATCCTATCTAGCTACCCACTTCCAACTTTGGTAGACGTTAATACCAACATGTAATATTTTCCCTTTCTAGGCACATGGAAGACCAACTTCTAGGGTGAGTGGACCCTGTAACTTTTTCTGGCCAAAGAATATATGGTGGTGAAGAACTTGTGTGCCTTTCTCCCTTGATCTTGATTCATAAATGGTACTAATAAAATAACATCTTCCAAATATCACAGTTATGAACTGGCAAAGCCTCTATTGCTTGGGTTCCTAGTAGAAAAGAGATCTCCATCAATCTGCTTTGCCCATGTAACATGAATAAGACAGAGGTATTTTTATGTTAAACCAATTAGAGTTTTGGGGGTGCTTTGGAGTTGTCCTCTACTAAGCCAGGCCAAGCCCAATCTTTTAATAAATTCTATGACCCAGGTTGTTTCCTACTGCCATTCTTCCTATTGCAAAAGAATCAGTCACCACGGAGCAACTAAACAACATTCTTCCTTTCAAAACTTCATTTCAGCTAGCTGTTTCATTAATTAGAAAGGTTAAAAAAATCTCATGTATCTGGAAAATATTAATAGCTACTTCTAATAAGAAAGAAGGTAGTGAGAAACAGTAGGCAGGAAAGAAGACCAGGGTGATCAGATGTAACAATTCTGTTATCCAAAGAAATAACTCATGGTAGAACAGCAGAGCTTTAAGACGGACTAGTAAGGGAGAATTCAAAGGGACGGAGGGCTTTTCCTTATTTCTGTCTGTGCATGCTCAGTTGTGACGATGTGTCCAGCTCTCTGCGACCCTGAGGACTGTTGCCTGCCAGGCTCCTCTGTCCATGGGATTCTCCAGGCAAGAATACTGGAGTGGGTTGCCATGCCCTCCTCCAGGGGATCTTCCCAACCCAGGGATCAAACCCACATCTCCTGTGTCTCCTGCATTGGCAGGCAGATTCTTTACCACTGTGCCACCTGGGAAGCCCCCTATTTCTGCCTGGGGTTCTGATAAAAATGCTAGTGCTTCCTGGATACCTAAATCTTCCATACCAGTTTATGTCTGTGTAAGCTCAGGGGTAGATATTTTGAGTTGTTTAAAGTAAAATTTATTCAAGTATTAAGGTGAAAAATAGCCATAACTTAAGTTCAGGAAGGTAAAGCTTGTGGGAAATGAGATCTGACAATAGTTCCTTGAGTGTGTAAGAAGTAGAAATATTTCATACCCCTTCCCTGCAGCTTTAATTTCCATGGCAGACAACAACTCCCCCAACCCCTGGAATTATAAATAACACTTGGTCATATTTTCTTCATGCTATTTTTGAAGAAATAAATTTGGTCATATTTGCTTCATGCTATTTTTTGAAGAAATAAAACATTTTAGCTTCCCCTTTGTTCTCCCCTAAGGTAATCACATTCACAAATTTTATGTGTATTTTTAATACTTTTACTATTATGTAACTATCCATTAACAAGATATATTTTATTTTCATGTGTTTGAAAAATTACCTAATGCTATCATCCTATACATATTGTTCTATAACTTGCCTTTAAAAAGTAAATAAACATTAAGTTTTGAGATCTATTTGTGTTGATTTACTTATTGTTCTATTATTCTGTCTAGCTGTGTATGCACTTAACTTTTGCTGCTTTTTACAATTATACCAAAATCTATCAATTTCTGTATATGTTATTTTGGGGGATTCTTTCAAAGTTTTCATCATTACAAATAACACTACAAAAAATTCTAAATTATGTGTTCTTATAAGAGTTTTGTTTGTGTTGTTAGTGTTCTTGTTAGAGTATATACCTAGGGGTTGAATTGGTAGATTTCAGATTTTGTAATTTTCTACATTAAAAAATACTTTGAAAATGCTTTCATAATTGGTTTTAATGATTTATACCCCTATTGTAATGAACCAAAGCTACCTAATCCTCATCAACACTAGGTGTTATAATTTTTTTTGCCAGTCTGGTATGAAATAGTATTTTGAAAATATTAATGTGTGTGGATATCTTCCCAGAGGATTGTGTTAACTGACAATGGAAATTTACTTTTCTGGTATTTGTTCAAATCCTTTCCATATTTTACTATATTATTGTGTTTTTATCATATATAAGAGTTTAAATTATTTTTTTTGATTCAGTTTCCTTGTGATACATGTTTCAAATGTCTTCTTCCAGTGTGGGTCTTGTCCTTATATTTTGTTTTTGATATCCCTTATGAACAGAGATTTAAATTTTGATCCAGACAAATTAATCCATCTATTCCTTTAGAATTCTTATTTTTTTTGCCATCCTAAGTCCACAAATGTTTCCTATTTTTATTCTTTATTTGTAATTTTTAATATCCTTGGAATTATGTCTGTGTATATTGTTTGGCTAACAGTCTGATTTTATTTTTATTATTATTATTTAATATATGAAGCTAATGTCCAAATTCTCATTTTGGAATAGTTTGTTCTTTGATGATGTGTTTTAATACCCTGTTTACAATTACCAAGTTCATCTCTATTTATACTTCTGTTTCTGGGATTCCTATTCAGTTCTATTGATTAAAATGTCTTTTTCTACTCTATAAACATATTGTACTCATTACCATGGCTTTATATAAAAACATTTATTTCTGGTGGAGAAAGACCTCTCTGTTCTGTGATTTTTTTCCCCCAAATATATTTGGCTAGCCTCAGAACTTTATTTCTCTATATGGATTTAAGAATCAGTTTGTTAAGGCATAGGAGAAATCCTATTATGCTTTTGATTGGAATTGCATTGAATTTATAATGCCCAAGGAGTTTTCGATTTGGTCTACATAATACTAACATATTCAAATACAGAGCTGATGCTGTACTGCAGACTTTAATGCCAAGACACAAATAGAATGTATGCATCACTTCCAAATCTAGCTCAAGAGATGCGAACCTGTGTTGGAGGTACTTTAGAAAGAAGAGCAGGTGGTTTTTAAAATGGGAAAGAATTTGGAAAGGATCCAATTTTAAAAACAGAAATAGAAAATGAGCAAAAAAATATAACCATGGCAGGGAATGAAATGACATCTTATCAGGTATGAGGATGGGGCCAAGAGGATACACGGACAGAGTCGCACAAGAATGCTACTTCCAGTGTTTGATTCTTCAATGTCCTGAAATTGGAAGCTTGTCGGATGTGTTTCAAAGTGGTAACCATTTCCCACAAATAACAAATAAATTAGTTTCAAAAAACCACTGCCAAGTTCAAGCTCTAGAATCTGCCAGTTTAAATGGTCTGTGCCAATGCATTCTTGTATACCCCACTTCCCTCTGCCAACTTCATTGCTGATTGGATACTGATGGATGGCACTTCTCTGTTCCAAAGCAGCACTTTATAAACAACAATGCTGTGATCTACAGCACAATGGCAATGCCTATTTTTGCAGTGATTGGACTGGCTGGAAACAAATGATTTCCCTAACAGCAGGACTTTGAATGGATTCTGGTCTCTGGATCCATCTTTAATAAATGTGTTGACAAGGTATTAAAACAAGATGTATATGTTTTTATGAATGTGAACATTTTTAGGCCCAGAGCAAATTTACTATTTAAATGCACTTGTGTTACTGTAAGTAAAAAAAAAAAAAAAAAAAACTAAACTAAATAAAACAAATTGGTATTGGTATCAGGGGAAATGTCAGGCACACAGCACGTATTTGTTAGATAAACATTACCATGTGATGTTAACTATTGTCAGTACTTTATGTCCCTAGTGTTTCTCTTTATTATTATATCTGAAGAATGCATTTTTTATAGACTTGTTTAAAAAATATGCCTTGATAAGATTGACAATACTTGGGTGAGAAAAGCTTAACTGTCAAAAATATGACCAAAATATAAAAGTTACCATAATTTTAAGATTGTCTTATTTATAGGGATATGGTCATTACTAAACATGATGACATTAAATGTAAGCCAAGAATTTACATCAGCTAATTAAGAATTCTGTAATAAGAAAGCCAGGTGGCTAGCTAGATTAAAAAGACTCAAGAAATAAATTCCACAAGAATTTTATAATGGATATTGTTAAGAATTGTAGACTACAGTAATTACTAGAACTGCAAGGGGTTACGTTGTCATTTTGTCAAATTCTTCCAGTTTACCCATGAGAACCCCAAGTACCAGTTATGCTTTAATTCAAAAATTACAGGCAAGATCATTTTAGTGTCATGGTGCACAATTCCCTCTCCTGTCATGAGGGAGACTTCCTTTCTGTACTCGTGGAGGCCCTAAACTCCACCCTACCGAATGATATAGCTTATGTGTGGAATCTGTAAAGAGGCTACAATGAACTTATTTGTATTTACCAAACAGAAGTAGAGTCACAGATGTAGAAAATAAACTTATGGTTACCAGGGAGTAAGAGGGATAAATTGGGAGATTGGGATTGACATAAATATACTACTATATATAAAATAGATAACTAATAAAGACCTACTGTATAGCCTAGAGTGCTCCACTCAATATCCTGTAACGACCCATATGGAAAAAGAATCTTAAAAAAAGAGTGGATATATGTATAACTGATTCACTTTGCTGTATACCTAAAATGAACAAAACATTGTAAATCAACTATATTCCCATAAAAATTTAAAAAAATAAAATAAAAAAAAAATGCTTTGACTGTGTCAAACTCTCTCTCTGCAGGCTTTTGAAAATATTCCTTTACTTTGGAATGCCATTTCCTCTACCATCTAATTCATGTTGATAACCTCCTACTTTTACTTTGATAAAAATAGGAATTAGTAACATTTATGACATGCCTGCTAAGTCACTTCAGCCGTGTCCGACTCTGTGCGACCCCATCCCTGGGATTCTCCAGGCAAGAACACTGGAGTGGGTTGCCATTTTCTTCTCCAATGCATAAAAGTGAAAAGTGAAAGTGAAGTATGACATGCTTACTATATGCCAAATTTCTAAGCACATGACATCACATCACTCATTAAACCCCCATATTGACCTGTTGAAGCATATAAATTATCATCCCCATTTGATAGATGGGGAAACTGAGAAACTGAAAACTTATTAATAACTTGAACAAGAACACAAAGTCAGTTTACCAGATTAAAGCTCAGGCAATATACCTCCAAGACAGTAAATTGTAATCTATGTTACACCAACACCACAGATTCAGCTCACACTTAACTTTTTCTTCAGACTCTTCTGTCCAGGAAATATCTCTTCTGCGCTCCCACAGGGACCACCACACATAGCAACTTCCAAGGTACATACAGGTAAACTCTGCTTTTGCTCTCCCACTGTGGGGGCTTCCCTGGTGGCTCAGAAGGTAAAGAATCTGTCTGCAGTGCAGGAAACCTGGGTTCAATCCTTGGGTCATGATGATCCCCTGGAGAAGAGAATGGCAATCCACTCCAGTATCCTTGCCTGGAGAATTCCATGAACAGAGAAGCCTGGCAGGCTACAGTCCATGAGGTCACAAAGAGATGGACTCTATGGAGCCACTAACACTATGGAGCCACTTCATCTTCTTGAAGACAATGAACAGCATTTTATAGTACTAAGAGTTTAGACCTGAGTTAGACAGACCTGGATTTGATCCCATGTCTGTCACTTAAAATGTAAACTTGGCAAATTCCTTAATCTACTGGAGCTCAGTTTTTATCATCTGTAAATTGGGGATAATAATCATTGCTTCATCATAACACTATACTAGAAAGATTAAGTGCATTCAGCACATCATTGCTTAACATAGATTGTTAATAATTATTTCCTGTATCCTCTAAGTTTATTATCATAATTGTAGATGCAGATTTGTTGCATAAATTGGGCTATGAGGGGCACAGATGAACCAGATTGTATTCCGAATTTACTGACTAGTGATACCCTTGTTTCTTGAACTGTGGAGCTTAACCTTCAATATAGAGACACTATCCCTCCCTTAGCTATGTTATCTTCAGCTTAGGGTCCTCCTGGTAATGCATTTGTCATCTTAGTTGATATATCAACTCAGGCTACCTAGGATATTATTTAGGTCACAGGGAATAGATATGTTTTTTTAATGCACTGATGTTTTCTGAACTGAAGGAAGGCTGGACATGGAGAGAATTGAGTCCTTTAAATAGCTCCTTGAAGCAGGGGGAAGGAGCTATTGTAGAGGGGCGATCTGAGCCACTGAGATGTTACATGACCTTCAAGGTATTATTCTACTTTTGCCCTAGAAAAAAGGAAAACAAAACTACAAAACTTTTGGTTCCCTTCATCCGTCGCCCCTAGTGTGACTGTGTGTGTGTCTGTATGTGTTGAGATGTGCCCACGTATCACCTTTGTCAAATAAGGTTTGGGGGAGCCAGCTTAGCACTGCAGTGGGAGGTAAGAGTCAGTTCTGAAGTTTTTGCCTTTAAAAATATGGTCTTTTAGTGATAAAACTGGAACTTATATAAACAAACTTGTGAGAAAGCAAGCCAAAAAGGAATGCTTGCGTGTGTGCTCAATCATGTCTGACTCTCTTCTTAAAAGAATGAAGCTGTTAATGAGAAAACCCATTACAAATCCAGTGTCAAAGCGCAAGGTACTCATCAGCATCCTCAGCATCAGGGTCCCAGTGTATTTCTGAAGTTGTGATGAATTCCATGGTGTGATTAGGTACCTAGAAAACTGAGGCACCTCAGGTGGGGTTTTCTGAGTGTATCAGATGAGGTTCCATTAGTTAGGAAAAGATTTTGTCAGATTAAAATATGTTAGCTTGTTGAAGGAGTGGCACTTACAAATCTCCGCGACTGATGTACAGTAGTCCCCCATTATCTGTGGTTTTGGTGTCTGTGTTTTTCAGTTACTCAAGATCAACCCTGATTCCAAAATATTAAATGGAAAATTCTAGAAATTAGCAATTGGTAAATTTTAAAGGGAGCCACATTCTGAGTAGCTCCTGTGCCAAAATCTGGTGATGATCCTTCTAGGTCCTGCCCCAAACGTGAATCATCCCTTTGGCAAAGATAATTCAGCTGGTTATCAGAGCAACCATGGGAGTGTCACAGTGCTTGCTGCAAGTAACTCTTATTTTACTTAGTAATGGCCCCAAAACACAAGAGGAGTGACACTGGCAATTTGGATACACCAAAGACAAGTCATAAAGTGCTTCCTTTAAGTGAGATGGGCAAGTTCTCGACTTAATAAGGAAAGAAAAACATTGTAGGCTGAGGTTGCTAAGACTTACAGTAAGACCGAATCTTCTATCTGTGAAATTGTTAAGAAGGAAATAGAAATTTGTGCTAGTTTTCTTGTTGCACTTTAAACTGCAAAACTGACAGCCACTGTGTGCGATGGATGCTTAGTTAAGATGGAAAAAGACATTACATTTGTACAGTAAGATATTTTGAAAGAGAGAGGGAGGTCATATTCACACAACTATCATTAGTCTCTTGTTAAAATTATGTGTTATTTATTACTTATTATTGTTAATCTCTTACTGCTCTTGGTTTACAAAATAAGCTTTATCATAAGTATATATGTACACAGAAAAAACCAGGACACCGGTATATACAGGTTCGGTACTACCCATGGTTTTAGGCATCCACTGGGGGGTTAGGAATATATCCCCTGCCTTCTCCACTTATCCCCCAGAATAACTTTTTAAAATGGGAATATAGCCTATCATGCTTTTGTTTGGACCTCTTCAAGGGCTTTCTGCTGTTTCTTGCACTATGAATACACTGGAAAGTCAGGCTATGTCCTTCAAGGTCCTCCATGATCCAGACTGTGCTTTCCTTTGCAGTGTCATTCACTCCTCCTCTATTTACGCTTCCAGGCCCAGGGGCCTTTTAAATTTCCTGAGGGCACCCAGTCTTCTCCCATATTAGGGCTGCCACACACTCTGTTCCCTCCCCTCTTTAAGGAATCCTTTTAAATGGCATCTCAGAGAGGTCTTCCCTAACTACCTTTTCATGCTACAGCCTATTCTGTATCATTTGCCCTATACATATCTTCATAAAAGAGTTGATAATTTGAATTACGGGTTTTAGTTAGTTTGTCTGTTCTTGTGTGGGCTTCCCTGGTTCACTCAGTGGTAAATAATCCACTTGCAATGCAGGAGTTGCATGTTTGATTCCTGGGTTGGGAAGATCCTCTGGAGGAGGGCATGGCAACCCACTCCAGTATTCTTGCCTGGAGAATCCCACAGAAGGAGGCGCCTGGTGGGATGCAGTCCATAGGGTCACAAACAGTCAGACACGACAGCAGCTTAGCATGTAACCTATACTTGTATATGGTTTTTCTTCTCTTTTCAACTGTAAGCTCCAAGAGGGACGTTTATCGGTTTATCACTGTATAGCCAACGCAGCTTACTATATAGAATGAATTGTGTCGGTAGCATTTACTGAGTGAAGAATGAGTGAATAATTAGTTGTAGTCTCATTTCATGGAGGTCTATTAGATGATCACCATTTTCTCCTTGCTCCGGCGAGTGCCTGAAGTCAGTTTTGAGGAGGACTCCAAGTAGCAATATGTCTGAATTCTGGCGAAGTTAGAGACTAGTAGAACGGCTAATATTTATTTGTCATGTGCATGGCACTCTGGGGGATGCAAAGTTGAACTAGAGGTGATCTGATTCCTGTCACATGTCACAATTTAGGGTATGGGCATGTTCCTCTGAACATATGAGTCTAGTGTGAGTGGGGCAGACTGGTCAAATTGTGCTACTGTGTTCTAAGTGCCATGGGGGAATGTAGGTAATACTTGGATTTTTAAAATAACACTTTGAAGGCAGTGAGTCTATTGTCTTTCTAATTTAAACTGATCTGTATAAGCAATGGGCTTTCTGCATCTTTAGGTCTATATGCCATTAACAAAAATCGAGTGGGACTGGTAAACTCATCTGTATGTCATTCCCTTATTAAGTCAGAAAATATTCTTTGATCTCCCACACAGGAACAGTCACTGTGCCTGGTGTGTTAGGCACCGGGGACATTGCTGTGAATAAAAGAGATTAAATCCCTGCTCTCACAATGCCCTTTCATTTGTGCATGAAACACAGATGCTAAATAACTATAATGTCAGATTTTGAAAAATATAATGACAGAGGAGAGTGATGAGATGCAGAACCACCGGGGGGACTGGGGGTGAGTCACTTTAGGTAGGCTGATAAGGAGAGGCCTCCCTAAACACGCGGCGTTAGACCCGAGGCTTGAGGGATGAGAAGGAGCTGCTCCTAGGAGAGCTTAGAGGAAGAGCCTTCCATTCAGAGGGGGGCAGAAGTAAGACCCCTGAGGTGGGACAGGGCTATGTGTGAAGAACAGGGAAGCCAGCATAGCTGAGCCTAGTGGGGAGGAGAGTGAGAGGGGTCACAAAGATAGAGCATGTAAGATCATATGGGCCATGCACAAGAGTTAGAATTTGATTCTAAGACGAACAAGGGGAAGTCATCGTGGTTCTGTAAGTACAAGATTGACAGAATCTGATTTATATTTTCAAAGGATCATTGCTGTAAAAAGAAGGGGTTTTAAAGGGAGTAAAATAAATGACTTAATGATCTTTGAGATCACTACTACACATGCGTTTCCATTTATGATAACACAGTTCAGCAGACGTGTGTTGGGTAACCTCTATGTGCCAAGCATGGTGCAGGAGTAAGAAGCTGGTGCTGCTGGACTGAATCAACAGTATTACTGACATTTTCTACAGGGACATGATGGCCATATTTTTCAAAATTGATTTCTTCATTCATTTTCAATTTCCTTTTCATGATTAGCTAAATCCAAAGCAAATGTTTGGGGTCCTTTTAACCTATTCACCTCAAACCCTCTTTCTCTTTCTGAGCAGACCTGTAATTTCCCAAAGTAGTGCGTGGCTCTGGCATATAGTACTTATTCTGAAGAAGCAGGTTCTGCTGGGGGTTCATGCTTGAGTCCATTTTTCTTATCTTCCTCAAATGGCCGAAGTTAACTGATTTGAAAGGGCCTCATTTTAAATTACATTCATTCAGTGAAAACAGAAATTAACACTTAGAGACATCTATATGCTAATGATTGTAGCTCAGGGAATTCACTTCTAACCTTTTCAAAAGGCACTGGTAAAGAGCCATTTCACTTGAAAGCAACTTAGTAAAACTGGTAGATTAATTAAATACCATAAAATTTCTTTAAAAATCTTTATTTCATTTATCATTTATGCTATTTTTTTCTTTTTTATGTGAGTTACCTTGGCTCAGATTGTGCCTTCTAGAACATATTATTTAGCAGATTATTTGACATGAATAATGCAAAATCCAGAGTGATAATGCAATGCCATGAGTTTGGAAGATAGTAAAAGAACAAAAGACAAACAAAGGAAATCTGTTCATCAAGACCACTGTTAGCTTTGAGCAAAATTTTTCTTTTAAAGTGCCGTTTGTTTTGCCAGTGAAGCCCTGAGTGAGGGCACAAGCCCAGTCTTGGTGGATGAAGTTGGGGTGCAAAGCTTCACTTGCCCCTTCAGTGCCATGCACTTGCACAGTGAGCAGATTGAACAGATTACAGTACATCTTTTAGGGCTCTGTGTCTCATCTCTGCATCTTACTTATTTGTATTTACTTGGCTTTATCTGTGATTTCAGGTCTTTATGTTATCAGGGACATACAGGCTTTTCCCTAGCCTACCTACATCCTGAAGAGTGAAATCTGCTCAGGATTACGGAGTAGGATGAATTTTGTTGAACTGCATGAAGGAAGATCTTATGCCTAAGCAGGGAAGCCCTTTCAAAAGGATAGATTAAGTCAAAGTGATGTGTTATTTTCACACCCAGCATTTTTTTTCTATCTTCTGAATAAATAGCAATAGTTTAGAACATGGGGTTGTAAAGTCAGGTGTGCTTGTGAATCTGAGTTTCACCTGTCATTTACGGGTTGTATAATGTTGAACATGTTATTAAACTCTTGGAAATTCAGTTTTCTCATCTGTAAAATAGGAACAATAATACCTACTGGGAGAATTAAATGAGGAAATACAAGCCAAGTGCTTGGTAAAACGCTAGGCACAGAGTAAGTGCTCAGTAGAGGGTACTGTTTGAAGTGCAGGGGATGAATTTAAAAAAGAAACAAGTGGAAATTTTGCTGCTTTTAGAAAATTGCTGCTCTGGAAAATGATCCCCAAATTAAGCTGAAATAAGGGCACTCAGATACCTAAGTCGGCAATGTCGTATGAAAGTGTTAGTCGCTCAGTTGTATCTGACTCTCTATGACCCCATGGACTGTGGCCTGCCAACTCTCCAGGCAGGAATACTGGAGTGTGTTGCCATTTCCTTCTCCAGGGGATCTTCTTGTACAAGGGATTGAACCCAGGTCTCCTGCACTGCAGGCAGATTTTTTACTGTCTCAGCCACCAGGGAAGCCCCTATGTTGTAGGACTCTTTGGTGAAATATTCTTTTGTCATGTTCATCTCATACTTTGTTTTTCCTTGACCCATGTCCTCAAAAGTAGCATTCTATAATAATCAAAAGGGATCATATCAGTAAATTAGTCCATGGTATGTTTATAACCCCTCTAGTTTTAAACTGTGAAATTGATTATGCTTTGACCTATATTTATACCCATGAAACCTTCAGCACAATCAAAATAATAAATATATCAATTACCCTTCAAAGTTTCATTGTGCGTTTCTGCAATCTCTCTTTTTTACCCTCCCATCCTCACCCCGACCAAGCCCCTTCCCATCCCCAGACAGTCAGTGATATGCTTTTTTTCACTATAGATTAGTTTGCACTTTCTAGAATTTTATATAAATGAAATCATATAGCATGTGCTCTTTCTTTTTTTTTTGGTGTTTTGTTCTGGCTTCTTTCATTTAGCATAATTATTTTGAATTTTATTTTTGAGGTAAGCATTTTTACCTCAGCAAAGGCATTTTTCTATCCAAACAGGATTCTTGTTGTTGTGTCTATTAATAATTTATTCCTTCTTTTTGCCAAGTACTACTTTATTCTATATTTATACCACAATTTACTTATCCATTCAATAATAAATGTTGATAAGCATTTGGATCATTTCCAGGTTTCAACTGTTACAACTAAATTTGCTATGAAGATTCAAATACAAGTCTCTGTATGGACATATGCTTCCCCTTTTCTGGCAGAAATATGTAGGAGTGGAATGACTAGATCATACAGTAAGTGTATGTTTAATTTTTGTCGTTCTGTTTCCAAAGCGTTTGTACCATTTCATACTCATCAGCATATGAGTTGCAGCCGTGCCATTCCTTTACCAATAGTGAGTCAGCTTGGACTTTTTAATTTTACTCACTTAAAGAGTGATACAGTGGCATCTTACTGTGATTTTAATTTACTTAATGACTATCAGGTGCCTTTTTGACATCCTTTATCCTCTTTGGAGAAGTGACTATTCAAATATTTTGCTCCACTCAAATTGAATTATTAATGATTTTGACAATTATTTATATATTTTGGATACAAATCCTGTAACAGAAATGTGATTTGCAAATATTTTTTCCTGCTGTGGCTGCCTTTTCATTCTATTTGTGATGTCTCTGAAGGGACATTTAATTTTGATGAAGTTTAATTTATCATTTATCAATTTATCACACATGATCCATGGATCTTTGCCTAAGTGGAGGTAATGAAATGTTTCTATTTTTCTCTCTAGAAGTTTTATGGATTTCAGCTCAGTTCAGTCACTCAGTTGTGTCTGACTCTTTGCGACCCCATGAACTGCAGCATGCCAGGCCTCATTGTCCATCACCAACTCCCGGAGTCTACCCAAACTCACGTCCATCGAATCGGTGATGCCATCTAACCATCTCATCCTCTGTCATCCCCTTCTTGTCCTGCCTTCAGTCTTTCCCAACATCAGAGTCTTTTCAAATGAGTCAGCTCTTCACATCAGGTGGCCAAAATATTGGAGTTTCAGCTTCAACATCAGTCCTTCCAATGAACACCCAGGACTGATTACATTTAGGATGGACTGGTTGGATCTCCTTGCAGTCCAAGGGACTCTCAAGTGTCTTCTCCAACACCACAGTTCAAAAGCATCAATTTTTCTGCACTCAGCTTCCTTTATAGTCCAACTCTAAAATCCATACATGACCACTGGAAAAATCATAGCCTTCACTAGACAGACCTTTGTTGACAAAGAAATGTCTCTGAATTTTAATATGCTCTCTAGGTTGGTCATAACTTTCCTTCTAAGGAGTAAGCGTCCTTTAACTTCATGGCTGCAATCACCATCTGCAGTGATTTTGGAGCCCCCCAAAATAAAGTCAGCCACTGTTTCCCCATCTATTTGGCATGAAGTGATGGGACTGTATGCCATGATCTTAGTTTCCTGAATGTTGAGTTATAAGCCAACCTTTTCACTCTCCTCTTTCACTTTCATCAAGAGGCTCTTTAGTTCTTCTTCACTTTCTGCTATAAGGGTGATGTCATTTGCATATCTGAGGTTATTGATATTTGTCCCAGCAATCTTGATTCCAGCTTGTGCTTCTTCCAGCCCAGCATTTCTCATGATATACTCTGCATATAAGTTAAATAAGCAGGGTGACAATATACAGCCTTGACATACTCCTTTTCCTATTTGGAACCAGTCTGTTGTTCCATGTCCAGTTCTAACTGTTGCTTCCTGACCCGCATACAGGTTTCTCAGGAGGCAGGTCAGTGGTCTGGTATTCCCATTTCTTTCAGATTTTTCCACAGTTTATTGTGATCCACACAGTCAAAGGCTTTGGCATAGTCAACAAAGAAGAAATAGATGTTTTTCTGGAAGTCTCTTGCTTTTTCGATGATCCAGCGAATGTTGGCAATTTGATCTCTGCTTCCTCTGCCTTTTCTAAAACCAGCTTGAACATCTGGAATTTCATGTTTCACGTATTGCTGAAGCCTGGCTTGGAGAATTTTGAGCATTACTTTACTAGCATGGAGATGAGTGCAATTGTGCGATAGTTTGAACATTCTTTGGCATTGCCTTTTTTCGGGATTGGAATGAACACTGACTTTTTCTAGTCCTGTGGCCACTGCTGAGTTTTCCAAATTTCCTGACATATTGAGTGCTGCACTTTCACAGCATCATCTTTCAGGATTTGAAATAGCTCAACTGGAATTCCATTACCTCCACTAGCTTTGTTCATAGTGATGCTTCCTAAGGCTCACTTGACTTCGCATTCCAGAATGTCTGGCTCTAGGTAGTGATCATACCATCGTGATTATCTGGGTCATCAAGATCTTTTTTGTATAATTTTTCTGTGTATTCTTGCCACCTCTTCTTAATATCTTCTGCTTCTGTTAGGTCCATACCATTTCTGTCCTTTATTGAGCCCATTTTTGCATGAAATGTTCCCTTGGTATGTCTAATTTTCTTGAAGAGGTCTCTAGTCTTTCTTATTCTATTGTTTTCCCCTATTTCTTTGCACTGATCACTGAGGAAGGCTTTCTTATTTCTCCTTACTATTCTTTGGAACTCTGCATTCAAATGGGTGTCTTTCCATTTCTTCTTTGTTTTTTGCTTTTCTTTTCACAGCTATTTGTGAGTCCTACTCAGACAACCATTTTGCTTTTATACATTTCTTTTTCTTGGGGATGATCTTGATCCCTGTCTTCTGTACAATGTCACGAACCTCCATCCATAGTTCATCAGGCACTGTGTCTATCAGATCTGTCCCTTAAATCTATTTCTCACTTACATTTAGGTTTTACATTTTAGTGTATGATACATTTTGAGTAAAAATGTTCATTTGCTGAGACATCAATGCTCATCTTTTTTGGATATGAATATTCAATTGTCACTGTACCTTTTGTTGAGAAGATTATTCTTTTGCACTTGATTGCCTTTGTACCTTTGTCAAAAATCAATTGATCATATTTGGATGGATCTACTTCTGGACTCTCCATCTTGCTCCATTTATCTATTTTTAGGGATGTATTATTTTATGTAACCTTTTAATTCTCAAAGCAGTTTGCTGAGTTCCGTTCTATCAGTCTCTTCCTCCAACTCTGTAGTTCAACTAGAAAATCAGTTTAACTTTCTCTTTTAGTGAAATTTATCCAAGGTGAATTTAGCCAGTGATTTAAAATGGATCTAAGTACTCTCTCTATCCTTTGACAGTTTTGCTTCATTTTAATTTTTATGTTGTTTGTGTTTTTGGTGGTGGTGGGGGGAAGGTTGTGTGATGAAAATACCTTAACAAATTGTTTTATATTGCATACAAACCTATAGAAATTAGCGTGAATCATCAAATCGCTCAAGATGGGGTGGGGAGTCACAGAGGAAGAATCAAATGAAGAACCTAAAGTAAATGCTAAACCCTTTCTAAAGGATTCCTGTTAATGAATGTGTCCATTGCTAAATTATAGCTCATTTTCCTCCATCCTCTGCAATACACAGAGAAGGAAAATGTTCACTTTTGCTTTAGACATTCTCAAAAGCAAAGGCAGACCAGAAATCCCAGGACAAGATCCAACTGAGCCTGCTTGAGAACAGAGCTTTCTCAGGTAGGATTCCACTTGTAAATCCCAGCTGTCAAGCTGTGACGGATAGTCTCAGAAGAGGAAAGAGCCAGTCTAAGGGAGGAGTCAGGAGAGTGTGTGTTGCTAAGTGTAAGGCCACCGAAGGCGGTTATCAGCCCTTTAATAAGTCCAAGCTGATTGGTGAGCTCCCTGTTGATGCTAATGAGGCTATTTTTATACTGATAGCTATATTATTCCCAGCAATTGTCATGGTTACATGGACAAAAGGAGAAGGCGAATGATAAACTTTCTGAATAAAGGAGATGGCATGAAATTGGAATCATTTAATCATTTATTCTAACAACAAAAACAGATCCTTTCTAAGGTGAGTTAATGAACTCTGTTTTACCCTGGAGGCTGTAATCCTCCACTGACACCAGTCTCCTCATCTGTTCAAATGAGAGGGTTGGACTAGATGGTCTCTAAGGTCCCTTCCAGCACTGAAAGTTCTATGAATCTGTGATTACTTAATGTTTTTCTCAGTGGCTGGAGGTTTTGCATTCCTCTATGTAGGAACAAAGGGGACTTTTAACTTGGAAAATTTGAATTTTGTTTGCATCACAAGCTGTATTTCAAAAGAAAGAAAAAAATGGAGATGTTTGAGTAAAAGAAATTGGTCTCTAATATACTTTAGACCATGTATAATAACCTATTACTGTACCATAACCTGTAGTAAGCTTATTCAGAGATAGGTCATGGGGATTGGGAACGGAAGTGTGAAAAGTCTTCTGTGTGTGTGCTAAGGTGCTTCAGTTGTGTCCGAGTCTCTGTGACCCTGTGGACCGTAACTCACCAGGCTCCTCTGTCCTTGGGATTCTCCAGGCAAGAATACTGGAGAGGGTTGCCATGCTCTCCTTCAGGGGATCTTCCTAACCCAGAGATCAATCCTGCATCTCTCATGTCTCCTGCATTCGCAGGTTGGCTCTTTACCACTAGTGCCACCTGGGAAGCCTCCCAAATCCTGCTGCTGCTGCTGCTGCTGTTAAGTCACTTCAGTCGTGTCCGACTCTGTGCGACCCCACAGACGGCAGCCCACCAGGCTCTGCCGTTCCTGGGACTCTCCAAGCAAGAACACTGGAGTGGGTTGCCATTTCCTTCTCCAATGCATGAAAGTGAAGTCGCTCACTCGTGTCCGACTTGTAGCGACCCAATGGACTGCAGCCTACCAGGCTCCTCCGTCCATGGGATTTTCCAGGCAAGAGGACTGGAGTGGGGTGCCATTGCCTTCTCCACCCAAATCCTGCTAGTTCTGGTTAAAGGTGCAATTTCAAATTTATGATAGATGACTTCTCTCAAGTATAGTATGATATCTGTGCTAATTCTACTCCATTTTCAAAATGGTTCTCAAGCATAATTTGGCAGCATGCTTGAAACTAACAGGTAGATGTGTTCTTTTCTTACCATTGTCAGAGTTGTGCCAGACCAAATCAGGGTGCTCATCTCTCAACTTGAGCAGACCCTATGGAGACATTAAAATAATGCATCAGAATACTCTCAGACAGGAATCTGCAAGAATGCGATTGAGGTTATTATATATCTGGGCCAAAAATGGGTAGGATTTTATTCTATCATGTTTGCATATCATAGAATCAATAGAGAATGATCATAGTGCTAAAAATCAACTACCTGAAACTGTTTGCAGATATTCTCCTATTTCTATTTATAGACTCACCTACATTTCTTCCAGCCTACTTACTAGTTTAGGGAAAAGGCCCTAATGTTTAGAGTCTATGCATACAGTTTTAGCCTTAGCATAGAGATCTTTGGTAGCCCTGTCCTCCAGGAACTTACAGTCTACTTGGAGAGAGGAGACCTGATTAGCAGTACATGATAATAAGTGTCCTGAGGGGTGGAGATTGGGATCAGAGGAGAGGACATGTTCATACTTTAGGCTCTTGGTGCCACCTTATACCAAGTACTGGGCATAACATGGGATTCCCAGGTGGTGCTGGTGGTAAACCACCTGCCAGTGCAGGAAACATAAGAGATGCAGGTTTGATCCCTGGTCAGGAAGATCCTCTGGAGGAGGGCATGGCAACCCACTCCAGTATTCTTGCCTGGAGAATCCCATGGACAGAGGAGCCTGGCAGGCTACAGTCCATGGGGTCACAAAGAATTGAAAATGACCGTAGTAACTTAGCATGCATGCACAGGCATAGCACACACTGTGAAAAAAGATCGTATCATTTCTATCCTATGGATTAAAAAACTGAGTCTCAGGTATTAAGAAAAGAAGCACAAAAGCTGTGGTTGCGTATCTACTAAACATTTTTATCTGGGGTTTGAATCCTGGTTCGTCTGATGCCAAGGCTTGTCTATTTCCTCAGCACATAGCAAACAGGTTTCACCTGCCAGTACTGTGATGCGACCACCAGGAGGATTGATTGAGAAAGTTTGTGTGTGTGTATCTAAGACCAGAGGGAAGTACCTTGGTCTTTTGTACTGTGATGGAGCATGGCTTCTTGAAATTTCCCATTCTTGCCCCGGCATCTGCTGGCCAAATGAGTAACACACACCTCAATTACTGAAGAATGAAAAGAAAGCTTTTTAGCAGAGTATGCATGTCCAGGGAAGTTTTCTTTAAAAAGCTGGGAGATAAGCCAGCTTTGCTAAATGGATAGAAGAATGTGGACAGTGGACTGAAAGCAAATCAGTACTCCAAGAGTTTGAGAAGTGGAGCAAAAGCGAGCAGACTTTTAAAGCAAAGTGTGTAGTTTCTACGAAGCTGAGACACTTGCCTTCATGCCTGTATTAACCGTGGGGTGATGAAATAAAGGCAGATTATTTAAACGAGTTCAAAGCCCTTTCGCATTTACATTGCTTGAACAATTTTTCTGTGTTTCATTAGTTGCCAATAAGTTATCCCTTTGTTTCTGTGTTTGGTTTTATGGATTCTATTGTTGGAATGATGAGAGCACAGGGAAACCATGTAATGACAGGGGGAAGCACTTGCTGGAGGAAAGAAAAAGCACTTTGAAGCACTGGGGCTCTCAGGCTCCATCTGGGCACAATGCCAGCTTTTCTCTAGCAGAAGAACTTACCACAGAAACAGCTGGCAGTGGCTACATTTAACCTGTAATAAAGACGACTCAGCACACTAATCAATGATTTAATAATTGTATCAGTGAAACAGATTATTGGATTGGTTTCGGGGGATTCAAGCCTCCCTCTGCAGTTAGATGCTGGCTTTCAGAATGGCCTCACCTTCTTCAATAGACTCACACATTTCCCTCCAGTGTTTTTATTTTAAGACTTTCCTGGTTACAACTATTTTACCAAAATATATTGGAACATCATATAACCCTTAGACGGGTGTTTATTGACACTTACAGAAGCTCTAGGAAATTCCAGTGATTGAATA
Source organism: Odocoileus virginianus (assembly GCF_023699985.2). Classification (NCBI taxonomy): domain Eukaryota; kingdom Metazoa; phylum Chordata; class Mammalia; order Artiodactyla; family Cervidae; genus Odocoileus; species Odocoileus virginianus. Next base: position 25,125,625 of record NC_069686.1, read on the forward strand.
GAGCCTCTCCCCACTCTGTCCATCTAGGTTTGTAGAATCTGTCCCTGGCGGGCAGGACTGTCCCCTTGGGGGTCGTAGAACATCTTTTCCTCAAAAGAGTTGAGCTGCTGTTTCCCAGGGTGCATCATAGTTCGTCTGGTTGAGGGGGTTTTGTTTGAGTACAGATTAGGTTCCATTGCATTTTGGGTTTTCTTTACTCTCTCCTTCTTTCTCTTGTGAGGTATTCTCAAACTCAGTCCGGGTTTTTTTCAGTCATGAGTAGAGTTTTCTATAGAGGCTCTGGGTGACTTTTTTTCTCTCCATTTACCAGTGGTCAAATGAACAAACGCAAAAAATGTAGGCACACTCATCCTTCGCTTGTCCCGATGTGCAGAGCAGGCTCCAGGCACACAGTGTAGTGTGGAGTGGCTGGTTCCAGGGATGTTCTTATGATCACACTGCGGCCAGTCCCTCTTCAAGCAGTTCTCATAGCACTTTTTTACCATATCTTCTTCGTCTCATGCAAAATGATCTAATGGTCTATCATCTAGTCTCTCCCATGTGAGTTCAACCTCACAGATTTTAGGAATCGAAGCATTAATGATATTAGATCAGTTAGAATAAGGTCTTCCTTGGTGGCAAGCCTATCATGACATTTGGGTTTTAGGAGGCAAATCGTAAGTGGTAAACGTCACTGTGTATCCAGTTCTATTTGTAGGTAGATATGAGTCAGACAAGGACTCAGATATTAAAAAAAAAAAAAGAATCAGGACCTTGTGCCCACCAGCAAATATTATAAAGAGGCTTAAAATTTTATGAAAGATATGCTCTGGGTCCCCTTCCCAAAACCAGGTTCCAGGGATTTGTTAAATAAACCACACTCCTGCAGTCCTGGGATCAGGCTGCCTGGCCTCAATTGCTGGTGATTCCCTTTATAATTTGAGCATTTTTTTTTTTTTTGTCTGTTATGTTCAACTGTGGATCCTAATGCCCAAATATAAAAGTCTCACTCCACATTCTGATATGTATAATGACCCCAGGCATATTTTCCATATCTGGAAGTATATTTGTGTTCTATTATTTTAAAAACACACTCTGCTATCATTCTCCTCATCTTTGGTTTATCCTGGGTCCCACTAATTAAGGGCCTAATCTGCAAGAAGATTGTGTCACTTTTGAGAGTATATGCATTTTAATAGGTTTGCTTAAGGCCTGAAACAGATTCAAGACACAGAGGATTGAGTCGATAATGGTGGGATTTCAGGCAGTTTGACAGGTATTGAGGGATATACTTTTGGCCAGAGGCCCTGCCTCACTCCATTCAAATTTCACAAAATAAGCAGTTGTCTACTCCATAAGCAAATGGGCAATATCCTTTTCTTCTTTTTTTTTTTCTTCATAATTTTGACATAAGCTGTGCAGTAGAAAGAAGGTACTGACTGGTAGTATCCATTATGTATAGGGACCAATTTTATTAAGGATCTAGAAAATCCCTCCCTTGGTGGCATATTTAGAAAGTACTATTGGCATCCTGTCCCTCTGTGTTACCAGTGAATGACATGTCAATGTCTTGATGCCTGATCTTAATTATTCACTCTCTGCCATTTCCAGAGCCCTGAGATGACTTTTGTCTGTGCTGACACATGGAATATAGCAAAGAGCATTAGTGGATTCCAAATGTGACTAGGAAAATAAAGAACAGAAATTATATGTGTATTTATAAAAATATACATGTATACACACATACCTACATGTATATATGTACACAAATATATATGTATATACATATGTGTATATATGCATATTATTGGTTGATCATAAAATCAATTTAGTGGCATCCAACATATATAGGAAGAGCATCATACTGTTCATACATGTAAGAAACCACAGTGACTTTTCTTTCCTGACCATCTCCCAGAGAGCAAACTGGAGTATGTAAAAGTTATCTATTAAATATTCATGCCGTGTTTTCTATTACATAATTTGTAGAGCATTCTTTTGAGGGTAAACTAAGGTGATAGAAAATATTTTGAAGATGATAAATTGTAAACTGAAAAATATATGTCATTATAATGACAACTATGATGATTTTCATGTCATTCATTTGGTCTCAAGTTTTAGATTGCAACTTCCTAGGCAGCAGGGCTAATGTAGTTGGATTTTCACTGTGAGTACCAAAGTGGCACAAATGATGAAAAAAGCTCAAAGACAGTGAAGCCTAGAGAACAATGAATGCCAAAGAGCTTCTGTGTTATTCCCAACTCTCTGCTAACAAATTATGCCTTGAGCAAATTGTTTAATATCACTGAGACTTTGTATCCTTATCCTTCAAATGAAGGAGTGGATCAACCAGTATTCCATCTAGATCAGATTTTAAGAGATCCTTGAAAGAACTTAAAAAAAAATATATATATGAAGCTGATCAGGAAAAAATGCTACTACAAAGTCTTTCAATCTGACAAAGTTTTCAAATTGGCATATATTTTTCAGTTTACAATTTATCATCTTCAAAATATTTTCTAATCTATCACATTAATTTATCCTCAAGAGAATGCCCTACAAATTATGTAAAAAATTAGCCTTGGTCCAGGTCCCATAACATGATAGGCTGCAAAAATATAACAAAGCTGAAATGTTTTCCAGAAATTGTTTTAATGCCAAGAGGCTGTTATCAGTTGAATTGCTGCCAAGACATTATAATGTGTGGGAAGATCCAGTATAAAATAAGAACACAAACAAAAACAAAAGCTTGGAGGGAAATCTTTTGCTGCTCGGTGAATTTTTGTTGTCAGTCTGATTTATCTGACTATAAGACAGTAGTAAATAAGTTTTTTCTTTCTTTAAATTTTTTCCTTTCCCTTCTTACCTTCCCTCCAAAGCCCTATTCCTGGTAGGAAAAATGGAGTCAATAAAATCAATGTTCAAAGGTAATTTGGAATGGTAGAAACCATTTCAGGTAGTTGTCAAAAGCCTTCTGAGAACTCTTTTTTAGGCATTCTCACCACTTGTGGAAGTTGAAAGAAAAACAACAAAAAGAAACTCAAGTGGGAAATGCATCTTCAGCAGCCTCCTACTAGGAAGCCATAGCTGTTCCACACTGTGTGCCCATGTTATTTATCAAACTATGACCGCGTTTGGATTTTCCTTGGATATGGTGGCATTCTGTAAGCCGTGTACAACTTTTATGTTTTCTCCATTTTAAAACTGTCTTGCTAAATTAACTGGATTAAATTAGTTGTAGAATAAACATATTCCTACATCTCTAAAGGTCTTAATAAAGGTCTAAAGGTGATGTTTGAACCTCTCCTCCCATCTATGTTGGTGAAAAGCAATGCAAACTGAGGGAAGAGCATGTGCAAAGGCCCAGAGGCATCTCTTGAGGCAGGTGAGTGCCTGGTTGGAGGAAGTGCAAGAAGACCAGAATAACTGGGGACAGTGAGAGACAGGTGGGGTAGTAGAGGATGATGAGGAGGATGAGAAGGGGTAGGTGGGTCTTGTAGGAATCTTTAGGCCATTGTGATGAAATTGGAGGTACTAGAGGATTTGGGCAGAGGGATGACTTCAACCAAGTGATATTGTAATGGGGGTATTTCTGGCAGTAAATAGAGAGGGACCTTAGGAGCCAGATAGAGTAATCTTAGGGAGTGGATAATCGTACCTTGGTAGTAGTGAAAGTGGTGAGAAATGGTCTGGATCTATTTTGACAGAGAGCTGACAAAAATCTGTTGGTGGATAGGATCAAGTGGTATGATAAAAAGAGGTAAGTCCAAGAAGATTCAGATATTATGGCCTGAGATGATGAAACTATGAAGTTTTCATCAACTGAGATGGGAGGAACAAGAATTTGTGGGTGCAAGTTTTTGACTCCCATATAAGAAAGAAATGTTTTGTAAACACTATATCAGTACAGTTGTGTTGGATAGCAATTTTCCTTCTATTTAAATTTAAGAAAGGAGATTGAGAAAAGGGGAAAAAATGTAGGACTAGCCCATTCTATTGATTTCATCTATTCATTCATTCATTCTTTCAATTAATATGTACTGTAAACTCTTATGCATTTAAAGCTAGATACTAGGTGCTGATAGATGTAGCTGCTGCTGCTGCTGCTAAGTCACTTCAGTCGTGTCCGACTCTGTGCGACCCCATAGACAGCAGCCCACCAGGCTCCCCCATCCCTGGGATTCTCCAGGCAAGAACACTGGAGTGGGTTGCCATTTCCTTCTCCAATGCATGAAAATGAAAAGTGAAAGTGAAGTCGTTCAGTCATGTCCAACTCCTAGCAACCCCGTGGACTGCAGCCCACCAGGCTCCTCCATCCATGGGATTTTCCAGGCAGGAGTACTGGAGTGGGTTGCCATTGCCTTCTCTGGAGAGAGGTAGAAAGGTATTCAAATGTGAATTATGCTATCAGAATGCATATAATTTTCTATTTAAACTGATAGAGGGTGGAAATGTGTGTCACTAACACAAGTAAGGTGTCCTGGTCTTTGGGTATACATGAATGATTATGAGAGATAACATGTGAGATAGCCTTATAAATTGGTTAGAACTTTATATTCCAGGAGGAAACTTGTTACATCAATAGAGCCAGAAAGCCCATAGGAGAGGGAAATAATTGAAAAAAAAAATTATTAATGACTTTGTGTGATTGTTAAAAGTAATCTGAAAAAACAGTCCAAATCAACCTTTTTCAAGATGTTCTGCATATTAAGACCTAATGTTCATTTCTTGTAATGAATTTATTTATCTCATATGCATCTGGCATGCAACTAGCCTCCTTGGGAGTATTAAGTCAATTGTTCCATGGTTGAAGAAGGCTGAGCTAGTCTGTACGGGTTCTAAATTCAAGGTTATATTTAATTAGTACAAAATATCTCAGCTTCTTGTCAAACTTTCACATCTAACTCAGAAAGCAAATAAGATGGGTGGTGGACCTGATGTCTGGCTGAGTTTGATAGCAGGTAAGAGGCTATGTAGGTAAGTGAAAATAGCAAAAGAAATAAAAGACATTTCTCTTACTCTTGAGGATCCTATAATCTAATTGGGAGGATAAATACAAGGACAAGTAAATGAGAATAGCTTTACAGCATCATCTAAATGTGGTCCAGTGATATCATAGTCTGAGTGTGGACAAAGGGGAGGGTAGTGATTTGCATTAAAGAATAATCGAGGCTGTCTGGGTGGAAGCAGAGAGGATATCCTTGAGGATCTGAATCTTAAGAGAATATTGGCAAGTCATTGATTAATCCATTTAAAAAAATTGATGTTTGAGTGGGGATTTTATGAGCTAAACAATTGAGACTCTATAGAAATGCTGATATTCAGAGGGCTTTCCTTGATTTTCAGAAAATACCTTCACATACAAAAATTTGTGCTTCTCAAGTCTGCTGGATTTTCCTCTCCCAAAGGCTGACATCTGTCTAATACTCGGGTTGTGAAAAATGTCTCCTCTGGTAGGCTCTTTTCATTGACAGTTATAAAATTTCCTTTTGGAAATCACTGAGTACTATCTTCCTAAAAGGAATGCTCTAATATGATGAAAACATCTAAGGAAGTGCAAGCTCCCATCAAGACAAATTCCCCACCCCTAGTGTGTGGATAAATGACTGATAACCCCTTTTCTCTCCAAATGGGGGACTTGGCAAGGGATTTTGAGGTACTACTGTCTGGACTCAGCAGGGCGCTTGAACCTTGGTGCTCTCCAAGCCAGTCTGGACACATCGTAAACACATCCAGAGAGTAGGAAATCACACTGTATTTTTCCAGCACCCCTTTGTGGAATACGTTGCCAAAACCCACAGTTTGTACTGTAACATCTCTAGGTGAAATGTGAAAGGGCAGGAGCTGGTGCAGGTTGTGATGCTTTCTGAAGGCACATGGAGGGAGGCTGGACTAATGTGACAGCACCCGTGTTACCTGAGCAGGGCACAGTGAAATATCACATAAGTGATGCCAAGCATTTAATGAGTCGGGACTGAAAACTTAAATTAGCTTGTAAGGCTTATTATTTTATGTTTTGTTCATTATATTTTCTGCTCAGTCTCTGTGGATGTTCTGCATTTTCATCATCAAATGACTGTCTGGTTATTTTTGTCAAACAAGAAGCCTGAAACCATCAAGTCTGAGTGCAGAGACAGTCTGCCCGCTCTGTCAACAGGATGAAAGTGAGTCTCAGGCTTTTTTAATTACAAGGATAACATGTTCGCTCATCTAATAATGAAGATGGTTAGCAATTTTAAATTTTAATAATCAATTACTGAAAGTAATTCTCCATTAAACCACAAGAGAGCCATTAAATCTCAAAAGATGGAACATGCTGTATGTAACAGTAGCAAATTTTCTATTTTTAAATATCATTAGGGAATATCTGATTGTTTCATTTCTCTGCATTTCTTTTACCTTTTTCCTCATGCAGACCATCTCATTTTCCACAGGAAGACAGCACATGATCTTATAAATAATAAAAGAAAACCCTTGCAAGACTTTATCCAGGGGTGTGAAATATGTGCTAAGAATGTAATTTATTTCAGTCTGGCATATTTTGACTGAATAATAAGGAAGGTGACTAATTAATATTATACTATGCTGTGGGCAAGGCAGCACAGTGGGCTAAATTCCTGCTCCTTTCACCTCTGGAGACTGCCATGCCAGCCTTAGAGGAGCCACAACTGCTAAGCACGGTGTGGGGGAGGGGAAGAGATGGCATAAGATGTCTTTTCCTGGCTGTGGAGACCCCTGTCCATATTCTAAAACCACCCTGAGCATCAGCTTCTTCTCTGCAGAGATGGGGGAAAAGACAAATGATTGCTACTTGAGTATGGCAATTTGGCTGACTTCTGTGTCAAGGGGAGATAACTCCCTGACAGCTCCAGCTGTCCTGCTCTAGCCAGGTTCAGCCAGCTCGCTTTCATCTGCTTAAATATTTGGAAATAAATGGAATAAAAGAAAAGGTGTGTGTGAGAGACAGAGAGAGAGAGAGAGAGAGAGAGAGAGAGAGAGAGAGAGAGAGAATGCTTTTAGGTAGAAGATTGGATAAGGTTGGGAGCACCATAATGAGATGACCAGAAACAGTGAATTATTTAGAATCAAATTAGCCTAGGTCTCCACTTGGTGCAGTTGATTCCATTTTTGCACTATCCAGAGCTCACAGAGTAGAAAGGTACTGGGCTTTATTTCTAAGGCATTTGATTAGCTTTCAGATAATGGGATGATCACTTTGAATCTAACCAGTTGTTCTACACTGGGCACTACCCCCACCATATGGTCTGTGGGTTTGAAAGAACATGAGTACCATAAGCAACAAATCCAGAGATGAGGTTTCTATCATCTTGATTGTTTTCCTGGTGGGAAATGTGCCTGTGTTATGAACTGTACTAGCCTTTCCAGGGAGCAGTCTCTTGCTTCCCTCAGAAGGATTAAAACAGAAACCCTGCCAAGACAGGTGGCTGGGGATGGGTAAGGTTTCACTGCACTGATAATTAAGCTGTAGTTCCTTTGCATTTGTTCATAGAAAACTTTAAGTTTCTGAATATTGGAGGGTTTCTGTCTCTCTCTCATTCTACTACTTGGACTTGGATCATTGCTAGCACAATGGCCAGGGAGATGTTGGTTTGGTGGCGATAAGAGAATGCTGACTCTCAATATAAATTTTACTCTCAGGTAAAATTGGAAGTTGACCCCAACACATTGAAGAAAAAGAACGACTACCCCAGACTGGTGGGTGGCAGTTTCAGTAAGCTAGGAAACTTATATCTGAGGTTTGTGTTGATTGCAAGATGAGTAGGTCTCTGCATCCACCTGCTGGAATCCTAGGAATTTATAGAGAGGACTGAATGGGCTTCAGTCTCTCCCTCAGGCCAGGCAGTCTCAGGAACACCTTGCTTTCCCAAAGCTGTGTCCTCCTCAGAGTGGCTCTGAGCACAGGAATGGTGGGCAGAATATACGTTCCAAGGATAAGGGCAGGAGTAAGGAGTTTCAATTGCTGGGGACCAGTTCTGGGATCAACTTGTGGTCATGTCCTCTTTGTTGACCTCCACAAACAAAGAAATACAGTCCACACTGGATAATTTTGACCTTTGTAAACACATGTAAGAGGTGACTTAGGAAGATAAGAAGAAACTATTTGTTGAAGTTCAGGTCCTCATGTAAATTCCAATTATCTAGTTATGATACCTGTTTACTATTTCTATGTGTAACTGGGTGTCAGAATGGTATATTTTTTAAACTTTCAAACATTTATTTAATTTCCCAGATTATTATCCAATCATGGATTATTATGAGTGAACTATGCCAGAGCTTTTTACTGTGTGGATCACGACAAACTGTAGAAAATTCTGAAAGAGATGGGAATACCAGACCACCACACCTGCCTCTTGAGAAATCTGTATGCAAGTCAAGAAGCAACAATTAGAATGGGACATGGAACAAGAGACTGGTTCCAAATAAGGAAGGACGTACATCAAGGCTGTATATTATCACCCTGATTATTTAACTTATATGCAGAGTACATCATGAGAAATGCTGGGCTGGATGAAACACAAACTGGAATGAAGATTGCTGGAAGAAATATCAATAATCTCAGATATGCAGATAACACCAGCCTTATGGCAGAAAGTAAAGAAGAACTAAAAAGCCTCTTGATGAAAGTGAAAGAGGAGAGTGAAAAAGTAGGCTTAAAAGCTCAACATTCAGAAAACTAAGATCATGGCATCTGGTCCCATCACTTCATGGCAAATAGATGGGGAAACAATGGAAACAGTGAGAGGCTTTATCTTTGAGGGGCTCCAAAATCACTGCAGATGGTGACTGTAGCTATGAAATTAAAAGACACTTGCTCCTTGGAAGAAAAGCTATGACCAACCTAGATAGCATATTAAAAAGCAGAGACATTACTTTGCCAACAAAGGTCCATCTAGTCAAAGCTATGGTTTTTCCAGTGGTCATGTATGGATGTGAGAGTTGAACTGTGAAGAAAGCTGAGTGCCTAAGAATTGATGCTTTTGAACTGTGGTGTTGGAGAAGACTCTTGAGAGTCCCTTGGACTGCAAGGAGATCCAACCAGTCCATCCTAAAGGAGATCAGTCCTGGGTGTTCATTGGAAGGACTGATGCTGAAATTGAAGCTCCAATACTTTGGCCACCTGATGTGAGGAACTGACTCATTTGAAAGGACCCTGATGCTGGGAAATATTGAAGGTAGGAGGAGAAGGGAATGACAGAGGATGAGTTGGTTGGATGACATCACTGACTCAATAAAAATGAGTTTGAGTAAACTCCGGGAGTTGGTGATGGACAGGGAGGCCTGGCATGCTGCAGTTTATGGGGTCGCAAAGAGTCGGACACGACTGAGCGACTGAACTGAACTGACATCTTATATCTCCTCATAAAAACTTAACATTATTGAGTGAATATAGCATTTTATGAAAAATTGCAAGGTTACAGAGTTAAGAGCTCCTACTTCTGAAGCCTCATGAGCCCTCTTTGAAAAGACCTATGTATTTTCTAACTGAGACAGAAAACCCCATCACCACTGTATGACATAGGCAAGTTTCAAGAACTAGAAATACTCTGAAAATCCTGTCTGTAAATACTGTTGAAAGAAATCCACATTAGTGGGCTAAGTTCTGCTTGATATCATACTGTGTTCCTATGTGTTCTTTCATATCCTATTTTCTGTACACACAAATCTGATCCTTCAAAAGGACACATAATAGGAAATATTGTGTTTTTTTTTTTTAAATTGCCCATCAGCAGATGAATGGATGAGGAAGCTGTGGTACATATACACCATGGAATATTACTCAGCCATTAAAAAGAATTCATTTGAATCAGTTCTAATGAGATGGATGAAACTGGAGCCCATTATACAGAGCGAAGTAAGCCAGAGAGATAAAGTCCATTACAGTATACTAACACATATATATGGAATTTAGAAAGATGGTAACGATAACCCTATATGCAAAACAGAAAAAGAGACTCAGATGTATAGAACAGACTTGTGGACTCTGGGAGAAGGCGAGGGTGGGGTGTTTCAGGAGAACAGCATCGAAACATGTATATTATCTAGGGTGAAACAGATCACCAGCCCAGGTTGGATGCATGAGACAAGTGCTCGGGCTTGGTGCACTGGGAAGACCCAGAGGGATAGGGTGGAGAGAGAGGTGGGAGGGGGGACCGGGATGGGGAATACATGTAAATCCATGGCTAATTCATTTCAATGTATGACAAAAACTACTGCAATGATGTAAAGTAATTAGCCTCCAACTAATAAAAATAAATGAAAAAAAATGCAAAAAAAAAATTATATTTAGAGACAAATTACAGCTCCTGATGCTGTGCGTTAGTGAAGCTGCTGTATGGGGAACATGTATTTACTTCTGTAATGGGTGTAAAAATAAGGTGACCCGAGGGCATAAATAATCTAGCTTCGTATTGTTTGCTAGCTTTGTCTGGGATGTTTTAAATTGGTTCTTGGGGTGCATGCAGGTAACTGAGCACCCTACACTGGGTCCTCGGATATTTGGTTTGCAGGTCAGGCTATAGATTCTCTCCCCTAGGAGTCTTGACTGTTTTGAAGTGGGAGAGAATCAACTTTTAGTGGTTTCCCTGAGGAATATCTGATATTCCATAGATAGCTGGAGGGCAAGGACAATGCCAAATCCCCCTTACCTCCCCAGCGGCATTTGGATTGTTCTCTAGAGGTGGATCATCGAAAATGCGAGAGTTTCAGAAAAACATCTACTTCTGCTTTATTGACTATGCCAAAGCCTTTGTGTAGATCACAACAAACTGTGGAAAATTCTAAAAGAGATGGGAATACCAGACCACCTGATCTGCCTCCTGAGAAAACTGTATGTAGGTCACGAAGCAACAGTTAGAACTGGACATGAAATAACGGACTGGTTCCAAATCAGGAAAGGAGTATGGTAAGGCTTTATATTGTCACCCTGCTTGTTTAACTAATATGCAGAGTGAAGTGAAGTGAAGTCGCTCAGTCGTGTCTGACACTTTGCGACCCCATAGATTGTAGCCTACCAGGCTCCTCTGTGTATGGGATTTTCCAGGCAATAGTACTGGAGTGGATTGCCATTTCCTTCTCCAGGGGATCTTCCTAACCCAGGGCTTGAACCCGGGTCTCCCGCATTGTAGACAGATGGTTTACCATCTGAGCCACCAGGGAAGTCCCTGATGCAGAGTACATCATGCAAAATGCTGGGCTGCATGAAGCACTAGCTGAAATCAAGATTGCCAGGAGAAATAACAATATCCTCAGATATGACATCACCCTTATGGCAGAAAGCAAAGAACTAATGAAAGTGAAAGAGGAGAGTGAGAAAGTTGGCTTAAAACTCAACATTCAGAAAACTAAGATCATGGCATCTGGTCCCATGACTTCATGGCAAATGGTGGGGAAACAATGGAAACAGTGACTGACTTTATTTTCTTGGGCTCCAAAATCACTGCGGATGGTGACTGTAGCTATGAAATTAAAAGACGCTTGCTCCTTGGAAGAAAAGTTATGACCAACCTAGACAGCATATTAAGAAGCTGAGACATTACTTTGTCAACAAAGGTCCACCTAGTCAAAGCTCTGATTTTTCCAGTAGTCATGTATGGATGTGAGAGTTGGACCATAAAGAAAGCTCAGCGCTGAACAGAGTTGATGCTTTTGAAATGTGGTATTGGAGAAGACTTTTGAGAATCCCTTGGACTGCAAGGAGATCCAAACAGTCCATCCTAAAAGAGATCAGTCCTGAATATCTATTGGAAGCACCAATGCTGAAGGTGAAGCTCCAATACTTTGGTCACCTGATGTGAGGAACTGATTCATTTGAAAAGACCCTGCTGCTGGGAAATATTGAAGGCAGGAGGAGAAGGGGACGACAAAGGATGAGATGGTTGGATGGTATCACTGATTCAATGGACATGAGTTTGAGCAAGCGCCAGGTGTTGGTGATGGACAGGGAGGACACCAGGCCTCCTTGTCCACGGGGTCGCCAAGAGTCAAACACGACTGAGCAACTGAACTGAACTGGAGGTCAAAAAAGGTCAGCGGTGGCATTGCTGAAGGCAGAATTGTATTCAACAGAGAAAGTGGCACAGTCAGCAGGGGGCCACTCTAGGGAATCCTCCAATGCTGTCTGGGAAGCAGAGAACAGAATAAGGTTGAAACCTAAGGGAGGTCCACTCTAACACCCCATGGAGGGATACAGAGGCAATCAGGTAAACTTGCTAGAGAGCTCAGGGCTAGAATCATAGCCAGCTGGAGGAAACATTTAAGAAAGATCTAGCTGGAGGCCCCCAGATTACTGATATTAACTGGATGACTCCTGAAGATCAAACAGGTAGAGAGCGGCCCTCCTTATACCAAATCCTAGGACCTCTGACTCAAAGCACTAAGTCTGCTGCATTATGAGATCGTGTACAGGGAGACAAATTATTTTCCAACGAGGTGCAGTGAGTACAGCAAGAATGTGACATGGTGGAGAAGCTGTGGCATCCGGAGTACAAAACACGCAGGGTTTGAGGTCTACCTCAGCCACTTATTCACTCTCTTACCTTGGGCAGTATTTATTTATTTAGTATTTATTTAAAACACCTTGTATTTATTTAATCTCCTTCAGCCTAATTTTTTTTCTTTATCTGTTAAGTGAAGATAAAAGTAGGGCAAGGTTTTTAACCTCCGCATGATTGCCATGTTGAACTGGATAATTTTTTGTTGCAGAAGCTGCTATTTGCATTGAAGGATACTTAGCAGGATCCCTGGCCTCTATCCCTTATACACCAATGGTACAGACCCTCTGTTCTATGTTCTGACAACCAAATATGACTCCAGACATTGCAAAATGTTCCATGGGGTCAAAAAGGCCCATTTGAGAACCACTGCAATAGTGTACTAGGGAGAATAGTGAGGTTCCATGCAAAGCACTTGGTATAGTATCTGGCATGTAATTATTGTTCCATATATATTAGATATTTTTGCTATTATTGTTTAGTTGCTAAGTTGTGTCTGCCTCTTTTGCAACCTCACAGACTATAGGCCACCAGGCTCCTCTGTCCATGAGATTTCCCAGGCAAGCATACTAGAGTGGGTTGCCATTTCCTTCTCCAAGAGATCTTCCTGACCCAGAGACTGAACCCATGTCTCCTGCACTGGCAGGTGGGTTCTTTACTACTGAGCCAACTCGGACATCCCATGAGATATTTCTATTTATTGATAAAAATGTGAGCAATATTTTTATTAGTATTAAACAAAACCAGTTATTAGGAGAAACCATTCACTCTCAGGCCATGTGTGAATACTTAGTTCAGTTTTAACTAGCCCTGTTGTCTTTTACTTTGCGCAAGGGAAAGCAGGTTAAAAACAGGCATTTTTTCTGTGTTCATATTCTTAGTTCATGTACACTATGCAGATACACTCACAGCTTACAGTTTGCAGAACAGTAACTGCATGATTAATTGATTAAAACTGCAGTGTTCATAACATTCTGGGAGAACAATTACAAATTTCCCAATGTAATATATGTCTTGAGTAGCTGCCCTCAATATTCTTATTTAGAAAGATATTCATGATAGTTATATGTGGGCTTCCATTAAAAATGTGTTTATGTTGCTTTCAAACTATAGAATATTCAGTTGCTCTGTTGATAAAATCTAAAGAGGAAGGAAGATACTTATTTCTGTTTATCGTGCACATTAATGTCCCATCTTATTTGGTTAGTATTTGATATCATGTACAGTCACATAATCATTCAAAATGCAATTCTAGCTTCTACTTGAATTCAGTGATTAAAAACAAGCCGTTCAACATGATCCACTGAGTCTTGGCTCATGTCAAGCTTCTTCTTCTGCAGCACAAGCAAACTTCAAGCTGTTAATAGGAACAGGCATGGCTAACCAAGGTAATTTCTTCCTGCATTAATCTTAAACTCTTTTGGAGTCATCAAGGTTTTCTTTCTCTAGCTCAAGATAGAACTGCTGAATTTCGCAGAAAGCATTAAAAAGTTACACAAATGAGATTAAATGAAAACAAAAGACACAATTGTCATTAAGACTACATTAAAGCAGGGTGGAAGAAAATCTAAAGTATATAAGTATGTATATTTCTAAAAGAAAACTTAGGGCTAAAAATGAACCTTTCAGCTTGCATTGGTAATATTTGGATTTGGTTCTCTCATTTGATTTGTTTAGATTGTAACACATAGACTAACTGATAGAACAGTGATTTGATAGATACTTTAGACAGTTTGGGGCAACAGTACATTAGAATTAGAAATTTTGTCTTCCAAATTGCAAAAGCAACTTGAAGAAGCAAATCAAAATATGGTTGTTTATTCATATAATCTGTGTTGTATGATCTTTGAGGTTATCTGTCAATTGCCCTGTCTCAAGCTCCCAGCTCTTATTTCTTCTACAACTTTATTAGCCCAAATATACATTTTGGGCTTCCCTGGTGGGTCAGGTGGTAAAGAATCTGCTTGCAATTCAGGAGACCCACTTTTGATCCCTGGGTTGGGAAAATCCCATGCAGAAGGACATGGCAATCCACTTCAGTATTCTTGCCTGGAGAATTCCATGGACAAAGGAGCCTTTTGGGCTACAGTCCATGGGGTCACAAAGAGTTGGACACAACTGAGCGACTAACACAACACAACACAATACATTCTCATGCGTTCTTACCTTTTCCCTTTGGATGTTCATCTTCATTACTTTCTTGATGTTCTGGGTCAAAACCCATCTTTTCAGTTCTCTTTTCTAACTATACCTATGCACACTGATTATGCTTTTATTCAATATCTCTTCATTATTTAGGTGATCACTTTTAACTATATTATTTTCTCTGGTCTATATACTGCTTAGTAATTGTGTGTTGGCTACATGCATTTCTTATTTTTCCAAGTAGATTGATATATCATGGAAGGCATAAAATGTCTTTGACATTTTTTTTTCTCACAGTAGCCACCAAGCTCTTTTCAATGTGTAACATGTATATGTTGTATGAATAAAGGAAAGCTATACTGAACTATTTTAAAGAGGGTTTTTATGAAGGGCTTCTTATTTAAATGTTTAAAATTATCTGATGAATCTGTATAACAACCAGTTACAATATCAGAAATACCACTTAAAGTGGTGTACTAGTGCAATCTAATCTAATTCTCATTTTGCAGATGGAAAAACTGCATAGATAAATGACTCACTTGGTCAAAAACTTAATAACCAGCCCAGAAGGATAACTGGATACCCCCACTCAAAGTCTCCAGTTTTCACCTCTTAGTGTCACCTCTCCCATTATTTAAATTATTGCCAGTGAAAAGATATGCTGATCTAAAGTAAATATAAAGATATCAAATCACTTTTTACTTTGTTGAAGGAGCAATACAGAGCATTCTGGAGCCAAGCTCATGCTCAAAAGACACACAGATTGGAGATAAAGGTCTGGCTTTGCCACTCCTTAGCCTGGAGAACTTAGATGAGCAACTCCACACTTTGTTTATTCATTAGGAAACCAAAACTAATAACTGTATTTAAATCAAAGTACCTAAAACATCTGATATATTTTGTGTGGCATATAAAAAGCTGTTAGTAAATGTTCCCTATACTTATTAACACTCTAAGGCTTTACAGTTTGACAAAAATTTCTAATTCTATTAATATGTTGTTTCATAGATAGTGAATATGGATTCTAATCCATATATTTTATAGTATACTTTAAGAAATGTGTTTCTTTATACTCTGTCAGAGTTCCCAGGAAAATTTATTTAGAAATAGTTTTTTTTTTTTTCTAAATTAGCTAGAGAAAAAAATTCTTCTTTTGAATGTTTCATTTAGATAATTTTAATGTTATAGAAAGTTTTGTTTTCATTTTCAAGAGAACTCTCCTGATCCTCATTTTAAAAAGTAGCTGTCAACATCTTTAAAAATTACTTTATAGTTTTAGGTTATGTATCTCCTTGAAGAATTACATTTTTCTTTCAAAAAGTGAAGTGATAAAAAATGCTGAGATTAAATTGTTTTATTCTTATATATCACAATACTTTACAGTTACTATCATACTTTTGAAATCATGGGTTGAATATAAAATTTACACAAGGACAAAACTGTAGATTTCCTTGACCAATTTCATATCTTACCTTGTTTTAATTTCAACCCACACTTCTTTTCTTAGATGACTGGAAAAAGGAACTTTCGGAAAATGAGTTACATAACATTAAGTTTTAAAACATTTGTTATTTGCTATTATCTAAGATCATACTAGCACAAATGCCTTTTCTTGGTCACAAGTAGGTTTGAAGTATGGCTGTACCAGGGCAAACTCCAAGTACCTACTCTACATAAATTAATTTCCCAAAGGAAAATGCATTATGCTTATAATTGAAGTTATCATTTCTAATACCACCATTAATGCTGATTGAATCTTAAATTTGTGTTGGGATCATTTATTTGAAGACACTATATCTCTTAAAAATTCATGTCAAGTACACCCTATAAAGGTTAATCTATAGTCTTGAAGCTATTTCTTAGGCTTTGGCAACCTGGAGAAGGTCAGATTATCAATCTATGCAAAAATAAGAGCCTATTTTTTTTAAATGGGTTAAGAGCAATATCTATTTTACAGAAAGATGAGGATAGACAATTTAGCTTAAGGATTTTATTTTTAAAATATAGAAAATTGATAGATCTATTCATAATATCATCCTTTCTTTAAGCTCATTTTTTATTTTGTTAAATTATTAATAGTGTTTTGATTTTAAACCATTTCCTGTACTCTTGGAATACGGAATTCTGGGAATATGTAAGCTCCTTCAATCAGCCCATTTCTCTATCTCTTTCTTTCTGTTTCTTTCACTTGTTTTCATATTTAGATGGGTACCCTCACTATCTACCCAGATGCTATTTTTGGAAACTTTGAGGAGGGTTCTTCTCTATGCCTTTTTTTCTTTCTCTTTGCTATATCCAACCAATCTTCAAATCTATGCCTGCTCAAAAATAGCTACAGATGATTTGGAAAGCATCTATATATTTCCATTCTCCCATCATGGCTTTAGTGCAGGCAGCAGCTGCCTAATCAGTAGACTGAACCTTAGGAAATTGGCATCTTTGTTAGACAAAAAATATTAATATATCCACCATTCAACCAAAATACTTTTCATTTTGCCCTAATCCATGTTTCACATTAGTAAGAGAGATATTTCAAAACTACAAATCTGATGAGATTTCACCCTTATTAACCCCCTTCAACTGTTTTCCACTGTCCTTACGATAATGTCTGAATTCCTTTCCATGACCTACAAGGGCCTACATGATCTGGTCTCTGTTGATGTCTTTAGCATCATTTTTTGAAACTTTACACCTTTGAGATTTTGTTCATCTTATCTCTGGTCTTTTGAATGTATTTTCTACATGGTCTGTCTCCATTACCTCTGCTTTGCTGAATCCAATTCATCTTTTAGGTTTCAGTGGATCTAGCACTGTCTTTAATTCCTCAGGTCTGTGTTAGAAGCTGTCTTCTTATGTGTTTAGTGACTGTAACACTCATCACACTGTGTTTTATTTCATATTTACTCTTTTATCTCCTTTACTAAGTATTTTCCATGGAGGAAAGGGCCATTTCCTCTGGTTGAGCCCTGGGCTTCTAGTGCTAATGCATTACAGGTATCCAGTACATCCTTGGGTAAATTATTTATTCTCTCAGGCTAGCCTCAGTTTCCACAAAACAAAGGTGGGATAACTTCATTGGGAGATGGTGAAGACTGAACAATAGGACTTTTTTTGGCGGGCTATTTTCATTATAGGACTTCCATAGTGGCTCAGACAGTAAACCATCTGCCTACATTGCGGGAGACCTGGATTCAGTCCCTGGGTTGCAAAGATCCCCTGGAGAAGGAAATGGCAGCCCACTCCAATACTCTTGCCTGGAAAATCCTATGGACAGAGGAGCCTGGTAGGCTATGGTCTATGGGGTCGCAAAGAGTCGGACACGACTGAGCAACTTCACTTTATTCTTATTTTAGATCTTTGTACTTCCCTTCCCCATTCACTTCCTTAATATTTTTTGTTTGTTTGCTTCCTTTCCTTTGGGAGATATATTT
The DNA here is from genome assembly GCF_023699985.2 of Odocoileus virginianus. Classification (NCBI taxonomy): domain Eukaryota; kingdom Metazoa; phylum Chordata; class Mammalia; order Artiodactyla; family Cervidae; genus Odocoileus; species Odocoileus virginianus. The sequence continues at coordinate 25,143,692 of NC_069686.1, forward strand.
TCTCACTGGTAAAGGAGAGATTCGGTGCATTATGTAGGAAGGATCGAGGAGGATGGGAAACAAAATGGAGTCAATTTTCCTTCCTGCTGGCAACGCACATCCCTGAAACTTGGTTTCTACAACCATGGAGAGAGGCAGCAGTGGTCAGATTCTTTAGGGCTGCAGTGTGCTTAGGCGATAAAGTGGGCACAGAGTTTGGAAGAAGACCTTTATGCCCTCATGCATAGGGCCCAGTATTTTGTGACTCTCACAGGACTGGGACCTTAAGTTGGCCAGGCTCAGGTTATAGGGATTTATTGTGAGACTGTGTCTGCCAGTAAGGAAGGCAGCATTTGTCTCATGGGAATAAAGAACAGTAAATGTAGTATGCCACCCTTTGCAGAGACTGGAACTAGATTCAAGAATCCCTGAGGGATTTTTGTTTTATGCATTTTCATTTTTGTGTGCTCCTGTTAATGGCCCTCGAAGCATCCCCAGGGTTGTTTGGGTTTTGTCTGTCTACTTCGTTTTCCTCTTCCTGCTAGCTCTTTCATACATCTTCATTACACCTTGAAAGAGAAGACTAAATAGGAAGTCAGCTCATCATTTGACTTTGAACTTGATTTCTGATTCTGTGCCTCTGCAAGCATTACTGTTTTTACTTATTCATTCATTCAACAGATATTCACTTGAGTGCCTTCCTCCTTTTTGGCACACTTCTTGATACTGGTAATAATACCTAGATCTTATACACAAAAACAATCCTGTGTTCAAGATACTCATATTCTAGCAACATTCAAACTATTGGAAAATAAGCTGAGACTTGAGTAGAATTATAGTAGTTACTAGTATGATATCATTTTGAAAGTGATCAGAAAAATAGCAGATGAGAACATTGTGTCTATTTCCAAGGCTCCTTGAGACAGATCCATGCTTTCATTGATCATTTGTTAGGTATACGTAAGATACCTTATTCATTTTCTCCCATCACACTTCTCCCTCCTGTATCCTACTGCCCTACAGAACCACTCTATTTCCATAGGTCATAGGTAACTTATCTATGAAGTCAATTTATGGGCTGAGGTGTGCTCATGGATTAATGCTTATGATGTCCAGGTATTGTTTGTATTTCAGCAGGGAGTTTCCCTCATCTTAACTCACCAACTACAAAGCATCTTTGTGGATAATTTTAGAACTTTTTTCTAAAAAGGCTAATAGGGAAGCAATTTGGACAACAGATGAACTTTTGATTGCTTTTCAAATCTTCCCATCTATCTGGCTAATTGGTAAATACTCTCTAAAAGCCCAAATAAGAAATAAGCTAGAATCATTTCTGTTTTTTTTGTCAACTGTTGTATATGCCCTACACTCTTTTTGTAAAAAAACACCATGAGTCAAAATATGATGAGATTGTTCCCACATTATGCTCATTCATGACAAAATATAGATCTTTCTTGTGCTTGACATTATAAAGAAGCAGTCCTGGGTTAGATCTTTAAGTGAGTTAGAACAAGCCATTATCAGTGAATAGCTCTTTAAGTAGACTTGCAACCCAATAACAGTGCTACATTACTTATCAGGCTGTTATGACCATTCCTTTAAGCATTCTTTTACCTTAATATTAGTGCAATGAACCCCAAGATTCACCATCCTGGGAGTTATTGGCTGCTTTGTGGGCAGAGCCAGCTTTCAGAAGCAATAGAAGCCTTAGATCTTACTGCTTCCCAGCTGTCATTCTCCTGCCAAGGCCCTTTTAAAAAGGGTTTGGGGTTCGCCTTTGCATTACATATGCATAACTTCCATTAGTGTTAATCACATGCTCCATTTTAGAGCTGTTTTGGCCCCTCCGGTTAAATGGGCGTTTAAACAGTTTTTAATGCATTATATGTACTTATTTTTTAAACGAGTATTATATGCCCAATTGACTGGAATTAATACAAAGTCCATCAGGTGAATACAGATTTATAATTGTTTTTAAAGCATGTATTATTTACTCGACCAACCATGACAGCCCTTTTGGAGTCATTCCAGCTGAGAGGGGAACTACATGTGTATGCCAATACTGAATAGGCCTTTATGAAATCTTTCAGTGAGGTTCTGTCAGTTAAGCTTAAAGCTTATCCAGCTAATTGTTTCCTCTCACTTTCTCTCTCTCTTTTCACAAACAAATTCTCAAAATATTGTTCACTATTTTTAGCTTGTATCATCAGCATCAGTGAACTAGGTAAAAGCTATGCAAAGGCCCATTCGGTTCAATCAGCAAATTCAACAAGATATACAGTGTCTACAAGGCATTAGGCCCACATACCGAAAAAGGAAAGATATACTCAGTTCTCAAGTCATATATAATTGACCTTCATCAAGAGTAAAATTCAATAGATTATTTCATTTTGCAAATTATCCAATCTGTCTAAAAATTACTATAACCAAGCAATTGAAAAGAAATTAGATAGCTCCTTGTTCTCTTCTCGGACATACAATTAAACTCCAATCCAGTCTTCTTTTATAGCATTAAGCATGTTATGTATCTTTCCCCCCCTTCCTTGGGTTAGTAAGATTATTCCAAAATTGTTTTCCAGATTTTAACATATTTTTACTTTTATAGCATCATCAATTTTTTACTGTAATAGTGATTGACTAATTAGTAGGACACTGGAATTCATTTCTACTAGCTTTTAAAACTCAAAAAAGATACATCATGCAATTTTAGAGATGTATTCAGACCCTATGCCAGATGAAAGATGATTGTTTTAGACTATAATATAACCTTGTCTTACGGTTGGTAGAATTGAAATCCATATTATTTGTGAGAAGGAAATGCACTGCTTATTACCAAAAAAGAGCAGTACATAGACTTTCAGTTTCTGACAATGAAATTTAAGACTTTAAAAATTTCAACAGTACTTTAGGGAGACCCTGACATTCTTTATAGGTCAAAAATGAATACACAAGAAAGACTGCATTTACTGAAGCAACCAAGAGTAATTCTTTCCTTACTATATACATGTGAAGATTGTTCGTGGGGTGAGCACTGTAGCCTCTCTTCCAGAAACTGACCGTGTTTGCAACTTCCCCTCCGACTGGAGATCAGTCTGAGACTCTTGCTGGTTGAGTCTTCCTTTGAAAAAACAAAACAAAACAAAACATAAACTCATCTTCACAAAATGTGTCCTTGGAGAATGATAATGAAGTAAGGTGAGCTTACATAATAAAAAAAACATGTTGAAATTCTCAAGCATAGATAAATAATAAGTTCAGCAACCATATTTACATCTGTATGACTTATAGATTAATGATTTTCCTTGTCTGATAGCAAAGGCTGCTAAACTTAATATTGTTACATATTTTATACATACCTTTTCTTTGGGGTTTTCTCGTTATTTAGCTTTCTTGTTCAAGCCTGTCCGTCTTTCCTTTTCTCCTGTTCTTTCTTTCTTTCCATTCTCTTCTTCCATAAATACTTACTATAAGTTTGCTATGTGAATTAGGCTCTGAATGAAATATGGTTTAGTCTTTAAATACTTCATAGTTTAGTAAGAACTATATGCATATGAAAAAGATAATAATTCAACAGGATAAGTGTATAAGTATAGTTAAGTATCAGCAGGATGATGCTAGCTGGAATTCGTTGGTGGCTTGAATATATTTTTTATTTGTTTGATATGGGCTTCTATACATTGGTCAACTTTTAGCAGATTCTTTCTTAAATTTAAAAAAGACATTTTCCTAGAAGGATCAAAATGATATTGAAAATTATGGAAAAGTTCCCCAAATGCCTCTGAGTGTGTATCTTGGTAATAGATATGCATTTTCAAGAATATAAAACATGTAGTTGACAAATTCTATACAGTAAAAGTATTTTTTATATATATATATATATATATATATATATATATATAAATACCTATATGTATGTATGTAATAGCTTGACCTTAAGTTGGGAAGTATTATCATTACCAAGCCTAACCCACCAAAAGTATAATTTACAAAAAGTAAAATAAAACTTTGTATGATATTGTAAGAAGATGGTAAAAAATATTTACTCTGCATTTCCTCCCCACATAAAGAAAAAGCTTTTTGAAATTGGTCATAACTTAGGGGAAATATATCTGGAGAAGAGAAATCTTTTTAAAAATCTCTCACATTGTCAGCACTTTTTGTCACTATTTTATAAGCAACTGAGTTCCATTTCTATACCCTTGTCTTATGGTGCAAAGTCCTTTGTGAACGGGCCACATTCTTCTCACACATACAGGTCCCCACAGCATAATCACGTTGATTAACTGACCTGGATCAGTAATTGTTACACTTGAAGAACTCTATAAACTTGAACAGAGAAGTGACTGGTAATGTGACATTGGCCACAGAGATTGACATTTTCTTTTCTTGTTGTTGTTTGCTTGCTTGTATTTTAAAATTGTTTTACAGTCTCTAGTCATTTCCCACTTGAAAGAAATGTTACTAAAATGTTTTATTAAAATAAAATGTTTTCACATTCAGCATTAGCTGGAATAAACTCGAGATCATACTGAATTCTTATATTAGGTAGGCAACAAAGTGATCATTTCTTCTACAGGCCTTCTCTGCTGAGTTTAAGTAAAAATAGTTCAGTAAATAAAAGCATCAGCATCAAAGCAGTGCTGCTGTTGCATGTTAGAAAAGGAATTTAGATGAAATTGTGATTATTTTTATTTATTGATATCAATACTTTGTACATCTCTTTCCTCTGTTATGCAGATAGCAGCTTCCATGAAAGCTTTGCTGGTTATAGAACAGAACAAAACACATAGAAACTAACCCACCAGAAGTATATTTTACCAAAGAATAAAATAAGACTTAGCATCTATATGGCTATAAAAAGTATTTCCACTTTGTTTTCTCACCACCTTTTTTTAAATCCAGGTGTTAAAGTGTATACATTTCTATAAAGATTTTTTTTTCTGAAAATATATAATTTTGAATATCTTACTCTATTTTTAAACATTTTTAAATGTTTGTCAAATTATTAACAGCTACCAAGCTGATTTGAACAAAAAGAAATAAGTTGGATGTGATTAGATATGTCCTCCAAAAGTCGTTTCCTTGAGAAATAAGAAAACACATTCAGGGTTTCAGAGAACAGAAACAGCAAATACATTTTAAGGAGTTGAAGTATTTTTTCTTTCTCTCTCTCTCAGAAGCCCCTGAAGTCGACACTGCAGCTGAGCTGGTTTCATGTTAGAAAGCTGTCCTAAATACGCACTGACAGAGGGGCCGTGAGGATGGACACAGAGCTGTCTGCTGTCTCACACATTCCACCACACACGCTCTCAGGTTCTGAATTGTTTAAGAACACTGAGCAAGGAGTCTTCAAGCCTGTTCTTAAAATACAGTCTAGTTAAGATGAATGTAGATGCCTATGCCTAGATGAATGTATATCTGGAGTGTGAAAACAGTTTACCTGATATTTAGGTGATGCATATTAGAAAACTATAGAATCACGGCTAGCATCTTTGTTGGTTAAACAAACATTCTGGTGAATAATGTGATTGACCCAGGGGAAAAAAATATTGGTATAAAAAGGGAGCAGATACACTTTAACTTGGTATGATTGCTTTGGAAGGTGCTTTCCTGATTTCTTTGCATGATGCAATGAAGCGCTAAGAATCTACAATGATACAAAGAAACAGAGTTCCTATATATCTTTATTGAATGTCACACAATATAATCAAAGAATGCACATAATTAAGTGCTTAAGCTCAAAGCATCTTTAAAGCAGGAATTCTGCTGATTTTTTATTTTATGTGATTGCTTACGGATTAGTTCTTTATTTGCTCCTAAAGAATACACTTAAACACTCAATCAATGAATAACCTACAGCAGTTTGTTGTAGATCCAATAATGGGGAATGGTGCATTGTACCAGGATAGTCAGATATACCCAAAGGGAGTGTCAGTGGTCAAAATGCTTCCATTGCCAGAAGGTAGTCTGAAAATGGCCTGGAAATTCAATACAGCATTGACCCTACATTCTATACATGATCCACAGTCAGTTTCTCAAGCACACTTGTAGTTTTAAAAAAGAACCATTGACCAAAAGTAAGCTGGAACTTAAAAAAAAAACAAAAACCTATTTTAAGTGAGTTGTTTTTTGTGAATAGTTGATTTAAAATGTATTTGTCCAAATGAGCCAAACAGAAAAATCATTTTTATTTCAGGTTAAATGCATCTAAAATTATTTCATTTTCTTTAAAAATAATATAATATTATAAAGTTTTAAAAATAACTTAAAATTTTCAAGTTATGTACTGATATTTCTATTTGTGAGAGTATAGTTAAATGCTTATCTATTCCATCCTCACAAAGCCTCCTATTTATCAAACAGTAGCCATATATGAATATATACCTTGTGATATTGATCTAATTTCTGTTAGTTTTTTTCTTTATTTTATCAGTGGATTAAGAAAAAGTGGCGTTTTCTAACAAAATAGATTAGAGCCATTTACCAAATCTCATATGGCTGTGTTTGCTTTTTCCTTCCTTCTGAGAATTGTCAGTGTGTTTCATTAAACTTTAACAACTTTACCTCCTGTAATTAATTATTTGAGGTTTTATTTTCTGTAGTTATTTAAAATTGCTTTAAATGACAACTTTTTATTTTGAAATTGAAATAAGATTAGAAATTATGATTACCACTAGTAGAAAAAAATTAATTATTTTGGAATATGCTTATTTGGGAATACAGTATTTTCTTGTTATCCTCGTACACTTAGAATTCCTTTTCAGTTTTAATAGATTGAAGATGCACATTAAAATGACATCACATCAGTTAAATCCTAGTTTTTGTAAGTTTTTTGATCCTTTCTCATTCTCAAAATTATAAGGATATAGTCACATTTGGGTTTTAAGAACTGCAAGTATAGCTATATGTATAATAGTAAATATTACATATAGTTATATAATGTCTGTCCTTTTTGAGATTGCACCCAAGAACTACATTTCAGACTCTTTTGTTGACCATGAGGGCTACTCCACTTCTTCTATGGGATTCTTGCCCACAATAGTAATGTAATGTAATGGTCATCTGAGTTAAATTCACCCATTCTCATCAATTTTAGTTCAATGATTCATAAGATGTTGATGTTTTCTCTTGCCAGCTCCTGCTTGACCATTTACCTTGATTCATGGACCTAACACTCCAGGTTCTTATGCAATATTGTTCTTTATAGCATTGGACTTTACTTTCCCCACCAAACACATCCACAGCTGGACATCGTTTCTGCTTTGCCCAGCCTCTTCATTCTTTCTGGAGCTCTTAGTAATTGTCCTCCGTTCTTCCCCAGTAGCACATTAGACACCTTCCAACCTGGGGGTGGGGGGACTCATCTTTCAGTGTCATATCTTTTTGCCTTCTTGTACTGTTAATTGGGTTCTTGTAGCAAAAATACTGGAGTGGTTTGCCATTCCTTGCTCCAATGGGCCACGTTTTGTCAGAACTCTCCACTATGACCTGTCCATCTTGCATGGCCCTGCTCATAGCTTCACCGAGGGGCACAAGCCCCTTTGCCATGGCGAGGCAGTGTCTGTGTAAACATATATGTTTAATAAGCATATGCTTCATTATTTCACCTGGAGGATAATAATTGTGTACATGAGATGGAAATTCAATATAATTTGGGAGCTGGTACTAAAATCTTAGTTTGGCATTTATGGCTATTTGATCAAATGGCACATCAAAATGGCACAGATGAATGATACAATCATTCTGTGATGTTGATGAAAATAAAATTCCTTATTACACTTTAGACAGCATACTGATTTTTATCATGTAGATATCATACATTAGATTTCAACAAGCTTGATGGTAATAATTTGAAGATTAATTTTTTCCATATTGACAGATTTACTTTTTTGCATTAGATCTTATAGCTCATAAATTGATATATTTCATTAAGACCCTTTTATAAATCTGCATAAGAAAGGTACTATTTATGGAATTACTGATGGAGAAACAGTGGTAAAGTAAAGTTAATCATTCCACACACTGAAATAAGTTAATTTTAATGATTCATTGGTTTTTCTATTTGACTTTTTTCTACTTTTAAGATAAAAGCCATCCTTATCTATAAAATGATTTAGCTGATCTTAATCTGCCTTTGAAAGATGTGAATGTGATAAAAATATGCAAAGTGCCTGGAACTGGGCTAGGCACATAGTTAGATGTAACAAATGCTAACTCTCTTTCGCAATTTATCATAAGAATTCTAATGTTTTGTGCCTTTTTGTGAGAAAAGACTAGGTTTTGTAGCTTGGACAAACCATATGGGATATTACAATGTCTGTTGAAAATTACACAGGCTATGGTACAAAATTTGCAGGCGGGTTAAGAACTTAAAGTACCAGAAAATCTTTACTTTTACCTTAACTTATAACCATAACTTGATAATAATGATCCTGAATTTGTTTTTTTTCTAGTTCTAAACAAAATTATAGGTTCCAAGAGGGCAGGGATGTGAATGTGTCTTGTTCACAGTTGTTTATCCAGTTCCAAGCATACAGTAGGTACTTAATAAATGTCAGTTACATGAATGAGCAAAAACACTATAATTTTTCTTTATTTTCCATCTTTATAAAGTCATGTAAATTAAATTAAAATTGGTTTACTAATCTTGTGATATTTTTAAAATAATTAAAACATTCTATTTCAATACTGACTAATTTCTCCAATTTCTGTTTTTGCTAAGAGTGAAACTAAATCTTCTATGGTCATGATTCAGGCTCTTTATTCTAAGGAATCTCTAACCTGCATTTCTTATTTTCTGCTCACCCCACTGAATGGTATTATACCTAGCACAATATTCCTACCTCAACTGCTGGACTTGTAAGAGCTTAATGATATTAATTTATGCATCATCATTTTTTAAATAGCTCTTTTTAAAACACAGACCTTGTCATCAATGTTTGCAGATAGGACCTTCCAAATGGTTCTTCATGTACCTAGAAATTAGTGTCTGCTCTACTTTCACTGATGCAAATATTTACTAAGAGGAGAGAGAAAGAAAATAACCTTTTGCCCTTTTTTTTTCCTTTTCTGAAACCTAAAAGCATTTTGTTTTCTAGAGCTCTATAAAAGTTCAACGCATAAAAGGTTAGGAGCCTGACTTTTTTCTGTCGTGTATATCTTTGAAAAATTGGTTTACGAAGAGTCATACATCATGTAGCCAGACATATGGGAATAGTTAAAGATTAAGGTAAATAGACAAATTGAACTGCTTTAAATCATTTTCCTCGTTTCAGTTTTATGAAGGAGCTTATGAACAAAAGCTGACGTTAAGCAATCACAATGGGCTCTTCTCTATGTTTTAGACAGTGGTAAAGACTTTAGTGTCAAAGAGTGTTGCATCACCAATAGTTACATCAATTTGATTGGTGTCCAGATTTCAAAAATGTTACCTTGTCAAACCATAACCTTTTCCAAGTCTTTCATTTGTCATGGTTTTGTAGATTATATCATTTGTTTTATATTACCTGTATCAGAAAGCATGGATCATGGATTATAAGATTTTTTTATTATATATTGGTTGTTTTTGTTTTTTAAATAAAATTAATACCGTAGGCATTTGTGTTCAAAAGAGACTAATCAAATATTTTGGAAGGAAGTTTGATTTCATGCAACAAACATTACAGTAACTCTGCCTAAGGAGACCTTTGGTTCCTTTTTACTAAAAAAAGGTATTTTCAGAACCATTAGGTTAACATTTTTAATAAATTGAATAAATATACTGAACTTTTCCAAGGTACCTAATACACTAGTATCCTGTGGAGAGAAGCTAGCTGTTGGAACTTTAAGGTAAGTTGCAGGAATTTGCCTAGTGGCATGGTGACAAGCCCCTACTCTTATGAAAAGTGCTATGGGATCTTTAATGTCCACACAGGGGAGTAGGATTTAAGATTTTGTGGTCTCATTTGAAAGACCCCTACATAGTAAACTGCATGGAACTCAATTTATCTACCTAGAAAGGAAAGAAGGCTTTGTAGCCCCTGTACCTATAAATCTAAGAAATGCTGTGAATATATGCCTTCATATTCATGCAGCACCAATCCCCTTCTTAAAAAATAATAAAAATAACAAGGTCTATGATCATCAGGTTGATATAGATAAAAATCCATTAACTTTTCATCATTATCACAGCTCTTATATCAAAGTGCAGACATTCATGGGGCGAGCTCACCTCCCCTGGTAGCTGTGCAAAGAGCCGGATGAAGATCTTTTACATACTTCTTTGTTGGTTTGCCTTTTAAAGTGTATGTGGTCGATTTAGGAACTGCTGATGGTCAAAATGTAATTTAAGAAGACTACAAATACTTGCACAGGTATGTGAGCCCAGCTTATAAGATATCCAGCTAATAAGGTTTCTCATGCCCTTAAGTAATGTGTATGATAGGAAAAAGAATAACTTCTAGAAAATGTTGACCAAGTTTATTGCCTAGCTTGGTGTGATTCCCCGTGGGATAACACATATGTTTATGCCTAGTCTGGAGACTAACATATATATTAGGCATTGCAGAAATGTTAGGTTTTTTCCTTTTGGAATATTCCAGTTGCCACAAAAATATAAGAAACAGCCTCGTAAAGCTTGCTGAGATATCGCTGGATGTAAACATAGGAACTGTTTCTCAATAAGAAATTTGATGTAAAGGAGAAAAACACCATCATGTGTGTTTGATAAAACAGCATTTTTGTGGTGGGGACTCTTTCTGGGACTGCATACTTCTAGCAATTTTGTCCTTAGTCTCTCTTTGTCATATCTGCAAACACACACACACACACCCACACACACACACTGAGGGTGTATGGGTTTTCTTTTTTTTTTTTTTTAAGAATTTTTTGAAGTAGACCATTTTTTTAAAAGTCATTATTGAATTTGTTCTAATATTGCTTCTGTTTTATATTTTAGTTTGTTGGACCTGAGGCATGTGGGATCTTAGCTCCCTGACCAGGGATCCAAACCCTCTGCACTGGAAGGGGAAGTCTTAACCACTGGCTTGCCAAGACGCACACACACACACGTGTGTGCACACACATACACACAGTTTTGATTCACTTAAAGGATGAGATATTTGTGTGTTTGTTTTTTAGGTCAGATGAGCTAAGTGACTTCTTTATATGATACAGTTTATGCCAGCATATTATGACAATAAATCCATGATTTCTGATTTCTCTGCTACACATTCCACACATCAACCCAGAAAGATATATCCATTATCTAAAGTTGCATACACATGTCTTCTCTAGCTGTTCCTTATGACTGTGAAATTCTATTTCAAAAAATAAGTAAAACCAGCATTTTACAGAATTTCTTTCATTTTTCCATCAGACCCATTCTGGTCCAAAGTACTCCTGACTATAATGGAATTTATTGGTGAAATGTGAGTTGAAGCTAAGAGAAAACAAAAATGCTTATTTACTCATTTGATGGGATCTTTATTGCTCACCTTTAAAATTAGTTGTTTTTAAAGACAAGTCAGATTCACCAAAATTCCCACTGTTAATGAAAACAATGTAAGTTCAATATTTCATTGTACATTATGGTATTGAGCACAAATCACCTTTCTTTTTAAGGTGTGGTCATTAGTTAAGTTTTTCTCAACTATCCAAGCAATTTAAACTATTAAAACATATCCTGAAATACCATAAAGTTGGACAACATATCACTGAAGCAATAGTCTGATAACATTAATGCACTATTTTACCTGTAAAAACCTTAGATCATTGTACATTTCTTGGGTATGCTTGATCACAGAATGATACTCAAACATTTTTAAGTTTAAGAGCACATGTAGGTCGTTTGCGATGATGACTATACTTTTTAAAGTTCCGTAATATTGGCTATAAAGCAAGTGTCAACGAGCTCGCATGTATACAAATGGCTTTTCCGCCTTCCACAAAGTGTTTCAGGGCAGTGTGCACTAGAGGGTGCTGTTGGAGCTGATACTAACCGTAACACACATGAGCTTGTGCTTTCAAAATCAGTCCTACCCAGATCCAAAAATATTTCTCATGAAATACTATATTACTATTAGTCTTTAACACTGGGTTCTGTGAATGTCACCAGCATAACTTCCAAAACAAGTTACAAGGCAGTAATGAAAGCAAAGCTCTCCATAACTTGGCAATTACTTATTGTTGTTGAAAGGAAATCAGGGTTCTCCTCTCCCACCTTTATAATACCCTTCCAGGTTTTCTTCAGGATGTATATATAGGCTGGTGATACATTTTTATAAATGGCAAGAAAAATAGGCTTGTCAGGCAATTAACATTTTCTCTGGACTTTAAACATGCATGGCCACCAAAGATCGTTTCTTAAAAGAAATGTGTCAAGAGGCTGCCGGTCTAACTTTTCTCCTGGTGTTTGTGAGAAATCGCGGGCATTCAAAAGAGACTTGCACTAGAGAACACACAAGCCTTATGTCAAAAATGTTGCTTTATATGAAAACGGAAGAATTATCTCCTCCCCCTGCCCCCACCCCCAGGTAGTTATTTATAAAGGCGTTACTGTAGTTGCCTTTCTCAGACCTTCCCTGAAGGCATGATCAGACTCAAGCAGGCAGCTATTTCCCTTTAATTTTCCACAGCAAACCGGTAATGCTTATGATTATCGTGAAGTCAGGAAAAGTTTAGTTTCATCAAGTGACATGTAGTGATACAATTAGTTACTTAAGCACTTCTCAAAAATGTTCCACCGTGGAACCTAGTTTGTCAGATGCAGCTAAATATTAGCATCTCATATTAAACACAAGAGTAGATAGAGCTGCCTCGTGGAAAGCACAGCTGACAGCTCTCAACATGAGCTGAATGATCACTCTCAATTGTAATCGATTCTGTAAGTACTAAACACAAACCCCCAGGCAATTGAAGAAAATAGGATGATGAAGGACTGCAAACTAATATGTTACACATCTTCATTGATTAGACATTGATTAACCATTATTTTCCTGAATGACAAACAGCTAGTGGTAAAGTAACTGAGGCTTGTGATTTATTTACATCTTAGACAGAGATGACTTCTTTATTCAACTGATTGTGAGCTGGTGCTAAACCCGGAGACAGTGAGAATTTGACAATCCGAGCTGATATTTTCTTCCTTTTTTCTCTCTTCTCTCCTTTCTTTACTCCCTCCCTCCATCCCTTCCTTCCTTCTCTCTCTCTCCCTATTTCTTTCTTTCCTTCATTCTTTCCTTCCTTCCATTTTATTGTCCTCTCTGGTGGTCTTAAATTTCTGGCATGTCTCCATTTGAAACAAATTTCACTAGACAACTGAATTCCAAAATATAGAACATGTACCTGTGGTTTAAATACATTTAAAGAGAAGATCATTTTATAGACTTGGTATTTACAAGCATATTGATCAGTGTTTATTGAATTTTTAATTTACTTCTCTCTCTTTTTCAATGCCTTATTGGCAGTTATACACAATTTTAGAATGAGTGGAATAGGAGTTTGTTGGTATCTGTTGCTTATTTTTCTTCTGGGAAGTATTTTGCTTTATAACTGTGTGATCCATACAAGGAGGCAAATATTTTGTTTAAATGATTTTTGGTTCATCTAAAACTGATATATTTATTATGGAAAAACTTGGATTTATGTAGCAAAATCCTGTGGCAGTATAGTCAAAATTTTAAAATCGATTTCAATAGCTGTTAAACAATACACAATGGAAAATTTTACTCCTAAGTTTTCAGGCAATCTCTTTTCTGTTATAAAGTAGTAAAGAGAGCAAGATATTCATTGAAATGAACTGCACTATTAGTAAGTTAAAACTAAATTATAGTAAAGACTAACATTATTATTATTATTTTTGCTTTCTAGAGCATTCTTGTGCATTTTGAAGGTTTGTGGGAGACATTATTTATAAGCAGAAGTAATTAAGATGTTCTGGCATTCTTCATCATAATGGTCATAATAAAGACTTTTGATGTTCAAGAAAGCATAATTTGCTTCTCCATTGGAATTTGATTGTAAATTAGCACTAATTAATGTTCACTTAAGTGTTACAGATGTGTGATATATCTAGTTAGTTACCAAAGGGGTAGCAGTAGAAAATTTGTTCTATAAAAGTATATGAGTTTAGAATAATGATTAGATTGTCACTTAAAACAATAAGAGAAATTCATTATAATTTCTAGTGTTACAAGTCAATTTTAGCACTTGCATAACTTAGGGAAAAATTAGTAAACCGTATCACTTCAATTAATATAGAGATGCATTCAACACCACCCTTATTAGTTACTGAATTATTAGACAAGTAATTATGGAATTTCATTGTCATTTTCCCTTTAATGTAATTCTATTTCTAGGTTAATAAATCAAATGTTCTTTATGGACATTACCCTCTTTATCATAATGTAACTATGTGGATAGGTTTTTCCCTGAGCAAGTTCTGTTAGCTTCATCTAAGACATGGGATCTTTGTGCACAGGTGTATTAACTCAAATCTTTTAAAGATTTGTTTCACAGTTTCAGAATTTTAATCATGGGGTAAAGAGAAAAATATGTGACCTTTGCATCTTTATCTTTAAAGTTAATTGGAAGCCTGGTCTAATTGTTAAAGATATCTGGCTGTATTTCAAGGAAAACAGTCTTAAGTTTTTAAAAGAGAAAAACTATCAGTTGGGAAATACATGGTGCTTAAACTTTTACAAAGTTTGAGGATGAGCTTGACTCATCAGTTGCCCTTCGTTAAAATACATCAGTGGACCCATGCTAATTATGAGTCAACTCCTTAGTTTTATTTTTGAGGCTATGTTCCCTTTTAGCTTTATACAGTGCTCAGAACATAGGGAATGGAAATAGTTGATTGGCTAGTGGAGCATGAAGAAAGAACAAATGAAAAACCATCCAACAGCCATATCCCAGAGGGAGCTCGGAACCCTAGAAAGAAGTCTAATAGTGTGTTGTTTCCTTGTCCATCTGTGTGCAGGTGAGAGCATCACTGCAGGGGTCTGTGTGTAAATGTAAAAATCAGAAACCTGAAATTTCATAGACGCAATCACAGTGTGATGTTTGCACAGCAACTCCCTTTCGGAAAAATAAAAAGTGCCTTCTTGGGTGTTGGCTGTCTTTTCTTGTGTGTGTGTGTGTCTGCATGTGCATGCACACACACAGAGGCTTATGTGGAGCTGAGTGTGCTTCAGCTTCCTCAAGCATATTTAATATCTTTAAAATTTTAAATGAAAATGTAGCTGTCAATTTTAAACTAATTTGGATGGACAGCAATAAAATGCAAACCTCACTTCAAATTAGAATTTTCAGTGAGGATTTCTAATGGAAAGTAATTGCTGACAATAGGAAATGACAAATTACTAATTACTTAGTTCAATTAGACTTTTGTGCCTTTGGTCCTAAGTGGCAAGCATACAGCAAATCTTGCACTTTTCTAACAATTAATGACACTAAAACTATTTAAACTGCCAACAGATGTGAGTAAGAAGACATGAATTGAAACTTACTTAATTTACATACTATCCCTATTTTATATCAAGTAAATGGTGTTTAATTTTTATGCTACAATTAAATATTACTGGTACAGTGCAATTTTCACAGAACTTCATAGGCCAAAATATCACTGCTCAAAAGCTGGTCAGTGCTAATGCTTCCTTTTCTCTTATCACAGCAGTATTTCTTTTAAAAAGATTCTTGGAGTATAAGTTTCTATGTGGTATTCATGGCTACACATCAGTGTTAATTAAATAGCATCTTCACTTTTTTGCTTTTCTTCTCTTTATTTTTTTTGTCTATTCTGTTCACCTTTAATATCCTAATGATTTATGTAGAATCCATATATTTTTCATTCCATATCTTACCCTGAAGACTAACTCAGGTGTGATTTTGGGAGAGAATTTTTCTTTAAAAGTAAACTCCCTTAACTGCCTCTGGACTGTTAACTTCTGACGGTAGCTTACAGGGAACTTAACTTGGTATTTGTAGTGCTCTCATCTTTGATCATTTTGATTTTGCAAATATAGGATTGTTTTTAATGTTCCCAGTTATAATCAGAAAGATTTTTTTCTCTGTAGGTCAGCAGCTCAGTCAACCTATTGAAGATATATGTGGAGAGTAAAGAAAAAAAAGGCAAGGGATCCAGTTATGTTTATAATGATTCATTTCCTTGTTAAGACCTAAAATATATTCTTTATTCAAAGCATGTATAAAAATATTTGCTTGTGAAATGAAAATAAAAATGCTGATCACTATTGAGGCAAATTCACCTAATGTGTTGAGCTTACAGAGGAAGGGCAATAATTTTAGCCAACCAAACTAGCCATAAAAGTAAACAAAACAGGATGCTATAGAAAAACAAGATACATAACAACACTGGTCAAATTAAAGGCTTTAAAACTCACTGCATAACTAAATAAAGAAGTGAATCAAGTATAGAAGCCCAATCTGGTTGTTAAATTCCACAGTTCTCCTCTGGGAATTCCTTTAGCCCATAAGATTCTCTGGATGTCACTAAGAACTCAGACATCAGTTACCCAATTGCCTTCCCCAGTGTTCTGAGTAAGACTGCAAACGTCCTAGTCAAATTAAATATATCTTATATTTATCTCTTAATGATTAAGATGACATGTATTCTGTATCTTATTAGTATTGCACCTTTAGTTCATTAATTGGATGAACAGAAGCTTTTATGATTTATTTCTCCTGTAAATAAAGAAAAATGTAAATAGATTTTGTTTTATCAAATTGATGCAAGGATAAGGCAAATTGGAGGGGCCTGAGTCTTGAGAACAGACATATAACAAATGCTTTTTCCAAGGCTTCTGCTTGATTTTTGCAGCTTTTTTTTTTCTCTGACATTCCTGCAATTAAGCTATTGTTTGGAGGCAACACTGTAAATTAGATCCAAATAACCAAGGGTAGTTTTTGGACAAACCTCTGTTGTTTCACCACAGCTGTAGTTTTCTTTTCTCATGAGCCCTGTGAACTTTAAGGGCTAGAAATATAACAGAGAGCATAGTAGATAATAGAGGAAAAAGGAAAAGCTTAGGCAGGAGGTAGGAGGCCTGGGCAGGGACAGAGGAAAGAAAGACTTTTTACAAATCATAAGAAAAATGGCACTGGCATTGTGCCTAAAAAAAGATAACTTGGAGAAGAGGCAACAGCAGCGATAGACTTAGCAAGTATATTTAGAGCAAGAATGATAGGAAGAAAGAAGTGGCCTAATTAGAAAAGAGGGAAAGGGGGAGAGAGGCAGAGGGAGAGGGAGCAAGAGTGCAAAGGAAGTGTCAGAAATACCCAGAAAGTAATGAACCTAGGGAAATTAGTAAAATGTATGTGAAGCTTGAGGGTGTATCCTCACTCACGCCACAATGCATCGTGAGAATAGACTGTTTCGGTTGATTTAAACATCCAAGGAATGCATTGTTTCTTTCCTAGTTTCCAGCATCATTATTGAGACACAGACAACATATAAATGTCACTTTAGTAATCTAGATTCCTTTTTTGTAGCCACGTGAGAGATTGAAAGGTATGAAATATCCACATATTATGTTTTATGAATTATATGAAAGTGCCACATACTTACTTCTGTAGTAAGTACAGATCATCCTGGGCTTCCTGGGTGGCGCTAGCAGTAAAGAACTCACCTGGCAATGCAGGAGACATAAGAGATGCGGGTTTGATCCCTGGGTGAGGAAGATCCCCTGGTGTAGGCAATGGCAACTCACTGCAATATTCTTGCCTGGAGAATCCCATGGACAGAGAAGTCTGGAGGGCTACAGTCCATAGGGTCACAAGTCAGACATGACTGAAGTGACAGCATGCACATACACAGGTCATCCTAGACTTAAGATGATAAATCTATCATAAGTTGAAAAATTAATAAGCTGAAAATGCATTTAATACACCTAACCTACCAAACATCATTGCTTAGCCTGGCCTACCTTAAATTTACTGAAAGCACTAGTATTAGTCTACAGTTTGGCAAATATCATCTAACACAAAGCCTATTTTATAGTAGTGTTGAAAATCTCATGTGATTTATTGAATGTGATACTGAAAGTGAACAACAGTATGCTTGTATGGCTACAGAATGTTTGTAAGTGTATCAGTTGTTTACCTTCATGGTGGGAGTTGCCGAGTGGGAGCTGCTGTCCGCCATCCCATCCAGCATCAAGAGAGAGGACTGTACCACATAGGGCTAACCCAGGAAAGGATCACAACTCAAAATTTGAACTGCAGTTTCTGTTGAATGTGTATCACTTTCTCACCATGGCTAAAGTTGAAAAATCATAAATTGAACCAAGTCAAGTCAGGGACAGTCTGTACATGGTTCACCCACATTCTGTGCTTGGTGAAAATTTTGAAAAAGTTAAAAGTTTTGAAGCTTCAAAATGTTTGAACTCTTAATTACATTTTTAAAATATGGAAGCATGTTGCATTTTCCAGAAGGTTTTGAGAGAATTGTCTAGTTTTTTTAAGACTGACATTTTAATGAATATATATGTATATATATGTAAACTTATAGGAAGAAAATTTTCTTAAGTTGCATTTTCCATATGAAGAGCTTACTTAGATAAATATGCTTTCTGTTTTGTTGTTAATTGTATTTCAGTTTAGGAATGCTAAACCTGGATTCTGGTCAGTTGTATGATCTTTCTAAACAGACATCCAGAAGCTGAGAAGATTGTCATCAGTCATTTCCTTCCTCCTTTCTTCCATTGCGCCTTCCTTCTCTCTCTACCTCCTTTCCCTTATTTCTGTATGCACTGGGCCTGTTTGCATGACTTGCCCTCTGAAGAGATTGGATGTTATTCCAAATATGTTTTTGTACCTTCATGGAATGAATGGATAAGGGCAAGATTTCCTTGAAATAATCTTTGGGAGGTGCTATAGAATGTTCATTAAATTGTGTCACTAAAGCAGCTCTAGGCATGTAGATGCTGGTCAGTGGTAGACTTGTTCTTGATAAGTCTGCTTCAGGTTTAGGGTCAGGAAGCCTTTGAACAGTTGGGATAACGTCCTGGCAGTTTCTGTAATATGCAGTAACTTGACTTGTCCCATGGATGGTTGATTCACTTAGAAAGATGGCTGGACACTGACTGCAACTGGTGAATTTCTTATTGGAAAGTTGTCCAATGTGAGCACACATTTTGATGGACATCTATTTCTGTATCTCTCAGAGGCTGAGGGTTAACATAGCAAGTATTAAGATGCTTACCAATTGGTTAAGTATCTTATTATCTATCATTTTTGTTTTCTTGGAAACTATGATTTGCCTTCTTTAGAGTTTTCCTTTTTGGGGGGTATTATATAGAACTGAAACAAAGAACAAACAGAGATATCATATATATGTTCTAGACAGCACACAGTTTTTAACTGTTGAGAATAGTATACATATATGTGTGTTTGTGTGTCTAGCTGTCTATTTATCTACTTATTCTAGCAGAACAAATTTTCTAGTCCACTTCTAAATATTCTTGCAAAACCATTGAGGCTATTTCAAATTTCCTATATTAATTTCCTCAATTGTTTGCATACCTTGTAAAATGTTGATTACTTGAATTAAAATATATACAGGCTTCAGTTTCAAAATCCTCATTTTCACTTTATTTCTAATTAATTATTTCTAATTAAATTAATGAAAAATCCATTGTTAGTGTCATGCAAATATTTTAGTAGGAAAATGTATGGATTTATCATAAGCATAGAAAAAGGAATGTGAAATAATAAGAATTACTTTGAAGGAACATTCTCATTTTTATGAAATGAAAATGAAAAACATTCATTTTTTACAGGTTCCTGAACTTCAAAATTGATCCCTCAGAAAAGACTTGTGCTCTTAACTTATAGTCATGCATATTTTTATGAATTTCTTGCTAATAGTGACTGACACACAGAGAATAACTGGGCTTATTTTATATTAAAATAAGACATCAAACTTTTGCATAACAAAGAGCAGAAAAAGATTTAGCCAATAAACTCTATGTGGGTTTTTAATTTGGATGATTTTAAGTTATATTAAATTTCTTTAAAATCAAGAACAGAAAAGGTCTCCTACCAGATGGGAATTCACATGTGAAGACTGCATTCTAGAGATTAAGGTCAAAGTGAGAGAAACTTGAAAGAAAAAAAATGTTAGTGGGTTACTGCAATTCAAATACTAAATATTATATTTACCTGAGGATTTCTTCTGGCTTTGGGGATAACTAGTAAATTAAAAATTTTAATTTCAAGAAATAGTAAATATATTTTCTTTGCTTAGTTTAGGAAAACAAAAGCAAATTTATTTCTTAAATAAGTCAAAGGAAATTCTTAAAAATTTTCTCTCCATTAGTAGACTCTGGAAATTAGATATGTAGGTTTGAAATGTAGTGAACTCTGGGCTAAAATCAGGAGAAAATTCTACTTCTCAATCTGCCATAACTTGCTATGTAATCTTTTACAAATCACTGAAATCTTTCTGTACTAGAACACTCATTATAGAATGAAAAAATTCTATTTTTTTCTAGGTTTGGTATTTTTTTTTTGCAATAAAGTAAGACAATGTAACTACTTGTAAAATGTGTTGCATGATAACAGTATCAGTAGAAGCAAAATTTTTGTATTTTTTATAATCACTAAGGTTTCAAAATCATTTATATTGAAATAAAGCTGTTACTCTTGAAACATTAACATGATAATAATTAAATACACCTTTTATAAAAAAATAAAATTCAGTATTAAAATATGCTTCTAAATTCTAAACATCTTAAATCATAAAAAATTGCACAAAACAACTATACAAGTAAAGCAATTATTTAACTTAAAATGATAAAAGGAGTGGGAGAGGAGATAAAACAATGGTTAAGAAGCAATGGAAAAATATCACTAGTAATAACATTTTAGAATTGTAAATGTTTTTGTTATTTCAAAGCTCAGCTTATTAATATAAAAAGTGTATACAAATAGATTGAGATCTTTAAATTAAAAATATATTTTGACTATAAAGTCACTCAGATTACATAAGCAAATGTGTTCACTACAGATTTATAGTTGACTTTGCATTTAATCCTTAAATTTTACTCAAATTGTACTAAATTAGATAGAACAATACAAAGACTGCCATAAATTTCAAAAAAGAAAAGAAAAAATAGAGAATGATTTTTTCTGATCAGGGAATACATTTTTTCAGATCCTGAGGTTCTTCTAGTCTAACTTCCTATGTAGTTCAAGCATTGATTATCCAGGCTCTGCCCAAATGCCTCCGCTAATGGGAGGCTCATACTTGTCTGTGACTGTGTTTTTGGAACAATATTTGAGATCTGCTTTCCATAATCTGGATAACGAATACCAATGACAATTTTGGCTCACACTAAAGCTTTGGGAAGATTAGATCCTTCTAGATTTTTTTTTTTAAATATAGATTCAATTACATTTGAAAATCAGTTGTATAACATAGACATGGGGGTGTCAAATACAGCAAATCATTGACATGACTCTTAATATCCAGAAACTCATAGCTTATAAGGAGAAAGACTCAAAACAAATAATTGCAACCTGGTGTAATAGGGACAATGATAGAAGTATGAACATACTACAGAGGCACATAAAAGAGGTTTTAACAGATTTAAAGACTCATAACACATGAGTCTTCATTGAGCCACTGAGATGAATGGTGATAGAGATGGAAATGGAAGGTAGAAAAAGCACATACAAAGGCACTGAAGTCCAGATTACATAAAACATGTGGGAAATTGCAAGAGAGAGATCAAATTAGGTCCGTCCTCCTTTATTTTTATAATTGGCTTTCTTAAGAGTTTTATTGAAGTATATTTGATATATAAAAAATCACACATATTTGTTGTTTGCAATTTGTTTTGTTTGGATATATATATGTGTGTGTGTGTGTGTGTGTGTGTGTGTGTATGTATATATATACACATCTATCTATCTATCTATCTATCTATCTATCTATCTATCTATCTATCTATCTATGAGGGCTTCTCAGGTAGTTCAGATGGTAAAGAATCTGCCTGCAATGCAGGAGACCTGGGTTCAGTCCCTGGGTTGGGAAGATCCCCTGGAGAAGGGAATGGCTTCTTCCTCCACTTCTTTCAAGTGGCTGAAGTGAAATTAGCAAAGAAGAGATTAGGATGAGATCAGAAAGAAAAACTAGCTTTATATGTCACTGCAGGAAATTTGAGCTTTAGTTTGGAAAGCTCCTGAATTTTGAGTGGAGGAACGACAGGAGAGATTTTTACATTATAATAGATTATTTTGGCTGCCGAATTGAAAATAGACCAGAGCTGGTCAAGGGAAAAGAAAAGCTAGGTTTGTTTCCTTCTGTTGTGTTTTGAGGGAGGGGAGATTGCTATTGCAGGTATTTGTGGCTTGGATTAGAATGGTAGCAGTGGCTGTGGTTAAAGTCAGTTCTCTTCTGGATAATTTTGAAGGTAGAATTAGATGAAGGATTGGATATAGAATATGATAGGAAGTCATGGAATACTTTATAACTTTTGGCCTGGAAGAGCAGAGTTGAAATTTACTCAAATGGAGAAGAGGAGCAAGTGAGTCTAGATGATACGGCTGTGAATGGTTTAGGTGTAGTCATCTACATTCAGGTATGGGTTTAAATGCAGGAGGTGTACGTTCATCCAGGAAAGCCAGGGAGAGGTGAGAGCTAAGAGCCGTTACAGAGAATGGTTGCAGTGACTGAATCCTGGAATTTAAACTCGCTGAGGAGAGTAGTGGGGCTCCCCTGGTGGCTCAGCTGGTAAAGAATCTGCCTGCAATGCAGGAGCTGCAGGTTCGATCCCTGGGTTGGGAAGAGACTCCAGAGAAGGGAAAGGCCATCCACTCCAGTATTCCTGCCTGCAGAATCCCATGGGCGGAGGAGCCTGGGGAGCCACAGTCCATGGGATTGCAAATAGCTGGATACAAGTGAGCGACATACAGACACAAGGAGAGTAGTGAGGGCATCAGACAGAGAGTGGAGGGTCAGTGAAAGGTGGTGGGAATAATGACTCTAGAGCTCATTCTGAGGACATCAGAAGACTTTAGACTTGTGGTACTGCCAGGAAGTGAACTGGAAAGAGTATTCTGGTTATGTATTACAGTATGTGTCAGCAAAATTCTACTAAATTATTATTCACATCTTGATTTTTTTAACTGCTTTGTTCAAGATAGTAGTATTTACCCCATTCTCTTAATGTCAATGTGACATTATTAAAAAAGACAACTCAAGTCAGTTGTGCAAGTTGTTTTTACAAAAGTCATCTTGCTTTCTAATGATTATTATATGCTTTTCATTATATCAACATTTCTTTTCAAATGTTCACAAAATACATTGATTCTAGAAATTCTGGTTTAACTTGGTATCTGTAATGAGGGAAATATTAAAGAACAGAGCTCTGTATTTTACTGTGAGATTCTAAGATCTAGAAAAAAAGAACAATTAGTCTCTGGTCTTACATTTAGATCTTTAATCCATTTTGAGTTTATTATTTTACATGTTTGATGCCTTCATTTTAAAGAATAAAAGCCTTTTTTTTTTAATTTTTAAATTAAAAAAAATGTTCCTGTTTATTGATATTAGCCTCATAGATCTACTTGTAGAATTTATATCCTCTCCATCAATGCTTTCAAATTTTTCTTTAAGTGTTTGGAAACTTAAAAAATTTTTTTAAATTTATTTGTTTATGGCTATGCTGGGTTTTCCTTGCTGCATGCAGGCTTTATTTAGTTGTGGTATGCAGGCTTCTCGTTGTGGCTCTCATTTTTCTTGTTGTGGAGCACAGGTTCTAGGCATATGGGCTTCAGTTGCAGCATGTGGGTTCAGTAGTGGTGTCTCTCAGGCTCCAGTTATGGCTTAGTAGTTGTGACTCACAGGCTTAGCTGTCCTGTAGCGTGTGGATCTTTCCAGACCAGGGATGGAACCCAAGTCTCCTGCATTGGCAGGTGGATTCTTTACAACTGCACCACCAGGAAAACCCTCAAATGTTTTTAATAGTGTGCCCCTTTCAGTAAAATATTTCTATGGATTTGTATCCCAACATATGTTTATGTATAAATTATGTTCTTCAAATATAATCAAATACAAATATGATACATACATTATAAAACTTGGCCAGTCATAGGAACTGAAATAGAGTGAAGTTGAATGTAATGTTGTTTATTTTTATTTTTTAGCCTAAACACTTTTCTCATTTAGTTAAGTAATTATAGTTGATATTACTACTAGCAGTATTTTAGTAATAGTGACATAGTTGTATTAGATCTGATGATTTTATCATTGTCATTGACTTTTCACTCATAAATGTTTGATAGGAAATATGCCCAAAGGGGAAGAGGACTCTTAGCACTACCATTTTCCAATTGTTCAGCTGTACTTGTGATAAGAGAATTGCCTTTGATGACTCCTTTGCAAGAGACTTTTTGAATTTCTTGTTCATTTTGTGAGGGCAAATTTCATTAAGACTGGACAATGTAATCTGTAAATCTGCTTAACTGGTACACTTAAATTGGAAAAGTTTAAATATGAGCAAAGTCACCTGTCTTAATGAACTCCTACTGTTCCATTAGAATGTTTCCATAAACTAGTACAGCATGTTTAATGGTCTCATATTTGGGCTCAGTGAGGATGGTCTTGCCAATCTGTATTTTATTTTATTTTATTTTATTTTATTTTTTTTTAAAAATACTTTTATTTTGTATTGGAGCATAACTGAAACAAGCAACGTGATAGTTTCAGGTGAATAGTAAAGGGACTCAGCCATCCATACACATGTATCCATTCTCCCCCAAACTCCCCTCCCACCCACGCTGCCCCAGAGAACACAGAGCAGAGTTCCCTGTGCTCCACAGTAGGACCTTGTTGGTTATCCGTTTTATTTTTTTTTTTATTTTATTTTTTTTAAATTTTTATTAGTTGGAGGCTAATTACTTTATATCATTACAGTAGTTTTTGTTATACATTGATATGAATTAGCCATGGATTTACATGTATTCCCCATCCCAGTCCCCCCTCCCACCTCCCTCTCCACCCGATCCCTCTGGGTCTTCCCAGTGCACCAGGCCCGAGCACTTGTCTCATGTCCCCAACCTGAGCTGGTTATCCGTTTCACCCTAGATAATATACATGTTTCAATGCTGTTCTCCTGAAACATCCCACCCTCTCCTTCTCCCAGAGTCCACAAGTCTGTTCCATATTGTATTTTAAATATTAGAAGAGCTTCGTATCCTGACATCCTTCTTGTAGGCACTAGTTTTCCATCACAGGAAAAAAAAATTAACAAAAAGAGCATGTGGTAAATACTTATTCAGTGAAGTACATGGAAGCTGAAATTCCTCATGCACCTAAAACCTCACTCTTTATCATGTGTCTATCACTTCATTCTTTTTTTTTTTTCACTTCATTCATTTTTGCCAAAGAGGTAAGGAATCTCTTGGTATAACTCCCTTACTTGCTTCACTGTGTTTTTTACCTCCACTCCTATGATACCTACAGACATCTTTGGGGTGCTTTTAAAAATTATTGAGGTAACATTGGTTTTGTAACAGTATGTAAGATTTATGTGTACAACATTATATTTCAACTTCTGTAGGGGACTTCCCTAGTGGCTCAGTGTTGAAGAATCTGCCTGCTAATGCATGAAATTGGGTTTGATCCTAGAGTTGGGAAGATCCCCGGAGAAGGGAAAGGCAACCCACTCCAGTATTCTTGCCTGGAGAATCCCATGGACAGAGGAGCCTGGTGGGCTACAGTCCATGGGGTCATAAAGAGTCAGACATGACTGACTGAGCATGCACACACATACAGTAAGATTCTCCCTTCTTAGTGTACAGATTTATGAGATTTGTCAAACACCTGCAGTCGTGTAGCTACCATTGTGATCAATAATAAAACAATTCTATCACTCCAAGAATTACCCTTGGACACCACTTCATCTGTTCCTCCTTCACCCACAGACCCTAAGCCACAACTCGTCTGCTTTATGCCTTATGGTTTTGCTTCTCCAGAATATTACATACTTGGAATCAGATAGTATGCATTCTTTTGAATCTGGCTTTTTCCATTTAGCATATTGCAGTTGAGATTCATCCATGTTTCTATGTATATCAGTAGTTTGTTTCTTTTTTCAGTTGAGTAGTATTCCATTGTATGGATGTCTCATTCAGTGATCAGCTGAAGGACATTTTAGTTTTTCCCAAGTTTTAATAATCAGAAATAAAGTTGCTATAATAACTAGTACACAGTTTTTTTGAGTGAACATAATGTCATTTCTCTTGGATAAATACAGAGAAGATAGTGCTGCTACTTAATGAGCAGTAATTTATGTATAGGTATGAATATTGTATAAATATAAGTGTATTATTAAATAGACTTTCACTAGGACCCAGAAACACTATTATGATATCTAAAAGTAACTTTCAAATTCTTTAAGCCAGCTCATTTCTCAACACTAAATTTCAGGTTAAAACCATTGTCCTTTCTTCACTGAAAAAGGTATTGGGTTGGCCAAAAAGTTTGTCAGTGTTTTTCATAAGATATTACAGAAAACCCCAAAAGAACTTTTTGGCAAACTCAGTAAAAATTAACATATGCAAAACATATCATTTTCCCACCACATCTAAAACCATTTTTCCTATTTTGCCTATCTTCTCCTCATAAAAAAGGGAGAAATTCCCACTGTCTTCATGACACAGTGTATTACGAGGCTGTTTTAATTTCTCTAATACATATTTACAACCCCCTCTACTCAAATTTTGTTTCCAATCTCAGTATCCAATCAAAAATACTTTCAACAAAACCACTGATGTCCTTGATGCTGCTAAATTCAATGAATTTTTGTTCTTGGTCTCTAACCTCTTGTGTATTTGTCGTTGATATTACTTTTGTTCTATTTTAAAGCCTTTTGTTTCTAAAGCTGAAATACTTAATAGAGTCAAATTTAATTATTTTGAGACATTTGGAGCAGTCCTAGAGTATGATGCAGTGTTTTTCTTTTTCAGTTTTAATTTGACTCTATTTTTATATTCTCCTGCAAGCTTAAATTTAAAATTTCCAAACTGAGAGAAATCTTTTAGGAATAGTGAAAAGAACATCCATATATTTGTCTTTGATTCTTCAACTGTTAGCATTTTGCCAAATTTGATCTGTCTCTCTAAGTCCGTTTTTCTCTATAAAGAGAGATCAATATCAATCTATATTTTAATACACATCCAAGCAAAACATTTTTCTGTATTATACCTTACAATTGAAATAATTTGATCTTGTATATTTAGGTCTATGATTTATTTAAAGTTAATTCTTGTGTGAAATGTAACGTGAGGGTTGGGGTTCTTTTTTTTTCTAAGTTTTTGGTTTAGTAAGAAATAGACTTTATTTGTTAAGAGATATTTTAGGTTTATAGCAAAATTGAGAAGAAGGTACAGAGATTTCCCATATACACCTTGTCCCCATGCATGCATAGCCTCCCATATTATCAACATCCCTCACCAGAGTTATACATTTGTTATAATTGAGAATCTACACTGCTACATCATTATTCCAAAGACTATAGTTTACATTGGGATTTACTTTTGGTGTTGTATCATGTATCCAATGACATGTATCCACCATTATAGTATCATACAGAGTATTTTCACTTCCTTTAAAATCCTGTGCCTTTTCTTCCTTTCTTCCCCTCTAAACACTGGGAACTGCTAATCTTTATACTGTCTCTATACTTTTGCCTTTTCCAAAATGTCAGATGCTTAGAATCATTGAGTATTTCAGATTGGCTTTTTTATCCTTGTAATTTGCACTTAAGATTCCTCCATTTTTTTTTTTCTGGGAGGGGGGCTGGCTTGATAGCTCATTTCTTTTTAGAGCTGAATAAAATTCCATTTTCCTGATGTACCAGTATGTATTCATTTTCCTACTGAAGGGTACCTTGGTTCCTTCCAAGTTTTGGCAATTATGAATAAAGCTGCTATATACCACTGTGTGGGGGGCTTCCCCGGTGGCTTGGTGGTAAAGAATCTGCCTGCTAATGCAGAAGACATGGGTTTAATCCCTGGGTCAGGAAGATCCCCTGGAGGAGGGCAAGGCAACCCACTCCAAGTTTTTCCTTGGAAATCCTGGTGGACAGAGAAGCCTGGTAGATTACAGTCCATGGGGTTGCAAAAGAGTTGTACATGACTTAGTGACTAAATAACAACAACAAATACATCTATGTACAGGAATCTGTGTTGACATAAATTTATACTCCTTTGGGTAAATACTAAGGAATGTGATTGCTGGATCATATGATGAGAATATGTTCAGTTTTGTAAGAAGCTACCAAATTATCTTCCAAAGTGACTGCATCATTTGCATTCATGCTAGTAATGCGTGAGAATTCCTGTTGCTCTACATTCTCCCAGCATTTGGTGTTGTCATTGATCTGGATTTCAATCATTCTACTAGGTGAGTAAGGGTATCTCATTGTTTCAATTTGCGTTTCCCTGAGACAAATGATGTGGAGCATATTTTCATATTCTTACTTGCCATCTGTATATCTTTGATGAGGTATCTCTTAAGGTCTTTGGCCCATTTTCAAATGGGTTTATTTGTTTTCTAGCATTAAGTTTTATAAGTTCTTTGTATATTTAGCATAACATAGTTTTATCAGTTGTGTCCTCTGCAAATATTTTCTCTGAGTCTGTGATTTGTATCTTTATTCATTTGACATTGTCCTTTTCACAGAAATTTTAAATTTTAATGAAATCCAGCTTATCAAGTCCTTCTCTAATGGATTGTGTGCCTTTGATGTCCTATCCAAAAAGTGAAAAGTGAAAGTGAAGTCACTCAGTCGTATTTGTGAGCCCCAGACTGTAGCCTGCCAGGCTTTTCCATCCATGGGTTCTCCAGGCAAGAATACTGGAGTGGGCTGTCATTTCCTCCTCCAGATAGGAGATCCCTGGGTCATGAAGATCCCTTGGAAAAGGGATAGGCTGCCCACTACAGTATTTTTGGGCTCCCCTTGTGGCTCAGCTGGTAAAGAATCTGCCTGCAATGTGTGAGACCTCGGTTTGATCCCCTGGAGAGGATAAAGGATACCCACTCTAGTATTCTGGCCTAGAGAATTCCATGGATTGAACCTGGGTTTCCTGCATTGCAGACGGAGTCTTTGTCACTGAGCCACCAGGGAAGTGCTCCCCAACGCACGACCTTATATACAAGTATGGTGGCTAAAAAAGTGATGCCTAAACCAAAGTTCAGACTTTATTTTTTTTGGGATCCAAAATCACTGCAGATGGTGACTGCAGCCATGAAATTAAAAGACTCTTGCTCCTTGGAAGGAAAGTTATGACCAACCTAGATAGCATATTAAAAAGCAGAGACATTACTTTGCCACCAAAGGTCCGTCTGGTCAAGGCTATGGTTTTTCCAGTGGTCATGTATGGATGTGAGAGTTGGACTGTGAAGAAAGCTGAGCACCGAAAAATTGATGCTTGTGAATTGTGGTGTTGGAGAAGACTCTTGAGAGTCCCTTGGACTGCAAGGAGATCCAACCAGTCCATCCTGAAGGAGATCAGTCCTGGGTGTTCATTGGAAGGACTGATGCTGAAGCTGAAACTCCAATACTTAGGCCACCTCATGTGAAGAGTTGCCTCATTGGAAAGGACTCTGAGGCTTGGAGGGATTGGGAGCAGGAGGAGGAGGGGACGACAGAGGATGAGATGGCTGGATGGCATCACTGACTGGATGGCTGGATGGCACATGAGTTTGAGTAAACTCCGGGAGTTGGTGATGGACAGGGAGGCCTGGCGTGCTGTGATTCATGGGGTTGCAGAGAGTCGGACACGACTGAGCGACTGAACTGAACTGAACTAAACCAAAAGTTATCTAGATTTTCCCCTCATATCTTTTCTTTTAGGAGTTTTATAATTTTATGTTTCACATTTAGGTCCATGATCCATTTCTGAATAATTCTAGTGAAAGTTGTAAAGTTTGTGTTTAGATATATATTTTATGTGTGTGTATATGTATATATATGCATGTATGTATAAAGGGCTTCCCTGATGGCTCACCAGTAAAGAATCTGCCTATAATGCACAAGATGCAGGAGATGTGGGTTTGAGCCCTAGGTTGGGAAGATTCCCTTGAGGAGGAAATGGTAACCCACTCCAGTATTCTTGCCTGGGAAATCCATGGACAGAGAGGACTGGTGGGCCACAGTCCATAGGGTCACAAAGAGTTGGATGCGACCAAGCACAGGAGTGCACCTATATATGTATATCTGTATGCATAGATATACATAAACATATATATATATGTATCTTTTTTGTATGTGGATATCATGCTATTCCAGCACAGATAGTGTCAGTCCTCCAACTTTGTTCTTCTTTTTCAATAGCATGCTAGCTATTCTGAGTCTTTTGCTTGTCCATATGACCTTTAAAACCAATTTGTTGATATCCAAAAATTAACTTCCCATGTTTTTACTTTTACTGGAATTGTGTTGAATTTATAGATCATTTTGGAACTCACATCTTTTTTTTTAAATTTTTTTTTTGAACTCACATCTTGATAATATTGAATGTTCCTATCCATAAATATCTCTCCTTTTGTTTGGCTATTCTGTGATTCCATTAATCAGAATTTTGTATTTTTCCTTATAGAGATATTGTACATATTTTGTTAGATACATACCTAAGTATTTCTTTATTTGGTGCTAATAAAAGTGAATTGTGATTTTAATTTCAAATTCCACTTGTTTATTGCTGTCATATAGGAGAGTAACTGACCTTTGTATAATAATCTTGTATTCCACACCCTTGCTATAATCACTTATTAGTTCCAGGGTTTTCCTTGTTTCTTTTGAATTGGCTACATAGAAGATCCCCATTCCAGTATTCTTGCCTGGAGAATTCCGTAGGCAGAGGAGCCTGGCTGGCAAAAGTCCACAGGGTCACAAAAAGTCAGACATGACTGAGCAACTGAGCGTGCATACACACACACAGAAGATCATGTCATCTATAAAAAAAGTTTCATTTTCCCTTTCAAATCTTTATATATTTTATTTCCTTTCCTTGTCTTATTGCATTGGCTGGAACTTTTACTATAGTGTTGAAAAGGAGTGGTGAGAGGAGATATTCATGCCTTGACCCTGATCTTAGTAGGAAATCTTGGAGTTTCTCACCATTAAATGTTATGTTAGTTACAGGGTTTTTGTAGATATTCTATATCAAATTGAGAGAGTTTGCTCTATTAATACATTCCTGAGAGTTTTTATTATGAATGGGTTTTGGATTTTGTCAAATGCTTTTAAAGATTTTTTCCATCTATTGATAATGATCATGTGATTTTTCTTCTTCAGCCAATTAATATGATGAAGTAAGTGAAAGTCACTAGGTCATTTCTGACTCTATACAGTCCATGGAGTTCTCCAGGCCAGAAAACTGGAGTGGGTAACCTTTCCCTTCTCCAGGGGATCTTCACAACCCAGGGATCAAACCCAGGTCTCCCACATTGGAGGCAGATTCTTTACCAGCTCAGCCACAAGGGAAGCCCAAGAATGCTGGTGTGGGTAGCCTATCCCTTCTCCAGGGGATCTTCCTGACCCAGGGATTGAACCAGGCTCTCCTGCATTGCAGGTGGATTCTTTACCAACTGAGCTATGAGGGAAGCCCTAATTAATGTGATGGATTATACCAATTGATTTTTGAATGTTGAAAAAGTCTTGCATATCTAAAATAATCCCACTTGGCTGTAGTGTAATCTTTTGTACATTATTAGATTCAGTTTTGGAGAAAGCAATGGCACCCCACTCCAGTACTCTTGCCTGGAAAAATCCATGGATGGAGGGGCCTGATGGGCTGCAGTCCATGGGGTCGCTAAGAGTCGGACATGACTGAGCGACTTCAATTTCACTTTTCACTTTCATGCATTGGAGGAGGAAATGGCAGCCTGCTCCAGTGTTCTTGCCTGGAGAATCCCAGGGACGGGGGAGCCTAGAGGGCTGCTGTCTATGGGATCGCATAGAGTTGGACACGACTGAAGTGACTTAGCAGCAGCAGCAGCAGATTCAGTTTGCTATTATCTTGTTGAGGATTTTTGCATCAATGCTCATAAGAGATATGGTTTTATTTTCTTGTAATGTCTTTGTCTAGTTTAGGTATCTGGGTAATGCTGGCCTCAGAGAATTAGTTATGAAGTATTCCCTATGCTTCTACCTGCTGAAAGAAGCTGTAAAGATTTGGTGTAAATTTTTCCTTAAATGTTTGGTAGTATTCACCAGTAAACCCACCTGGGTCCAATGCTTTCTCTTTTAAAAGTTTTTTTTATTATTGACTCAATGTGTTTTACAGATATAGGGCTATTCAGATTATGCTTTTATTCTTGTGTGAATTTTGGCAGGTGTGTCTTTCAAAGAATTGGTCCACTTTATCTTGGTCATCAAATTTGTGGACAATGAGATATTCATAGTATTCCTTTACTATCCATTCAATATCTATAACATTTGCAGTGATTTACCCTCTTTCATTTTTGGTGTTAATAATTGTGTCCTTTCTTTTCCTTCTTAGCTTAGCTAGGTGCTTATTGAGCTCATTAATCTTTTCAAAGAACCAGCTTTTCATTTCATTGATGTTCTCTATTGATTTCTTATTTTCAATTTTATTGATTTCTGCTCTAATTTTTATTATATCTTCTCTTTTGCTTTCTTTGGATTTACTCTCTTGTTCTTTTTTCTTGTTTTTTCAAGTGGAAGCTTAGATTATTAGTTTTTCTTCTTTTCTAATCAAAGCATTCACTGCTGTAAGTTCCCTCTTAAGCACTGTCTTTATTGTATCAAACTAATTTTGATTAGCTGTGTTTTCATTTTCATTGAACTGAAAATATTTTAAAATTTCTCCTGATTTCTTCTTTGACTCATGTGTTCAAGGTTAATTTTTGTGCATATGGATATCCAATTTTTTCCTCACTGTTTATTGAAAGACTATTTTTTTCATTGAATTTCCTTATCACCATTCTTGAAAATCAGTTGGTCATATTAGTGAGAATATATTTGTGAATTCTCTTTTTTGTTTCATTGTTCTGTTTATCTGTCTTAATGCTAATACCATGCTGCCTTTATTAATATACCTTTATAGTATAAAAAGGCATCTAATACTATATACCTTTATCTGAGTATTATAAGTAATCTGAGTATTATAAGTTTTCCAAGTTTGCTCTTTTTTGAGATGAACTTCATTTTAAAGCGGTTTTAAATTTATACAACTTTTGAAAAGATAGCATTCCT
Organism: Odocoileus virginianus; assembly: GCF_023699985.2. Classification (NCBI taxonomy): domain Eukaryota; kingdom Metazoa; phylum Chordata; class Mammalia; order Artiodactyla; family Cervidae; genus Odocoileus; species Odocoileus virginianus. Next base: position 25,176,901 of record NC_069686.1, read on the forward strand.
ATATATCCCACACTCAGTTTTTCTATTATTAATATATGACACTAGTATAGAATTTTATCACAATTTATGTGATGTTGAAACATAATGTCTATACTTTATTCAGATTTCCTAAGTTTTGTTAATGTCTTTCTTCTGTCCTTTCTGTAGGATATCACTCAGGACACCACATTATATTTAGTAATCATGTATCCTTAGGCTTTTCTTAGCTGTGACAGTTTTATCAGAGTTTTCTTCTATAATTACCTTGGCAGGACTATAGAGTAAGACTCTACCTATCTGGCTGTGCAATTTTATATTTATATCAGCAATTCATAAGTGTCCCTATTGGTCTGCATCCTAACCAGCAGTTGGTATCCATTCTATTAGGCATGTAGTGGTGTTTGTATTTTCCTAAGGATGAATCATGTTGAGCATCTTTTCATATGCTTATTGACATCTGTATATCTTTGGTGTAGTATCAGTTAATATCTCTTATTAATTTTTAAATTGCATTGCTTTTTCTTTTATTATTGAATTTTATGAGCTCTTTGAATATTTTGATATAATTCCCTTATCAGATATGTGTTTTGCAGATATTTTCTCCCAGACTGTGACTTGTCTGCTAACATTGTCTTTCTCAGAGCAGAAGTCTTAATTTTAATGTTTAATTTATCATTTTTAAAATTTTATGGATCATAATTTTAACATTGTATCTAAGAACTCATCACCAAACCCAAGGTCACATAGATTTTCTGCTATGCTTTCTTCAAATAGTTTATTGCTGTTGTTGCATTGTTAGTTTTTCATATTACACTTAGGTCTATAGTCTGTTATGAATTAATTTAGTAAAAGGTATAATTATATATTTTTATAAAATAATCTATATTTATTTTATTTTCATATGAATGTCTAATTAATTCAGCACTATTTGTTAAAAAGTCTATCATTTCTTCATTGAATTGCCTTTGAAACTTTGTGAAAAATGAATTAACTATATGTGTGAGGATCTATTTCCAGGTCTTGTATTCTGATATATTATTCTATATATCTATTTTTTTCCAATACCATGCTGCATTAGTTACTTTATATTTATGATGTCTTTGAATAAATTTCTGTTATTTCTTTTTAAAGAAATATTTTATTGACCATTCCAAGTCTTTTGCCTTCCCATATCAAATTTATAATCTGTTCTTTGATATCAATAGTTTAGCTTCCTGGTCTTTTCATGGAGATTTCATTGAACTTATAAATCAAGTTAGGGATAATTGACCTCTTAACAATATTGAGTCTTGTAATATATAAACATGGGACACCATTTCGTTAAAAAAAGAAAAATTTTCATTTCTTCCATCAGTATTTTTTGTTCTCCACATATAAACCCTATACATAGTATTTTGATTTGTATCTAAGTATTGCATTATTTTAGGCTATTGTAAATGGTGTTGTTTTATAACTTCAAATTCCACTTGTTCCTTGTTGGTATATATGAATATAATTGATCTGTGTGTTGCCCTTATATTCTATGAACTTGCAATCATTATTTTCAGGGTTTTTTTTTTTTGTGTGTGTGTGTATGTGTGGTTTTCTACATAAGTCATGCTATCATTTTAATTCTTTTAAAAAAACCTATTTATTTTTTAATTGAAGGATGATTGCTTCATAGAATTTTGTTGTTTTCTGTCAAACCTCAACATGAATCAGCCATAGGTATAGATATGTCCCCTCCCTCTTGACCATCCCTCCCATCTTCCTCCCCATCCACCCCTCTAGGTTGATACAGAGCCCTCTGTTTGAATTCCCTCAGACATATAGCAAATTCCCATTGGCTATCTATTTTACATATGGTAATATAATTTTCCATGCTACTCTCTTCATACATCTCACCCTCCCCTCCCCTTTCCCTGTGTCCGTAAGTCTGTTCTCTATGTCTGTTTCTCTATTGCTGCCCTGCAAATAAATTCTTTGGTACCATCTTTTCAGATTCCATATATATGTGTTAGTATACAATATTTATCTTTCTTTTTCTGACTAAACATTGCTCTGTATAATAGGCTCTAGGTTCATCCACCTCATTAGAACTGACTCAAACATGTTCCTTTTTATGACTGAATAATATTCCATTGTGTATATGTACCACGACTTACTCATTTATCTGTCAATGGACATCTAGATTGCTTCCATGTTCTAGTTATTGTAAACAGTGCTGCAATGAACATTGGGGGGTACATAGGTCTTTTTCAAATTTTGTTTTCTCAGGGTATATGCCTGGGAGTGGGATTGCTAGGTCATATGGTTGATTTATGCCTAATTTTTAAAGGACTCTCCATACCATCTTCCATAATGGCTGTATCAATTTACATGACTAGAAGGTCATGCCATCCAGTGCCATCACTTCATGGCAAATAGATGGGGAACAATGGAAACAGTGACAGACTTTATTTTTGGGGGGCTCTAAAATCACTGCAGATGGTAACTGCAGCCATAAAATTAAAATTAAAATTACTACTTGGAAGAAAAGCTATAACCAACCTAGACAGCATATTAAAAAGCAGAGACCTTAGTTTGCCAACAAAGGTCCATCTAGTCAAAGCTATGGTTTTTCCAGCAGTCATGTATGGATGTGAGAGTTGGACTATAAAGAAAGCTGAGCACTGAAGAATTGATGCTTTTGAACTGTGATGTTGGAGAAGACTCTTGAGAGTCCCTTGGACTACAAGGAGATCCAACCAGTCCATCCTAAAAGAGATCAGTCCTGGGTGTTCATTGGAAGGACTGATGTTGAAGCTGAGACTCCAATACTTTGGCCACCTGATGCAAAGAATTGACTCATTGGAAAAGACCCTGATGCTGGGAAAGATTGAATGTGGGAGGAGAAGGGGACAACAGAGAATGAGATGGTTGGTTTGCATCACTGATGCAATGGACATGAATTTGGGTAGGCTCTGGGAGTTGGTGATGGACAGGGAGACCTGATGTGCTGCAGTCCATGGGGTTGTAAAGAGTTGGACACTACTGAACGACTGAATGGAATTGAACTGAATCTTTACTATTGTTTCTTTCATTTCTTTCTGCTCTGATCTTTATGATTTCTTTCCTTCTGCTAATTTTGAGGGTTTTTTGTTCTTTTCCCAGTTGTTTTAGGTTGTTATTTGATGTTTTTCTTGTTTCTTGAAGTAGGATTGTATTGCTATAAACTTCCTCTTAGAACTGCTTTTGCTACATCCCATAGATTTTGAGCTGTCATATTTTCACTGTCATTTGTTTTTAGGAATTATTTGATTTCCCTTTTGATTTCTTCAGTAACCTGTTCATTATTTAGAAACATATTGTTTAATCTCCATGTGTTTGTGTTTTTCAGTTTTTTCCTTGTAATTGATATCTAGTCTCACAGCATTGCAGTCAGAAAAGATGCTTGGTATGATTTCAATTTTCTTAAATTTACTGAGGTTTGATTTGTGATGCAAGATGTGGTCTATTCTGGAGAATATTCCATATGCACTTGAGAAGAAGGTGTATTCTTCGGCATTTGGATGGAATGTTCTGAAGATATCAGTGAGATCCATCTCATCTAATATAATTTAAGACTTGTGTTTCCTTATTAATTTTCATTTGATGATATGTCCATTGATGTAAGTGGGGTGTTAGTATCCTATTATTATTGCATTACTGTCAATTTCCCCTTTTACATCCGTTAGTGTTTGTTTTATGTATTGAGGTGCTCCTATGTTTGGTGCATATATATATACAGTTGCTATGTTGTCTTCCTATTGGATTGATCCCTTGATCATTAGGTAGTGTTCTTTCTTATCTCTTTTAATATTTTTTATTTTAAGGTCCATTTTGTCTGATATGAGGTTTGCTACTCCAGCTTTCTTCCGCTTTCCATTTGCATGGAATATGTTTCCATCCACTCACTTTCAGTCTATATGTGTCTTTAGATCTGAAGTGGGTTTCTTGTAGACAGCATATATATGGGTCTTGATTTGTATCCATTCAGCCAGTCTATGTCTTTTATTAGAACATTTAATCCATTCACATTTAAAGTAATTATTGATATATATGTTCCTATTGCCATTTTCTTAATTGTTTGGAGTTTGTTTCTGAAGATCTTTTTCTTCTCTTGTATTTCCTGACTATATAAGTCTCTTTAACAGCTGTTGTAAAGCTGGTTTGGTGGTACTGAATTCTTTTAACTTTTGCTTGTCTGTAAAACTTTTGATTTCTCCATCAGTTTTGAATGAAATCCTTGCAGGGTAATCTTGGTTGCAGATTTTCCCCTTTCAGTACTTTAATATATACTGTCATCCCCTTCTTACCTGAAGAGTTTCTGCTGAAAGATCAACTATTAAACATATGGGGCTTCTCTTGTATGTTACTTGTTGCTTTTCCCTTGCTGTTTTTAATATACTATCTTTGTGTTTAATCTTTGCTAGTTTGATTAGTATGTGTCGTGGTGTTTCTCTCTTTGGGTTTATCCTGTGTAGGACTCTTTGTGCCTCTTGGACTTAAATAACTATTTCCTTTTCCATGTTGGGGAAGATTTCAACTATAATTTCTTCAAAATTTTCCTCGTGCTCTTTCTTTTTTTCTTCTTCTCCTGGGACTTCTATAATTCGAATGTTGGTCCATTTAATATTGACCCCGAGGTCTATGAGACTATCGTCAGTTCTTTTCATTCTTTTTAGTTTATTCTACTCTTGAGCAGCTATTTCCGTCATTTAATCTTCCAACTCACTGATCCATTCTTCTGCTTCAGATAATTATGCTATTGATTCCTTCTAGAGTATTTTTAATTTCAGTAATTGTGTTTGTCTCTGTATGTTTATTTTTTAATTCTTCTAGGTCTTTGTTAATTGATTCTTGCACTTTCTCCATTCTATTTTCAAGGTTTTCGATCATCTTCACTATCACTATTCTGAATTCCTTTTCAATGTATATGCCTTTTGTTTCTTTTTTCTTGTCTTATTATAATAATTAAAATTTTCAATATAATTTTGAATAGAAATGTTAAGATAGGACATTGTTACTTTGTTACCAATCTTAGAAAATGTTTAGTCATTTCCATTAAGTTGGATGCTGGCTGTAGGCTGGTAGGCTGTTTTAAATGTTCTTTATTGATTTGAAGACATTTACTGAGTTGAAGTTGGGATAGTGTTACTTCTGCTGAATTATGTAAATTGAAGAGCTAATAGAACTCACTTAATTAGAAAAGAAAAATTATAAACCAACTCTTAATGAAAAGAATTTCAAAGAATATGCAGTCATTTTAAATTTATCAGGGTCTGCCCTGAACCACAAATTGTTTATATTTCTGTTAAGTTATGTGTTTATAAAAAAAGTGAAAATAAACTCTCTCAAAATCCCACAAATTCTTGTCCTATTGCAATATTATTTCAGATTCCAAGACCTCATGCTCAAAATCAAGTCTATGCAGTTGCAAAATCATGTGCATGCAGTTCTTTGTGCATGGTTTCTCTTCATCTTAACCTTTGTATAAGATATGAGTTACGTATTTCCCATAACCAAATACAATGATGAGTTAGGCACAAGATACTGGCAATAGGTACTCTTTTCAAAAAGGCACTCCTTCAGACAGAAGGTATATGGCAATCTCTGGTCCACAGCAATTTTTTTTTTTTCACAGCAATTCTTAAATTCAGTCAGCCATGTGTTGTCATTATATATATATATATATATATATATATATATATATATAATATGTATGTATATCTATAACTGCTCCATAGAAATAATTCTCTGTGCCTATTGGCTTCTCCCTTTTAGCTCTTGGTTTCAACATTAGATTCACACTTCCCTCCTATATGAAATAATCGATGTTTCTAGCTGAGTAGTTTTCTCAGCCATCTTTTTGTCTGAGAAAATTAGGAGCCCTAATGCCTTTTTAATTCTGTAATATCTCTTTTCCAGTTTAAGTTGTATAATTCTTTCAATAGACTTCATGTGTATCAATTTATTATCCATTTCAACAGACAACACTACACCCATAAATATCTTCAAAATAAGCTCTTCTATATATTGGACACTGCTTGAGTCAATGCCCTGAAGATTCTTAGAAGCCCAAAATTTTAAAAGAGATAGACTGTAAGACTTTCCTAAGAAGGCTTTTCTCCTTAAAAGGCCTTTTTTCTAGCTGAAAGGGTCTACAAAACACCATCTTAAGTCTCTGTGAGGTCTTAAAAATAGTTTTATACTTTGACCCTTGACTTCATTTTTACTCTTAGACTATGCTTTACTAAACAGGGAACTGAATTAGATCTTTTCTCTGAGGAGATTTCTTTTTGTAGTTTTGTTTTTTTCTGTTTCATTTTTGTTTTGTTTGTTGGTTTTGGCTTGGAAAGACTGTCCTGAGCTTTTAGTGTGTTATGTTCTCTGACTGTGTTAGAAAGCTTAAAGATTTCTTTCTTAGTTTGTCTCCCTCAGCTTTCATTTTGTTATGCATGGCTAGAAAAACTTTTGCCAGCAAATCTCTTTAGCAAGATATCTGAGATCATTAGGTTGCTTTTCTATTTTCCATATTGCTGCAGGCAACAGTTTTGCTAAGTGTTCTGTCTGTATATAACACAGCTGACCTTTTCACTGGCCTCCAAAAGCATGTTTCTCTTTTTCCTTGAAGCCCTAATAGTCTTCCTCAGGCCATTTATATAGCACCGATGATAAAACATCTGGGTAGCTTGCTCTCTCCCCTTTTGATTCCCCTTCTTCTCCTCCTGGTCACCTCTATCTCCCACCTCCCTCTTCTCTTCTCCATGTAACTCCGTGTGCCTCTCCAGGTGTCTCTCACTGTGGAGAAACTTTTCATCATTAACCTAGATGTTTTATCATTGGTGCTGTATAGATGGAGAAGTCTTGAGGCTACTGTAAGAATAAGACTGAAAACCAGAGGCAGGAGGCTTAAGTCCAAAACCTGAGAACACCAGAGAACTCCTGACTCCAGGGAACATTAATCGATAGGAGCTCATCAAAAGCCTCCATACCTACACTGAAACCAAGCACCACCCAAGGGCCAACAAGTTCCAGAGCAAGGCATACCACACAAATTCTCCAGCAACACAGGAACATAGCCCTGAGCTTCAATATACAGGCTGCCCAAAGTCACACAAAACTCACAGACATCTCAAAACTCACTACTGGACACTTCATTGCACCCCAGAGAGAAGAAATCCAGCTCCACTCACCAGAACACCAACACAAGCTTCCCTAACCAGGAAACCTTGACAAGCCCCCCGTCCAACCCCATCCACAGTGAGGAACCTCCACAATAAAGAGGAACCACAAACTGCCAGAATATGGAAAGGCCACCCCAAACACAGCAATGTAAACAAGATGAAAAGGCAGAGAAATACGCAGCAGATAAAGGAACAGGATAAATGCCCACCAAACCAAACAAAAGAGGAAGAGATAGGGAATCTACCTGATAAAAAATTCCAAATAATGATAGTGAAAATGATCCAAAATCTTGAAAACAAAATAGAGTTACAGGTAAATAGGCTGGAGACAAGGATTGAGAAGATGCAAGAAATGTTTAACAAGGACATAAAAGAAGTAAAAAAGAGTCAATATGTAATGAATAATGCAATAAGTGAGATCAAAAACACTCTGGAGAGAATCAACAGTAGAATAATGGAGGCAGAAGATAGAATAAGTGAAGTAGAAGATAGAATGGTAAAAATAAATGAAACAAAGGAAAAAAAGAAACAAGAATGAAAATAAATGAGGACAACTTCAGAGACCTCTGGGACAATGTTAAACACCCCAACATTCGAATCATAGGAGTCCCAGAAGAAGAAGACAAAAAGAAATGCCATGTGAAAATACTTGAGGAGATAATAGTTGAAAAGTTCCCTGAAATGGGGAAGGAAATAGTCACCCAAGTCCAAGAGAGTCCCAAACAGGACAAACCCAAGGCAAAACGCCCCAAGACACATATTAATCAAATTAACAAAGATCAAACACAAAGAACAAATATTAAAAGCAGCAAGGGAAAAGCAACAAATAACACTCAAGGGGATTCCCACAAGGATAACAGCTGATCTTTCAATAGAAACTCTTCAGGCCAGAAGGGAATGGCAAGAAATACTTAAAGTGATGAAAGAAAAAAACCTACAGCCAAGATTACTGTACCCAGCAAGGATTTCATTCAAATATGAAGGAGAAATCAAAAGTTTTACAGACAAGAAAAAGCTGAGAGAATTCAGCACCACCAAACCAGCTCTCCAACAAATGCTAAAAGATCTTCTCTAGACAGGGAACACAGAAAGGGTGTATAAACTCAAACCCAAAACAACAAACTAAATGGCAACGGGATCATACTTATCAATAATTACCTTAAATGTAAATGGGCTGAATGCCCCAACCAAAAGACAAAGACTGGCTGAATGGATACAAAAACAAGACCCCAATATATGTTGTATACAAGAGGCCCACCTCAGAACAAGGCACACATATAGACTGAAAGTGAAGGGCTGGAAAAAGATATTCCATTCAAATAGAGACCAAAAGAAAGCAGGAGTAGCAATACTCATATCAGATAAAATAGACTTTAAAATAAAGATGAAAAGAGACAAAGAAGGACACTACATAATGATCAAAGGATCAATCCAAGAAGAATATATAACAATTATAAATATATATGCACCCAACATAGGAGCACCACAATATGTAAGACAAATGCTAATAAGTATGAAAGGGGAAATTAACAATAACACAATAATAGTGGGAGACTTTAATACCCCACTCACACCTATGGATAGATCAACTAAACAGAAAATTAACAAGGAAACACAAACTTTAAATGATACAATAGACCAGTTAGATCTAATTGATATCTATAGGACATTTCACACCAACACAATGAATTTTACCTTTTTCTCAAATTTCTCTATCCTGGAACCTTCTCCAGGATAGATCACATCCTGGGCCATAAATCTAGCCTTAGTAAATTTAAAAAAAAATGGAAATCATCCCAAGCATCTTTTCTGACCACAATGCAGTAAGATTAGATGTCAATTACAAGGGAAAAACTATTAAAAATTCCAGCATATGGAAGCTGAACAACACTCTTCTGAATAACCAACAAATCACAGAAGAAGTAAAAAAAGAAATCAAAATATGCATAGAAATTAATGAAAATGAAAACACAACAATCCCAAACCTATGGGACACTGTAAAAGCAGTGCTAAGGGGAAGGTTCATAGCTATACAGGCTTACCTCAAGAAACAAGAAAAAAGTCAAATAAATAACCTACCTCTACACCTAAAGCAACTAGAAAAGGAAGAAATGAAGAACCCCAGGGTTACTAGAAGGAAAGAAATCATAAAAATTAGGGCAGAAATAAATGCAAAAGAAACAAAAGAGACTATAGCAAAAATCAACAAAGCCAAAAGCTGGTTCTTTGAGAAGATAAAGAAAATTGACAAACCAATAGCCAGACTCATCAAGAAACAAAGGGAGAAGAATCAAATTAAAAAAGTTAGAAATTAAAATGGAGAGATTACAACAGGCAACACAGAAATACAAAGGATCATAAGAGACTACTATCAGCAACCATATGCCAGTAAAATGGACAACTTGGAAGAAATGGACAAATTCTTAGAAAAGTACAACTTTCCAAAACTATACCAGGAAGAAATAGAAAATTCTTAACAGACCCATCACAAGCATGGAAATTGAAATTGTAATCAGAAATCTTGAGCAAAAAAAAGTCCAGGACCAGATGGCTTCACAGCTGAATTCTACCAAACATTCAGAGAAGAGCTAACACCTATCTTACTTAAACTCTTCCAGAAAATTGCAGAGGAAGGTAAACTTCCAAACTCATTCTATGAGGCCACCATCACTCTAATACCAAAACAGACAAAGATGCCACACACACAAAAAAAAAAAAAAAAAGAAAGAAAGAAAACTCTAGGCCAATATCACTGATGAACATAGATGCAAAAATCCTTAACAAAATCCTAGCAAACAGTATCAAACAACATATTAAAAAGATAATACATCATGACCAAGTGGGCTTTATCCCAGGGATGCAAGGATTCTTCAATATCCACAAATCAATCAACATAATACACCACATTAACAAATTGAAAGATAAAAACCATATGATTATCTCAATAGATGCAGATAAAGCCTTTGACAAAAGCCAACATCCATTTATGATAAAAACCCTCAAGAAAGCAGGAATAGAAGAAATACACCTCAACATAATAAAAGCTATATATGACACACCCACAGCAAACATTATCCTCAATGGTGAAAAATTGAAAGCATTTCCCCTAAAGTCAGGAATAAGACAAGGGTGCCCACTCTCACCACTACTATTCAACATAGTTTTAGAAGTTTTGGCCACAGCAATCAGAGCAGAAAAAGAAATAAAAGGAATCCAGATTGGAAAAGAAGTAAAACTCTCTCTGTTTGCAGATGACATGATATTATGCATAGAAAACCCTGAAGACTCCACCAGAAAATTACTAGAACTAATCAGTGAATATAGTAAAGTTGCAGGATATAAAATTAACACACAGAAATTCCTTGCATTCCTACACTAACAATGAGAAAACAGAAAGAGAAATTAAGGAAACAATTCCATTCACCATTGCAATGAAAAGAATAAAATACTTAGGAATATATCTACCTAATGAAACAAAAGACCTATATATAGAAAATGATAAAACACTGGTGAAAGAAATCAGAGGACATAAATAGATGGAGAAATATACTGTGTTCATTGATTGGAAGAATCAATATAGTGAAAATGAGTATACTACCCAAAGCAATCTATGATTCAATGAAATCCCTATCAAGCTACCAACGGTATTTTTCATAGAACTAGAACAAATAATTTCACAATTTGCATGGAAATAGAAAAAACTTCGAATAGACAAAGCAATCTTGAGAAAGAAGAATGGGACTGGAGGAATCAACCTGCATGACTTCAGGCTTTACTACACAGCCACAGTCATCAAGACAGTATGATACTGGCATAAATACAGAAATATACATCAATGGAACAAAATAGAAAGCCCAGAGATAAATCCACGCACCTATGGACACCTTATCTTTGACAAAGAAGGCAAGAATATACAATGGAGAAAAGGCAATCTCTTTAACAAGTGGTGCTGGGAAAACTGGTCAACCACTTGTAAAAGAATGAAACTATAACACTTTCTAACACCATGCACAAAAATAAACTCAAAATGGATTAAAGATCTAAATGTAAGACCAGAAACTAAAACTCCTAGAGGAAAACACAGGCAAAACACTCTCCAACATAAATCACAGCAGGATCCTCTATGACCCACCTACCAGAATATTGGAAATAAAACCAAAAATAAACAAATGGGACCTAATGAAACTTAAAAGCTTTTGCACAATGAAGGAAACTATAAGCACAGTGAAAAGACAGCCCTCAGAATGGGAGAAAATAACAGCAAACGAAGCAACAGACAAAGAATTAATCTCAAAAATATACAAGCAACTCCTGCAGCTCAATTTCAGAAAAATAAATGACCCACTCAAAAAATGGGCCAAAGAACTAAACAGACATTTCTCCAAAGAAGACATACAGATGGCTAACAAACACATGAAAAGATGCCCAACATCACTCATTATCAGAGAAATGCAAATCAAAACCACAATGAGGTACCATTACACGCCAGTCAGGATGGCTGCTATCCAAATGTCTACAAGCAACAAATGCTGGAGAGGGTGTGGAGAAAAGGGAACCCTCTTACACTGTTGGTGGGAATGCAAACTAGTACAGCCACTATGGAGAACAATGTGGTGATTCCTTTTTAAACTGGAACTAGAACTGCCATATGATCCTACACTCCCACTACTGAGAATATACATTGAGGAAACCAGAATTGAAAGAGACACGTGTATCCCAATGTTCATCACAGCACTATATAAAATAGCCAGGACATGGAAGCAACCTAGATGCCCATCAACAGATGAATGGATAAGAAAGCTGTGGTACATATACACCATGGAATATTACTCAGCCATTAAAAGAATTCATTTGAATCAGTTCTAATGAGATGGATGAAACTGGAGCCTATTATACAGACTGAAGTAAGCCAGAAAGATAAAGACCAATACAGTATACTAATGCATATATATGGAATTTAGAAAGATGGTAACGATAACCCTGTATGTAAGAGAGCAAAAGAGACCCAGATGTATAGAACAGTCTTTGAACTCTGTGGGAGAGGGTGAGGGTGGGATGATTTGGGAGAATGACATTGAAACGTGTATTATCCTATGTGAAATAGATTGCCAGTCCAGGTTCGATGCATGAGACAGGGTGCTTAGGGCTGGCGCACTGGGATGACCCAGAGGAATGGGATGGGGAGGGAGGTGGGAGGGGGGTTCAGGATGGGGAACACATGTACACTCGCAGTGGATTCATGTCAATGTATGGCAAAACCACTACAATATTGTAAAGTAATTAGCCTCAGGAAAATATTTAAAAATCATGACATAACCACTAGCCTTTCAGGATTTTATGCACTTATCACTTTAATGTTATAATAGTTGAACACTCTTTGGATTATGTTTAGAAATATAATTTTGGTACACATTTCTCCTACTTCTATAGTGGACTTTTATATTACTGTAGATCTTGAATATTTTCTTACAGATTATTACAAAGCATCAGTAGGGCCTGACTAAGTGACATCATTCTGAATGGAAGAAATACCAATCTTGCACATAGTGTCAACAGTAGACTTAATTATGCTGTGAATTTTGAGCTTCCACTATTGTATTAAGAATGAAAATTATAAGCACTCTCTTTTCCTCTCTTTTTTAAGTATTCCCAAAAGAAACAATAATTAAAGAAACACTTCACAGTGCATAGTTTCATGGCTGTATTCAGCAGAGAGTCATTTGTTTTGATAAATTCTTTAACAATAATTCTGATTACAAGAATCACTTATTTGAAAGTGATTATAGTAGTCATGAGACAGAATTAGTTATTTTTATTTTTGCAGAGGTTGCATTATGGGGAATGAAACAGACTTTTATCTCTCTGAATTTCCTTGTCTTTAGATTATTTTATGCTTGCAATATAATTGTATATAACTATGTTTTTATTATATGTTATTCAAAGATGCTAATATAAAAATTGAAAGTCTTCAAAGGTTTTTAAAAATAATACTTACAAATTCTAGCTGATGGTTTTTGACGTTAAGAACATAATCAAAAACAACAGTATTTATTGGTATAATTCAACTGTTAGTTAAATATATTTTATTCTTTAAACACAATGCCATTCAACATTAAGTCCTGAGACAATAAAATAAATGTTATTGCAGTAACATCCTTCCCTTATTGAACTTATAGTTGAATTGTTGCTAATTACAGAAGGCTTTTGCCTATTGCAAATTTTATTTTTTATTTTTATTTTTTTTCATTTAGTTTTATTAGTTGGAGGCTAATTACTTTACAATACTGTAGTGGTTTTTGCCATACACTGACATGAATCAGCCATGGATTTACATATGTTTCCCATCCTGATCCGCCCTCCCACCTCCCTCCCTATCCCATCCCTCTGGGTCTTCCCAGTGCACCAGCCCTGAGCACTTGTCTCATCCATCCAACCTGGGCTGGTGATCTGTTTCACCCTTGATAGCATACTTGTTTCAATGCTATTCTCTCAGAACATCCCCTCTCGCCTTCTCCCACAGAGTCCAAAAGTCTGTACTGTACATCTGTGTCTCTTTTTCTGTTTTGCATATAGGGTTATCATTACCATCTTTCTAAATTTCATATATATATGTTAGTATACTGTATTGGTCTTTATCTTTCTGGCTTACTCCACTCTGTATAATGGGCTCCAGTTTCATCCATCTCATTAGAACTGATTCAAATGAATTCTTTTTAATGGCTGAGTAATATTCCATGGTGTATATGTACCACAGCTTCCTCATCCATTCGTCTGCTGATGGGCATCTAGGTTGCTTCCATGTCCTGGCTATTATAAACAGTGCTGCGATGAACATCGGGGTGCACGTGTCTCTTTCAGATCTGGTTTCCTCAGTGTGTATGCCCAGAAGTGGGATTGCTGGGTCATATGGCAGTTCTATTTCCAGTTATCTAAGGAATCTCCACACTGTTCTCCATAGTGGCTGTACTAGTTTGCATTCCCACCAACAGTGTAAGAGGGTTCCCTTTTCTCCACACCCTCTCCAGCATTTATTGCTTGTAGACATTTGGATAGCAGCCATCCTGACTGGCGTGTAATGGTACCTCATTGTGGTTTTGATTTGCATTTCTCTGATAATGAGTGATGTTGGGCATCTTTTCATGTGTTTGTTAGCCATCTGTATGTCTTCTTTGGAGAAATGTCTGTTTAGTTCTTTGGCCCATTTTTTGAGTGGGTCATTTATTTTTCTGGAATTGAGCTGCAGGAGTTGCTTGTATATTTTTGAGATTAATTCTTTGTCTGTTGCTTCATTTGCTGTTATTTTCTCCCATTCCGAAGGCTCTTTTCACCTTGCTTATAGTTTCCTTCATTGTGCAACAGCTTTTAAGTTTAAATAGTCCCATTTGTTTATTTTTGGTTTTATTTCCAATATTCTGGTAGGTGGGTCATAGAGGATCCTGCTGTGATTTATGTTGGAGAGTGTTTGCCTATGTTCTCCTCTAGGAGTTTTATAATTTCTGGTCTTACATTTAGATCTTTAATCCATTTTGAGTTTATTTTTGTGTATGGTGTTAGAAAGTGTTATAGTTTCATTCTTTTACAAGAGGTTGACCAGTTTGCAAATTTTAAATTATTATAAGTAAAAATACCATTTTCTAACTACATTTATACTCATCATGTTTTAACTTGACCACTAGTCTTCCAACTGCCTTTAGACCTTTTAGTCTTCCTTCTTAGTTTCCTATCTTTTCTCAAAGATTTTCTTAAACTGCCTCAAAATAAGAAATTCCTAACTTAATATTTTAGGTTTTTATACTATGGGTGAAAATGCTTTAGACTTTAAATATTGAGTTCTCAGTTACACTGACTTTAGAGATGTTAGTTTCCGTATACCTTAATATTATTTTAGATCAAATATTTGCTTTTTTTCCTATACTATTGAATTTTGTCTATTCTTAGGTTTCCCTTGATAAGCATCAGTCATATTCTTACATAATATTTTTGCTTTTTATTTAACCAGTTTTTATCTAATATTTTTCATTATTATGCCTTATATATCTTTAGTATGGTTTGATAAAATGATGTTTATTTTCTCAATCTTAATTTTGCTCATATCACTCACAAGACAGAGGTAATGCTACTCTATATAACTTTTAAAAGATTATTTGTACAAAAGTAATTCTTAAGATAAGATGACCACTGGGATTGAGTGGTAACAGTATCATAAAAGGACATAGGAGACAAAGGACCATTTTTCTTCTCTACTACTGATAGTAATTAGGACTTGTGGCATTTTATTTCCTGTGCCAGAGGTTCAATGAACACATCTATAAAATGGGAAAACCTAAATACTTAACTGTTGGAAAGCAGAAAACTTTCCTGAGCTACATTCTTGTTCTAAGATCTTAGATTGCCTGATCATTGATTTCCTTTTTGGTCTGGAGCTTCCTCAAATGGTGCTATTGGTAAAGAACCCACCTGCCAGTGCAGGAGGTACAAGAGATGAGGGTTTGGTCCCTGGGTCGGGAAGATCCCCTGGAGGAGAACATGGCAATCCACTCTAGTATTGTTGCCTGGAGAATTCTATGGACAGAGGAGTCTGGCAGACTAGAGTCCTTGGGGTCACAAAGAGCTGGACATGACTAAAGTGGCTTAACGTTTGGATTTAAAAATCAATAGATAGACTCAGGATTATGCTTATAAACCTCTTGGTAGCTGATTTATAGAAAACTTTGGTCATTATCCTCTATGGACTTCTACCATACTTTACTGTGTGTTTATATAACATCTGGAAGAAGCACAAGATGGAATCAAGATTGCCGGGAGAAATATCAATAACCTCAGATATGCAGATGACACCACCCTTATGGCAGAAAGTGAAGAAGAACTAAAGAGCCTCTTGATGAAAGTGAAAGAGGAGAGTGAAAAAGTTGGCTTAAAGCTCAACATTCTGAAGACTAAGATGATGGCATCCAGTCCCATCACTTCATGGCAAATAGATGGGGAAACAGTGGAAATAGAGGCTGGCTTTATTTTTCTGGGCTCCCAAATCACTGCAGGTGGTGATTGCAGCCATGAAATTAAGAGACCCTTACTCCTTGGAAGGAAAATTATGACCAACCTAGACAGCATATTAAAAAGCAGAGACATTACTTTGTCAACAAAGGTCTGTCTAGTCAAGGCTATGGTTTTTCCAGTGGTCATGTATGGATATGAGAGTTGGACTATAAAGAAAGCTGAGCACCGAAGAATTGATGCTTTTGAATTGTGGTGTTGGAGAAGACTCTTGAGAGTCCCATGTACTGGAAGGAGATCCAACCAGTCCATCCTAAAGGAGATCAGTCCTGGGTGTTCATTG
Organism: Odocoileus virginianus; assembly: GCF_023699985.2. Lineage (NCBI taxonomy): Eukaryota > Metazoa > Chordata > Mammalia > Artiodactyla > Cervidae > Odocoileus > Odocoileus virginianus. The sequence goes on from NC_069686.1 coordinate 25,193,404, forward strand.
GAGGGATGGATGTTGAAGTCAAAACTGGGACGACAGAGGATAAGATGTTTGGATGGCATCACCAACTCAATGGACATGGGTTTGGGTGGACTCTGGGAGTTGGTGATGGACAGGGAGACCTGGCCTGGTGTGCTGCGGTTCATGGGGTCACAAAGAGTCAGATACGACTGAGAGACTGAACTGAAGCTGAAAAAAATATTATATCAAAAGGCATAAAAAGGTGGGAGACAAAAATTGGAACAGAGAACAAGGGCAGCAACTAGAAAACATTAATAAGTATTGTAGACAGTAATCCAGCTATACCCTGTATACCAGCAATGTACAAATAGAATTTGAAATTAAAAACACAATACCATTAACACCCACAAAATGAAGTACTTAGGTATAAATCTAACAAATATGTACAAGACTCTGATGAGTAAAATCACAGAAAAACTAAATAATCAGAGATAATATTTCATACCCATGGAAAGTTAGACTCAGTATTGTCAAGAATTCTTCACACCTTGGTCTATAACTGAATGCAATTCCAATTAAAATCCCAGCAAATTAAGCTTTTGCACAACAAAGGAAACTATAAGCAAGGTGAAAAGACAGCCCTCAGACTGGGAGAAAATAATAGCAAACGAAGCAACAGACAAAGAATTAATCTCAAAAATATACAAGCAACTCCTGCAGCTCAATTCCAGAAAAATAAATGACCCAATCAAAAAATGGGCCAAAGAACTAAACAGACATTTCTCCAAAGAAGACATACAGATGGCTAGCAAACACATGAAAAGATGCCCAACATCACTCATTATCAGAGAAATGCAAATCAAAACCACAATGAGGTACCATTACACGCCAGTCAGGATGGCTGCTATCCAAATGTCTACAAGCAATAAATGCTGGAGAGGGTGTGGAGAAAAGGGAACCCTCTTACACTGTTGGTGGGAATGCAAACTAGTACAGCCACTATGGAGAACAGTGTGGAGATTCCTTAAATAACTGGAAATAGAACTGCCATATGACCCAGCAATCCCACTTCTGGGCATACACACTGAGGAAACCAGATCTGAAAGAGACACGTGCACCCCGATGTTCATCGCAGCACTGTTTATAATAGCCAGGACATGGAAGCAACCTAGATGCCCATCAGCAGACGAATGGATGAGGAAGCTGTGGTACATATACACCATGGAATATTACTCAGCTATTAAAAAGAATTCATTTGAATCAGTTCTAATGAGATGGATGAAACTGGAGCCCATTATACAGAGTGAAGTAAGCCAGAAAGATAAAGACCAATACAGTATACTAACGCATATATATGAAATTTAGAAAGATGGTAATGATAACCCTATATGCAAAACAGAAAAAGAGACACAGATGTACAGTACAGACTTTTGGACTCTGTGGGAGAAGGTGAGGGTGGGATGTTTCGAGAGAACAGCATCGAAACATGCATATTATCTAGGGTGAAACAGATCACCAGCCCAGGTTGGATGCATGAGACAAGTGCTTGGGTCTGGTGCACTGGGAAGACCCAGAGGAATTGGGTGGAGAGGGAGGCAGGAGGGGGGATTGGGATGGGGAATACATGTAAATCCATGGCTGATTCATGTCAGTGTATGGCAAAAACCACTACAGTATTGTAAAGTAATTAGCCTCCAACTAATAAAAATCAATGAAAAAAAAACCAACAAATTATTTTGCCGACATACACAAACTCATTCTAAAATTTGTGTGAAGAGGCAAAACTAGAAAACCGGCAATATAGTTTTGCAGAAGAAAAGAAAATTTGGAGGACCGACCCTTCCAAGGTCTACTGTAAAGCTATGATAATTAAGTCATTGTAGTACTAGTGAATCAATGAAAAAGTAGATCAGTGGGATAGAATAGAAAGCTCAGAATAGATCCATGTAGAAGTATCTAATTGTTCTTTGACAAAGGAACAGAGGCAACAAAATGGGGCAAAGATAATATTTTCCATAAATAGTGTTGCAACAATGGGACATCCACATGCAAAGGACTGAATCTACGCACAGACTTTGTTGCTGTTACTTAGTCACTAAGTAATGTCCGACTCTTTTGCAACCACTGGACTGTAGCTTGCTAGGTTGCACTGTCCGTGGGTTTCCCAGGCAATAATACTGGAGTGGGTTGCCATTTCCTTCTCCAGGTGATCTTCCCAAGCCAGGGATCAAGCCTGCATCTCCTGCATTGGCAGGCAGATTCTTTACTATGGAGCCACCAGGGAAGCCCAGACACAGACTTTACACTGTCACAAAAGTTGACTCCAAATATGTAAAATATATAGCAAACCTGTCATAGCAATAAATAAATAAATAACCTCATTTAAAAATGGGTAAAGGACTCCAATGAGCATTTGTTTTTAATCATATTCTGCTTCTTTAAAAATTAATTTTTATTAGGATATAGTTGTTTTACAATGGTGGGTTATTTCTTGCAGTACTGCAAATTAATGTTATGCATATATGTATATCTACTTGTTAAAGATTCTTTTCCTACATAGGTCATTACAGAGTATTGACTAGACTTCCCTGTCCTATACAGTAGGTTCTTTATTAGTTATCTGTTCTTTTCTTTTTATATGGCAGTGTTTACATGTCAATCCCAGTCTCCCAATTTTAATAAGCATTTCTTTTAACATGTATATGGCCAACATATATGTGAAAAGATGCTCAACATCTCTAATCCTCAGGGATATGCAAATCAAAACCCAATTATATATCATCTCACACTGTTGGGATGGGCATTATCATAACAAAAACAAGAAAAAAGTGTTGGTGAGAATCTGGAGGAGCTGGAATTTTTGTCCACTGTTGGTGAGAATGTAAAATCATCCAGCCACTATGTAGAACAGTATAGAGATTCCTCAAAATATATAGTAAAAAATAGGGCTATCATATGATAGTAATTTGATTTCTGAGTATTTAACCAAAAGCATTGTAGTCAGAATCTCAAAGGGATCTTTGCACTCCCATGTTCATAGCAGCATTATTCATAATAGCCAAAATGCAGAAATAACCTAAATGTTCATCAATGGATGAATGCATTAAAAAAAATGTAGCATGTACATATAATGGAATATGATTCAGCCTTAAAAAATGAATTTTGCTATATGTGAAAACTTGCGTAAATCAGTCTTGAGGAAATCATGCTGAGTGAAATAAGCCAGTCACTGAAAAACAGGTACTGCATATGTTACTTATTTTACATATATAAATTGGTAAAACACTTAGAGGTAGAGAGTTGAATGATAATTGCCAAGGACTGTGGGCAAGGAGAAATAGGGATTTACTATTCAGTGGGCATAAAGCTTCAGTTATGCATGATGATTAAGTAAGTTCTAGAGATCTACTGTATAATATTGTGTCTATAGTCTAGTTTATTTAACATTAAAAAATTTGTAAAGAGAGTAGATCTCTTGTTACATGTTTTACACAATTAAGATTAAAAAATGATGACAAAACACCATTAAAACAAAAGTTATATTTTAAAAGGGAGATAATGTTGTCCTATTCTATGCATATAAATTTGACAACCTTGGTAAGATGACTAATTTTATAAGAAAATATAATTTACTAAAATGGAACACATTAGAGATAGGAAGTTTAAAAAAAATGGTTTCCATAAAAGAAGCATAGTTTATAAATGAACCCTCCACACAAAAACATCAGGCTTATATATTTGCAAAACTTTCAAAGACAAGTGAATCCCTGTTTTACTTAAATTGTTCCAGATCATAGAAAAGGAGAAAAACTTCCAAATTTGTTATATGCTGCTGCTGCTGCTAAGTCGCTTCAGTCATGTCCGACTCTAACAGCAGCCCACCAGGCTCCTCTGTCCCTGGGATTCTCCAGGAAAGAATATTGGAGTGGGTTTGCTTTTCCTTATCAATGCATGAAAGTGAAAAGTGAAAGTGAAGTCGTTCAGTCGTGTCCGACTCTTCATGACCCCATGGACTGTAGCCTACCAGGCTCCTCCATCCATGGGATTTTCCAAGCAAGAGTACTGCAGTGCGTTGCCATTGCCTTCTCCAGTGATAATCATTAGTGTTACCCACTGAACTTGTTACATGAAGCAAGTATAAGATTGATACTTATATCTGATAGAAATCTGTGGGAAAAAAAAAACAAAGATCAATATTACTTATGAATATTGATTTAAATATTCTAAGGTAATAACAGCAAATAGTATCCAAAAGTACATTTAAAATAATAAGCCATAAGTAATAAGATTTATTTCACAAATGTAAATCTAGATTTACATTAAGAAATCTATCAATACAGTTCAACATAATAATAGATCAAAGGAGGAAAAATATATCTTGATGCTCAAACTCTTCTTACAAAATTTAACAATCCTTAATAAAAACATTTAATGAAATAGTTATCAATATTAGTTGTGTAAAGCAACCATTTTATTCTGCTCACAGATCCTGTGGGTCAGAATTCTAACCAGGCTGAGGAAGGATATACTATGTTTGTTCCTTGATGTCTGGGCCTCAGCTGGAGACATGAATGTATGGGGATGACTCAAAACCTGGGTCCTGGTATCAGGCTTGGTATTTGGTTTGAGATGACTCAGAGGCTGGGTTCACTTGACTGTTGATCAGAGTGCCCACATATGGTTTCATCATTTGGAATGGGCTCTCACAGCTTGGTGACAGGGTATGTCCTGGAGACAGCATCTGGAGGAGAGGTATCTTTCCAAGAGTCAGAAGGCTTCATTTGGCCTAGGATCACAGGTCACACACCTTCACATCCTATTGGTTTCAGTTAAATCACTAAGGCTGACAGTACTCATGGAGACCAGAATTCAACTTCATTCCTTGATGGGGAAGTGACAGGGTCACACTGCATAAAGGCATTTGGGATGGGAGGTAATTTTATGGCAACTGTTGTTGACCAGTATCTCAGTCATGTGACTCTTTGCAACCCCATGGACTGCAGCACACCAGGCCTCTCCGTCCATCATCATCCCCTGGAGTTTGCTCAAAAATGTCCATTGAATCAGTGATGCCATCCAACCATGTCATCCTCTGGTGTCCCCTTCTTCTGTCTTCAATCTTTCCAAGCACCAGGGTCTTTTCAAATGAGTCAGCTCTTCACATCAGGTCCCAAAGTATTGCAGTATCAGCTTTACCATCAATCCTTCCAATGAATATTCAGGACTGATTCCCTTTGGCATAGACTGGTTGGATTTCCTTGCAGTCCAAGGGACTCTCAAGAGTCTTCTCCAACACCACAGTTCAAGAGCATCAATTCTTCAGCGCTCAGCTTCCTTTATAGTCCAACTCTCACACCCATACATGACTATGGGAAAAACCATAGCTTTGACTAGACAGACTTTCATTGGCAAAGTGATGTCTCTGCTTTTCAATACTCTGTCTAGATTTGACATAGCTTTTCTTCCAATGAGCAAACGTCTTTTAATTTTGTGGCTGCAGTCACCTTTTGAGGTGATTTTGGAGCCAAAGAAAATAAAGTTTGTCATTATTTTCATTGTTTCCCCATCTATTTGCCATGAAGTGATGGGACCAGATGCCGTGATCTTCGTTTACTGAATGTTGAGTTTTAAGCCAGCTTTTTCACTCTCCTCTTTCACTTTCATCAAGAGGTTCTTTAGTTCCTCTTCACTTTCTGCCATAAGGGTGGTGTCATCTGCATATCTGAGGTTATTGATATTTCTCCTGGCAATTTTAATTCCAGCTTGTGCTTCACCCAGCCTGGCATTTCACATGACGCACTCTGCATACAAGCTAAATAAGCAGGGTGACAATATACAGCCTTGACATACTCCTTTCCCAATTTGGAACCAGTCTCTTGTTCCACATCCAGTTCTAACTGTTGCTTCTTGACCTGCATACAGGTTTTGCAGGAGGCAGGTCTGGTATTCCCATCTCTTTAAGAATTTTCCAGAGTTTGTGAGATCCACACAGTCAAAGGCTTTAGTGTAGTCAATGAGGCAGAAGTACATGTTTTTCTGGAATTCTCTTGCATTTTCTATGATCCAATGGATATTGGCAACTCGAACTCTGGTTTCTTGCCTTTTCTAAATCCAGCTTGAATATGTGGAAATTCTTGGTTCATGTACTGTTGAAGCCTGGCTTGGGGAATTTTGAGTGTTACTTTGCTAGCATGTGAGATGAGTGCAGCTGTGTGGTAGTTTGAACATCCTTTGGCATTGCCTTTTTTTGGGACTGGAATGAAAAATGAACTTTTCCAGTCCTGTGACCACTGCTGAGTTTTCCATATTTGCTGGCATATCGAGTGAGGCACTTTCATAGCATCATCTTTTGGGATCTGAAATAGCTCAGCTAGAATTCCATCACCTCTACTAGCTTTGTTCATAGTGATGCTTCCTAAGGCCTACTTGAGTGCATTCCTGGATGTCTGGCTGTAGGTGAGTGATCACACCTTTGTTGTTATCTAGGTCATGAAGGTCTTTTTTGTATAGTTCTTCTGTGTATTCTTGCCACCTCTTAATATCTTCAGCTTCTGTTAGGTCATACAGTTTCTGTCCTTTATTGTGCCCGTCTTTGCATGAAATATTCCCTTGGTATCTCTAATTTTCTTGAAGAGGTCTTTAGTCTTTCCCATTCTATTGTTTTCTTCTATTTCTTCACATTGTTCACTTAGGAAGGCTTTCTTGACTCTTCTTGCTATTCTTTGGGACTCTGCATTAAGATAAGTATATTTTTCCTTTCCTCCTTTTCCTTTCACTTCTATTTTTTTCTTGGCTATTTGTAAGGCCTCATCAAACAGCCATTCTGCCTTTGTGAGAATTTTTTTTTTTCTTGGGGATGGTTTTTATCACTGCCCCTGTACAATGTTATGAACCTCCATCCATAGTTCTGCAGACATGCTGTCTATCAGATCTAATCCCTTGAATCTATTTGTCACTTCCAATATATAATAATAAGATATTTGATTTAGGTCATACCTTAATGGCCTAGTGATTTTCCCTACTTTCTTCAATTTAAGTCTGAATTTTGCAATGAGGAGTTCATGAACTGAGTCACAGTCAGTTCCTGGTCTTGTTTTGACTGTACAGAGCATCTCTATCTTTGCCTGCAAAGAATATAAACAGTCTGATTTTGGTACTAACCATCTGGTTATGTCCATGTGTAGAGTTGTTGCTGGCGTTGTTGGAAGAAGGTGTTTGCTATGACCAGTGCATTCTCTTGGCAAAACTCTGTTAACTCCAGTTATCTCCTGACTTCCTACTTTTGCATTCTAGTCCCCTATTATGAAAAGGACATCTTTTTTTGATGTAAGTTCTAGAAGGTCTTATAGGTCTTCTTTTTCATAGCGCCGTTCAACCACAGCTTCCTTGGCATGCATTAGTGGTTGGGGCATAGACTTGGATAACTATGATAGTGAATGGTTTGCCTTGGAAACTAACAGAGATCATTCTGTTCTTTATTGCAATTACTGGAAAATATAATGTCACATTTGGTATCTTATTAATGGCGAGATATTAGAGGTGTATATGCTAAAATGATAAAGGCAAGATGCTCCCCATCTTCACTACTGTTTAACAGTTTAGCATATATGCCTTATATTGAGGTTTTGACCTGTGTAATTAGAATAAAGAAACATTAAAAACAGCATACGAATAGAAAAGGACAATCTTGTGTGAATGGGAGAGAGAGAGAGGGAGAAAGAGAAATCAAGAGAATGTTAAATATAGCACAAAATTGGATGGAAGGTATACAGATGCTTATAAAGTGAAAGTGAAGTCGCTCAGTCACGTCCCACTCTTTGTGACCCCATGGACTGTAGCCTACCAGGCTCCCCTGTCCATGGAATTATCCAGGCAAGAGTACTGGAGTGGGTTGCCATTTCTTTCTCCAGGGGATCTTCCCAACCCAGGGATTGAACCCGGGCTCTCCCGCATTGCAGGCAGATGCTTTACCACCTGAGCCACAGATGCCTATAGGCTTATTATTTATTAGGAACTCAAGGTATGGACAATATTGTATCAGCCATACAAAGAGTGTATTATTAATAAAAACAGACTTGTTTTTTTGCCCTCTAGACACCTATGATGTGATAAAATATACAAAGAGACCAAATAAACAATCAGCAAAGCAATATCATTATATTCTAAGACTACCTCTTACAAGAAGTTAAAATATGATTGTTGGCAAATTGAGGATGGATAACCCTAATACAGCAGACTTCCCCAGTGGCTCAGTGATAAAGAACTTGCCTGCTAATGCAATAGAAGCAAGAGATGCAGGTTCAATCCCTGGGTTGGGGAGATCCCCTGGAGGAGGGCATGGCAACCCACTTCAGTATTCTTGCCTGGAGAATCGCATGGACAGAGGAGCCTGGTGGACTACAGTCCATGGGGTTGCAAAGGGTCAGACACAACTGAAGTGACTTAGCATGCATGCTTGCACAACCCTAATACAAAAAGTTTCTGAGAAGAGGTGGAGCATGAAGGAACGTGTGACAGTCTATACGAGTGGCAAACAGGAGCAGGGAGAAAATTGAAGCATGAGGACCAACTTGGGCAAAATGTGGCTATTTATGTGAAAAGCACCATGTTGCTGGGTTAGTAGCAGGAGCTCATGTGCATGAGAAATAACCTTGTAGACAAGTTCAGACACTTCCACTCAGGGTGAGCGATAAAGGAAGTGAAAGGGGTGCCTATAGAATATCATTTCCCTCCATCTCAATGTTTACACTGTTCAAAATTCTACAGAGGATTGTAATTGAAAATATCCAATAACAGCAATACTAATAATGATGAAGTTAACCTTTATTAAGCCCTACTGTATACTAACCATTTTGCTAAGTAAGAAATGCTAGCTTCAGCACCTCCAGTGTTCTTTCCTACTGCATGGTTACTCTCTCAAAACTCATATGGGCTCTGCTGTCACAGAAACCTGAGTAGAGCGCACTCAGGGGATTGTATTCTGCCTCCCAGTCAGTCATAAGTGGGGGGCACACCGTGGCCCACCTCCCATCTGTGTCTGAAACCCAGAGACACTGAGAGCTCAGGAGGTATTACTGTACGTGCCCTTTTCATTAGCATTCAGTTTTGGTCTGTTGCTTATGATGAGATAGGACAAGCATTTTCAGGGTGCTCCATTAAATTTCTTCCTAACGCCTGAATCTCTTTATGATGGTGGGCAGATAAGATGTCCTTGTCCTCCATGTCCTTTTATTATTCACTCTAACCTGGTTCTCCACTCACCCATTCTGAAGTCTTCTTTTCCTAATCTTTGTAGATTATTTCTCCATTCTTTTGAAGACTGGGTAGTTGGTTCTTAAATGTTTTCTGAGGTCCTTTCATTTCACTGAATTTTAAATATTTCAGCCAATTTGAAGAGTTCATAATGATGAATAAGATTAAGCTTGGAGCTTAACCTTTTGAAACTGGGTGACGCGTTAACTCGGCTGGAACGCTGGTTAATTTAACAGCAGGAGTTGAATTAACTTGTCACAGCTCTGCCATTGTTAAATTTCCTGCTTCTGATCCTTGTCCCAATCTTGCAGAGCTCAGTTGTCCTGGGACCGGGGGATGAGTCAGGGTGAAGAGAGTGGAAATGGGAAAAGAAAGATGCCATGCATTGTTAGGAGGGGAGCAGGCTGACCAGAAACGGCTAGATGAAAAAGTCCATTTTAGTTGGGGAAGACTAGAAGAGAAAAAGTGGAGGGGGAGGAAGTTAGAGGAATAAAAGGCAAAGCAAGCAGGTCATAGGGAGGGGGACGTGAGAAATAGAGACAGGATGAGACAGAGAGAGAGGAATATATTATGAGGAGGCAATGGGCGATGTGACTTGAATTTCTTGGAAATGCGTTGCATTCAGCACACTAGAAGCCTTTAATAGTGGCAGTCTGGCACTCAAAAATAAAATCACCTGCTTAAAAATACCCCGTGCATTAGGCAAAGCTGAAAATGTTGAATCACGGGATAATTTCACAGGCGATCTCAACAAAGAGAAAGGAGTTTCTCTAAATTTGGCTCAGCAGAAATTTCTCTAAATTTGTAGATCCATGTCAAACATTTTTGTTCAACACAAGACAGTAACAGGGTGAGAGTGGAGGGGAAGGAATAATTCAGAGACCAATGAGTCCAAGGAGAGATGGGGAGAGAGCATGGTGGTCTTTCCCCAGGGAAGAGGGGGAGCACATTTGTGGAGGTTGGGGACAGAAAGCAAAACGCAGAAGCAGAAGCAGCAGTTACATGGACAGTTATCTTTTCCTTCAACAAAGTGTCGGGCATTTGAGCTGTGATCCTCTGTGCATGTATTGCCTACCCTCTGAATAACTCTCAAACATGCATCATCTCAGGTTTGCTATTCTCGCCCTGACAGGAAGCTGCATGCACCAGAGTAAGCATCCGGGCCTTTAGGGCAGAGACCTAATAACACCTGAAATGCAGGCAAAATAACCAGGCTGCTTCTAAGCACCAGCCACTTTGAGGCTCATCAATAGAGATTACCTGGGGCCTGTCTTCCTTTCCATTGTTTCTGCAGTGCCTTAACACTGAAAGGACATTTTCTTTTCTATTTGTATGATTTTGTCTCAGGGCTCACATTATTCCATGGATGCTCTAACAGGTTTTCAATTTTCAAGGTAGTTGCCTGAAAAGACTGTTGGCTGTTCAGGAGCCTAACCAACGCTCAGTAGCTGGATCTGAAGCGGATTACTAAGGATTCTGGGGCTTTTTGCTTCTGTCCAAAATTACTTTAAGGTATAGCTATCAGACGGCTGGGCTGTGTCTGATGGATCAAGAGAATGAGGCAAATGGAGAGAAGGTGAAAGGGATAAGTCAGAGATAGAGGACAAGAGGAAGGTAAAAAACAGGTGCAACAAGAGAGTTAAAGAGTGAAGGATTTCTTGTTTAGTTTCAGGATAGAAACTAAACTCTCAAGGCATTTTTAAATTCACCAGTTGATGTTAAAAGGAACTAAGAAAGTTTTGAATCTGGGAAGCCAGAAAGCAATACACTGAAAAGTAGCTGCAGTGATTTGATGAATTACCAGGTAAAACTGAACATCTCTCCTACATCAACGCAGTTGGCTGGATTTTTTATTGCTTTCACTTCAGATAATCCAAGCAGAGGTACCATCATTGGTGAAGTTTGGGCAGAATTTGAGGGTATAAATTTGCATAGTAGTGTTAACCACATGCTTCCTTTTTCAATGGAGGTAAATTAAAATTTTTCTCACCATCCAAAGTGTACATAACTCTCATAATAAAAACAATAGTAGTGGGAGGTGGGTTTGTCTTCTTCTCCAGCATAAGGACTTTTTCAAGTTCTAAGGGATCTTTAAATTGGTGTCTAGATAATAAACTCCAAGGGCAGCACTGTATAGAAACTCTAATGCCTTCCTTGAGCATAATGGGTCTCAATATCAGCACACCTGAGTTTGATTGGCCTTAGCATTTCCTTTAGATAATGCAAACAAAGTAGGGGAAATTCAAATTAAAGAAGAGAGGCATGAAACGTTCTACTCTCTTAGATGAGTAAAACAATGATTTCCACTATGTTTCATGGAACATTATATTACATGAGAAAGGTATTTCAATGAACTTATTACAAAACAGAAATAGAGTCAAAGAGGTATAAAACAAGCTTATGGTTACGGGGTGGGGCGGGGGGAAGCGGGGAAGAGATAAATTGGGAGATTGGGATTGACAAATACATACTACTGTATATAAAATAGATAACTAATGAAGACCTGTTGTAGAGCACAGGGAAGTCTATACTCTGTAATGACCTATATGGGAAAAAATATAAAAAAGATTTATGCATATGTATAACTGGGTATATATATGCATGGATATATGCATATGTATAACCAATTCACCTTGCAGTGCAGATGAAACTAATACAGCTTTGTAAATCAACTATACTCCAATAAAATTAGAACAAATAAATAAGAAAAGTACTTTATTACTGTACATTTTCAGGATGTGGTAAAAAAAAAAAACTTTCCAGACATATTGACTAGGGAATAATTTTCTTCACAGAATATCAATCCTTACACTTTAGAATATAGCTATTTCTTCTTAAGAATATTATATTAATAGTCACTGTTTCACCAAGCTCTTATGAACATTCTCAGAAATAACTGACCTACAATCTATTCAGATGCAGGACAGAATCTGACATTCCCAGTGCCACCAATATGATTTGATGGAATTGCTTTGAGACAAGGAATATTTAGCACTTGTTGTCATGCTAGCTTAGGCAGCAGCACCTTCAGCTTGTTGTGACTTCTATTTGCGCTGGACAGTGGTGTCCCATAATTTTAGGGGTACAAGGTAAAGAGGGGCCACAGAGTTTTTACCAGGAAACCCAGTTCTCAAGGTTTCAGAGTTTCAGTGAGCTGAGAGTGTATATTCAGTAACCACAGAGAAGGGGAGATGCGGGCTTCTCTGCTGCGTTGGGACAGGACATCTGTACTCCTAGTCAAATGACTACCCAGGCACCTCGGTGCTACTTTATGTGCTTGTAATTTCCATTATGACTTTAGACTGTCATCTTTCAGCATATTTTCATTTATTGTTTTTAGCTACAATCAGGGCAGTAATAGGAGAGCAATTCTAGGGAGTGAGAGCACAGGTAAAATATGTAGACCCTGGCACCAGTGAGGTCTACTTAGCCACACCTCATATTTCAGTTCACAGAAATGAGTGTGGGGACTGACATAAGTACTCCCTGTTGTGTTATTGCTTCTGGCTCAGTAGCCCTTTGAGAAGGAGGCAGAATAAAGGACTGCAGAGAACAGGTGCCGTCCAAACGGCAGCGCTGGAGACGGTACCTACAAGCACCCGATAGAGTTTTATGTTTTTTAACAAATGTTTTCTTGATGTTACCTTTAAATCCCACCTGCAATTCCTTCTCTTGCCATCGACATCAGTCACCTCTCTGCTTTTCAGGCTTCTTTTTGAGGCATCAATGAACCTAAAGGAAACCAGCATGATGGGAATTTCATGACAACTTGCAGCACATAGCGCTTTCTTGGCAAGCGATGTTATTGAATGGCATTCAGACTCTCACGGCAGGGCCATGGCTGATCAATAATTTCCAGGAGCCCCTTTTGATTGTGTCAGAAGCAAAACCCAAGGAATGTGACTAGACCAGTTAGAAATAGCACCCTGACAGGAAAATTTCAGGGCAGTCAAAGGATAAATTGTAACATTTGGTTATATTACTATGTGCTAAGGCTCTTTCTTGACAGGAGACATTTGGTTCCTATTTTCAGGCTACAGAAGACTTTAACTAAGCATAAAGATATGAGTGTCACAAAGGAGTGTTTCAAACAGCTACATTAAGAAATTGAGGTTGTCAGATCTCCCCTTGTGATTTTAAAGATGAGAAATGATCATCTGGGATGCACTAAAAAGTTCCATTAGAACACTATTTTAAATTCTGTTATCCTGGTAAAGCCTCCCCAAATGAAATGGAAATAATGTTATGATTCCTAAACTATATTTTCTCATTTTTCTAGCAGGAAAGTTTTTCAACTTGCAATATAGTATAGTTATATTTTTTTAGCTTATTATTTTCTTTAGTAGTAGTAGTAGTTCTACTCATATAGACAGTTGTTTCATGATTAGTCAGAAATTCCAGCAGTTTATTGACTTTTAAAATGCATGTTCAGAATACTGCTAAAATGTGGGAGACCTTGATAAATATCTTTGGGTGATGAATAACACAAACCCCTCTCTTTTCCTTTGTGTTATGCATGTAGAGAGCAGAAGACATCAAAATTTCCAAACATCACCATCATTAGTGCTATTTATTGATGGTTGCATGTGTTGAATACAATATGCCTGGGAATAGGGAAACGGAGGGCTTCCTAAGTGGTGCTGGTGGTAAAAATTTTGTCTTCTAATGCAGGAGATGCAAGAGACTTGGGTTCGATCTCTAGGTCGGGAAGATCCCCTGGAGTAGGAAATGGCATCCCCACTCCAATATTCTTGCCTGGGAAATCCCATGGACAGGGGAGTCTGGCAGGTTATATCTATGGGGCTACAAAGAGTCGGACACAACTGAGCAAGGAAAAGGATCTTGGACTTCTTATTCTCTTGTAAAATTTCAAACTGAAGTTCAGACTGGCTCCATGAGTAGTTTTTAAGTCATAAATTGTCATTGTAGAATTCAGGAGATTTCCCAGACTCCAAAGACCTTGTTCACTCTTCAATACAAGACTGTGGCCTAGTCAATGACAAAAAGTTGGAGCTAACAGTAGTCATGTATGGATGTGACAGTCAGACTATAAAGAAGACTGAATGCCAAAGAATTGATGCTTTTGAATTGTGGTGTTGTAGGAGACTCTTGAGAGTCCCTTGGACTGCAAGGAGATCCAACCAGTCAATCCTAAAGGAAATCAATCCTGAATATTCATTGGAAGGACTGATGTTGAAGCTGAAACTCCAATAATTTGGCCACCTGATATGAAGAACTGATTCACTGGAAAATACCCTGATGTTGGGAGAGACAGAAGGCAGGAGGAGAAGGGGACTCCAGAGGTTGAGATGATTGGATGGCATCACTGACTCGATGGAATGAGTTTGAGCAAGCTCCAGGAACTAGTGATGAACAGGGAAGCCTGGTGTGTTGCAGTCCGTGGGGTCACAAAGAGTTGGACTCAGCTGAGCAAATGAACTGAACTGAATTCAATAAACATTTAATGAGTACCACTTTATGACAAACAAAATAGTTGCTATTTGATGTGCAAGTTATATAAAACTGATTTCTGCAAGTAATGAACCTCTACTCTTCAGAGTAGAAAAAAGAATGGAAAGTGTTGGAAAATAGAGCTGTGTACTTGTACGGTGGTGGTAATGAGCAAGAAGAAGCTGGTTTTCTTGAGAAGACTGAGAAAGATTTTCTAAAAGATGATGCTCAAAATAGCACTTTCCTTTGAAATTGTAGTTTGAATTTCAGTTGTGTGGCCCAAGAGACGACCAGAGAAGTGAACTAACATGGTCAAAATTCATGCTAAAGAAATTCCTTTAGCATAGAGTGGAGACTGGGGATGCAGAAATATATGAAAAATGCTGTTTTGCATCATTTAGGTAAAGGATAGGGCCCAACAATGGATGTATTTGAGAGAATTAATGGGTGATGGGCTCTGTGTCAAAGGTAAAATAAGAGACATGGAAAATCTTATATTATATTTAAAAGCTTGAATGTTGTCAGAGATAATCACGCCTTTGATATATACACAGAAAGATGAAGAGACATGCAAAATGTCAGCTTGAGTGGGAGTTAATTATTCCCAGCATGGAGAGAATTTCAAGAAGATATCAGCCAATAGAACCGACTGGCAAAATTGAACAGCCTACAAGCATTTTCTGATTTAAGCTTATTTCGTTTGTTTCCAGTATCCACAAATCACTGCAATGAATAAATCTGAGAGATGATGAAACTGATTTTCTTTCCTTTTTGAGTTTGTTAAGAGTACAGAAATAAAAATAAAAGCAGTCTCTGTATCAAAAAGGAAATATTCAAACATACTTATTTCAGGACCCAAAGTGACTTTGGGATTATTCCTTTCTACTGTCCTTGATTAGTATTAATAAGTGAACTAGCCCTGTTTATAGATGTTGTCATTGTTGTTCAGTTGCTCAGTCATGTCCAATTCTTTGCTATCCCATGGACTGCAGCATGCCAGGCTTCCCTGTTCTTCACCATCTCCTGGAGATTGCTCAAACTCATGTCCATTGACTCAGTGATGCCATCCAACTATCTCATCCTCTGTTGTCCCCTTCTTCCCCTGTCCTCAATCTTTCCCAACATCAGGGTCTTTTCCAATGAGTCTCCTCTTTGCAACAGGTGCCCAAAGTATTGGAGCTTCGGCTTCAATCAGTCTTTCCAATGACTACTTAGGGTTGATTTCCTTTAAGGCTGACTGGTTTGATCTCCTTGCCATCCAAGGGACTCTCAAGAGTCTTCTCCAACACCACAGTTCAAAAGCATCAATTCTTCGGCACTCAGCCTTCTTTATGGTCCAACTCACATCCATGCATGACTACTGGAAATACCATAGCTCTGACGAGACAGACCTTTGTCAGCAAAGTGATGTCTTTGCTTTTAATATGCTGTCTAGTTTGGTCATAGCCTTTCTTCCAAGGGCAAGCGTCTTCTAATTTTATGGTTGCAGTCACTGTTTGCAGTGATTTTAGAGTTCAAGAAGAGAAAATCTGTTACTACTTCCACTTTTCCTTGTTCTATTTGCCATGAAATGATGGGACTGGGTGCCATGATCTTAGTTTTATGAATGTTGAGTTTTAAGCCAGCCTTTTCACTCTCTTCTTTTACTCTCATCAAGAATCTCTTTAAATCATCTCTAAATTACTAATACCCAATGCAATAACTTATCTGGTGGCTCAGACGCTGAAGTGTCTGCTTACAATGTGCAAGACCCAGGTTCAATCCCTGGGTTGGGAAGATCTCCTGGAGAAGGAAATGGCAACCCACTCCAGTATTCTTGCCTGGAAAATCCCATGGGAGGAACCTGGTAGGCTAGAGTCCATGGGGTTGCAGAGTAGGGCATGACTGAGCGACTTCAATTTTCACTTAATACAATGTAAATGCTATATAAATAGGTGCCAGTGAGGGGCATATTTAAGTTTTGCCTTTTGGAACTTCCTGGAATTAAAAATTTTTTTTCTATCCATGGTTGATTATCCATGGATGTGAAACTTATGGGTATGGAGGCCCAGCTGTGGTTGTTGAACATGCTAGCCTGAGGCCTTGCTCCTATTGCCTTTATATGGGGGCCTTTGTCTGCCCCTTTAGACTTCAGTCCTTTTCCCCTTTCTCTTCTATTTTAGCTCTTTGGGAGATGGAGAACAAGAGTGAATTTACATCTCTAATCCCTGATATGGGGCTATTGACTGCCTTTCCCTGGAGGAGCTGAAGAGTTTACTCACCCAAATGAAGTTCTAAATAGTGCCTATCAATTTCTTACCTCCAGTGTGCTCCTTGCAGGGGAACTGGCAGATCCTTCTTAGATTTAGGTCAAATGTGTTAAGTAAACACATTTCTGTTCCATCTTAAAATTTCAACCACATAGGAGCAGGGGAATTCCTTTGCCCCAGCACAAGCCTTACAGGAAAACATTACCTGAGGCTATTTGGTCAAGTGTGTGCTAAGTCTCTTCAGTGGAATCCAATTCTTTTCTGCCCTATGGACTGTAACTACCAGGCCTCTCTGTCCATGGGATTCTACAGGCAAGAATATTGGAGTGGGTTGCCATGCCTTACTCCAGGGGACCTTCCCTACCCAGGGATCAAACCCACATCTCTTATATCTCCTGCATTGGCAGGCAGATTCTTTATTAATAGCAACTACCTGGGAAGCCCCTGTTTGAGCTAGGCTGCTTACCAATATGCAACTTGTATGGAAGCAACTGACACTAGTGACTACTCCTCTTAGTACTGTTGAGAGCATTGCCCTGTGGAACCGGAGATTCCAGTGACTTAGTCTCCCAGAGGGATCAGTGCTAATGTAATACAACATTATCCCAGAACCTGTCTAGTCAAAATTCGTGGATTCAGAACACTGTATACATGGGACAGATTTCTTGCAGATAAACTCCAAAAAGGTAGCAGGTTGCAAAGATTTGATCTGAAAGGAATCACATTTTCAGAAGCTTGGAATCAGCTTCTAGAACTGATTTTTCAGATATTCATGGTCAGTTCCGAGTCCCCAGGGGATTTACAACCAAAGAATGGAAAATAGCAGTCTCTTCCACTTGGAATTTGTCATTTGTATTATTTACATTACTAAAGAGAGTCAATCTCAAAAATGTTACCATAAGGACAAAGTGAATTAATGTATGTCTTAGAACAAGTGGAACACTTAATGTTCTCTTAAGAATTTGGCTCATTAAGAAAAAACAAAAAACACTTTTTATCTTGTAACAATTTCTTAGATTTTACACTTTTCCTTTGAGGAATGGAAAGTGTAAAACTGATATGGCAGCCATTTGAAATTAATTTCAAAAGCCTACTCAGTTTACTACTTAAGATCAAAATACATTTTCCTGACATTTTTTGGTTCTAATTACCATTACAGCTTAATTGACTTCCATTTGGGGGAATATATATATGTGTGTGTGTATATATATATATATATATATATGTATAACATGCTTGCACACACACAATCTTGTAATGCTATTTTGTACACATGTGTTTATGTGTATATACATATATTACTGCACATACATATTAGAATATGACTAATAAGAATTGACTTATTAGAACATATTAAAGGTGTTTTACAAAATGAAATATAACAGAAACCAAGCATGAAAGTGAGTTAAAGATTTTTTGTGTAAGAAAAATTCTTTTGTAGCTATCTTGCAACACTATAAGACCTTTTCAAAATGTAGAAGCAAAAGAACAAACCATTCTCCCAGCTTTCTCTTTCTCTTTTTTTTCTTCACATTTTCTAAAACTGCAGTTTTATTGCTAGATAATATGGTAAAAAAGATTCATTGTTAGGGTTACCTAACAACGTTGGTGGTGTTGATGAATAGTTGCAATTAATACATTTCCTTAATTAGTCTGATACCCAGAAGATGCACCTGGCAGGTCATTTTAATACTACAATTGATTTATAGCTGCTAGAAATGATTTTACCAGCTATCTTCAGAGAGTACAATTAGAGCGGATTTCATTTTTTTATGCATTTTCACTGAGGAATAAACATAAAAGGTCTATGTAATTCAGAACAAAGCAGCTATAATGTACTAATGGTTTATGGATTTTATTAATATTCAGCTAACATTAGAGGCAATTTTATGGGAAAGCAACCTATTTTCCTTATGAAGTATTCAGTTTTTTAGTATCCGAGTGCTTTGTTTAAAAAATAAAGCTTGATATTTTCCAATAAGTTGCTTCTATTTCTTATAGCAAAAATGCTATATGTTACAAAGTATGAAAAAAGAAAATAAGAATTTTAGGTGCTGTTCTTTAATTGCATGCATTTATATACTGCATATTTACTTCTTAAATACATGTAAATTCTAAAGTAAGTCATTAAGCATTCATGTGATTTAAATAGTGCTTCCATTAATATAATTGTTGAGCTAATGGATGAACTCTATCAGTAATGGAGGGAGTTGCACTCTGTGGTTGAACAGGTAACAGAATATTTTAAGATCCTGATTACATATCTGGCTTTTCATCCCCTGTTTATCTGGGATATTAATTTTGCTAATCGGGAATCTTTGTCCTTCTCACTCACTATCCATAACATGGGATGAGTTTACTTGTTTAGTTTAAGATACTAGGACAATGAGAAATCAGTTCCACTGATAAAGCTAATAGTCCTGTGAAAAGTATTAATATTTAAATATACCATTTCCATGAATAAAATGAACTCTACCTGAAAAATGTCTTTATCAAAGTGTCAGTGAACTTCTGGTAGCTCAAGGAAAATTTTCATATTAAAAAATTCAAAATTTCTTTAAAATTTATTCTATGACTAGTTAATGAGAGTCTACTATGTGTAAGGTACTAGGCTTAGGAAGTGCTGTAGATTCAAGAAGGAAAGAACAAAAGGTCTCTGTCAACATGGAATTAGAGTCTAGTGGGGAAAGGCAGGAGGATTCAACTGATCCACAAATACAAAATCATAAGCATCATCCCGTGAAGGAAAAGCTGAGGAGCTTGTGAAAGGATATCACAGGAAAGCCTGGCTACTGCTTCATTTCTATATTACAGATTCTAAACTAGAAATTGGCAGCCTGGTCTAAACCACAGAGAAAAATCACAGCACCCATAATGTCCCATAAGAGTATTTCTCCTCTTTCAAATGTGAAAATTCTTCTGAACCTCCATCAATAGGTGAGCCTAGATTTTTTGCTTTGTTTTGTTTTCACTCATTAGTAATAGATTTGCAAAGTCATTCAAGCTCTTGTCCAAATTTCCCTTTTAATTAGCACTACACCTTGGAAAGACAGCAATAGAGTTCAGAATTAAGTGTTCTAATTTTCTGGAATTCTATTGTCTACATAGAGTATCATTTATCAAATCTTACCACATGTTTATGTGTTCCTCCTTAAAATTTTTTGTAAAATTGAAGTATAGTTGATTCTGTTGCTGTTGTTTAGTTGTTAAGTCATGTCTGACTCTTTCATAATTCCAGTGGGCTATAGCCCACCAGGCTCCTATGTCCATGGGATTTCCCAGGCAGGAATACTAGAGTGTGTTGCCATTTCCTTCTCCAGGCTACCTGGAGCCTGGAGATCCCTGACCCAGGGATCAAACTTGTGCCTCCTGCCTTGTCGGAGTTGGGGGGGTGGTGTGGTTCTTTACCCCTGGGCTACCAGGGAAGCTCATAGCTGATGTACAGTATTATATCAGGTGTGCAACACAGGTGATTCACAATTTTAAAAGATTATATTCCATTTTGAGTTATTATAAGATACTGGCTATATTCCCTGTGTTGTACAATATATCCTCATAGCTTATTTTTTTTAATCAGTAATGCTTTCTTTTTTTTTCCATTTATTTTTATTCATTGGAGGCTAATTACTTTACAATATTGTAGTAGTTTTTGCCATACATTGACATGAATCAGCCATGGATTTACATGTGTTCCCCATCCTGTTCCCCTCTCTCACCTCCCTCCCCATCCCATCCCTCTGGGTCTTCCCAGTGCACCAGCCCTGAGCACCTGTCTCATGCATCCAACCTGGGCTGGTGATCTGTTTCACCCTTGATAGTATACTTGTTTCAGTGCTGTTCTCTCTGAACATCCCACCGTCGCCTTCTCCCACAGAGTCTAAAAGTCTATTCTGTACATCTGTGTCTCTTTTTCTGTTTTGCATATAGTGTTATCATTACCATCTTTTTAAAATTCTATATATATGCATTAGTATACTGTATTGGTCTTTATCTTTCTGGCTTACTTCACTCTGTTAATGGGCTCCAGTTTCATCCCATTATACAGAGTGAAGTAAGCCAGAAAGCTTATTTGTTTTACATGCAATAATTTGTACCTCTTAATCCTCTATCCTTATGTTGTCCTTTCCCTCATCCCTTTCCCCACTGGTAACTGCTAGTTTGTTTTTCTATATCTGTGAATCTGTTTCTTTTTTGTTATATTTTGGAATATTTTGTTATTTTTTGTATGTCCTTGTTATACTCAGTAGATAGTTTTTTTACATATAAGTGATAACACACAGTAATTGTCTTTCTCTGTCTGATATTTTACTTATATGTCCTCCACATCCATTTATGTTGTTACAAGTGGCAAAATTTCATTACTTTATATGGCTTAGTAGTATTTCAGTAGTATTCCACTTAACACACACACACACACACACACACACACACACACACACTTATATATATATATATATATATATATATATATATATATATATATACCACATCTTCTTTATCCATTCATCCATGATGGATACTTCCACGTCTTGGCAACCGTGAATAAGGCTGCTGTGAACATTGTGGTTCTTTTTGTGTATCTTTTCAGCATAGTGTTTTTGTTTTTGTTTTCAGATATATATCCAGGAATGGGATTGCTGGATCATATGGTCATTCTAGTTTCAGTTTTTTGAGAAACTTCCATACTGTTCTCCATATTGGCTACACCAATTTACAATCCAAGCAATAGTGAGAAAGGTTTCTTTTTCTTCACATCCTTGCCAACCTATGTTACTTGTGGATTTTTTGATGATAGCCATTCTGACATGTATGAGATGATATCTCACTGTGGTTTTAATTTGCATTTCCCTGGTGATTAATGATGTTGAGCATTTTTAATTTTACAACGTGTATTTTCAAAATAAAAATATCTCAGCCAATACTGTTCTGTGTAACTGAGAATTATTCAAAATTAGCCTCAATTGATATGTCTGGAATCATTAAGGCAAGGTGATCTCTCAATGTCTTTAATTCTGTACCTTTAAGATATTTGATTCTGTACCTTTCCTGCAAAAACTACAAGTTAAAAGCAAAAATCTAGGCTTGTTACCAAACAATGCAGTTACCCATAAAGGTTCTGATAGTCCCTAGGGAATGAATGTCCTAATGCTTGTACGAAATTAAATGATGATTCCCACTAGGATTAAAGGACCATGGGAATTTGGAAGTTTCTAGTTATTGAAAGCAGAAATGTTTTTCCCTGCTAACACTGCAGCTAACAGAGGGTTAAAATGTGTTGTCTTTTGGCTACCAGTGCCTGCTAACCCCTTTACCAGCACTTCTGTGGTTCTACTGGAGTTAGTAGCCGTTTCCTAAATTACAGGATTGGGATGTCAAGAGGTCATTTTACCCATCCCCTGCTTCAGGGCAGGACAGTACTTAATTATCTCGGCTCACAAAGCTCTCTCTGAAACCAGTTGATGCATAGATATAATCATTTGCCTCAGGGGAATACAGCGCTATGTAGATTGTTTTTGTTTATTTGTGTTT
Organism: Odocoileus virginianus; assembly: GCF_023699985.2. Taxonomy (NCBI): domain Eukaryota; kingdom Metazoa; phylum Chordata; class Mammalia; order Artiodactyla; family Cervidae; genus Odocoileus; species Odocoileus virginianus. The sequence goes on from NC_069686.1 coordinate 25,215,843, forward strand.
TTGGCAAATGAACACTTAAAAGTGAAATTCTCTCCTGCTTGATTTTGTTCACAATGTGGTCTAAATTATATTCTGCTCTGTTTCTCATGCTGCAGGACGTTTTTAATGCCGAACAGGATCACTGACAGCCATCTGTGCCTGGCCCCAGGCACGGACTCTCCTAGGATATGTCTACACTCACCTGTTGGCACCACAGGTTTAGGCTGTTAATATCACTTGAACACTTTGCATTGAAAGAAACAGCAATAAAAAGGTAGTTTTCCATCCTGTGGGATGGTCATTATTCTTACAACTTGCGGGGAAGTTCCTCCTTTCCAGCTTCTTCACTGCTGGCTCTTGACACAACTCATGTCACATTATGTTTTTTAATTTTTATTTTTAAAGATCTAAAACTAACTTCTGATATATTTAAAAGTTAGTTGTCCCTGATACTTTCTCTCCTTTTTTCCTATGAACATGCTTATGAAGACATAAGGAGTAATGCAAATCAAAACACAAAACCAATCTCTAGCTTGCAAATAATTTTAAAACAAGAAACAGAACAGTCTCAATTACCTAAAAGAAAGTAGGTGAACTCTTTCTTCCTTCAAAGTGTGCTTCCAGACTCAGAAACATACCGTCTATATCAGCAGATGAGGGGGCATCTCGCCTCTGCATTGGTGAGTTGTAGGAGCTGGAGAGAGACTGACAGCATTCCATCCCCCAGGGAGCTTGTGAGAATTGAGGGATCTCAGACCCAGCCCAGACCTACTCAGTGAGAATCTGCATTTGAACAAGACCTGCTGCAGGTGCTTTGTGAACTCATCAAAGTTCGCCAGAGCACCCCTTGAAATGTTAAGACTATTTCCCAACATGCAGTATTGAGAAATGAACATGTTGTGAAAGATCATAGATGTTGAAAATATAGAAATTTTAACCAAATATTAGACTTTTAACCAAATATTAATATGATGGTGTTCTACTTCAGTTCATGCTAACAATTTTCAAGTTAGGAGACCTGGTTTAAAAAGCATCTATTTTTCTCTTTACCTGCAAGCATGTTGCATAGAACATGAAAATAACCTTTTTTATTTTTTTAAATTTCCATTTTAAATTTATGCATTTAATTAATGTGTGTAATTAATTTATGCATATTTAACATATTAAGGGATTCCCTGGTGGCTCAGACATTAAAGAATCTGTGCGCAATGCAGGAGACCCGAGTTCCATCCCTGGATCGGGAAGATCCCCTGGAGAAGGGAATGGTAACCCACTCCAGCATTCCTGTAGAATTCCGTGGACAGAAGAGTCTGGCAGGCTACAGTCTATGGGGTCTCAAAGAGTTGGACACGACTGAGTGACTAACATGAAACATATTAAATGATGTGAGACACGACATTGTGCTGCGATTTGACAGAGACTATGCAGTAGCAGACATCAGTCACTGATTCTGTCTTAATTTTCTATCTGAGCCCTCTGATCAGCTGTGAATATACTTAAAAATCAGAACATATGAAGTAATCTCAACTATTTAGAAGAGATTTAGAAAATATACCAATTGCTAATGATGATATGCATTAGGATTCTGGATGAGTTAATTTTTTCATTTTGAGTTTCTGTATATCCCAGTTTCGTTCTAATAAATATGCATTGTGCCTATGTGTGCGTGCTCAGTCGTGACTAACTCTGCAATCCCATGCGCTGTAGCCCACCAGGCTCCTCTGTCCTTGAAATTTTCCAGGCAAAAATACTGGAGTGAGTTGTCATTTCCTTCTTCAGGGGATCTTCCCGACTCAGGGATTAAACCCTTGTCTCTTTCGTCTCTTGCATTGGTAGGTGGATTCATTACCACGGAGCCAGGTGGGATCTCCAAGTATATGTTATCATTTAGTCAAATTATGTTACTCAAAAATTAACTCAGGCAATTTCATTCATGCAAGAAGTTGAAAGTATGTAAAAAGTGTGGGAAGTCTGGAAGTACACCAAAGTATTATCTATGCTCTTCTGTATTTTTAGTTTTCTATATAGAATATATTTGTTCTTCTATAATGGCCGCTGCAACAGTTTCAATAAATGTCTAATAAGTAATTTTGAATGAACAAATGCATGGATGTAGAATTTATTCCTTCACTAATGTTATCTGTGAGGTATTTGCATTATGAATTGGTATAGTATCACTCATAAGGATTGAATTATGATGTTAATTTGTACACATACAATCAAGTCAGGTTAGTGATAGAAAACTAATCTCCAGTGCCCACTTCCTTTTCTTTTCTTCTAAACATCATGGCATTTTGTTAATGGCTTAACTAAACTTTCCCCAAATTTAGAAACATACTGTTTGATATATAGTTCCTTAAAAAGTATTTACATTTAAATTAATTAGCAAACCCAAATCTCTTTGGCATGTGATATAAGTGGTAATGTTGATAGAGTAATTGAATTTTGACTGGTAGGTATAGACTACTGAGTTCAGAGGTTTTAAATATTTACAGCTCTGGGATCCTTTATTGAAAGTATTCTTATTTTGAACATGAAAATTAAGTACACACAAGAAATTCTGGTTGTTTGTGGTTGGGAGAGTTAAAATTCCTTTCTACCTGTTAATCAGGGCCCCTCAAAGCCTGGATTTGGGAAGCATTGGGGTCACAGGGGTAAGTTAGGATATTTTCCCCCAGGATACAAAATGGTACACTAAAATTTTCTGATTACTTATCACATATATACCTATCATCTTTTGTGATCTTCTCTGAGCACTGAGAGTTTGTTGCTCATATTGCTAGTGAAGAAAGTTAGACACACCCAATGGAGTACCCAAGTTGATACTTCCCTTGAGCACCAAAGCCAGGCTTTGATCCCAAGTTAAAAGAATGCAAAACTCAAGTACTTTCAATGCAAGATGATGCTGTACACATTAACATAAATAGCCAGTTAGTAGTTATTATTAACTGGAGAGGCAGTAACCTGTTATTTTAGTTAGTTAGAATAGGAAAAAGGATTCCAAAATGGTGGTAGTTAAAAGACAAAGAAAGAGAAGCCCACAAAAATGCAACAAAGGAAGGTCTGAGGACTGGACTGAGAACCTCAGGTGAAATAAACAGCCCTCCTGGCTAACCCAATTTACATAGGGCAGGATCAGGGAGAAGAGAAAAAACACACACAAAAAGAGGAGCCAAAATTGAGCTGCTCGCCTCTTCTTTGGGGTCAGCCTGCCCTCACACCTCGAGGATGTATTTTCTTTGTTTGCCATATAAAACTGAAATGTAACTGAGCTGTAACACTGGTCCACTGTTCAAACTGAGCTATAACCGAGCTGTAACACTGGTTCACCCTTTCAAATTTTTGCTACAGCAAGACAGAACTGAGGAAATTATACACTCCTCCAACATATCTGGTGCTGTGACTCAGATTTAACCTGTCTGAAACAACCTCGGCTCAGCCCCACAAGGTGGAGGCCAAGCACAGCAGAAGCCCAACTCGGGAGAGCTCTTGCGGTGGAAGCTGAATGCGAAGAAAACCAAGTGCAATGGAAGTGACAAGAAGCCCAGTCTGCCGGAAACCGGGACAGCAAAAACACACTCAGCAGAAAGCTCATGAGGCTCAGTCTCAGATTCCAGAAGACCTCTGGTTAATGTAGGAGGTCCTCGCCCCTGTGGCTGGAAGGACATATGGATAACAAAGTTTAATTCCTTTACAATTTCTTGTTTCTTGTTTCCTCAAACCCCTGTGAACAGGCGAGTGGCAGTGGGTGCAACTGAGGGACTCTGGCAGGGGCTACTCCCTAGTGTGTCCTGAAGGCTGTACTATCTATTGTGTCTTGGTAGCTGTTGAGCGTACTTGAGGGTACCCAAGCGGGTGAAGGTTCTTTGTCGCCAGTCTTCTTTGTGCCAAGGATCAGGCTATGAAAACTGTAAACACAGGTCAGGCATTTAGCAGATTTCCCAACAGGTTATGAAGGGGGTCTCTCAGCACATTTTTCCCACTGCTTTTTCCTCCCATCCTTCAGCTCCTCTCTCCATTGATGCCACTGCTTACAAAGTATCGGGCAAGTCACCATCTTTCCATTTCTGAAAGTTGTGTTTGAAACTGTTTACCTAAGATTGGGGCTCACACCCACGTGGCAGGGATTCTTTGCTATGCTTAGTCACTCAGTCCTATCTGACTAGGACTTGAGCCCGGCCAAAACCCATGGTGCCTGGTTTCAGGACCGAATGAAGCTCAGGTTCTCGATGTCTCATGGCAAAAAATTCAGTGAGAGACACAGCAATAGGTAAGGGGTAGATTTGTTCAGATTCAAAGAGAAGCGCAGTCCACAGAGTGTGATTTAATGTGCTAATGAGTGGGAGGATCATTCCAACAATTGGGGAACCACCCATTCCTTGGTTTTTTTGATAGTGCCTTGGAACTGTCCTGGCGCCTCTGAGTGTGTCCTTTAGCTTGCAGACTGAGAATCAAGGTTTAGTTAAATTTGAATTGTCTGTCATCTTGGACCCATTTGATTTTAATGGTTTATGTTATGCTCTTGGTGGATGTCATTCCTTCAAAAGTCATGCCCTGCCCCCTTCACTCCTATTTCATGCTCTTTTCCTGATTCCTGTCTGGACCCGTTGTAGATGTTGCCTCTACAATCTTCTGGAGGGACAACCAGAAAATAGCTGGTCGTTGGGAGGGAAATACTGTATGATATCAAAACCCTCTAGATATTCAGGCCTTCATCTCCCGTGTTTCCTACAGCATGTTCAACAACAGCATCTCTCAGGGAACACTCCAAGGTGGGTAGCAGGCACACAATGACCTGCTAGAAGTCCATCTGTTGGTGGCATCCCTTCAAGGACAATTGGGCTTCCAGGGATAATGTTTGCCACTTTGGGAGTTAGCCCTGCAGGCCGTTTGGGCCCAAACCCTTACCACCCTTCTCCTAAAGTTACAAACATACTCGTGGATCAAATAAATCTCCACTCCACTTTTATGGAAATCTGGTCTGTTGTCTCTTATCAATTTGTTCTTAAGCCACTTACTAACTCCTAAAACCAGGACAATGCCCCCTTGTAGGCAACATCACTCCATCCCACTTATTACTAAAATACTCTTAATGCCCCAAGATGAATGGGTCATGGTGGAGAGTTCTGACAAAATGTGGTTCATTGGAAAGTGGAATGGCAAACCACCTCAGTATTCTTGTCTTGAGAACTCCATGATCAGTATGAAAAGGCAAAAATATAAGACACTGAAAGATGAACTCCCCAGGTCGGTAGGTGCCCAATAAGCTATTGGAGATCAGTGGAGAAATAACTCCAGAAAGAATGAAGAGACAGAGCCAAAGCAAAAACAACACCCAGCTGTGGATGTGACTGTGATGGAAGCGAAGTACAATGTTGTAAAGAGTAATTTTGCACAGGAACCTGGAATGTTAGGTCCATGAATCAAGGCAAATTGAAAGTGGTCAAACAGGAGATGGCAAGAGTGAACATCAATATTTGAGAAATCAGCAAAATAAAATGGACTGGAATGGGTGAATTTAACTCAGAGGATCATTATATCTACTACTGTGGGCAAGAATCCCTTAGAAGAAATGGAGTAGCCATCATAGTCAACAAAAGAGTCCAAAATGCTGTACTTGGATGCAATCTCAAAAACGACAGAATGATCTCTGTTTGTTTCCAAGGCAAATCATTCAGTATCACAGTAAACCAAGTCTATGCTCCAACCAGTAATCCCGAGGAAGCTGAAGTTGAATGGTTCTATGAAAACTTAAAAGACCTTCTAGAACTAACACCCAAAAAAGATGTCTTTTTCATTATAGGGTACTGGAATGCAAATGTAGGAAGTCAAGAAGGACCTGGAGTAACAGGCAAATTGGGCCTTGGAGTACAGAATGAAGCAGGACAAAGGCTAATAGAGTTTTTCCAAAAGAATGCACTGGTCATCATAGCAAACACCATCTTCCAACAACACAAGAGAAGACTCTACACATGGACATCACCAGACGGTCAACACTGAAATCAGATTGATTTATGTTTTGCAGCCAAAGATGGAGAAGCTCTTTACAGTCAACAAAAACAAGACTGGGCGCTGACTGTGGCTCAGATCATGAACTTCTTATTGCCAAATTCAGACTTAAATTGAAGAAAGTAGGGAAAACCACTAGACCATTCAGATATGACCTAAGTCAAATCCCTTATGATTATACAGTGGAAGTGAGAAATAGATTCAAGGGATTAGATCTGATAAACAGAGTGCCTGATGAACTATGGAAAGAGGTTTGTGACATTGTACAGGATGCAGGGATCAAGACCATCCCCAGGAAAAATAAATGCAAAAAAGCAAACAGGCTGTCTGAGGAGGCTTTACAAATATCTGTGAAAAGAAGAGAAGCAAAAAGCAAAGGAGAAAAGAAAAGATATACCCATTGGAATGCAGAGTTCTAAAGAATAGCAAGGAGAGATAAGAAAGCCTTCCTCAGTGAACAATGCGAACAAATAGAGGAAAACAACAGAATGGGAAAGACTAGAGATGTCTTCAAGAATATTAGAGATACCAAGGGAATATTTCATGCAAAGATGGGCTCAATAAAGGACAGAAATGGTATGGACCTAACAGAAGCAGAAGATATTAAGAAGAGGTGGCAAGAATACACAGAAGAATTATACAAAAAAGATCTTGATGACCCAGATAATCACGATGGTATGATCACTACCTAGAGCCAGACATTCTGGAATGCGAAGTCAAGTGGGCCTTAGGAAGCATCACTATGAACAAAGCTAGTGTAGGTGATGGAATTCCAGTTGAGCTATTTCAAATCCTGAAAGATGATGCTGTGAAAGTGCTGCACTCAATATGCCAGCAAATTTGGAAAACTTAGCAGTGGCCACAGGACCGGAAAATGTCAGTTTTCACTCCAATCCCAAAGAAAGGCAATGCCAAAGAATGCTCAAACTACTGCACAAATGCACTCATCTGACATGCTGGTAAAGGAATGCTCAAAATTGTCCAAGCCAGGCTTCAGCAATACATGAACCGAGAACTTCCAGATGTTCAAGCTGGTTTTAGAAAAGGCAATGGAACCAGAGATCAAATTGCCAACATCTGTTGGGTCATCAAAAAAGCAAGAGACTTCCAGAAAAACATCTATTTCTGCTTTACTGACTATGCCAAAGCCTTTGCATGTGGATCACAATAAACTGTGGAAAATTCTGAAAGAGATGGGAATACCAGACCACCTGACCTGCCTCCTGGGAAATCTGTATGCAGGTCAGGAAACAACAGTTAGAACTGGACATGGAGCAACAGACTGGTTCCAAATCAGGAAAGGAATATATCAAGGCTGTATATTGTCACCCTGCTTATTTAACTTATATCCAGAGTACATCATGAGAAACGCTGGGCTGGATGAAGCACAAGCTAGAATCAAGATTGTCAGGAGAAATATCAATAACCTCAGACATACAGATGACACCAACCTTACAGCAGAAAGCAAAGAAGAACTAAAGAGCCTCTTGATGAAATTCAGAGGAGAGTGAAAATGTTGACTTAAGCTCAGAAAACTAAGATCATGGCATCTGGTCCCATTACTTCTTGGCAAATAAATGGGGAAACAGTGGAAACAGTGACAGACTTTATGTTTTTGGGCTCCATAATCACTGCAGATAATGTCAGCAACCATGAAATTAAAAGCCACTTGATCCTTGGAAGAAAACCTGTGACCTCCTAGAGAGCATATAAAAAAGCAGAGACATTACTTTGCTGACAAAGGTCCATCTAGTCAAAGATGTGGTTTTTCCAATAGTCATGTATGGATTGAGAGTTCGACGATAAAGAAAGCTGAATGCCAAAGAATCAAGGCTTTTGAACTGTGGTGTTGGAGAAGACTCTTGAGTGTCCCTTGGACAGCAAGGAGATCCAACCAGTCCATCCTAAAGGAAATCAGTCCTGAATATTCATTGGATGGAATATTCACGGATGTACTTTTCTTTGCCTGTTAAATAAAACTGAAATGTAACCAAGCTGTAACACAGTCCACCAGTTAAACTGAGCTGTAACTGAGCTATATCACTGGTCCGCGGTTTAAACTGAGCTGTAACTAAGTTGTAACTCTGGTCCACTGTTACAAATTTTTGCTGCAGGGAGACAGAATTGAGGAAATTACACCCCACACCCCCTGACACTGTGGAGACCCAAAATTCAATCTCTTAAATTAGACCACCTGGGCTTAAATTCTGCCTATGCCACTCAGAATAGCCTTAGGCAGATTACCAAATTTCTCTGTTTCCCTGTCTGTGAAATGTGTTTATCATACTGTTCACTTTTAGATTAGTTTGGAGTTTAAATAAGCTTATATAAGAAAAGTACTCAGAACACAGCCTACCAATACTAAGTACTCAATAAACTAGCTATTTAGAGTCCCTAGAGTAAGCCATGAATGGTACCAGGCATTTCATATGTACTGCTGCTTAGTCACCTCAGCAGGTCCAACTCTGTGACGCTATGGACTGTAGCCTGCTAGGCACCTCTATCCATGGAATACCAAATTCTCCAGACAAGAATACTGGAGTGGTTGCCATTCCCTTCTCCAAGGGATCTTCCCAACCCAGGGTTCAAACCCAGATCTCCTGAATTGTGCACAGATTCTTTAGGCAAGAGTACTAGAGTGGGTTGCCATGCCTTCCTTTAGGGGATCTTCCCAACCCAGGGATGGAATCCAGGTCTCCTGCATTGCAGGCAGATTCTTTACCACTGAACCACCAGGGAAACCCCTTATATGTACCATTCATATTTAATTTTTACCACAAAATAATGATGTATATTTTTTTAATTCTAATTTTATGAAAGAAAAAATGAAAACTCAAGGAGTATAAGAACTCAGCAAGGATAAGTCATGATTCTTGAATTTTAGTCCAAATCTCTTTAACTCTAAACCAATGCTCTGAATTATATATATATATTTTAAATTAATGATAACTGGCTTTTAAGAATGGTAAAATTTCATTGAATTATTTTCTCAAATTAGCAGTAACAATAATTCTTAGATTCATTTAATCTATTCCTTTAATAATTTTAAAGCATATGGCTTATAACTGGTGAAATAGGTGAATATTACAGTTTTGTATGACACCAAAAAGTTATTAAACACATGCTTATGAAGAAAATATTTGTAGTAACATTTATATTGGGCTTCCTAGGTGGCTCAGTGGTGAAGAATTCACCTGCCAAGCAGAAGACGAGAGTTTAATCCCTGGTTCAGCAAGATCCCCTGGAGAAGGAAACGGCAACCCACTCCAGTATTATTGGCTGGGAAACCCCATGGACAGAGGAGCCTGATGGGTTACAGTCCAGAGGGTTGCGAAAGAGTTGGACACAACTTAGTTACTCAACAACAATAACAACAGCATCCACATTAATGCCAAAATAATGAGCAAAATATGTCAGAATGTACACCTCATTGTAGAGTGTGTTCTGTCTTTCTGGCAATCAGCTTTTCTGTTTTGTATTTCATAGTCCTTAGAGAGTTTCATAGTTTTAGCTGCTTCTTTTCTCCTGGTGCATTATGTAAAATACCTAGTAGTATATAGAATAGCCAATTCCCCATAGTATTTCACCCCATATCATTGAAATTGATCTTTAGTTTCCTTTGATGGCAAAGTTATCAGAATAACACCCACAGAGTTCACTTTTGCAAAGTGTTCATTTCCATTACTTTTTAAATTTAAATAAGGAATAAGGATGGAAGAAGCAGTTCAGAAGACAGTGTGTATTCTTATGATCAGCAATTATGAAATTAAAATAAAAATTTAAAAGCTTATTGGAACAAATTGTACCCTAATAATTATCAATTTGTCAACTTCAAAATAATTTATTAGAGCCTTGAATGAATATCCTACCAGTGACTGTTAAATGATCTATTTTTAAATAAGTCAATGAACTGAGTCTAGTTTCAACTGACTAACCACAAACCTAACAAAAATTAGATATTATTCCTATCTTCTCCTGAAACTTGCTACTATTTAGCAACATGACCAAACTTTAATGGAGAAAACAACTGGCCTACTCTTTCACCAAAGAAGTTGTCTTTTTCGTTTGGGATTGAGGCATGTTTCCTTTATTGCAAAGGGCAGTTCATATTGAGGCTGTCATTTATATTGATGTTCTTTTTTCAAAATGACACCTCCATATAATTTTTTTCTATAGAAAAATTGGACTTCAGTGTTCAGGGTCAGTGGTAAAAGATCTTTCACTGATTCAAAATTCATTTAAAATTTTAGGAAGAAGTGGGGGAAAACAGAACAAAAACTCCCCAAGAGGAGTAACATGTACCTTACTTGGAAACCCTAGTGCATTTTATGTTGGGCTTATATACCAAATAGAAGACAAGTATTTTTCCTTTGCCAGTTTAATAACAGCACATGGGAATTTCTGTCTTAGAATTTTGTGAAAACTTACAATTATCATAAGACTGAGTGTGGTTTGTTTGCTCCCCACAAAAGCAGAGATGATTTTTATTGACCAATCTTTGATCCAAGAGATTAAAGAAAGTACTGCATGAGCAGCGAGAAGGATAACACCACGGGGGTCAAAAGGTTTTACTGCTATTGGAAATGAAAGTGAATCATTCCGTTGGGAGATGGGGTAATTTAGCATTCTTACTGGGAATTCAAGACTCTTTCTTTTCTCCTGTTTTTTGGAAAAAATATTCAACTTATGAATAGGTTTCTCCATGACTTAATACCACGGCCACACATGAGGTCGTTTGGAGGGCACTAGATTCACCAACATAATTCTGCACAAGGCTCTTTAGCCCAAATGGCCTAGCTGTCACATTCTCACACCCTTGATTGAAATGTCCTTAGTAGACTTTTGGAATGCAGTCTGAAGGCTTAGTGACTCAATATTTTCACGGTGAATACATTTCCAATCTCATAGAAAGTTGCCACTAACTACTGCAGAGGTTATATCTCTTTCAGCTTTCCTCTGAAAGACTGTGAATGGGGTAAAATTCAAGCTTAGCTCAGTTTTGAGAAAACAGGATATCAAAAATCTACACTGCCATTATTTGCCATTATAATACGATTCTGTTCAAGGCAAAACTATTGAGCCTACCATCTTTGAACTGATGATCTATAAAATAGTCACCTATTTTTCCTATTGCTATAAATAGAAAGATAATTTTTTTCCCCTTTCTTTTTACTATGAGCTACAGAATAAAGGTTGGAAGTGTAACATCTGGTATGATTGTGACTGGTGATACTGTTGAAATGCCATTGTCTATAGAATATTCACCAAGATTCCTGAGGCCTGAGACAATGTTGACATTATGCTTCTTTATTTCTCTGAAATATTGACAAAGAAATTTTATTGAATTATCCAGTTGTATCTTTCTTCTGATTTGCTAAAGGTGTATTTAAAGCTCTGGACAATTTATTTAAAATTTTGACCAATTATTTTTAATAGAGCTCTTATTTAAAAATGTCCTTATTCTCTATAAACGTTATTGGATATAAAACAGGTCTCTCATAGTGATATAAGTAACTTGTCACCCAGAGCTATCCAGTTCTTGTCCATTTAGTTTCTAAAACTGATTTAACTTTGGGTTACACTGACAAAGTTAAAATTTACAATCAAAACTACTCTGTTTCCTCTCATTTCAAGGCAACTGCCCTTTTTGCTTTCCTTAGCAGGAGCACACAACTAGATTTTATATACTATGCCTATCCCTTATCAGATCATTCCATTCCAGTTTAAAATATTCACTTTGCTATACTCCTGGAACTAACATAACATTGTAAATCAACTATACTACAATAAAAATCTTGAAAAGTTTTTTTTATGTTGTTGTTTTATTAATAAGGAGTGTAATTCTCTTTTTCTAGGGGGAAAATAACATTTATTAATGTTAACTGTAAGCGTACATGGTGTGATATGATTTCCCCCCTTTTTGCTAGCATACCATTTTTGGTAGACTCATTTATCTAGATTCTCCTGATACTATTCAGAAAACTGCTCTTGGCTCTTGGCTATACCAAATGGTATTCAAGTGCATGGAAATAGTACATGCTTGTTTTAAAGCATTTATTTTGGTTATTAATAAGAATCTGTGCAATGACAAAGACTACTTCTTTAAATGCTATTAACACATTAAATTTTGACCAGTGTCTTATAATTAAAATCAATAGGAAATAATAAGTGATTCAGGAGACTGATGCTTTTTTTCTAAACTAAACATTGATTTATCCTTGACCTGTGGCAAATTAATCAGTTTGAGCCAGGTATACATAACAGGAAGAACCTTTACTTTGAAGAGAGACTTATATGATATTTTACTGAAAATCACAAAAGATTTATCATTCTTAAACTGGGCAACTTTTGATTCTGTCATTAGTGTGGAATAATGTTGCTTTAAGGCTGAAGTACCCAGTAGTTCTATCTAGATATGTGGTCTGGACTCAAATCAATTACTGTTGCATGCCTGATCATGTAACAGTAAGCAGTAGTATGGAGTTAATCATAGTGCTATAGGCCCTGTTGAGTTCCTGTATGCTAAAGTATAGTGCGTGGGAATGTACTTACATTACTGAAAATGATAACAGCAATGATATTTCTTTTAGAAGTGCATGAGTTCCTGTATGCTAAGTATAGTACTTACAATAATTAAAATTATAAGAGAAATGAAACTGAACCATCAGTTCAGTTCAGTCTCTCAGTTGTGTCTGACTCTTTTGACCCCAGGGACTACAGCATGCCAGGCTTCCTTGTCCATCACCAACTTCTGGAGCTTGCTCAAACTCATGTCCATCGAGTCAGTGATGCCATCCAACCATCTCGTCCTCTGTCATCCCCTTCTCCTCTTGCCTTCAACCTTTCCCAGCAACAGAGTCTTTCTAATGAGTTAGTTCCTCACATCCAGTGGCCAAACTATTGAAGTTTCAGCTTCAGCATCAGTCCTTCCAATGAATATTCAGGGTTGATCTCCTTTAGGATGGACTGGTTTGATCTCCTTGCAGCCAAGGAACTCTCAAGAGTCTTCTCCAACACCACAGTTCAAAAGCATCAATTCTTTGGCGCTCACCTTTCTTTATAGTCAAACTCTCACATCCATACATGACGACTGGAAAAACCAGTCTAGCTTCGACTAGATGGACCTTTGTCAGCAAAGTAATGTCTCTGCTTTTTAATATGCTATCTAAGTTGGTCATAGCTTTTCTTCCAAGGAACAGGTGTCTTTTAATTTCAAACCTGCTGTCACCATCTGCAGTGATTTTGGAGCCCAAGAAAATAAGGTCTCTCGATGTTTCCACTGTTTCCCCATATATTTGCCATGAAGTGATGGGACTGGATGCCATGATCTTAGTTTTTTGAATGTTGAGTTTTAAGCCAGCTTTTTCACTCTTCTCTTTGAATTTCATCAAGAAGTTCTTTAGTTCTTTGCTTTCTTCCATAAGGGTGGTATCATCTACATATCTGAGGTTATTGATATTTCTCCCGGCAATCTCGATTCTAGCTTGTGCTTCATCCAGCCCAGCGTTTCACATGATGTACTCTTCATATAAGTTAAATAAGCAGGGTGACAATATACAGCCTTGATGTACTCCTTTCCCAATTTGGAATCAGTCCGTTATTCCATGTTGACTTTTAACTATTGCTTTTTGATCTATATACAGATTTCTCAGGAGGCAGGTAAGGTGGTCTGACATTCCTATCTGTTTTAGAACTTTCCAGTTTGTTGTGATCCACACAGTCAAAGGCTTTAGAGCAATCAATGAAGCAGTAGAAGATGTTTTTCTGGAATTCTCTTGCTTTATCTATCATCTAAAGGATGTTGGCAATTTAATCTCTGGTTCCTCTGCCTTTTCTAAATCCAGCTTGAAGTTCGCCATTCACATACTGTTGAAGTCTAGCTTGGAGAATTTTGAGCATTACTTTGCTAGCTTGTGAGATGAGTGCAATTGTGCAGTAGTTTGAACATTCTTTGGTGTTGCCTTTCTTTGCGATTGGAATGAAAACTGACCAGTGATAATTGGTTTAACCAAAAACTGCAATGATAATTAGCTAATATTTATTGATTCTATCCCCAGACCACCCCCAAGAAAAAGAAATGCAAAAAAGCAAAATGGCTGTCTGAGTAGGCCTTACAAATAGTTGTGAAAAGAAGAGAAGCATAAGGTAAAGGAGAGAAGGAAAGGTATACCCATTTGAATGCAATTTCCAAAGAATAGCAAAGAGATAAGAAAGTCTTCCTCAGTGATCAATGCAAAGAAATAGAGGAAAACAATAGAAAGGGAAAGACTAGAGATCTCTTCAAGAATATGAGAGATACCTAGGGAACATTTCATGCAAAGATGGGCTCAATAAAGGACAGAAATAGTATGGACCTAACAGAAGCAGAAGATATTAAGAGGTGGCAAGAATACACAGAAGAACTGTACAAAAAAGATCTTCACCACACAGATAATCACAATGCTTTGATCACTCACCTACAGCCAGACATCCTGGAATTTGAAATCAAGTGGGCCTTAGGAAGCATCACTTTGGACAAAGTTAGTGGAGGTGATGGAATTCCACTTGAGCAATTTCAAATCCTAAAAGATGAAACAGTGACAGTGTTGCACCCAATATACCAGCAAATTTGGAAAACTCAGCAGTGGCCATGGGACTGGCAAAGGTCAGTTTTCATTCCAATCCCAAAGAAAGGCAATGTCAAAGAATGCTCAAACTACCACACAATTGTACTCTCACAAGCTAGTAAAGTAATGCTCAAAATTCTCCAAGCCAGGTTTCAACATTACATGAACCATGAACTTCCAGATGTTCAAGCTGGTTTTAGAAAAGGCAGAGGAACCAGAAGTCAAATTGCCAACATCTGTTGGATCATCGAAAAAGCAAGAGACTTCCAGAAAAACATCTATTTCTGCTTTATCGACTATGCCAAAGCCTTTGGCTGTGTGGATCACAATAACCTATGGAAAAATCTGAAAGAGATGGGAATACCAGACCACCTGACCTGCCTCCTGAGAAATCTGTATGCAGGTCAGGAAGCAACAGTTAGAACTGAACATGGAACAATATACTAGTTCCAAATAGGAAAAGAAGTACATCAAAGCTGTATATTGTCACCCTGCTTATTTAGCTTATATGCAGAGTACATCATGAGAAATGCTGGGCTGGATGAAGCACAAGCTGGAATCAAGATTGCTGGGAGAAATATCAATAACTTCAGATATGCAGATGACACCACCCTTATGGCAGAAAGTGAAGAAGAATTAAAGAGCCTCTTGATGAAAGTAAAAGAGTGAAAAAGTTGGCTTAAAGCTCAACATTCAGGAAAAAAAATCATGGCATCCAGTCCCTTCACTTCATGGCAAATAGATGGGGAAACACTGGAAACAGTGGCAGACTTTATTTTCTTGGGCTCCAAAATCACTGCAGATGGTGATTGCAGCCATGAAATTAAAAGACGCTTACTCCTTGGAAGGAAAGTTATGACCAACCTAGACAGCATATTAAAAATCAGAGAAATTACTTTGCCAACAAAGGTCTGTCTAAATCAAGGCTATGGTTTTTCCAGTAGTCATGTATTGATGTGAGAGTTGGACTATAAAGAAAGCTGAGCACCAAAGAATTGATGCTTGGTGAATTGAACTGTGTTGTTGGAGAGACTCTTGAGAGTCCTTCGGACTGCAAGGAAATCCAACCAGTCCATCCTAAAGGAAATCAGTCCTGGGTATTCATTGGAAGTACTGATGCTGAAGCTGAAACTCCAATACTTTGGCCATTGATGCAAAGAGCTGACTTATTTGAAAAGACCCTGATATTCAGAAAGATTTAAGGCAGGAGGAGAAGGGGAAAACAGAGGATGAGATGGTTGGATGGTATCACTGACTCAATGGGCATGAGCTTGAATAAATTCTGGGAGTTGGTGATGGCCATGGAGGCCTGGTGTGCTGCAGTCCAAGGGGTAGCAAAGAGTTGGATACAACTGAGCAACTGAACTGAACTGATTGATTCCATATTGTATATCAGACATTGTACTTTATATGTACCATGTCATTTGATCCTTAAGATCAGCTTGTAGGGATAGTAATGCTATGGACTGAATGTTTGTAATTCCCAAAATTCATGTGTTGAAATTGAATCCCCAAAGTGATGGTATTTGGAGGCCAGGTTTTTAGGAGAGTATTATACCATGAGGGTGGCTGTTTTTGTTGTTCAGGTCCTAAGTTGTGTCCAACTCTGTGACCTTATGAACTCCAGCATACCAGGTTCCCCAGTCCTTCACTATCTCCCAGTTTGCTCAAATTCATGTCCTTTGAGCCAATGATGTTATCTAGCCATCTCATCCTCTGATGATGTTGGAGACCTCATGAATAGTATTAGTCCACTTATATGAAGAGGCTGAAAAGATAGTTTTCTCTTCTTATCATCATATGAGGAGACCAAGGAAAGTTGTCAGTCTGCAACCCAGAAGAAGGCCCTCACTAGAACCTAATTATGCTGACACCTGGAACATGTGCTTCCAGGCTCTAGAACAGTGAGAAATAATTGTTTGCTGTTTATGCCATCCAGTCTATGGTTATTTATTATAGCAGCCCAAACTGAGTAAGACAAGAATAAATATCATTTCTATTTTATGTTTGAGGACACCAGATAATACTAAACATGCACAGAATTGGTGTTTAATTCTGATCTGAATGACTCTAAATTCCACTTTAAAAATCATTCTGCTTTGACTTTTATCTATTTCTCCCCTTGATTTTTATATATTCACATAGCATATACAATTGTATATAATCTCTAATGAGCTCTCAGAACTACATTTTGGTCACCAAATTTCTTGGTGGCGGTGTTTGCCAGACAATTATACAAGCTTGTTAAGACTACCTCTAAATAATAATTGTTAAAAGTCTGTTACCACTACTTTTCCCTCACAAGGTCATTGTTTTCCATCTCTTGTAGTGGCTAAGATTTAGGACTTTAAAACACACAGTGCCTATATATGGGGGCTCAGTAGCTTCAGTCATGTCCAGTTGTTTGTGACCCTATGGACTGTAGTCCGCCAGGCTCCTTTGTCCATAGAATTCTCCAGGAAAGAATACTGGAGTGGGTTGCCTTGCCTTCCTCCAGGGATCTCCCTGACTTGGAATTGAACCTGTGAGCCTTGAATCTCTTTCACTGTAGGCAGATTCTTTACTCACTGAGTCTTCTGGGAAGCCCCAATCAGACAGACCTAGGTTCACATCCTTGCTCTACTACTGACAAGTTGCTAAGCCATTAATGCTAAACAATCTTGAGCAAGTAACTTAATATCTTTCCTCAATTATGATGGTTGGAAATAGGACTAATGTTGTTTACCTAGTAGATCTATTATTAAGATTAAATGAAGTAAGGTGTAAATATGCTGATCATACAGTTTTTGGCACTTAACAAATATCAATTGTCTTAATTTTTATTGTTATGAAATAAAGAGATAGGGCAAAATCTTTGTCATAATAATTGAGATTATGGGGTCAGTGGGCATGGTTTGTCTATCTGAAGACTCACAGAAGTCATTAAGTGAAAAGAGCAATAATTTGTCTCTGGCTACTGAAACTGCTAAGGAGGAAATCCTGGTCCTGCCCCCTTTTCATTCTACAGAACCAGCTTTGCACATTAGCTGTTAATAAGAACAGTGTTCTATTACAGAGACCCCAGCTCAGTTCCAATTGTTTGATTTCTTTGCATCATCATAGGAAAATTCTACTAGTTTATAGAGGAGTTAAAATGTTTTGAAGATTTGCTTGGTTTGTATCTATTTTCACTCTGTTTAAAATAAACACTCCACATCATTAAATGGAAAATGGCAGTTATATTATTTGACTCATTTCCCTTAGGGGATTTTTTTTCTAAGGATTAAAAAATTCAGCCTTGATCTCAGCATGCATATCTACGATCTCTGTCATGTTATAGTTAAACTCCATAATTATGTTTTGAACTAGATATTTCTCAACTTTGGCATTTTACAAAGCAAAACCAAAAAAGTGAGTTTTTTTTTTTTTTTTAAGGAGCAATTTGAGTATTTTCAAGAATGGAAGGAACTTTTTGATGTGAACATGAAAACTTTCCCTCTTTAGAAGATTCAGGCCAATTTCTGAATTTTACTATCTCAGAGAACTATTTACAGTTACTTTCCTGAAATAAGCAACTTGAAGAATAAAAAATAGTTTTATAATCAATTGATGTCTTTTGAAAGCTTTTCTTCTCTTTTCTCCAAGGTTTGATCTTACAATTATTGTTTGAGTACAGGAGATATACAAATAAATTTTAAAGTTTTGCATTAAAATATAAAAAGCAAGAATAGTATACTGCATATAACTTCAAATTTTCTCTAATCTTTTCTATAGTTCAGTACAGGTAGGAATCATTTAGGTGATATTATTCTTCATCTTCTACAACAGCTGAGAAGAAACAGCTTTTCAGGGAGAATTTATGCTTTTATGAAAAGTTCATATAGAGTCTTTATAGAGTTAGAACTTCCATTGTTGAATATCATTTGGAACATCCCAGGAGTATATTATACTTATTTTATCTGCTTCTGAATCTAAGCTGAATCTACTTGTGGTTAAACTTGAGTTTACAAATAAAATATTATCTTGCTAGTGATGAAATTTTATATGGTTTTGGACTTCCCTTGTGACTCAGATGGTAAAGTGTCTGCCTACAATGCGGGAGGCCTGGGTTCAATTCCTGGGTCAGGAAGATCTCCTGGAGAAGGAAATGGCAACCCACTCCAGTATTCTTGCCTGGAAAATCCCATTGACAGAGAAGCCTGGTAGGCTCTCATAATTGACAGAGGAGCCTGGTAGGCTACAGTCCATGGGGTCGCAAAGAGTTGAACACAACTGAGGCACTTCACTTTCTTTCTTTCACTTTGGCTGATTAGAGGTCTAAGAAATGGGAATATTATTAAAATTCTTATAGCCAGATTAAGAAAAAGATTTTAAGCTCATGGAGAATCAGGTTTTTCTATTGAATGCAATGTAATTTTCACACTAATTATCTAAAATTAGCATTGACGTCTCAGGTTGAGGGCACTCTCCTCCGCAATACTCACGTCACTTTAGACAGCAGCCATACACTCTAGTGTACAGGTTACCTTTGCTTCTGAACAACTGGCTACATAATCAAGGGTTTCCACTACCCCTCAGCTCTAATAATTCACAGAGCTCAGGAAAATCCTATACTTATGATTACACTTTAATTAAAAAAGATGCATTTAAACCAAAGGAAGAGACACATAGGGAGATGTCTGGGAAAGACTCAGAAGCCTGAGTCCCCAGGACCCTTCAGCCTCCCAGTAAATCTATATCACTAGCTAAGATGCTCACCCAAGCTTTATTATCTAGGTTTTTATTAGAATTTTATTAGGTAGGCATGACTGATTGAATCATTGGTCACTTGGTTAAATTCAGTCTCCAGCCCCTATCCCATCCCTGAGGGTAGGCTAGTAATTGGGGTTCAGTCCCAAACTTCTACTCATCTGGCTAGTCCTTCTGTACAACCAACTCCCATCTTGAAACTTTCTAGGAGCCCATTGTGTAAGTCACTTTATTAGCATAAACTTGTGTCCTTTGGGATGCTTGCAGTGAATAACAAAGACTCCCTTATCAATGGAACATTTTAAAGATTTAGGATCCCTCTCTCAGGTAAAAGGGAGCAGAGAAAGACCAAATTTTTTATTATATAACATTAAAGTTTTAGAGATTGTGGGGTTTTTGTGTACTTACAATACTATACTATATATATATATATCATACTTGTGTGTCATCCAATTCTTAAAAACACTGTGAAGATTGAAGAATCTTAGTGGGGTAAATCAAACACGACTTGCTTAACTCCAGCTCGTGCTGTTCCAACATGTGAATATCCTTTTACCAGTCATCTGTGAATCTGTATCTCTTCATTTTCTTAACAACCTCTTCCAAGAAGCCATTCTTCTTTAGTCCACTTTGTGCTAGTGGTTTTCTTTTTCACAATTCTACTTTTACAGTGAAATGTACCAGTATATGTGTATTACCCTTTAGTGGCTTATTCTTTCCTGTGGACACTGGATTCTTGACAACCAAAAAAGGCTGGGGAAGAAATTGGGACACATAGAATTAAAATGGGTTGGGTATAAAGGAAGACTCTAGTTACAGGAGGGTTTTGATCCCCAGAAAGTACCAAATAGCCTATGTTGTCATTTTTTATACAAATTCTAGTAGAATGAGGTTCTGCTCATATCTGGCACTGGTCATGGTTCTCAGATGCACTAGTATCCAAGATAGGTGAGCTCCCAGGGACAATGCATTTTTAGAGAGAGGAGAGAGAGAACAAGAAAACACAAGCACATGTACAAGATATTGATGGGTGATGGGTGATGATAAGAGCGGAAGAATACACGGGGCAGGGAGGTGGCTTCAGTTTGGCTGGTCTTCTCTGAGAATGTGATATATTGAACAGAATGATATGAAGGAGTCAGTCACACAGTGACCTGGGGGCAGAGTGCTCCAGGCAGAGGAAATAGTAGATGCAAATATTCTAAGACCAGACTGCACTCTGAGTAGTTGAGGAACAAAAAAGCAGAGAGTAACTTTCAGAAAGTGAGGGGGAGAGAAATGTTAAATGAAATCACAGAAGGTAGAAGCCAGGGCCATCGTAAGGGATAGATTTTATTCTGAGCTTATTATAAAATGAAAAAAATACAAAAATATAAGAAAAAATAACCCATAGCACAATAAAAACACTAAGTATAGACAAAATTTCAACTCATTTCTTTTCAGTAGTTTTTTTTTTTTAATATTGGATATATAGAAGTACATATAAAAGCAAAGATCGAGGGTATGGATACAGTTTTATGACTTGGCTCTTTTTCACCTACCAGTATACTATGGGCACTTTCTCATGTCAGTGCATATTACTTTACAATGTGATGTTAATGGCAGCACATATTCCTTTATATGGATGTGCTGTGTTTATTCAATCTACTATTTCTGAACATTCATTTTCTTATCTCCTTTTTCTCCCTTGCTTCAGGGATTATTCTAATACTTAAAAGATTTTACGTATTTCTGATTATTTGCTCTGATTAAATTCATAAAATGAATTATTAGGTCAAGTAGTATAAATACTTATAGGGCTTTCAATGTATACATTTCCTCTGAAAGTGAAAGTGTTAGTTACTCAGTCGTGTCTGACTCTTTGCCACCCCATGGACTATAGCCTGCCAGACTCCTCTGTCCATGGGAGTTTTCAGGCAAGAATACTGGAGTGGGTTGCCATTCCCTTCTCCAGGGGCTCTTCCCAACTCAGGGATCAAACCCGGGTCTCCTGCATTGCAGGTAGATTCTTTATGGTTTCCTCTGAAACATACCAATTTGCACTCCCAGTCAGTGGTTGAAGTTTCTGACTCACTGTACCCTCATTTTAAAAAGCACTTCAACTTTGAAAGGTAAAAAGCATACCTTGAAGTTTTTTTTTTTTTTTTTGTACTTATGGTGTTTAACAAAATTATTATATTTTCCACTTATTTATTGACCTTTATATTTTTTGTGTAAATTGAATTGGTACATTTTCCACAAAACTTTTCTTGATTGACTAGGTGAAAGTTTTTCACCCTCTTCTGAACTTCCAGAGCATTTTATTTTTGCCTTATGGATTTAGAGTCTTTCTTGTATTGTAGCATTACATGATAAATTTCCTAGTTTCCCTCACAGGTGTGAGGTTAGAATCTTTGTTTCTTTTCCTGGATCCCAGCACAAGGTCACACATAAAGCAAGTACTTAGATGTGTTTGTTGAGTCGGTTACTGATCCTCATATTTAATTTATCTGATACTGTTAGAGCAGCTTATCTTGATTGGGGTGTTATTTTTATGCGTATTCTTAAGGATAGTTTTCAAATAAAGTATCAGTTTTTGAAATGGTGCTGTGTTGATGAGTCTAATTTGCTAAAATCTAGTTTGCTCCATCATAAATCATATATTGTCATATTTTTTCATCATTTGCGATTATCATTGTGCACTTGATTCTACTCCAATCACAGACGTTCATCAGATGCAATAGTGCTTGAGTTACTGGCTTGGTTTAGTTAGACAGTTTAAACCTTACTATGTACAAGAATCATAAGGAGGCCTTTCTTGTTCAAACAGAGGAATGGTCTCTGCCCTCCGAGTTTCTGATTCCACAGACCTGAAGTGGGGCCCAAGAATTTGCATTTCTAACATGTTGCCAGGTGATGCCAATGCTGCTGGCCTTCAGATCACATTTTGAGACCCACTAGTCTAAATGATATTCAGCACACTTAGTGTCCCCTTGAAAGGAAAGAGCAGCTGCTTCTTTTGCATAATTTTTCTTATGAAGTATGTCCTAGCAGAGGACATAGAAATAGACTTTAAGAAGAAGAGAATTTTGCCTAGAGCTTTGGAAAGTGAACTGTCTTAGTGCCTTGCATTTTCTCTTGCTGGGAAATCCTCCTGTTGAGAGGGCCACCACAGTTACCATTTTAGAACTTGTTCTACTTTAAAGAACCAAGTGAGTTCAGAAGAGAGAAGAGAGAACAGTGAGAAAGGACACCTATGAGGAACACGGGAGGGGGCTGCAGGTGTGATCAAATGAGTTCCATCAAATCACCAACTCTCCCAACCCCCCAAATATAGAAGTTGATGTGTTGGCTCTACCTACGGCTGTCTCAGAAGGGAAATGTCATGAAAGTATAAGCTGCTGCTTAGGGCAGTGCAAGTCCCGTGGGGGCATCAACTTCAACAAAATTGTTAAAACGTGTGCCAGCTTCAAGTTGGCAATTTCAAGTTCACTTCAGTATCGTCAACGACGCACCTCCACACAGTAAGCACATTAGAGACAAAGAGGTGCCTTGCAACTGCCGGTGAGAGAAGAGAGTCCTCTGAGATGAAATGTTAACATAAGAAGCGGAAATGGTTTCTCATAGTTGCAAGCTGGCTCTTTGGGGTTCACTTTCCTATAGTGAGTGAACTGTAGTATGGTCCCCTAGCAAAAGAGTCTCAATAAAATTAGAACGTTTAAAAAAGGGCAGAGAGAGAGAGAGAGAGGGGCTAGAGAGAGAAGGAGAGAGAGTTCTTTCTTTTGTGTGTATGTGATAAGAAGCTTAACAAAAGTGGAAAAATGCTTTATGTGGATGTGAGTTTTCATGGCAGTCTCAAGCCGACACTCAGTTGCCTTTATTATAGACTAAGCTACTTTAGCAAGCAAAGGATAATGGAGAGACAGAATGCTGGAAACAACAGTCAGGTGGGAAGGGAGAGTGGAGAGACCTTTTGACAGGAAATGTGTAACTAAAGAGACAATATACATTTTCATACATGTTTTTCATGCACTCTACTACCTATACGAAAGAAAAAGAATGTGTGAGTTTCTCCCTAAATCCTTGAAGCTCTTTTGAAATGTGATTTAATAGAATATTAAATTTTGCTTATAATGTGATATTTCATGTTTAGGGGCCAAGAATATTCTATATGTATAAGAGAAAGCATAGCTGGAGTGTGTTGAAATCTGAGTCATTTTATAAAGTTTGTTTCCAATATGTTAAGTGGAAAAACAGGAGAAATGTGTTCATCAAAAAATAAAACAAAGAGGGAGGTGTTTATGTATAGGGTCAAGTTGTTGTATAGCAGAAATCAACACATTATTATAAAGCAATTATATTCCAATTAAAAATAAAAAAAATTAAAGAGTTGCCTTCATAAGTGTGGATTCCTGATGTGTAATTAAAATGACTTTTTAGGAGGAGAAGGGAATGAAGAGGATGAGATGGTTGGAGGGCATCACCAATTCAAAGGACATCAGTTTGAGCAAACTCTGGGAGATCGTGAAGGACAGGGAAGCCTGGCCTGGTGCAGTTCATAGGGTCGCAAAGAGTTGGACAGGACTGAGTGACTGAACAACAGATAACAACAATGGCTTAAAATAAAGATACTTCAGTAGAAGCCAAAACAAGACAGAAAGAAAATGAAATAGTCAATCAGGTTCTTTGCTCTTTTACTCTCTGAAATGTACATAGGGGTCAAACAAGTCCAAAGTTTGTGGGAGGAATTGAGGGGCTCCATTAAACTTGACACCTTATTTACATTGTCAGCTTAAATTTTACTCAAATTTTTAGGTTTGTTTTGTTTTTCTTCTACATGCCTGAGATTCCACGGAGTCATAGAAAGTGAGATCTGTAAAAGACATTAAATATGACCTATTGACAGATGACGAGGTATGGTAATTACAAGGAGACAGATTTTTGGTTCAATTTAATAGTCAGAGGCCTTCAGACATATACCTGGTGCATGCATGCATTTGCAGATGATTGAATCCATTGACAGTAACTTCAGCTTGCTGTACGCCAGTCGCTTCTCGAGTGATGCATTCTGGTATGCTCATGAAGGCAACCAAGTGAATATTTGAAGGTATCTGACTAGTAAGTTGAAACAAAAATATGTCTTGTAATTGCCATACTTCCTTCTTCCATTTAAACCCATACTAAGCCAATCATATTCTTTCTCCCTGATATAGTAATATATCTAGACAACTATCACATCTTCTTCAATTTTAAGGGTTAAAATTTCCAGGAACTTTATCACTGATTGTGGTGTTTCTGGTGGTCTGATAAGTACAGACTAGAGAGGGCCATTATTTATATTGAAGCAATTTCAGATCAATTTGAAATTCACTGACCACCCTATAGCACCCTACAGTTATAAAATAAGTATAACTCCTCCCCCAAATCCTTTTTATTTTTATACATATTACTTCTAAGGAGTTACACCTTTTTATTTTCTATTTGTGCTGATGCTTGATTGGATTCAAATATAGGGCAGGGTATTTATTTTTATCAACCTCTTCTTATAATAGTTTAAGTTCTTTCCCATCTGTAGAGATCTTTTTGAATCTGAACTCTATCATTCAACATAATTTGTAACACTCCAAACTTTGTGTAACTCAAAAATTAATTGTACATATGGATATGTGTATATGTGTGTTTGTTGTATGCATGTGTGTATTTCTTCAGACTGGGATAGTGATTGAGAGCTCATTCTCTGAAATCAAACAGATAAAATTCAAATTCTAACTCTGTCACTAACTAGCTGTGACATTTGCCAAATGAGTTAACCTTGCCAAATCCTGTTTTCTCTTCAGTGAAATGATCCCTACCTCAATGGGTAGTTAGGACAATTGAATATGATAATTTAAAGTGTATAGAGCTTAGCATAATTCCTAGCATATAGTAGAAACTGGGAGAAAGTTTCTTAAGCTCACTAATTTTCAGTTTGCTGACTTGTAAAATGGAGATAATAATAGCATTTTTCTCATTGGTTTGTTGCAGGAAATTATATGAGTTAATATATGTAAGGGATTTAGAACAGTGTCTGGCAAGTAGAAATTACTTTAGGTTAGATATTATACTCAGCCATATTATTAACAGTTATTAGTATTAGTCTTACTTAACTGATAAGTGCTCAAGATATGCTATTTGCTTGCCTTTTTGACACAAAATCAGTTACTTTATTATATTTATGACTAAAATTCCAAACACAAACTCAGTCCAGTCCCTATAATTTTGGTGAATACATTTTCAATATTTTATTTAAAATATTTACTTCTTTCAATTTGTAGTTTATTCATTCTGATCATATGTGCATTTTGCAATGTATGAAACTAAATATTCCAATATAATTGATGTCTTTGAGAAGAATCACTGATTTCCAAGGAAACTGAAAATAAGTTTTTTTAAAGATTAAGAACTTTTAAATAACTGTGAGCTTCTAATTTCCATTTTATGAAAGATTATCATGTATCTTTACAGCATAACATCTTTCTCCATTTGTTATTGGCGAACTTATTCCAATGCCATGACTGGGTACTTTCTTTGTGGGAAGTTTTCAAGGATAGAGTTCCTCCCTCAGGAAGGCCTTACAAGGCAGTGTACAGGAATATATGACCTTCTTCAATGTGATGACCTGAAAAATTAGGATCAGTAAAATTAGAAACAGTAATACAATCTAGCAAAAGTGATTATTATCTGCTTATAATGTGAACTATGTTATTGTGCTTCAGAGCAATATTGTACTTTTTGCACGTGGAAATGGGTTGATAAAGCAATTGAGGATGAGAGAGGCTACAGGGCCAGGTTGTGGAGGGAAATGAAAGGGGCGGTGTACCTTTGGTTGGAGTAGGAGCTGTGGGTATGGATAATAAATAATGAAGTTGGAAATCTATTTGGACCATTTTCTGGACTGTTAACAAACACACAGAGAATTTTTTTTTTTAAATTATATACTCTGTAAAGCCATTACATTTTAATATAATTTTATTTTATTTATGTTTTTTCATATTTTTACAACTAGAAACTACTTAAATCTACCATGCCAATTTTGTTTGTGCCTATATATTACATAGCAGAATGTACTGAAAAAATTATGTGATAAACATTATATTAATATATTACCAGTTACCTTATATAACAATGTTTAGTTGAAATTTTTCAGTTGTTTTTTAAGATATGCTATCATGGAAAAGGGTTTTGAGTAATTATTTTGTATCAAAACAGTAAGCTTGTATACTCTGTTTTATATTTTCTTAAAAATTTCATGAAAATTTTTAACTTTTAAAAAATTTTCTTTCCATGTTGCAAATAAAAATTTTTATGAAGTTTTACATTTTCAGTTCAGACAAAAATGGGCTTTAGAAATATTGTTATGAGTAATATAATCCAGAAAACTTTTGTAAGACATGAGAATACGAGTAACAGTAAACATAATTGCAAATATTTTTGTACTTGTTTTATTTTCCAATAACCAGCTTAATTCCTAGCACACTGTAGGCACTCAATAAAATGGTGTTTTGAACACATAAGTAAATGAGACTAAAGTTGTGAGTCTATTTTCAAAAATACTCAGAAGTCTCATTCCAGAAACATTCTAGTTTTTTATCCTTAAACTGCTTTTCAATAAGCCGTTTTAGAAATAGATGGTATTAATGCTAATGGAGATTCATTAACAGTATGTATAACTCATGGAAAAGTTAGGTTTATTAAGTAACATCTACTTTATTTACAAATTTAAGTCAGTTTTATAATTTCTAAACAATAATAGACCACAAATTTAAAATAGACCATAGATATGGAAGGAGTCTTAGAGACCATCTGATCTCATTCACTACTTTTATCAGTGGAGAAACTGAAGCTCATAATGATTTGATTCATTTGTAATTAATGTCCATGAATAGAAACCACATTTCCTGACTCCTAGTTCAGTGTCCTCTTTCCTCTTATATTTCCTTCCTATTGACAAGTTTTGTATATAGTGATATAAAGTCCTCATTCACAGATTTAGTAATTGTTTTCTAAAGCTATGTTATGAAGCTATTGAATTTTTTTTGATGGCAGTAACATTCTTTTATTAATTTTTTTCATTTATTTTTATTAGTTGGAGGCTAATTACTTTACAATATTGTAATGGGTTTTGTCATACATTGACATGAATCAGCCATGGAGTTACATGTATTCTCCATCCCGATACCCCCTCCCACCTCCCTCTCCTCCCGATTCCTCTGGGTCTTCCCAGTGCGCCAGGCCCGAGCACATGTCTCATGCATCCAACCTGGGCTGGTGATCTGTTTCACCATAGATAATATACATGTTTCGATGCTGTTCTCTCGAAACATCCCACCCTCGCCTTCTCCCACAGAGTCCAAAAGTCTGTTCTGTACATCTGTGTCTCTTTTTCTGTTTTGCATATAGGGTTATCGTTACCATCTTTCTAAATTCCATATATATATGTTAGTATACTGTAATGTTCTTTATCTTTCTGGCTTACTTCGCTCTGTATAATGGGCTCCAGTTTCATCCATCTCATTAGAACTGATTCAAATGAATTCTTTTTAACAGCTGAGTAATATTCCATGGTGTATATGTACCAGAAGCTATTGAATTTTCATTGGACCCTGATGTTAATAAAAAAACATATTGACTACTATTCTTTTGGCTACATTTGTTACATTTAAAATTGCTGAAATTGTGGCTATAGCTTCAGAATAAACTCCAAAGTTGAGGAATTGTGATCTATTGCTCCCTTTCTTGGCAAAATCACATGTAAGAAAATTATCTTTACAGTACTACAGTAAATAGTTGGTGAAAATGTATGATTTATTCAAGTACTTAATCAAGATACCTCATATTACACAATGTGTTTTATTCCACCTACTGTCTGACATGCTTTTCTAGTATGAAACTAATATCAAGATTATTTATTACTTTTGATTCTGTACACTCATTCGTATTGACTCTTATCTGTTACTGCCAATATGCATCCCTTTAAAACTGCTGTGCTAAGTCACTTCAGTTGTGTCCGACTCTTTGCAACCCTGTGTACCGTAGCTCATTTATAAAATTCAGACTCCTCTGTCCATGGGATTCTCCAGGCAAGAATACTAGAGTGGGTTGCTATGCCCTCCTCCAGAGGATCTTCCCACCGCAGGGATTGAACCCATGTCTCTTTGTCCCCTGAATTAGCAGGCAGGCTCTTTTCCACTAGTGCCACCTGGAAATGAAGGCACTAGTATTTGAGCTGAGGTTTATAGAATGAGTGAATGAATAAATGATTGAATACTGATTATCATTGCCTTTATTAGAGAAAGGATGCATTCATTTCATGGTATATTGTAATGGTTTCAAGCGAATGGAGACTCTTACTATTAAAACAAACCCAGTTTCTTGCCTGCAAAGATTAAACATTCATTTTTTTTGCCAGACTATTAAACTTTCAATTGTGTCTTTTCTTTTTTAATGTTTCTGCATCATGTTATGTTCCTGCCTTCATATGATGTCCAACCTGAATTAACGTGACTGGAACAGATGCTAAATTACTGTACCCAAGTCACTTGTGTCCTATTTTACACTTCACTTCATGAACTGTGCTAGACCAAGAGAACAGCGGCTCTCCAGCTCCAAGTCACACCATATGTCTTCAAATTCATTAGATAGAGGCTTGTGATCAATTTACTGCCCACCTGATCTCACCATTGCTTTCTTAAAACTTTAATGGGAAGGAACATACTTAGCAATAAAAATTTAACTTATAAGAATATGAGTTTTTATATTTAAGTTTTTAATAGAATTAATTTTTACTAGTAGAGGTCAGGGAATAGACAGTAAGTTTTAGAGGCTGAAATATAAAACCACAGGAAATTTGTCAGTTGGCTTTGTGCAATGAGATGAAATTTGAGGTGTTTTTATTTATAAAGTTTATAAAATTCAGACTGGGTGAAAGTCATTTTTGTTATAAATAAAGGTGTGATTTTGAAACTATAATGTGACAGACTACCAGAGTAACAGGAGGAACTACCTTAAAATATTAAAAAGAGACTGGATGCAAGGTCCTCTCTGCATGTTGATGTCTTGGGAGGCAGTCTTCCATGGCTCTGTCCTTCTAACAGTAGTGGTCAAGAAATTCTGTAGTTACTTAATTTGCGTTGGTCTTCTAAAGGTATTTCTATTTGCCTTCACAAACCGAACTTTGTTCAGAAAAGTGAAGCATTGCTGATGACACTGGCAGGCAAGAGTGTGTCCTATTTATACACATGAAAACAGAAACTTTGGCTTGAAACAGTGCAGCAAATTCAGCCTCAGTGTACATCCCCAGTTCTAGGGACAGTTCATCCAACCCCTTGTAAACACTATGATCTGATTTTAGGGCAAAGGGCCCCTCTGATTCTTGTGTGAAAAAAGAAAGGTTCATAGTGCTTTTCATGAAGACTGTTTTGAATGAAATATTACACTTCTATCAGTGAGGATACCATAGTCATGCTCCTGGAAAACAAAAAACAAGAATACATCTGTAACAATGATTATGAAATAATCGGAAAGTCTTATCATTCATGGAGTGTTCAAGAGGTAAGAATCATTTCCTTCTCATTATGAAGAATAGATTGAGGGTACAGCACATTTATTTAATTTGCAAACATATTCTGAGATTTGAACCAGTTCGGTGCCAGAAACTGGAGGTGATGAGCAGAGGTATCCTGCTTCTGGTGATGAGAAATTCCCCTCAGTGCTCTTCCCCTGTGCTCGACAGATACTGATTGTTGTTGTTTAGTAACTATGTCATGTCTGCCTCTTTGGGACCCCATGGACTGTAGCCCACCAACTCCTCTGTCCATGGGATTTCCCAGTAAGAATACTGGAATGGGTTGTCATTTCCTTCTCCAGGGAATCTTCCTGACCCAGGGATGGAAGCTGAGTCTCCTGCACTGACAGGAGAATTCTTTACCACGGAGCCACCATCAGTTCAGTTCAGTTCAGTTCAGTCGCTCAGTCGTGTCCGACTCTTTGCAACCCCATGAATTGCAGCACGCCAGGCCTCCCTGTTCATCACCAGCTCCCAGAGTTGACTCAAACTCATGTCCATGGAGTTGGTGATGCCATCCAACCATCTCATCCTCTGTTGTCCCCTTCTCCTCTTGCTCCCAATTCCTCCCAGCATCAGGGCCTTTTCCAATGAGTCAACTCTTCATATGAGGTGGCCAAAGTATTGGAGTTTCATCTTTAGTGTCAGTCCTTCCAACGAACACCCAGGACTGATCTCGTTTAGGATGGGCAGGTTGGATCTGTTGCAGTCCAAGGGACCCTCACACTCAAATCAGATAGATTAAAATGAGAGAGTTTGGGTTAAAGGAGTAAAAGCAGAGGTTATAGATGTGTGACTTTGTGGGGACGAAATGATCAAGCAGATCTAGGTAAGAGGAGAAGCCTGGGGGAGAGTGGAACCAGTTGTCTAGCCTTATAGAAGTTCCTTTTCACTCATCTTTATTCCATGGGGAGAGTGGTAATAAAAAAGAGATAAACAATATAAATATTCAGCTCATCTCTCCCATTTGAAGGTAACTAGAATTTATCCCAGATAAGAGAGGACATTGCCTGGAATCTCTCAATGTACAAAAACAACATTCTGTCTTCAAATATTTTAGATGACTAAATCGCACTTTTATTTTACAGTAGAGCCAGAATATATTTTTCCTGTATCTTTATTCCATTAGTGATGAAGTATTTTTTAAAAAATTAAAGGAAGGAAACTAACATATTATTGGATAAAACATTTATTCCTGGGTGCTTGTGCCCCTCATAGCACATGTTATTATTTGGCTAATTTATTTTTAAATATTCTGGGGAAAGTTAGGCCAACCATTACTATTTGTGCAGTATGTGCCTTGCTTTCTCTTGTATTCTGCCAGAATTTTATTTTGCATTTAATTGCCTTATTTTTAATTTTACCTTCTTGCTCTAGGTTCTGTATTGACTTTGAGTTTTCATTGTTTACACACATTAGGTATTTGTAGACAATTCTCATGTTCCCATTAGTTAGCCAACTGCAAGTACATTATTTATTCTTTTAATATTTCCTCTAGAGTATATACCTCTAGTTCCTTAATTATTCCTGTTGATTTCTTCTGAACTTCCTGCAGCATGTCTCTCTTTTTCTCATAATGAGATCCCCAAACTAAATGCACATTCCTGCTTCAGTCTCTCTGGAATCACAAAGAGGGGACTCTTTTCCTCTGTTCCATAACACAGTGTTTTGCACATGCAGTTCAAGATAACAGTGACCTTCTTCACTTAACAAGTTTCAGTACAAACCTGCTCATCATTACCTTCTTGTAATATTCAAAATATTTCAGAAATATCAACTCACTTCCCATCTTGTGACCACAGGTGTTCAGTAGATTTGGGAAATTATGATCTCTAGTTTTTTGAGGCTAGGGCTTTCAAATTACTGTGCTATTCTGCTTCATGATGATCCAGCACACTGGAATCACGTACAACGGTAACTCTACTTCTGCGGTTTTTCCAGACTTTCACTGCTTCATAATTGATGAAGTGTCATGAAAGGAATGGGACTGAAAAAATAAATTCTTTCAGAAGAGAGTGGCGATTTCACATATGTGAAAAGAAATTGTCCATCCTTTGGTTTATCCTCTAAAGAGATTTGATATGTTATTTCCATGATTTTCTTCCTTCGGTCATTTTCAATTCTGCTTTAATTAATTTCCCTGAAATATCATTTTAGAATGTTACAGTTAAATACTTTTATGTCTTCTCCTTGCTTATGTGACAAAATCCAAGCTTGTTAGCTAGGCATTTAAGGCTCTCTCCAAAGAGTTCAGCCTTGTGCCCCTCTTTCCCCTTTTAGGAATCTTGACTTTTGTGTGTAAATGTGTGCTTGTGTGCCTGCGTGTGTCTGTATAGTGTACAGATCACCATTTCCACATTTTTGGACAAAAATTCTGCTCACTGTACAACTTTCTTTTTATAACGTTTGATCATACTTGCAGAATCGTTCTAGAACTCCCTTATTCTTGTACTTAATGATATTTATTTGACCACATCATTTATATATTGTTTAAGGGATATCTCTTCATATATCTATGTATCTCCCTTCCAAACTTCCAAACTCTTTGAGTGAAAGGACAGTGCTTGTCTTTTGTAATTGTTGTCTTGCACAAAGTAAAGCTGCTCAAAAAACAAACAAATAAAATAAAAAACAAAGGAAGCATGATTTCTCACACTATCCATAATGTTTAAGGGTAATGGAAATTACCTTTAATGTTTAAGGGTAATGGAAATCCTTGTATTAGTAGGTGTTAAGGGTTCAGTTGGGTCCCTCTCGAATTCATTTGCTGAAGTCCTAAACCCTAGTACTTCACAATACAACCTGATTTGGAAACAGGGTTATTGAAGATACAATCGGTTAAGATGATGTCATACTGGAGTTGGTTGGGTACCTAACCCAGTGTGACTGATGTCTTCGTACCAAGGGGAAATTTGGACACAGAAACAAAACACACATGGACTCTAGAAGAGAGGCTTAGAACTTCCCTAGCATCTTCAGAGGGAGCATGGCCTTGTGACACCTTGATCTTGAAGCTCTACTCTCCATGAAATAATATATTTCTGTTGTTTAACCTACTCAGTTTGTGTGTGTACTTTGTTACAGCCGCCCTACCAAACTGATACAGTGAAAAACTAATAATAGTTTATGAAAATAATGCCCAATTAGAAGACTATCATACATTGCCATATTTTTTTTCCTCTATCTAAAAAAAAATTGATATTGAAAATCAAAGATGGCGGAGGAATAGGATGGGGAGACCACTTTCTCTCCTACAAATTCATCAAAAGAATAACCGAACGCAGAGCAAACTTCACAAAACAATTTCTGATCACTAGCTGAGGTCATCAGGCGCCCAGAAAAGCAACCCATTGTCTTTGAAAGGAGATAGGACAAAATATAAAAGATAAAAAGAGAGACAAAAGAGCTGAGGACAGAGATCCGTCCCGGGAAGGGAGTCTTAATAGAGGAAGTTTCCAAACACCAGGAAACCCTCGCACTGGCGGGTCTGGGGGAAGTTTTTGAATCTCGGAGAGCAACCTGACTGGGAGGGGAACAATAAATAAAACCCACAGATTATGTGCCTAAAAGAAACTCCCAGCAGAAAAGTACCCCAGACACCCGCATCTGCCACCAGCAAGTGGGGGTGGAAGGGAGAGGAGCGGGCGGCATTGCTTAGGGTAAGGACCGGGCCTGAGGGCCCTGAGGACAATCAGAGGGAGATTTTGTGAGTTACCAACTTAAACTGTGGAACAGCAAAAGAGAGAGAGAAAGTTAACCGGCCCGAACACACTGCTGGCGTTCGCAGAACAAAGGGACCGAGGAAGTCCAGAGAAGAGCTCGCAGGCTGCGGACTGGCCCAGCCCCGCCGGAGACTGGAGGCGGGAGGAGGGGAAAGGGGCAGGCTCGGCCCCAAGTACCGCAGCCCCTACCGCACTGCAAACAGGCCTCCAGTTTCTAGCCAAAGACCTCCTGAGATCCTGGATGGTCAACATCCACCGGGAGGGTCGCAGCGAGACACAGGGTGCAGACACCCCACCAGTGCGGGCGGAGACTGGGGCTGGGTACTCAGAGGGCAGAAGGCGCGCCGCACCCGGGGAGAGTGCGCCCGTCAAGCTCCTGGCTGCCTGAGCCGCTCCGACGGGGAAGACGCAAATAGCAGGTGCAGCTTTTTGTTCCAGGCTTTTGTGGAACACCCGAGGGCTTGAACCGCGCGCAGCGCAGGGCACACTCCATATAGAACAGCCGGGAGCCTGAGCAGCATAGAGGGGAAAGCAGCACCAGCCCCTCCCTGCAGCGCAACGGAACTAGCAACCTGAATGAGAGTCCACCTCCGCCCGCCTGTGTCAGGGCGGAAATTAGGCACTGAAGAGACCAGCAAACAGAAGCCAAACAAACAAAGGGAACCACTTCAGAAGGGACCAGTGCAACAGATTAAAATCCCTGTAGGTGACACCGACTACACCGGAAGGGGCCTCTAGATACCGAGAAGTGTAAGCTTCAACGAGGAGCTATCTGAAACTGAACCGAACACACACTGACCGCAACAGCTCCAGAGAAATTTCTAGATATATTTTTACCTTTTTTTCTTTTTTCTCTTTTATTTTATTTTAAAATTCCCTATTACTCCCCCATTACTCCTTAATTTTCATTTTCATAGATTTTCATGATTTTTTTAATAAGGAAAAAAATTTTTTTTCTTTTTTTCCTTTTTCTCTTGTATTTTCTATTTCTCTTATTTCCTTTTAAAGTCCTCTATTACTCCTCTACTACTCCTTAATTTTCATTTTCATTACACTATAACCTTACCAAAAAAAAAGAGAAGCCCTATTTTTAAACCAAACTTCATATATATTTCTAAAATTTTTTTGTGTGTTTTGGTTTTTGTTTTTAATATAGTATTTTTAAGAGTATAACCTCTACTCTAGATTTTTAATCTTTATTTTTCAGTATATGATATAAATGGTGGACATTTAAGAATCCAATATTCAGTTCCCATTTTTATTCAGGAGTATGTTGACTATTCTCTCCCAATCTTGACTCTCCGTTTTCTACCTCAGAATACCTCTATTTCCTCCTTTCCCCTTCTCTTCCCAATCCAATTCTGTGAATCTCTGTGGGTGTCTGGGCTACGGAGAACACTTTGGGAACAGAGAACTGCGTAGATCTGTCTCTCTCCTCCTGAGTCCCCCCTTTCTCCTCCTGCTCATCTCTGTCTCCCTCCTCCCTCTCCTCTTTTTCATGTAACTCTGTGAACCTCTCTGGGTGTCCCTAATGGGGGAGAATCTTTTCACCATTAACCTAGAAGTTTTATTATCAGTGCTGTATAATTGAAGAAGTCTTGAGACTACTGGAAGAATAAAACTGAAATCCAGAGGCAGGAGACTTAAGCCGAAAACCTGAGAACACCAGAAAACTCCTGACTACATGGAACTTTAAGTACTAAGAGACCGTCCAAAACCCTCCATACCTAGACTGAAACCAGCTACCACCCAAGAGACAATACCTCCAGAATAAGACATACCACGCAAATTCTCCAGCAACGCAGGAACATAGCCCTGAACGTCAACATACAGGCTGCCCAAGGTCACACCTAACACATAGGCCCATCTCAAAACTCATTACTGGGCACTCCATTGCACTCCATAGAAAAGAAATCAAGTTCCATGCACCAGGACACCAATGCAAGCTTCCCTAACCAGGAAACCTTGACAAGCCAATTGTCCAACCCCACCCACTGGGTGAAACCTCCACCATAAAAAGGAACCACAGACTTCCAAAATACAGAAAGCCCACTCCAGACACAGCAATCTAAACAAGATGAAAAGGCAGAGAAATAACCAACAGGTAAAGGAACATGAAAAATGCCCACCAAATCAAACAAAAGAGGAAGAGATAGGGAATCTACCTGAAAAAGAATTTAGAATAATGATGATAAAAATGATCCAAAATCTTGAAAACAAAATGGAGTTACAGATAAATAGCCTGGAGACAGAGATTGAAAAGATGCAAGAAATGTTTAATAAAGACCTAGAAGAAACAAAAGAGAGTCAATTAAAAATGAATAATGCAATAAATGAGATCAAAAACACTCTGGAGGGAACCAAGAGTAGAATAACGGAGACCGAAGATAGGATAAGTGAGGTAGAAGATAAAATGGTGGAAATGAATGAAGCAGAGAGGAAAAAACAAAACAGAATCAAAAGAAATGAGGACAACCTCAGGGACCTCTGGGACAATGTGAAATGCCCCAACATTCGAATCATAGGAGTCCCAGAAGAAGAAGACAAAAAGAAAGGCCATGAGAAGTTACTCGAGGAGATAATAGCTGAAAACTTCCCTAAAATGGGGAAGGAAATAGCCACCCAAGTCCAAGAAACCCAGAGAGCCCCAAGGCGAAATGCCCCAAGACACATATTAATCAAATTAACAAAGATCAAATACAAAGAACAAATATTAAAAGCAGCAAGGGAGAAACAACAAATAACACACAAGGGGATTCCCATAAGGATAACAGCTGATCTATCAATAGAAACTCTTCAGGCCAGAAGGGAATGGCAGGACATATTTAAAGTAATGAAAAAGAATAACCTATAACCCAGATTACTGTACCCAGCAAGGATCTCATTCAGATATGAAAGAGAACTCAAAAGCTTTACAGACAAGCAAAAGCTGAGAGAATTCAGCACCACCAAACCAGCTCTTCAACAAATGCTAAAGGATCTTCTCTAGACAGGAAACACAGAAAGGTTGTATAAACGCGAACCCCAAACAACAAAGTAAATGGAAACGGGACCATACCTATCAATAATTACCTTAAATGTAAATGGGTTGAATGCCCCAACCAAAAGACAAAGATTGGCTGAATGGATACAAAAACAAGACCCCTATATATGCTGTCTACAAGAAACCCACCTCAAAACAAGGGACACATACAGACTAAACGTGAAGGGCTGGAAAAAAATATTTCATGCAAACGGAGACCAAAAGAAAGCAGGAGTCGCAATACTCATATCAGATAAAATAGACTTTCAAATAAAGGCTGTGAAAAGAGACAAAGAAGGACACTACATAATGATCAAAGGATCAATCCAAGAAGAAGATATAACAATTATAAATATATATGCACCCAACATAGGAGCACCACAATATGTAAGGCAAATGCAAACGAGTATGAAAGAGGAAATTAATAGTAACACAATAATAGTGGGAGACTTTAGTACCCCACTCACAACTATGGATAGATCAACTAAACAGAAGATTAACAAGGAAACACAAACCTTAAATGACACAATGGACCAGCTAGACCTAATTGATATCTATAGGACATTTCACCCCAAAACAATCAACTTCACCTTTTTCTCAAGTGCACACGGAACCTTCTCCAGAATAGATCACATCCTGGGCCATAAATCTGGTCTTGGAAAATTCAAAAAAATTGAAATCATTCCAGTCATCTTTTCTGACCACAGTGCAGTAAGATTAGATCTCAATTACAGGAAAAAAAATTGTTAAAAATTCAAAGATATGGAGGCTAAATAACACACTTCTGAATAACCAACAAATCATAGAAGAAATAAAAAAAGAAATCAAAATATGAATAGAAATGAATGAAAATGAAAACACAAAAACACAAAACCTATGGGACACTGTAAAAGCAGTGCTAAGGGGAAGGTTCCTAGCATTACAGGCTTACATCAAGAAACAAGAAAAAAGCCAAATAAATAACCTAACTCTACACCTAAAGCAATTAGAGAAGGAAGAAATGAAGAACCCCAGGGTTAGTAGAAGGAAAGAAATCTTAAAAATTAGGGCAGAAATAAATGCAAAAGAAACTAAAGAGACCATAGCAAAAATCAACAAAGCTAAAAGCTGGTTTTTTGAAAAAATAAACAAAATTGACAAACCATTAGCAAGACTCGTTAAGAAACAAAGAGAGAAGAACCAAATTAACAAAATTAGAAATGAAAATGGAGAGATCACAACAGACAACACTGAAATACAAAGGATCATAAGAGACTACTACCAGCAGCTCTATGCCAATAAAATGGACAACTTGGATGAAATGGACAAATTCTTAGAAAAGTATAACTTTCCAATCTGAACCAGGGAGAAATAGAAGGTCTTAACAGAGCCATCACAAGCAAGGAAATAGAAACTGTAATCAGAAATCTTCCAGCAAACAAAAGCCCAGGACCAGATGGCTTCACAGCTGAGTTCTACCAAAAATTTAGAGAAGAGCTAACACCTATCTTACTCAAACTCTTCCAGAAAATTGCAGAGGAAGGTAAACTTCCAAACTCATTCTATGAGGCCACCATCACCCTAATTCCAAAACCAGACAAAGATGCCACAAAAAAAGAAAACTACAGGCCAATATCACTGATGAACAGAGATGCCAAAATCCTTAACAAAATTCTAGCAAACAGAATCCAAGCATATTAAAAAATCATACACCATGACCAAGTGGGCTTTATCTCAGGAATGCAAGGATTCTTTAATATCCACAAATCAATCAATGTGATACACCACATGAACAAACTGAAAGATTAAAACCATATGATTATCTCAATAGATGCAGAAAAACCCTTTGACAAAATTGAACATCCATTTATGATTAAAACACTCCAGAAAGCAGGAATAGAAGGAACATACCTCAACATAATAAAAGCTATATATGACAAACCCACAGCAAGCATTACCCTCAATCGGTGAAAAATTGAAAGCATTTCCCCTGAAATCAGGAACAAGACAAGGGTGCCCACTCTCACCACTCCTATTCAACATAGTTTTGGAAATGTTGGCCAAAGCAATCAGGGCAGAAAAAGAAGTAAAAGGAATCCAGATAGGAAAAGAAGAAGTAAAACTCTCGCTGTTTGCAGATGACATGATCCTCTACATAGAAAACCCTAAAGACTCTACCAGAAAATTACTAGAGCTAATCAACAGAATATAGTAAAGTTGCAGGATATAAAACTAATGCACAGAAATCTCTTACATTCCTATACACTAACAATGAAAAACAGAAAGAGAAATTAAGGAAACAACACCATTCAACATTGCAACAAAAAGAATAAAATACTTAGGAGTATATCTACCTAAAGAAACAAAAGACCTTACACATAGAAAACTATAAATCACTGATGAAAGAAATCAAAGAGGACACAAACAGATGGAGAAATATACCGTGTTCATGGATTGGAAGAATCAATATTGTCAAAATGGCTTTTCTACCCAAAGCAATCTATAGATTCAATGCAATCCTTATCAAGCTACCAACGGTATTTTTCACAGAACTAGAACAAATAATTTCACAATTTGTATGGAAATACAAAAAACCTCGAATAGCCAAAGTAACCTTGAGAAAGAAGAATGGAACTGGAGGAATCAACCTGCCTGACTTCAGGACTATACTACAAAGCCACAGTCATCAAGACAGCATGGTACTGGCACAAAGACAGAAATATAGATCAATGGAACAGAATAGAAAGTCCAGAGATAAATCCACAAACGTATGGACACCTTATCTTCGACAAAGGAGACAAGGATATACAATGGAAAAAGACAACCTCTTTAACAAGTGGTTCTGGGAAAACTGGTCAACCACTTGTAAAAGAATGAAACTAGAACACTTTCTAACACCATACACAAAAATAAACTCAAAATGGATTAAAGATCTAAATGTAAGACCAGAAACTATAAAACTCCTAGAGGAGAACATAGGCAAAACACTCTCCGACATAAATCATAGCAGGATCCTCTATGACCCACATCCCAGAATATTGGAAATAAAAGCAAAAATGAACAAATGGGACCTAATGAAACTTAAAAGCTTTTGCACAATGAAGGAAACTATAAGTAAGGTGAAAAGACAGCCCTCAGATTGGGAGAAAATAATAGCAAATGAAGCAACACACAAAGGATTAATCTCAAAAATATACAAGCAACTCCTCCAGCTCAACTCCAGAAAAATAAATGACCCAATCAAAAAATGGGCCAAAGAACTAAACAGACATTTCTCCAAGGAAGACATACAGATGGCTAACAAACACATGAAAAGATGCTCAACATCACTCATTATCAGAGAAATGCAAATCAAAACCACAATGAGGTACCATTACACGCCAGTCAGGATGGCTGCTATCCAAAAGTCTACAAGCAATAAATGCTGGAGAGGGTGTGGAGAAAAGGGAACCCTCTTACACTGTTGGTGGGAATGCAAATTAGTACAGCCACTATGGAGAACAGTGTGGAGATTTCTTTAAAAACCGAAATAGAACTGCCATATGACCCAGCAATCCCACTTCTGGGCATACACACCGAGGAAACCAGATCTGAAAGAGACACGTGCACCCCAGTGTTCATCACAGCACTGTTTATCATAGCCAGGACATGGAAGCAACCTAGATGCCCATCAGCAGGCGAATGGATAAGGAAGCTGTGGTACATATACACCATGGAATATTACTCAGCCATTAAAAAGAATTCATTTGAATCAGTTCTAATGAGATGGATGAAACTGGAGCCCATTCTACAGAGTGAAGTAAGCCAGAAAGATAAAGAACATTACAGTATACTAACACATATATATGGAATTTAGAAAGATGGTAACGATAACCCTATATGCAAAACAGAAAAAGAGACACAGATGTATAGAACAGAATTTTGGACTCTGTGAGAGAAGGTGAGAGTGGGATGTTTCAACAGAACAGCATTGAAACATGTATATTATCTAGGGTGAAACAGATCAGCAGCCCAGGTTGGATGCATGAGACAAGTGCCTGGGCCTGGTGCACTGGGAAGACCCAGAGGGATCGGGTGGAGAGGGAGGTGGGAGGGCAGATCGGGATGGGGAATGCATGTAACTCCATGGCTGATTCATGTCAATGTATGACAGGACCCACTGAAATGTTGTGAAGTAATTAGCCTCCAACTAATAAAAATAAATGAAAAATAAAAAATAAAAAATAAATGTTTAAAATTAAAAAAAGACAACTGATATTAACTGAGAGACAACCATGTTGAATTAGTAAAATGATCTTTAATGTCTCTTTAGATACAGTGGGTTGTGGATCCTATCCTAGAAGACAAACCCTCTCATTATGACTACAGTAGACAATTTCCTAAGTATATTTTGTGCTTTCACGGCCTTGACTTGTGCATTTTTTCCCTTTGAGATTCTCCACTCATGTTGACATAGATTTTTTGTGCATAATGAAGTGACAAAATAAATGAAAAAGGCATGTGACTCTTCTGCTTGCAAAAGGACTTTATTTTTGTTGCTTATTGTGGTAACTTAAGCCTTCAAAGTATTTCTGTGAAGATGTAATTATTTCTTTGATCTGTTTTATTCTATCTGCTGCATAGAGATTGCTCTTGGAAATAGCACATGGTACATTTTCAAAATTTTTACTCTTATTGAAAAAATTTGTGTGATCATAGATGCTAAAATTGTCCCATCCCTGTTCTAATCTCCTGGCCAGTAAGAAGCTTAAGTTAGTAATTCAACTGAAAGACCTATATCATTGTTCTGTGATTTCCTCATCCCATAAAGAATCCTATTTTCATTCCACATTCCTCAGACTTATCTAGAATCAGTAATACTCAAAGCTGAATCTTCTGGTCCTAAAATTATCTCTGTAAACAAAACAATGTCAAAACCCTAAGTATACAAAGTTAAAATCAGATTTTAAAACCAGAGAGTCAAATTAATAGATATGTATTTTGAGGATGTAAGTGACCTGTGGAGAGAGAGTCCTAGGGAAGTGGTATTGCCAGGGTAAAAATGATGAGGGCTCTGATTAAGGTGGAAGCTGTTTGGATGGTGAAGAAGGGGAGTAAGGTGGTCAAACTGATAGAAACTGGCTATCATTTAACTTGGATTGTAAGAAAGAAAGAGAATGTGTTGATAATCTCAACTTCATGTTTAGTAGTTTGTGAGGCCACTGTCAGAGAAACCCAGCAGGAATTCTGTAAGGAATTGCTATTGTTGCTCTTGTCACTATTTACCAGTCCAGGGAAAGAGAAAAAGAAAATTTATTTTTTCATTATGAAAAGAATTTAAATACGAGTAGAATAAAAGAAGTTCAATATGAAGAGGTTTCCTAAAATGTTATTATCATTGGCTATGTACTTTGAAAGAAAATACTGTCCAAATACAGCTAAACATAAAAGTACAGGGAAAAAGAAAAATTTCAATACAAAAAAATAAAACTCTTAATAATTAAATTAGATGATTTATAATAAAATTTCAAGATGGCTTATACATAGTGGGAAATAACATGTGCTGCTGATATTCTACTTTTCCTATAAATTGCCCACTGAGAGAGATCTTGCCATGAATATTTTAACCATTCTTGAACCATTTTCATTATTGGATTCATTACTCAAAATAATCTGAAAAAATTAATAATCTGGCTTTCAGTTCAGTTCAGTTCAGTTGCTCAGTCGTGTCTGACTCTTTGCGACCCCATGAATCGCAGCACACCAGGCCTCCCTGTCCATCACCAACTCCCGAAGTTTACTCAAACTCACGCCCATGGAGTCGGTGATGCCATCCAGCCATCTCATCCTCTGTTGTCCCCTTCTCCTCCTGCCCCCAATCCCTACCAGCATCAGGGTCTTTTCCAATGAGTCAACTCTTCGCATGAGGTGGCCAAAGTATTGGAGTTTCAGCTTCAGCATCAGTCCTTCCAATGAACACCCAGGACTGATCTCCTTTAGGATGGACTAGTTGGATCTCGCAGTCCAAGGGACTCTCAAGAGTCTTCGACAACACCACAGTTCAAAAGCATCAATTTTTTGGCACTCAGCTTTCTTTGTAGTCCAGCTCTCACATCCATACATGACCACTGGAAAAACCATAGCCTTGACCAGATGGACCTTTGTTGGCAAAGTAATGTCTCTGCTTTTTAATATGCTATCTAATCTGGCTTTAGTCAACTATATACTGTAACTAGTATGCAGTTGTAGATCTAGTGATCCCAGGTAAATATTTTGCATTCTGCTTTTGGATAAAAAATATTTTTTTTCTGCATATGATACTAAACACATGAGTTTTAGATGACTTTTTATGAGGAAGGGGTAGCAGACAGACTGTAATTGTAGCTCTTTCATTTTTTTCTGTGATCCCAATAAAACGGATTTTTGCCAGTCTCATATCAAGAAGATATAAAATTGAAAGAAAAATACTTAGAGAAAGAAGTAAGACACAAAAACCATAAATTAAAAACTATTTTAAAAAGCAGTTTATGCAAATAGCTATTATAGAAATAAAACAAAATTTTAAATTCTGTACTAGACATGCTGTGTAGACTAACTTACTAAATATAACAAACATACAAGTTAGGTACTATTATTTTTACTTTAAGGATAAAAAACAGAGGTTTTGAGAAGTAGAGCAGTTGGCCCAAGATTACACATTAATGAAGAGTAGAACTGCCTCTAAATTTGTATTGTTTTCTTTCTCCAGCTTACATGTTTTTTCTTTATGGACTGACACATGTCTACAAATACATAAGCAGATAAGATTATATGAACTACATAAAGGCCCTTACCTTGGTCTCTTTTATTCTTTTGAAAATAATTCCACTGAAGATTAGAAATAAGTAGTAAAAACCTTACCTTTTGCTTCATTGGAACTGATTTGTGGATTTGTAAAACAAAACTTTTCTTAAAATTGAACTCAAGAGATAGGAAAGTAGATCAAAATCTATAGCTCAACATCTAGCATGTTTTATTTTGTTTTGTCAAAAGTTGAAAAATTATATAGCTAAATCTTTATATTGTATGTCTGCATACACACACAGAGATAGTAAGGATGATATAATAGCTGATAGTATTTATTTTTATACTCTTGATACCAATTATCTGTCATGTGTTACAAAATCTTTCTGAGTCTAATGCTTGTCTTTCAACTTTGTTTATAGTGTCTTTTGGCCAGGGGTAAAAAAATAAATTCTAGAATATGATATAATTCTTCTTCATTTTTTCCAATATCTAAATTTTTATATGTAAGAATTTAATTCACCTGGTATTCTTTTGCTGAATGTTGTGAAGTAGATATTTACTTATCTTTTATATGTATTTAACTGGAAATGCCTAATTCTTATGGCTTATTAATAATATTGACTTTATACAGAGTAACTGATAATTAGACTTTTCACTCATAATAATGGATGCCAGAAAACTATGAAATTATAACTTTAAAATGCTGAGATAAATTACTGTCAACTTAAAATTTTATGATCCACGAGTGTCATTAAAGAGTGAAAGCAAAATTAAAATTACCAAATATTAACATATGTAAACACATAAGCAACATCTAAAAAAAAGACAAAAACAAAACCTGTTAAATATGTTTTCAATGAGTAAAGAAAAAGGTGGAAAAATGTAGATAAGTTGTGGCTAATGGAATAGTGAGCACAAACGTTAGTAAAATTTGCTGTTGAGATTTAATCCACTCCCTCATTAAAAAAAAAAAAACTAATGAATTTTGTAAAAGCAAAGAGATAAGTTTTAAAGAATTAAAAAATGCTTACCAAAAATAAGACTTGAGGGAGAGTGTGTTTAAAGAATAGTGAAAATATTTCCTTGTCATAGCCAAAAAGAGATTAGGATTACTAATACTGTAGATTTTAGAAAGTCTGTAATATTATGTATCAAAAATAATGGTAAATACTAAAAGATGAAAAAAATGAATTAAATTGCAAAAATCAGCAATAAAAAAAAGCATAGAATGTTTATCAGTTCATGTGAAAACACAGGAAAGAAATAGGACAAATAGTATGAATGGTAAGCAGAAAACATAAAATGATATGGAGAAAATATTTTAAAATATATTGGTAGCCATTTTTTTCCTTTATTTTCATTTTTATTTTTTTATTTTTTAATTAGTTGGAGGCTAATTACTTCACAATATTGTAGTGGTTCTTGTCATACATTGACATGAATCAGCCATGGATATACATGTATTCCCCATCCCGATCCCCCCTCCCACCTCCCTCTCCACCCGATCCCTCTGGGTCTTCCCAGTGCACCAGGC
This sequence comes from Odocoileus virginianus, assembly GCF_023699985.2. Taxonomy (NCBI): domain Eukaryota; kingdom Metazoa; phylum Chordata; class Mammalia; order Artiodactyla; family Cervidae; genus Odocoileus; species Odocoileus virginianus. Next base: position 25,260,769 of record NC_069686.1, read on the forward strand.
CCAGGCACTTGTCTCATGCATCCAACCTGGGCTGCTGATCTGTTTCACCCTAGATAATATACATGTTTCAATGCTGTTCTGTTGAAACATCCCACTCTCACCTTCTCTCACAGAGTCCAAAATTCTGTTCTATACATCTGTGTCTCTTTTTCTGTTTTGCATATAGGGTTATCGTTACCATCTTTCTAAATTCCATATATATGTGTTAGTATACTGTAATGTTCTTTATCTTTCTGGCTTACTTCACTCTGTAGAATGGGCTCCAGTTTCATCCATCTCATTAGAACTGATTCAAATGAATTCTTTTTAATGGCTGAGTAATATTCCATGGTGTATATGTACCACAGCTTCCTTATCCATTCGCCTGCTGATGGGCATCTAGGTTGCTTCCATGTCCTGGCTATGATAAACAGTGCTGTGATGAACACTGGGGTGCACGTGTCTCTTTCAGATCTGGTTTCCTCGGTGTGTATGCCCTGAATTGGGATTGCTGGGTCATATGGCAGTTCTATTTCGGTTTTTTAAGAAATCTCCACACTGTTTTCCATAGCGGCTGTACTAGATTGCATTCCCACCAACAGTGTAAGAGGGTTCCCTTTTCTCCACACCCTCTCCAGCATTTATTGCTTGTAGACTTTTGGATAGCAGCCATCCTGACTGGCGTGTAATGGTACCTCATTGTGGTTTTGATTTGCATTTCTCTGATAATGAGTGATGTTGAGCATCTTTTCATGTGTTTGTTAGCCATCTGTATGTCTTCCTTGGAGAAATGTCTGTTTAGTTCTTTGGCCCATTTTTTGATTGGGTCATTTATTTTTCTGGAGTTGAGCTGGAGGAGTTGCTTGTATTTTTGAGATTAATCCTTTGTGTGTTGCTTCATTTGCTATTATTTTCTCCCAATCTGAGGGCTGTCTTTTCACCTTACTTATAGTTTCCTTCATTGTGCAAAAGCTTTTAAGTTTCATTAGGTCCCATTTGTTCATTTTTGCTTTTATTTCCAATATTCTGGGATGTGGGTCATAGAGGATCCTGCTATGATTTATGTCGGAGAGTGTTTTGCCTATGTTCTCCTCTAGGAGTTTTATAGTTTCTGGTCTTACATTTAGATCTTTAATCCATTTTGAGTTTATTTTTGTGTATGGTGTTAGAAAGTGTTCTAGTTTCATTCTTTTACAAGTGGTTGACCAGTTTTCCCAGAACCACTTGTTAAAGAGGTTGTCTTTTTCCATTGTATATCCTTGTCTCCTTTGTCGAAGATAAGGTGTCCATACGTTTGTGGATTTATCTCTGGACTTTCTATTCTGTTCCATTGATCTATATTTCTGTCTTTGTGCCAGTACCATGCTGTCTTGATGACTGTGGCTTTGTAGTATAGTCTGAAGTCAGGCAGGTTGATTCCTCCAGTTCCATTCTTCTTTCTCAAGGTTACTTTGGCTATTCGAGGTTTTTTGTATTTCCATACAAATTGTGAAATTATTTGTTCTAGTTCTGTGAAAAATACCGTTGGTAGCTTGATAAGGATTGCATTGAATCTATAGATTGCTTTGGGTAGAAAAGCCATTTTGACAATATTGATTCTTCCAATCCATGAACACGGTATATTTCTCCATCTGTTTGTGTCCTCTTTGATTTCTTTCATCAGTGATTTATAGTTTTCTATGTGTAAGTCTTTTGTTTCTTTAGGTAGATATACTCCTAAGTATTTTATTCTTTTTGTTGCAATGATGAATGGTGTTGTTTCCTTAATTTCTCTTTCTGTTTTCTCATTGTTAGTGTATAGGAATGTAAGAGATTTCTGTGTGTTAATTTTATATCCTGCAACTTTACTATATTTGTTGATTAGCTCTAGTAATTTTCTGGTAGAGTCTTTAGGGTTTTCTATGTAGAGGATCATGTCATCTGCAAACAGCGAGAGTTTTACTTCTTCTTTTCCTATCTGGATTCCTTTTACTTCTTTTTCTGCCCTGATTGCTTTGGCCAACATTTCCAAAACTATGTTGAATAGGAGTGGTGAGAGTGGGCACCCTTGTCTTGTTCCTGATTTCAGGGGAAATGCTTTCAATTTTTCACCATTGAGGGTAATGCTTGCTGTGGGTTTGTCATATATAGCTTTTATTATGTTGAGGTATGTTCCTTCTATTCCTGCTTTCTGGAGTGTTTTAATCATAAATGGATGTTCAATTTTGTCAAAGGGTTTTTCTGCGTCTATTGAGATAATCATATGGTTTTAATCTTTCAGTTTGTTAATGTGGTGTATCACATTGATTGATTTGTGGATATTAAAGAATCCTTACATTCCTGGGATAAAGCCCACTTGGTCATGGTGTATGATTTTTTAATATGTTTGGATTCTGTTTGCTAGAATTTCGTTAAGGATTTTTGCATCTATATTCATCAGTGATATTGGCCTCTAGTTTTCTTTTTTTGTGGCATCTTTGTCTGGTTTTGGAATTAGGGTGATGGTGGCCTCATAGAATGAGTTTGGAAGTTTACCTTCCTCTGCAATTTTCTGGAAGAGTTTGAGTAAGATAGGTGTTAGCTCTTCTCTAAATTTTTGGTAGAATTCAGCTGTGAAGCCATCTGTCCTGGGCTTTTGTTTGCTGGAAGATTTCTGATTACAGTTTCGATTTCCTTGCTTGTGATGGCTCTGTTAAGACCTTCTATTTCTCCCTGGTTCAGTTTTGGAAAGTTATACTTTTCTAAGAACTTGTCCATTTCATCCAAGTTGTCCATTTTATTGGCATAGAGCTGCTGGTAGTAGTCTCTTATGATCCTTTGTATTTCAGTGTTGTCTGTTGTGATCTCTCCATTTTCATTTCTAATTTTGTTAATTTGGTTCTTCTCTCTTTGTTTCTTAATGAGTCTTGCTAATGGTTTGTCAATTTTGTCTATTTTTTCAAAAACCAGCTTTTAGCTTTGTTGATTTTTGCTATGGTCTCTTTAGTTTCTTTTGCATTTATTTCTGCCCTAATTTTTAAGATTTCTTTCCTTCTACTAACCCTGGGGTTCTTCATTTCTTCCTTCTCTAATTGCTTTAGGTGTAGAGTTAGGTTATTTATTTGACTTTTTTCTTGTTTCTTGATGTAAGCCTGTAATGCTATGAACCTTCCCCTTAGCACTGCTTTTACAGTGTCCCATAGGTTTTGGGTTGTTGTGTTTTCATTTTCATTCATTTCTATGCATATTTTGATTTCTTTTTTGATTTCTTCTATGATTTGTTGGTTATTCTGAAGCATGTTATTTAGCCTCCATATCTTTGAATTTTTAACAATTTTTTTCCTGTAACTGAGATCTAATCTTACTGCACTGTGGTCAGAAAAGATGACTGGAATGATTTTCAATTTTTTTGAATTTTCCAAGACCAGATTTATGGCCCAGGATATGATCTATTCTGGAGAAGGTTCCGTGTGCACTTGAGAAAAAGGTGAAGTTGATTGTTTTGGGGTGAAACGTCCTATAGATGTCAATAAGGTCTAGCTGGTCCATTGTGTCATTTAAAGTTTGTGTTTCCTTGTTAATTTTCTGTTTAGTTGATCTATCCATAGTTGTGAGTGGGATATTAAAGTCTCCCACTATTATTGTGTTACTATGAATTTCCTCGTTCATACTCGTTAGCATTTGCCTTACATATTGCGGTGCTCCTATGTTGGGTGCATATATATAATTTGTATATCTTCTTCTTGGATTGATCCTTTGATCATTATGTAGTGTCCTTCTTTGTTCTTTTCACAGCCTTTATTTGAAAGTCTATTTTATCTGATATGAGTATTGTGACTCCTGATTTCTTTTGGTCTCCATTTGCGTGAAATATCTTTTTCCAGCCCTTCACTTTTTTTTTTTTTCCATTTATTTTTATTAGTTGGAGGCTAATTACTTTACAACATTGCAGTGGTTTTGTCATACATTGAAATGAATTAGCCATGGATTTACATGTATTCCCCATCCCGGTCCCCCCTCCCACCTCCCTCTCCACCCCATCCCTCTGGGTCTTCCCAGTGCACCAGGCCCGAGCACTTGTCTCATGCATCCAACCTGGGCTGGTGATCTGTTTCACCCTAGATATACATGTTTCGATGCTGTTCTGTTGAAACATCCCACCCTCGCCTTCTCCCACAGAGTCCACAAGTCTGTTCTATACATCTGAGTCTCTTTTTCTTTTTTTGCATATAGGGTTATCGTTACTATCTTTCTAAATTCCATATATATGTGTTAGTATACTGAAATGGTCTTTATCTTTCTGGCTTACTTTGCTCTGTATAATGGGCTCCAGTTTCACCCATCTCATTAGAACTGATTCAAATGAACTCTTTTTAATGGCTGAGTAATATTCCATGGTGTATATGTACCACAGCTTCCTCATCCATTCGTCTGCTGATGGGCATCTAGGTTGCTTCCATGTCCTGGCTATTATAAACAGTGCTGCGATGAACATTGGGGTGCACGTGTCTCTTTCAGATCTGGTTTCCTCAGTGTGTATGCCTAGAAGTGGTATTGCTGGGTCATATGGCAGATCTATTTCCAGCTTTTTAAGGAATCTCCACACTGTTTTCCATAGTGGCTGTACTAATTTGCATTCCCACCAACAGTGTAAGAGGGCTCCCTTTTCTCCACACCCTCTCCAGCATTTATTGCTTGTAGACTTTTGGATAGCAGCCATCCTGACTGGCGTATAATGGTACCTCATTGTGGTTTTGATTTGCATTTCTCTGATAATGAGTGATGTTGAGCATCTTTTCATGTGTTTTTTTGCCATTCGTATGTCTTCCTTGGAGAAATGTCTGTTTAGTTCTTTGGCCCATTTTTTGATTGGGTCATTTATTATTCTGGAATTGAGCTGTAGGAGTTGCTTGTATATTTTTGAGATTAATCCTTTGTCTCTTGCTTCATTTGCTATTATTTTCTCCCAATCTGACAGCCCTTCACTTTTAGTCTGTATGTGTCCCTTGTTTTGAGGTGGGTTTCTTGTAGACAGCATATATAGTGGTCTTGTTTTTGTATCCATTCAGCCTGCCTTTGTCTTTTGGTTGGGGCATTCAACCCATTTACATTTAAGGTAATTATTGATAGGTATGGTCCCGTTGCCATTTACTTTGTTGTTTGGGGTTTGCGTTTATACAGCCTTTCTGTGTTTCCTGTCTAGAGAAGATCCTTTAGCATTTGTTGAAGAGCTGGTTTGGTGGTGCTGAATTCTCTCAGCTATTTTGCTTGTCTGTAAAGCTTTTGAGTTCTCCTTCATATCTGAATGAGATCCTTGCTGGGTACAGTAACCTAGGTTGTAGGTTATTCTCTTTCATTACTCTAAGTATGTCCTGCCATTCCCTTCTGGCCTGAAGGGTTTCTATTGATAGATCAGCTGTTATCCTTATGGGAATCCCCTTGTGTGTTATTTGTTGTTTCTCCCTTGTTGCTTTTAATATTTGTTCTTTGTGTTTGATCTTTGTTAATTTGATTAATATGTGTCTTGGGGTATTTCGCCTTGGGTTTATCCTGTTTGGGACTCTCTGGGTTTCTTGGACTTGGGTGGCTATTTCCTTCCCCATTTTAGGGAAGTTTTCAGCTATTATCTCCTCGAGTAACTTCTCATGGCCTTTCTTTTTGTCTTCTTCTTCTGGGACTCCTATGATTCGAATGTTGGGGCGTTTCAGATTGTCCCAGAGGTCCCTGAGGTTGTTCTCATTTCTTTTGATTCCTTTTTGTTTTTTCCTCTCTGCTTCATTTATTTCCACCATTTTATCTTCTCCCTCACTTATCCTATCTTCGGTCTCTGTTATTCTACTCATGGTTCCCTCCAGAGTGTTTTTGCATCATCTCATTTATTGCATTATTCACTTTTAATTGACTCTTTTTTATTTCTGCTAGGCTAGGTCCTTGTTAATCATTTCTTCCATCTTCTCAATCTTTGTCTCCAGGGTATTTATTTGTAACTCCATTTTGTTTTCAAGATTTTGGATCATTTTTATTATCACTGTTCTAAATTCCTTTTCAGGTAGATTCCCTATCTCTTCCTCTTTTGTTTGATTTGGTGGGCATTTTTCATGTTCCTTTACTTGTTGGGTATTTCTCTGCCTTTCATCTTGTTTAGATTGCTGTGTCTGGAGCGGGCTTTCTGTATTCTGGAGGTCTGTGGTTCCTTTTTATTGTGGAGGTTTCACCCAGTGGGTGTGGTTAGATGATTGGCTTGTCAAGGTTTCCTGGTTAGGGAAGCTTGCGTCAGTGTTGTGGTGCGTGGAAATGTATTTCTTTCTGTCTGGAGTGCAATGGAGTGCCCAGTAATGAGTTTTGCAATGGGTCTATGTGTTAGGTGTGACTTTGGGCAGCCTGTATGTTGACACTCAGGTCTATGTTCCTGCGTTGCTAAAGAATTTGCGTGGTATGTCTTGTACTGGAGCTATTGACTCTTGGGTGGTGGTTGGTTTTGGTGTAGGTATGGAGGCTTTTGGATGATCTCTTATTCCTTAATGTTCCATGTAGTCAGGAGTTTTCTGGTTTTTTCAGGTTTTGGGCTTAAGTCTCTGGCCTGTGGTTTCAGTTTTATTCTTCCAATAGTCTCAAGACTTCTCCAACTATACAGCACTGATAATAAGACTTCTAGGTTAATGGTGAAAAGATTCTCCACCGTGAGGGACAACCAGAGAGGTTCACAGAGTTACATGAAGAATAGGAGAGGGTGGAAGGAGATAGAGGTGAGCAGGAGGAGAGATAGGGGGACTCAAGAGGAGAGAGACAGATCTACGCAGTTATCTGCTCCCAAAGTGTTCTCTGTAGCCCAGACACCCACAAAGATTCACAGAATTGGATTGGGAAGAGAAGGGGAAAGGAGGAAATAGAGGTATTCTGAGGTAGAAAACAGAGAGTCAAAAGTGGGAAAGAGTAATCAACATACTCCTGAATAGAAATGGGAACTGAATATTGGGTTCTTAAATGTCCAAATTTATATCACATACTGAAAAACAAAGATTAAAAATCTAGTGTAGAGGTTAGACTCTTTGAAATACAATATTTAAAAACAAAAACACAAAATTTAGAAATATATATGAAGTTCAGTTTAAAGTAGGGCTTCTCTCTGTTTTTTTTGCAAGGTTATAGTGAAATGAAAATTATAATTAAGGAATAATAGAGGAGTATTAGGGGACTTTAAAAGGAAATAGGAGAGAAAAACAAGAAAAAGAAAAAAAAAGAAAGAAAAAAAATTTTTTCCCTAATTAAAAAAAAAATCATAAAAATATATGAAAATGAAAGTTGAGGAGTAATGGGGGAGTAGTAGGGAATTTTAAAAGAAAATAAAAGAGAAAAAATTAAAAAAAAAAAGGAAAGAAAAAAAATTCTTTTTTTTTTTCTTCTTTATTTCTTTTTAAATTTAACAAAAAAATATACATATATATCTAGGAATTTCTCTGGAGCTGTTGTAGTCAGTGTAGGTTCAGTTCAACTCAGATAGCTCCTCTTTCCAGCTTACACTTCTCGATATCTATAGGCCCCTTCCGGTGTAGTTGGTGTTACCTTCAGGGATTTTAATCTGTTGCACCGGTCCTTTCTGAAGTGGTTCCCTTTGTTTATTTGGCTCCTGTTTGCCGTCTCTTCTAATTTCCGCCCTGACACAGGCGGGCGGAGGTGATCTCTTATTTAGGTTCGCTAGTTCAGTTCAGTCCTGCTATGGGGAGGGCGGGGCGCTGCAGACAGATACCGCTCTGTGTGGATAGCACTCACCGTGTTCTGGCCACACTCGGTTTGCCCCGCTCACGGGCGTCAGTGCTTTCCCTGTCTACACTGCTCAGGCTCCCGGCTGCTCTATATGGAGCGGGCCCTGCGTTGAGTGCAGTTCCAGTTTTCGGGTACTCCACAAAGCGCGGATTTGGTCGCGCCTGTGTTTTGTGCCTTCCCCGGCCAGAGCAGTTCAGGCAGCCAGAGGCTTGGGTGCACTCTCCCCGGATGCGGCGCACCTTTTCCCTCCGCGTCGAGCGGTTCAGGCAGTCAGAGGCTTGGGCGCACTCTCCCCGGATGCGGCGCACCTTCTCCCTCCGCGGCGAGTGGCTCAGGCAGCCAGAGGCTTGGGTGCAATCTCCCCGGGTACTGCGCGCTTTTTCCCTCCGCAGCCCCAGCGCGCGCCGCCAGTCGGGTCTCAGGAAGTCTTTAGATAGGAACCGGGGCCTGTTTGCAGTGTGGGAGGGGGTGGCTTCTCAGGGGCTGAGTTTGCCCTTTTCCCCTCCCCCCTGCCTCCTACCTCCAGCGGGGATGGGCCGGCTCTTCTCTGGAGTTTCTCAGTCCCTTTGTTTTGCAAACCGCCGGCAGTGTGTTCGGCCGGTTAATGTTCTCTCTTGCTATCCCACAGTTTAAAAAAGCTCCCTCCGACTACTCTCAGGGCCTTCGGGCCCAGTCCTTACCCTAAGCAATGCCGCCTGGTCCTCTCCGTTTCGCCCCTACTTGCTGGTTGCGGGTGCGGGCGTCTGGAGTAGTTTTCTGCTGGGAGTTGCTTTTAGGCACGTAATCTGTGGGCCTTATTTAATTTTTCCTCCCAGTTAGGTTGCCCTCCAAGATTTGAAAACTTCCTCTATTAAGACTCCTTTCCCGGGGTGGGTCTCCGTCCCTAGCCCTTTTGTCTCCTTTTTTATCTTTTGTATTTTGTCCTACCTCCCTTCGAAGACAATGGGTTGCTTTTCTGGGCGCCTGATGTCCGCTGCTAGCGATCAGAAGTTGTTTTGTGAACTTTGTTCAGCGTTCAATTGTTCTTTCGATGAATTTGTAGGAGAGAAAGGGGTCTCCCCGTCCTATTCCTCCACCATCTTGGCGCCTCCCCTTGGTAGCCATTTTTATGTTCACTCTCTAATTGTGTCCAACTCTTCATGACCCCATGGATTGTAGCATGCCTGTGTCCTCTGTTCACTATCTCCTAAAGTTTGCTCAAATTCATGTCCATTTAGTCAGTGACACTATCTAACCATTCCATCCTCTGCCACCCTTTTCTCCTCCTGCCCTCAATTATTTCCAGCATTAAGGTCTTTTCCAATGAGTTGGCTCTTTGCTTCACATGGCCAAAGTATTGGGGCTTCAGCTTCAGCATCAATCCTTCAAATGAATATTCAGGGTTGATTTCCTTTAGCACTGATTTGTTTGATCTCCTTGCAGTCCAAGGGACTCTCAAGAGTCTTTTCCAGCACCACAATATGAGAATATCAATTCTTTGGTGCTCAGCCTTCTTTATGGTCCAGCTCTCATATCCATACATGCCTGCTGGAAAAACCATAGCTTTGACTATATCGACATTTGTCAGCAAAGTGATGTCTCTGCTTTTTAATATGCTGTCTAGATTTGTCATAGCTTTCCTTCCAAGGAGCAAGCATCTTTTAATTTCATGGCTGCATCACTGTCCACAGTGATTATGGAGTCAAAGAAAATAAAATCTGTCAGTGCTTCCACTTTCCCTGCCTCTGTTTGTCAGGAAATGATGAACCTGGATGCCATAATATATATTAGCCACTTAAATTTACCTTTTTAAGCCCAAAGCACCTATATGCTATGTATAAGTGATATACAAAAGCAAATTCCAAATAATAGTTATAAATAAAATAATGTTTAGTAATACAATAGGCAAATAAAATTAGTAAAATTCCTATGAAACAAAATGTTGGCATACTTCACAATTAAAAAGAGCAAAGGGGTCATTATATATGATAAAAATAAAAATACATTAAATGACATTTTATTCAAAAATTTTTTGCACTTAAGAATATAGCTCAAAAATATATAGAGCAACCCAGGCAAAATGATAGTAAGGGATTCAAGAAACTATAATGATAGCAGGAAATTTTAATGCAGCTCTGTCAGAAACTCACTGACCAAACAGAGATAAGTATACATTTTTATATTATCTGTAAAAATATAATAAGGTCATAAGTAATTTGTAGATACTTTGGACAACAATATTAAAAAAATTTGAACTGATAGCTGTGACAGAAATCTACTTTCCCAAAATCAAAAATTCATATTTTTTGCCAGAATTTTAGAACATTTACTAAAATTTACCAGGTACTAGTTTGCAAAGAAGTTTTAGAGTTTAAACAATTTATATCAAATGTACCATATTCTTTAATAATGCAATTAAATTAAAAATCAACATTGAAAAGGTTGGCCTTTTCTTCCTGTTAGGAGAGTTTATAATGAAGTCCTGAGTAATTAATAGATTATTCAAAAAATCATAATAGGGATGAAAAAGTAATTATAGCATTTTGTAATTGAGGAAATTGAAAGTAATCAATATGTGCATTTAATCCTGTGTCACACAGTTAAAGTGTGTGTTCATGTGCAGTTGCCTCCATCTTGTCTGACTCTTTGTGACTCAATGGACTGTAGCCAGCCAGGATCCTCATTCCATGGGATTTTCCAGGCCAGAATACTGGAGCGGGTTTCTATATCCTCCTCAAGGGGATCTTCCCAACCCAGAGATCAAACCCATGTCTTCTGCATTACAGGTGGATTCTTTACTGCTGAACTACTGGGCAAACTCATTTAAAACAGTACGTTTATGGTAACTGACAGCCTCAAATACTTTTGTTAAAAATGTAAAAACAAATGAAAATAAATAACATCCGTACCCATACAAAGAAGCAAGAAGAAGTTACACGAAAGTGAACATAAAGCTCTAGTAAGAGTGGAAATAATAAAAGCAATATTTAATAAAATATTAAATAATACAGAGAATAAAAAAAAGTACAGTGGTCCAAATTCAGGAAATAAAAACAGTACAAAAAACATATAATCCAAATAGTCAGCATGCCAGTGTAAGATGTGAAAAAAAATTGGAATGAGTTTGAAAACAATTAAATGCAAGAGTCTTCAAGTACCTTAATGAATAATGTTCTCAATAGAAATCCACCCTCAAATGGCTGTTTCCAGTAATGATCCTAGTGAAATCTACAAGCATTTGCATTCTATATGGAAACCTTCTGTTTCAGGTGAACTAGAAATGGCATGTTTTATTAAACAGATAGATTCTAGAACTAAAACAGCCAGGTTAGATGCCTTGTTCCATGAGGTGCTAGTTCAGCAACCTAGGAACATTTACCCTGAGACTCATCTACAAAATATAGATAATAATGATATTATATAATCCATGCAGACCACACATAGCATGGTTTTTAGTACAGAAACAAGCAACCATTAAATATTATAACTGCCCCCCCCCTCATTTTTAGAGTAGAGAATAGAAATATATGGTGGGGTTATAGGAATGGAGATTATACTACTTCCCCCATGCCAACTTAAAAAAGGGCTTCCCTGGTGGCTCAGATGGTAAAGAATCTGCCTGCAATGTGGAAGACCTGGATTCGATCCCTGAGTGGGGAAGATCCCCTGGAGAAGAAAATGGCAACCCATTCCAGTATTCTTTTTTTTTATAATTAATTAATTAATTTTAATTGGATACCTGGAGAATTCCACGGACAGGAACCTGGCGGGCTTCAGTCCATGGAATTGCAAAGAGTTGGACGTGAGTGAGTGACTAACACTTCACTTTCAAATTAGAAACTTTCTCTGACTTTTTGTTTATTGGCCAGATAGAAACTAAAAGTCCTAGGAAGGATGGTTTCAGTTTATATAAGTGAGAAAGAGGAGAGGGAGGAGAGGAAAGTGGGGTGGGGAGAGGAGGGAGAGAAAGAGGAGGAAGAAAGAGAGGAACAGGATAATATGCATTATGCATGTGTAGTTTTGTGCCTGAGTGTATGGTATATGTACACACTTTGGAAATACTATATTCTCAGTTAAAGATGTGACACGTCCAGAGTCAAAAGGGTGAGCACTGTAGAACTTGGCACAGTGCTTGACATATAGGTGACATTAAATTAGTATCTTTGGACCTGAGTTGAAGTGATAAGGAATATTCAGGTTGCTAAGTTTGTTATCAGAGAGTATATAAAATAACTGACAGAAAGCAAACCTAAAAAAATGGACATAATTTCAGAAACCAATAAGTCAAATAGAACTGTGTGTACATCTGCATATTGATGAAATTTTCCTTTTTAGGAAAGCATGCTAAAGAAGTGAGCAAGGCTATTTTTAAGGCTTTGCAAAAACTTGATCTAGCATTATCTCCTGTCATTGCCCCTTTTCACATTTCTTTATATGCATAAACACAGTGTTCCTCCTTTTGTAGGAGAGGGAAAACTATCCTAAAATTGATCAGAATGTTCATTTCAATGTTTGTAAGATTTGCTTTTAATTAGTTGAAGATAGTGAGAGGACCCTAATGTGACATTAATGGGAGGTGTCTATGACTGAGGGCAAGTTTTGGCCCTAAGATTTTTCTAACAAGTATTGCAATATTTTAAAAAATGTCATATATTCTATACATTGTGAATGAGTTTTAAATTAATGTTCTTTTAAAATTTAAGAATAAAGAGAGCATAAGTCAAAGGAGTAAATCTTGGTTGAGTATGCAGATATTGGCAAATGTTAAGCATGGCATCAGCCATCATGTTCATGTAGAGTTTCCTGTCCTTTACCTGTCAAGTATCCTATCTGAGCTAAGAGACAGGACTTGGAAACTTTATATAATAGTCTGATTCTTTAAGAAGTGTCAGCTAATCTAAAGCTGAAGAGAGAACTGCAGTGAATTTTCTATTTATTTTTAAACTTTGCTACTCCTAAAATGTAGTCACAAAACAGTATTTTAAAACAGAAAAGATTAAATGGTTATTAGTTTTGATCTGTAAAGATGATTGCTATTAGAGGTTCTTAAACTTTACTTGATGTTAGAATTCTGTTTGAGTAACTGTTGAAATGTAGAGATTACATACCAGGTCTAGGATTCAGGCACTGGAATGGAGACTGAAAATCTGTATTTTTGAGATATATTGGATTGGCCAAAAAGTTCATTTGGGTTCTCATACCATCTTATGGGAAACCCCAAACAAACTTTTTGGCCAACCCCATAGATTATTCTAGAAAAACTTAGGTAGTGTGTTAATTTGCTAGGGATATTATAACAAAATAACACAGTCCATGTGGCTCAAGTAACAAAATTTTATTTTCTTCCAGTCTTGGAGGCTGGAAGTCCAACAGCTAAGTGTCAGCAGGTTTGTGTTTCTTCTGCTGTCTCTCCTTGCCATGTCTTCACATTGTTTCTCTTTGTGTGTGTGCATGTTTGGTGTCTTTTTGTGTATACACACTTTCTTTCCTTATAAGGACACTAGTCAATGTGGAATAAGGCCTACTCTAAAGGGACTCATTTTAACTTCATCTCCTCTTTAGTGGCCCTGCCTCCAAATATAGGCACACTCTGAGATATTGAGGCTTAGTGCTTCAGCATATAAATTTTGGGACACAATTCAGCCCATAGCAGGTGGTACAAGAAAAAACACTCTAGAAAGCATCTTGATAATATTCTGCTTTAATATGCATGAGAACCTAAATAATATATGGAGAATTCATTCTCTCCTAGAATGTTTTCTGAAATATCTCTGGCTACTGATTAACTATTGCTGAAAACTTGCAAAAAGAAAATAGGAATTTGGTTGTCCCACTGCTGTTTAAAACATAAATGTTTAGGTTTATGTCTGAGGCATGGTATTCTCTCCAGCCCTCCCCTAGTCAACATTAATGAAACAAAAATTCCCTTATGCACACTGGGAAGTCCAATGAAAAGAGGAACGCTGATCCAGGCTATTTATATGTAGGTTAAACCTATTTATCTTTTTCTGCACAAATACCATGGGAAGGGGGAGATCAAATTTGTCTTATGCAAAAATTGTATTTCTAGATTTTATGTAAAAAATTCTTTTGGAAAGTGCTTATATCATTGACAGTGCTGCAGTGTCAACTTATTAGGAAATTTGGAATCACATTTATGAATTTGGCCATGACTTTCACTTGATAATTTGTCTGTGAGCTGTCCTTTCATTGTAGGGTGTAAGAATAGACTTTGCCACCATGTGATAGCAAATGCTTTCCAGATATTGTCAACAGAAGGTGACAGTGAGTCCTTCCCATATCCTGTTAGTAGAGCTCTCCAGAATGAATTCTATCACCAGCAGGGACAAAAAAACTCACCCACTAAAGGAACCTCTTAAGTGGGAAGCATGGAGCACTTCACAGGGCAAATAATTCTTGTCATTCAGAAGAGTGGTGGAGATTTTTAATACCTGAAACTCTTGTAGTTCACTGTAAATTGTGATTTATGTTATAATAACCATTGAATAAGTTCACAACTAAAACTAATTCGTTGTGCAAAAAGGTATAAGCACAAGTGATATAATTTATATTTATTGCTGTTGTTCAGCTTCTCAGTTGTGTCCGACTCTTTTTGACCCCACAGACTGCAGTACGCCAGGCTTTCCTGTCCTTCACTATCTACCAGAGTATACTAAAACTTATGTCCATTGAGTCAGTGATGCCATCCAACCATCTCATCCGCTGTCACCCCCTTCTCCTCCTGCCATCAATCTTCCCCAGTATCAGAGTCTTTTCCAGTGAGTCAGCTCTTGGTATCAGGTGGCCAAAGTATTGGAGCCTCAGTTTCTGCATCAGTCCTTCCAATGAATATTCAGAGTTGACTTGCTTTAGGATTGACTGGTTTGATCTTCTTGCTGTCCAAGCGACTCTCAAGAGTCTTCTCCAGCCCCACAGTCAAAAGGATCAGATCTTCAGCTCTCAGCCTTTCTGGTCCAGCTGTCACATCTGTACATGACTACTGGAAAACCATAGCTTTGGTTTGTTGAAGGATTTCCTCTGATATTGTATTAATTTCTATACTTTGGTTGACTGTTAAATACTTGTGTGAGCAACATAGTAGTGAAATGAAGTCATGTCAAAATAATTCAGGGGAATGATATTTCCCATGTAATAACCAAAGTATTTAAACAGATTTCATTATTTTCTCCCCATATACCATAATGATCACTATGTATTTTTTCACATTATAAAACAAATGTATGTTTTGTTAGAAGACAGCTTTCAAAAAACATCTACTAACAAGGATCAATGTTATTATTTTTGTGTATGTTTGTCAGTTTTTATGGAGGTGTTTTTCTTCTCTTTTCAATTTTTGTTACAAATTGGCTACAAAATTGCATTCACAGGGTAGTTGACTTTGCATGTGTAAAACCAAGTTTACACCTAATTCAACACCTCCATCAGGGAGTATTACTTAAAGGGAAAGGTCAACTTTATATATTTTATAAGCTTTTAAATGTCAGAAATGTGTCTTCTGCATCTTGTTCCATTTGATAATTGAGGATGACAAAAATTGAAATCAGACACAAATGATTTTTTCTACACCAGGAAAAGAAAATAAGTAGAATTATTTGATTTGACAATGACTAAAATTTTCTAAATAAGTTTTATGGATTTCTAATCATCCTATCTGTATTTCATGCTTCCTCTTTTTTATAGTGATCTTTTTCATTCCATATTTTCCTCTATTACTTTTCTCTCTCTGATCTCCTGCTACTGTGTTCTTTTTAAAAATTTCTTTCCCATTCCTCTGGTATTCTTAAGACATGTGCTCAGTGACTGGAATTTAATGGGTGTTTAGTCATTGGCTATTTTCTCTAGCTAAAGAAACAACATCAAAATATTTTACATGGTGCTAAACTATGATATGAATTTAAATTCAGAAATACAGTGCTAGATCTGGGTGAAAATCTAGAATTTTTTTCATCAGAATCAGGAAATAGGTTTATTTTCAAGATTCCTCTGTAATTGAATGATTGGGGCCCTGTTTGTTACTAAGTTTGCATTTTTCAATTACTCTGCATTCTCTAGGTAGGGGAGTTCATCAACCCCATTGATTTAGATGTCAGCAACTTCATCTACTCCATTTTGCTCATTCTTTGATATCTTAAGACTAATGTCTAAATATGGCTTCTTGACCCCCGAGCCTATCACCTTTCTTATATGGTCCCCTCATAGTATTTCTTTCAGGTAAATTTATCTAATCATAATTTACCCTGTTGCTTTAAAGTAAAAATCAGAGAGTCACCCTTAACATCTTTCTTTCTCCTTTATCCTTCATATCCAAGCTACCAGAAAGTCCTTTTTATATCACTCAGGCAGGCTTTAGGTTTTTTGCAGAGGAAACTTGTTTCACATGTAGCTATAGATGCAGTATGTCTGGAGGAGGTAAATTCAGGATCTATATTGCCATCTTGAACTTGATCAGAAAATCTTTTTTGTTTGTTTGTTTTTATGAAATATTTAATGTTTTAGAATAATTTTAGGTTCACAGAAAAATTGATAAAAACAGAAACTTCTGTTCTTATGATTGTATTGAATCCTCCATTGCCAACATCTTCCACTAGCATGGTTAAATTGTTATAACTGGTTAACCTACATGGGCACATCATAATCACCCTAAGATTATAGGTTTCATTACAATTCACTCTTGGTGCTGTACATTTTATTGGCTTGGACAAATGTATAATGACATATATCCACTATCATATTATACAGAGTGGTTTCATTGCCCTTAAGATTCTCTCTGCTCTGCCAATTTTATCCCTCCCTGACTCCCAACTCCTGGCATCCACTGACTGTTTTACTGTCTTTATAGCTGTATCTTTTCTAAAATTTTATATACTTGGAATCATATGGTATGTAATTTTTTTTCAGATTGGCTTTTTTTTTTTTCACTTAATAATAGGTGTTTAAGGTTTTTCTGTGTCTTTTATTGGCTTGGTGCATGTGTGTGTGCTAAGTTGCTTCAGTCGTGTCCAATTCTTTGCGATCCTATATACTGTAACCCGCCAGGCTCTTCTCTCCATGGAATTCTCCAGGCAAGAATTCTGGAGTAGGTTGCTATGTCCTTCTCCAGGGGATCTTCCTGACCCAGGGATTGAACCTGCATCCCTTCTGTCTCCTGCATTGGCAGGCAGGTTCTTTACCACTAGCACCACCTGGGAAGCCATCTCTTTTAAGCACTGAATAACATTCCATTGTCTGGTTACATTGCAGTTCTTTTATCCATTCACTTACTGAAAGATATCTTGGTTGCTTCCAAGTATTGATAATTATGAATAAAGCTTCTATAAATATCCCTGTACAGGTTTTCTATTAGACATAAATTTTCAACTCCTTTGGGTAAATACCAACCATTGAGATTGCTGAATCATTCGGAAGAACATATTTACTTTCGTAATAAGTTGCCAAACTGTCTTCTAAAGTGGCTGTACCATTTTGCATTCCCTCCAGCAATGAATTCCCTCCAGCAATGTTGCTTCACATCTTTGTCAGTATTTGTTGTTAGTGTTTCAGATTTTGACCATTGTAATAGGTGTGGAATGATATTTCATTGCTGTTTTTTTTTTTTAAATTTCCATTTCCCTTGTGATATGATGTGCAATATCTTTTCAGATGCTTATATCTCACCTGTCTATCTTCTTTGGTAGGGTATATGTTAACATCTTTGGGCCACATTTTTATTTGAGTAGCTTGTTTTCTTATTGCTGAGCTTTGAGATTTCAAAGTATATTATACTTTTGATAATAGTTCTTTATCAGATATGTCTTTTGCGAATATTTTCTCCAGTGTCATCTCAAGTTCTTAATTTTGATGAAATCCATTGTTTCAACTTTTCCTTTCATGAGTCATGCCACTGGTATTATATTTAAAAAATCTTTTCTGTACCAAATTTATTCAGATTTTCCTAAGTTATCTTCAAGGATTTTAATAGCTATGCATTTATATTTAGATCTATGACTCATTTTGAGTCAATTTTTGTGAAGCATATAAAGTCAGT
This sequence comes from Odocoileus virginianus, assembly GCF_023699985.2. Taxonomy (NCBI): domain Eukaryota; kingdom Metazoa; phylum Chordata; class Mammalia; order Artiodactyla; family Cervidae; genus Odocoileus; species Odocoileus virginianus. The sequence goes on from NC_069686.1 coordinate 25,278,494, forward strand.
CTAGATTCCATTCTTTACATGTGGATGTCTGTTTCACTACCATTTGTTGAAAAGGTGATCTTTTCTCCAATGTATTGCCTTTGTTTTTTTGTCAAAGATCCGTTGACTACATGCATGTAAGTCTATTTCTCGGCTCTCTATTCTCTTCCATTAATCTATGTATCTATTCTTTCACTAATACCATACTGTCTTCATTATTATAGATTTATAGTATGTCTTGTGGAGAAGGCAATGGCACCCCACTCCAGTACTCTTGCCTGGAAAATCCCATGGACGGAGGAGCCTGTAGGCTGCAGTCCATGGGGTCGCAAAGAGTTGGACACTACTGAGCGACTTCACTTTCAATTTTCATTTTCATGCATTGGAGAAGGAAATGGCAACACACTCCAGTGTTCTTACCTGGAGAATCCCAGGGACGGCGGAGCCTGGTGGGCTGCCATCTGTGGGGTCGCACAGAGTCGGACACAACTGAAGCAACTTAGCAGCAACAGCAGCAATATGTCTTGAAGCCAGGTAGTATCAGTCCTCCAACTTTGTTCTTCTTCAACATTGTACTGGCTCTTGTGAATATTTTTCTTCTTTATATAAACTTTAGAATCATTTCCTGATATGAACAGCATGACCTTCAGGGACGGTTTTTTAAATTGAAATTGCATTGAATCTATAGATCAAATTGGGAAGAACTGACATCTTGACAATATTGACTCTCTTATCTATGAACATGCTTCCCAGATGGCCTAGTGGGTAAAGAATCTGCCTGCAATGTAGGAGACACAGGTTCAATCTGTGGGCTGGGAAAATTCCCTGGAGGAGGAAATGACAACTCACTCCAACATTCTTGCCTAAAAAAATCTCAAGGACAGAGGAGGTGGTGGACTACTGTCCATGGGGTCACCAAGAGTTGGACATAACTGAATGACTAAATACACACAAACATCCATGAACATGGACTGTCTCTCCATTTATTTAGTCTTCTTTTGATTTTAGTTTTATAGTTTTTTCATACAGATTTGTAAATATTTTATCATATTTGTAAAAATTATCTCACTTTTGAAGGGTGTTTATGTAAATGGTACTGTATGTTTAATGTCAAGTTCCACTTATTAATTGCTGGTATATAAGAAAGGAATTGACTTTTGCATATTAACCTTGTATTCTGCAACCTTGCTAATAATTGCTCGTTAATTCTGTTAAGTTCTTTTGTTGGTTCTTTTCAATTTTATACCTAGATAGTTAGGTCATTTCCTGATTGACATAATTTCTTATAGTTTGGGGAGTATTTTTTATAAATTATTTCAGATTTTCAATGTAGTCAATCATGTCAACTGCAAACAAAGAGAGGTTTATTTTTTCATTCCCAGTTTATGTCTATTTTATCTCCTCTCCTTGTCTTAGTGTATTAGCCGAACCTTCCATTGTTGAAAGAAGTGGTGAGAGGAGACATTCTTGCCTTGATCCTGATACTGAGGAGAAAGCTTTGAGTTTCTCACCATTAGGTATGATGTTGGTGGTAGGTTTTTTGGTAGATATTCTTTATCAAGTTGGGGAACTTCTCTATTCCTAGTTTTGTAAGAGTTTTTATCATGAATGAGTGTTGGATGTTTTCAAATGCTTTTTTTGTATCTATTGATATGATCATGTGGTTTTTCTTCTTTAGCCTGTTGTGAGATTCCCAGATGGCTCAGTGGTAAAGAATCCGCCTGCCAATGCAGGAGGCACAGGAGACATGGATTCTATACCTGTCGAAGATCCCCTGGAGAAGGAAATGGCAACCCACTCCAGTATTCTGGCCTGGAGAATCCCATGGACCAAGGAGCTTGGCAGGCTACAGTCCATGGGGTTGCCAAGAGTCAGACATGACTGAGCAACTGAACACACATGTATTACTCTGACTGATTTTTGAATGCCGAACCAGCCTTGCATGTTAGTGTGTTACCGTTGTGTATTTTCTCCATCTGTTTTCTTTTAATTGGTATGTTTTTTATATTCAAAATGAATTTCTTGTAGACAACATACACTTGGGTCTTGTTTCTCGATTATCACTGACAATCTCTTTTAATTTATGCATTTAAGTCACTGATATTCAATGTGCTGTTCATATAGTTACATATCTACCATATTCATTACTGTTTTTTGTTTATTGTATTTGTCTTTGTTCCTCTTTTTGTTTTCTACTCTTTTTCTGCCTTTTATTATTTAAAGTGAGCATCTTATATAATTTCATTTTCTTCCCTTTCTTAGCATACAGATTGTATGTTTTCAAACTTTTAAGAAGTTTCCTAGAGTTTGCAACAGATATTTGTAAGTAATCCAAGTTCACTCTCAAATAACACTATATAATTTTATGAATGTTATGTACTTTATATTAACAAAGTAATTTTAGTTTCTCCCATTTCTTGTATGATTGTTGTGATTTATTTTACTTATATATAAGCATGCACAAGTGTGTATATTATATTTCACAAGATTTCTAGGTTGGTAAGGGGTTTTCTCATAATAGGGCTTCATTAGCAACTCAGTTGGTAAAGAATCTGCCTGCAATGCAGATTTCTAGGTTGTTAAGGGGTTTTCTCATAATAGGGCTTTACTAGTAACTCAGTTGGTAAAGAATCTGCCTGCAATGCAGGAGACCACAGTTTGATTCCTGGGTCTGGAAGATCCTCTGGAGAAGGGAACTGCTATCCACTCCAATATTCTGGCCTGGAGAATTCCATGGACTACAGTCCACGGGGTCACATGCAAAGAGTGAGAAACGACTGAGCGACTTCCACTTTCACTGTTTCACAATACTTATTTCACTCTACCATTCTACTGCTTGGTGGTTTCTCAGGAGAAGTTGGATGTAGTTCTTACCTTTATTTCTGTATTAAGTAAGTATGATATTTTTTCCCACTGACTTTTTTCAGGATTGTTTTTCTTTATCACTGATTTTCAGTAGTTTGATATTTCTAAGTATAATTTTTATTAATTATTATTATTATTGTTGCCATTTATCCTATTTAATATTATCTGAATTTCCTGGATTTGTGGTTCTGAAATTAATTTGGGGAATTTCTCAATCATAATTTATTTAAATATATCTTCTTTTCCTTTCTCTCTTTCTTCTCCTGGTATTCCCACTGTGCTACACTTTTTTGTAGTTGTCTCACAGTCTTTGGATATTTTATTCTTTTCTTAGTCTTTGTTCCCTTTGCTTTTCAGTTTTCAACATTTCTATTTGTATATCCTCAAGCTCAGAGATTGATTTTTCCCTTATCCATGTCCAGCATATTAGTAAACTCATCAAAGTCATTCTTTATTTCCTTTACAGCATTTAAACATTTTTTTGATGGTTTCCATATGATTTACATCGGTTTATCTTGCTCTTCTGTTCTTACATGCCATCTATCTACTTTATCCATGAAAACCCTTAGCATGTTACTCATCATTTGTTTTATTTCCAACCTTATAGCTACAAAATATCTGCCTGTCTGGTTCTGATGCTTATTCTTCTCTTCACATTGGGTTTTTTGCCTTTTGGCATGCTTTGTAATTTGTATCGATAGCTGAACATGGTATAGCTGGTAAAAGAAACTGTTTTAAATATGCTTTTACTTGTTGTTGTTTACTTGCTCAGTCATGTCCAACTCTTTGCAGCCCCATGGACCACAGTATGCCAGGCTTCCCTGTCCTTCACCATCTCCTGGAGTTTGCTCAAAATCATGTCCGTTGAGTCAGTGATGCCATCCAACCATCTCATCCTCTGTCATCCCTTTCTCCTGCCTTTCCCAATGAGATGGCTCTTCACCTCAGGTAGACGAAGTATTGGAGCTTCAGCTTCAGCATCAGTCCTTCCAGTGAATATTCAATGTCACTTTCCTTTAGGATTGACTGGTTTGATCTCCTTGCAGTCCAAGGGACTGTCAAGAGTCTTCTCCAACACCACGGTTTGAAGGCATCAGTTCTTTGTCCCATAGCCTTCTCTATGGTCCAACTCTCACATCCATACATATTGTTGTTTTTGTTCAGTAACTCAGTTATGTCCAACTCTTTGTGACCCCATGTATTGCAGCACACCAGGCTTCCCTGTCCTTTACCATCTCTGGGAGCTTGTCCAAACTCATGTCCATTGAGTTGGTGATGCCATTCAACCATCTTATCCTCTGTCATCCCCTTCTCCTCCTGCCTTCAATCTTTCCCAACATCAGGGTCTTTTCTAATGAGTTGGTTCTTTGCATCAGGTGACCAAAGTATTGGAGCTTCATGACTGCTGGAAAAACTATAACTTTGACCATACAGATATTTGTCAGCAAAATAATGTCTCTGCTTTTAAACATGCTGTCTAGGTTTATCACAACATTTCTTCCAAGGAGCAAGTGTCTTTTAATTTCATGCCTTCAGTCACTGTCTGCAGTGATTTTGGAGTCTAAGAAAATAAAGTCTGTCACTGTTTCCACTGTTTCCCCATCTATTTGCCATGAAGTGATGGGACTGGATGCCATGATCTTTGTTTTTTGAATGTTGAGTTTTAAGCCAGTTTTTTCACTCTCCTCTTTTACCTTCATTAAGAGGTTCTTTAGTTTCTCTTTGCTTTCTGCAATAAGGGTGGTGTTATCTGCATATCTGAGGTTATTGATATTTCTCCCACCAATCTTGACTCCTGCTTTTACTAATGTTGTGGTAAAGTGTTGGGGGAAGGGAAGATATTCTATGTTCTTTAGATTAGATCTCAGCCTTTAGTGAGGCTATGCCTTTGAGCTGTGAACTTCACAAGTGTTTTCCAGTTTTCTTCCCCTCCTTTTGAGGTGGGATGAAATGGTTAGAGTGGGTTGAAGTTGAGTACTTTCTTTCCCCCAGGTTACTTAGGTGTGATGGTGTCCCGGGAGATTAGGCTTTGGTTAAATAGTTTCTCCTGAGGGCAAGCCTTGTTCAGAAGAACAGAATGGTAGATTGTATTTTAAAATGTTTTTCTCCTTCTCTCTGCCAGAAACATGAGGGGGATTTTCTCTGATATTTACAATGGGACCTTAAAGTCTACTTCACAAAGGTAGATCTCACAGTAGTATGAGGTTTCCTCCAATGATGAAGTCTTCCTGGAGTTTTTAAGTCTCAGAGTTGTCCACACTCAGCCTCCAGCAATTCATCAATCACAGTTTAGGTTTTTCTGTGCTGGCCCTGCTGTTTGTGGAGGTTTCCACTCATGAGTCTGCTTTAATAAACCATGACTCCCTATGTTTTCCTGCCTGTCCTGAATCTTAGGGGCAGCTGTATTTCCCGTCTTACCCTCTCTTACAGATCCAAAAAGAGTTGACATTTTTTTCAATCTGTTCAACTTACTTGTTAACATGGAATGGTAATTCCCAAGCTCCTTATATGCAGAAATGGAAACTGGCCCTTGATAATCATTTTAAAAAGGTAATTGCCACTCTTATTTTATACCCCCAAATATATCCTGAGTCCATTCACTTACTTTCCTTTTCTACTGTCATGAATTTGGATCAAGCCACCATCATCTACTTCCTGGACTAGTACCACGGCGTCCTAATTGATGCCTCCACTTCTACTGGCCTCGCTTTAATCAGTTTTTCACACTGTGGTAAGAATAATCTAACATGAGGATATGATTTCATTTTGCTACTTAAAGCCCTTAGATGGCTCTCTTAGGCACTTAGAGGAACACTCCTTAACATGCATGGCCTGATACACCTGCTCACACTGCTGCCAGCTACTCTAAACTCACTCAGAGCTACTTCTACCCTTGCTCCAGTCACGAATCAGATAAATAATTGAGTCCAGCTATTTTCCACCTCCAAGCCTTTTTACACACTGTTCCTTCATACCCTAAATATTACTATTTTGGGAGTATCATTTTTATCATCCCCCCCCCAGAGAAGACTTCCTGATATACCAATCTAAAGTATCTCCTATTTTTCTTCCTTTTGATACTCTATTCTTTATATCCATAGCACTTGTCACCATTTTTTTTTTTTTTTTTTTGGAACACCATGCATCATGCAGGATCTTAGTTCCCCAACCAGGGGTTGAACCCATTTCCCTGAAGTGGAGGCTTGAAGTCTTATCCATGGGAGCACCAGAGAAGTCCCCTTGTCACCATAATAAAATAACACACTAATGTGTACATTTTAAAGTTGGTTTATGTTCTTTTGTTAGACTAGCCATTAATTTAGGGATTTTATCTTGTTTATGTTTAAAAACTGGAAACCATGGACCTCTGGCTTCAGCTCCAAAGAGCCTAGGAAGTTCTCACTCCTGTCTTACAAAAGGAAAAGGTGAACAAACTAAAAATCAATGATTTTCTTGGATCCACTGGAGAGTTGTTTGCAGGGAAAATCACCACCTAAAAGTCTGGAAAGATAGGTGAATCAGAGGCATAGCTGAGAACATTTTACTTGAAGGAGAGGATGTTTGGGTCACAACTGTAAAGAACACATGAATAAATGATACGTTGCTCTTGGATGAGTACAGAGGAGCACAGAGTGAGAAGCTCCCTGGGGCTGCAGTCTCAAGGACGCCCCACAGTTTCATGGGTTTTTCCTCAAAAACCCAACCAGATCCTGAATACAAATATTTGAAAATTATCTCATCCCTGAGGTAGGAGCAAGGGAGTTGTAATTATTATGAAATGCAACCTGAGATTTCCTCATAACAAATGCCTACTCTCAAAGGAAAATGACTTTACAGGAAGCTTATTTCAGGTAAGGAAGCACATTTCTTCAGACCTGTTTAGCCTTCCTGTCTCATCTATTTGGGAGAAAATAAAGGCCATTCCTCTGGAGAAGGTGAATGTCATAGTGTGTGCATGTGTCTGTGCTTAGTCACCCAGTCGTGACTGACTCTTTGTGATCTGATGGACTGTAGCCCACCAGGCTCTTCTGTCCCTGGGATTATCCAGGAAAAAATACTGAGGTGTGTTGGCATTTCCTCTTCCAGGAGATCCTTGCGTCTCCTACATTGGCATGTGGATTCTTTACCACTGAGCCACTTGGGGAGCCAAAAGCTCACAGTAAGAGGTACAATTAAAACACAGATTTTTTTTTTTTTTTTTTTTACAAAATGATTGTGTTTATTGTCCCAAATAATCTATTCAATACTTGCAAATAAAGGATTAAAATACTTCTAATAGTCCTGGCAATACTTCAGTTCAGTTCAGTCCAGTCGCTCAGTCCTATCTGACTCCCTGCGAACCCATGAACCGCAGCACGCCAGGCCTCCCTGTCCATCACCAACCCCCGGATCCAGCCAAACCAATGTCTATTGAGTCAGTGATGCCATCCAACCAGCTCATCCTCTGTTGTCCCCTTCTCTTCCTGCCCTCAATCTTTCCCGGTATCACAGTCTTTTCAAATGAGTCAGCTCTTCGCATCAGGTGGCCAAAGTATTGGAGTTTCAGCTTCAACACCAGTCCTTCCAATGAACATCCAGGACTGATCTCCTTTAGGATGGACTGGTTGGATCTCCTTGTAGTCCAAGGGACTCTCAAGAGTCTTCTCCAGCACCACAGTTCAAAAGCATCAATTCTTTGGTGCTCAGCTTTCTTTATAGTCCAACTCTCACATCCATACATGACCACTGGAAAAAACCATAGCTTTGACTAGATGGATCTTTGTTGACAAAGTGATATCTCTGCTTTTTAATATGCTATCTAGGTTGGTCATAACTTTCCTTCCAAGGAGTAAGCGCCGTTTAATTTCAAGGCTGCAATCACCATCTGCAGTAATTTTGGAGCCCAGAAAAATAAAGTCAGCCACCATTTCCACTGTTTCCCTATCTATTTTCCATGAAGTGATGGGACCAGATACCATGATCTTAGTTTTCTGAATGTTGAGCTAAAGCCAACTTTTTAACTCTCCTCTTTCACTTTCATCAAGAGATTCTTTAGTTCTTCTTTACTTTCTGCCATAAGGGTGGTGTCATCTGCATATCTGAGGTTATTGATATTTCTCCCGGCAATCTTGATTCCAGCCTGTGCTTCCTCCAGCCCAGCGTTTCTCATGATGTATTCTGTATAGAAGTTAAATAAGCAGGGTGATAATATACAGCCTTGACGGACTCCTTTCCCTATTTGGAACAAGTGTATTGTTCCATGTCCAGCTCTAACTGTTGCTTCCTGACCTGCATACAGGTTTCTCAAGAGGCAGGTCAGGTGGTTTGGTATTCCCATCTCTTTCAGAATTTTCCACAGTTTATTGTGATCCACACAGTTAAAGGCTTTGGCATACTCAATAAAGCAGAAATAGATGTATTTCTGGAACTCTCTTGTTTTTTCAATGATCCAGAGGATGTTGGCAATTTGATCTCTGGTTCCTCTGCCTTTTCTAAAACCAACTTGAACATCTGGAAGTTCTCGGTTCATTTACTGCTGAAGCCTGGCTTAGAGAATTTTAAGGATCACTCTATTAACGTGTGAGATGAGTGCAATTGTGTGATAGTTTGAGCATTCTTTGCGATTGCCTTTCTTTGGGGTTGGAATAAAAACTGACCTTTTCCAGTCCTGTGGCCACTGCTGAGTTTTCCAAATTTGCTGGCATAATGAGTGCAGCACTTTCACAGCATCATCTTTCAGGATCTGAAATAGCTCAACTGGAATTCCATCACCTCCACTAGCTTTGTTTGTAGTGATGCTTCCTAAGGCCCACTTGAGTTCACATTCCAGAATATCTGGCTCTAGGTGAGTGGTCATACCATTGTGATTATCTGGGTCATGAAGATCTTTTTTGTACAGTTCTTCTGTGTATTCTTGCCACTTCTTAATACCTTCTGCTTCTGTTAGGTCCATACCATTTCTGTCCTTTAAGAGCTCATCTTTGCATGAAATTTTCCCTTGGTATCTCTCATATTCTTGAAGAGATATCTAGTCTTTCCCATTCTATTGTTTTCCTCTATTTCTTTGCATTGATCACTGAGGAAAGCTTTCTTATCTCTCTTACCACTCTCTGTTCCTTGAGCTTTCAAGCTCTAAGAAGAGCATTTAAAAAAAAATAGTTTATTTTAATTGGAGGATTATTTATTTGCAATATTGTGGTGGTTTTTGCCATACACTGGCATGAAGCACCCATGGGTGCACATGTGTCTCCCCATGCTGAATCCCCCTCCCACGTCCGTCCCCACCCCGCCCCTCTGGGTTGTCCCAGGGCATTGGCTGTGAGTGCCCTGCCTCAGGCATCAAACTTACACTGGTGATCTATTTTGCATACAGCAATATACATGTTTCAATGTTAATCTCTCAAATCATGAGAGAGATTTCTCCCACATAGTCCAAAAGTCTCTTCTTCACATCTGTGTCTCTTTTGCTGCCTTGCATGTAGCATCATCATTACCATCTTTTTAAATTCCATATATGTGTGTTAATATACTGTATTGGGGTTTCTCTTTCTGACTTACTTCACTCTGTATAATCAGCTCCAGTTTCATCCACTTCATTAGAACTGACTCAAATGCATTTTTTTTTATAGTTGAGTAATATTCCATTGAAAACCCACAGATTTAATCATAAGATTATAGAACACTTTAGTTCCCCATTTCTTTCTTTTTTTTTTTAATTTTTTTATTTAATTTTTTTTTCCATTTATTTTTATTAGTTGGAGGCTAATTACTTCACAATATTGTAGTGGTTCTTTTCATACATTGACATGAATCAGCCATGGATATACATGTATTCCCCATCCCGGTCCCCCCTCCCACCTCCCTCTCCACCCCATCCCTCTGGGTCTTCCCAGTGCACCAGGCCTGAGCACTTGTCTCATGCATTCAACCTGGGCTGATGATCTGTTTTACCCTAGATATACATGTTTCGATGCTGTTCTCTTGAAACATCCCACCCTCGCCTTCTCTCACAGAGTCCACAAGTCTGTTCTAAGCCAGAAAGATAAAGACCATTACAGTATACTAACACATATATATGGAATTTAGAAAGATGGTAACGATAACCCTATATGCAAAAAAAGAAAAAGAGACTCAGATGTATAGTTCCCCATTTCTTATCACCTCACCAACAGAACTCTAATACAATAACAGTGAATTGTAGCTGAAAGACCTGAATAGTGGAAGACAAATCGTTGTGAAAAACATCCCAAGTGCTCTCCATAACAAAGGCCTTCTCTCTTAGGAAAAGACTGCCAGAGTATTATCAGGCAGGAAAAAAGCATTTCTCACACTTTATTCCATTCCTACCTTCTTCATATTTTTTTGAGATATAACAAGAAAACACATTCAATAGAGGCCAAGATTCCTTAAGGAAATAATAGGGAATGATACAGTCAGGGAAAGGATGTACTGGGAAAACTCTGAGTTTCACAGCTCAAACATATGTTCACAAAAAGACTCAAGTTTCTTATGTAAGAAAATGCTCCTCATTTCCCCATATCTTATCACCATGCTAACTAATCTCTAGTGTGATAAAAACATATCATACTTTAAAAGCTGTAAAACACAGATTTTCATTGAAGACAGGAAAGCACAAAGTCTAGAGTAGAGTCAAAAAAGCAAAGATAGTACAGGATTTTAAAACCTCCAACATCTGTAACTACAGAAATAATTACATACATCATACAAAAAATTTGAAACAACTATGATTACATGTTAAGGTCTCTAATGGAAAATATAGACAATATTTAAGAGCAGATGAGTAACAAATTTAAAAGTTAAATCCTAATTATATTTTTCCAAAATAGAAAGCACCAAACTGGATCATTTTCACTGGAATTTTTGTCAAGTCATTAAGGAAGAAATTATATCAATTTTTAGAATCTTTTCTAGAAAAATAGAAGTAGAGGTAACACATTCTTATTCTCTTGGGCCAGGAAATTTGGAAAAATCAACTATGGCCACAGGACTGAAAAAGATCAGTTTTCCTTCCAATCTCAAAGAAGGGCAATGCCAAAGAATGTTCCAGCTACTGTACAATTGTTTCATTTCACATGCTAGCAAGGTTATGCTCAAATTCTTCAAGCAAAGCCTCAGCAGTACATGAACCAAGAACTTCCAGGTTTACAAGCTGGGGTTTAGAGAAGGCAAAGTAACCAAAGATCAAATTGCCTACATCCCTGGGATCAAAGAGAAAGCAAGGAAGTTCCAGAGAAACATCTACTTGACTATACTAAAGCCTTTGACTGTGTGGGTCACAACAAACTGTGGAAAATTCCTAAAGAGATTCCCATCTCTTTAATACCAGACCACTTTACCTTCTCCTGAGAAACCTGTATGCAGGTCAAGAACCAACAGTTAGAACTGGGATTGGAACAACAGACTGGCTCCAAATTGGGAAAGGAATATGATAAGGCTGTATATTGTGACCCTGCTTATTTAACTTCTATGCAGAATACATCATGTGAAATACCATACTGGATGAATCACAAGCTAGAATCAAGATTGTCGGGGGAAAAATTAGCAATCTAAGAGATGCAGATGATACCACTCTAATGGCAGAAGGTGAAGAAGAACTAAAGACCTTCTTGATGAAGGTGAAAGAGGAGAGTTAAAAAAGCTGGCTTGAAACTCAACATTTAAAAAGCAAGATCATGGCATCTGATCCCATCACTTCATGGCAAATAGATGGGGAAACAGTGGAGTAGTGACAGACTTGATTTTCTTGGGCTCCAAAATCACTGTGGATGGCAACTGCTGCCATGAAATTAGAAGATGCTTGCTCCATGGAAGGAAAGTTATAACAAACCTAGACAGAGTGTTAAAAAGCAGAGACATCACTTTGCCAACAAAGGTCTGTATTGTCAAAGCTATGGTTTTTCCATCAGTCATGTACGGATGTGAGAGTTGGACCATGAAGAAGGCTGAACACCAAATAATTGTGCTTTTTGAATTGTGGCTAAGACTCTTGAGAGTCTCTTGGACAGCAAGCAGATCAAACTAGTCAAGCCTAAAGGAAATTAACCTTGAATATTCACTGGAAGGACTGATGCCAAAGCTGAAGCTTGAGTACTTTGGCCACCTGATGTGAAGAGTCACCTGATATCCAGGGCCAACTCACTGGAAAAGACACTGATGCTGGGAAAGACTGAAGGCAAAAGGAGAAGAGGGAGGCAGAGGATGAGATGGTCAAGTAGCATCACAGACTCAATGGAAATGAATTTGAACACACTCTGGGAGACAGTGGAGAACAGAGGACCTTTGTCCACAGAGGAGTTGGACACTCAAAGAGTTAGACATAGTGACTGAACAACAACCACAAAACATTATTCTAATATCAAAACTAGAGAAAGACCTTGTGAAATAACAAAAGTATGGAACAATATAGCTCATAAATGCATATGCAGATTTTTCATTGAAATATGAGTAATTAAATATGAGTGAATATGAGTAATTAAATCAATATTATATAATGACACTTGTATCCCATGTTCAAGGGAAATTTATTTCAGATATACAATTCTAGTTCAACACTGAAAAATCATTCTGTGTAATCTACAACATCAGTAAGCTAAATAAAAAAAAACACTAAGCTAAATAAAAAAAATTAAAAAAAATTGATGGTCTCATCAATCGAAGAACAGAAAGCATTTGAAAAAAGTTGTCACCTATTCATCATTAAAAAATTCTCAGCAAAGTTGAAAGTGAAAGTGACTTCCTCATCTCCATAGAAATTGTCCATGAAAATTCCACTGTTAGCATCATACTTAATGGTGACAAAAAATAATATGCTTTTCCCCTAATAGCAGAAAAAAGGCAAGGATGTTTTCTCTCACTATTCCTTTCTAACATCTACAACTAGTGCAATAAGACAAGAAAAGGAAATAAAATGGATATAAATTTCTATAAAAGAAAAAACTGTCATTTTTTGCAGATATGATTTTATACATTGAAAATTAAAAAATAATTTACACACACACAAAACCTCCTAGAAATAATATGCCAGTATATCAGGGTCACACGGTTCACAGTTAATTTACAAAAGTCAATTACTTTCAAATATTTCAGAAATGAATTACTATAATTTAAAATGTAAAAAGTATTATTATTATTAACACCCCCAAACAATTAGGAATAAATTTAGCAAAATATTTAAAGAATCTATATATCAAACCATAAATATTACAAGAGAAAATTCACCAAAGAGCTAAAAAAAAAGAATAGTCTGTTCTTATGTATCAGGAGACTCAATTTTTGTAAGATGCAATTCTTTTCAATGCAATCAGTAGATCCACTGATTCCTATAAAAGCATTATAGTAGGCTCTATTTTAGGTCTCAACTAGCTGATTCTGCTGATTCTATTATTCATGTGGAATGGCAAAATATCTAGAATAGCTGACAAAATACTAAACAATATGAAGTAAAACAAAATCAGAGGACTCACACTACCAAAATTCAATAGTTAGAACTGGACATGGTTCCAGTTCCAAATAGGGAAAAGAATACTTCAAGGTTGTGTATTGTCACCCTGCTTATTTCACTTACATGCAGAGTACATCATGAGAAACACTGGGCTGGGTGCAAGGTAGAATCAAGATTGCTGGGAGAAATATCAATAACCTCAGATATGCAGATGACACCAGCCTTATTGCAGAAAGTGAAGATGAATTAAAGAGCCTCTTGATGAAATTCAAAGAGGAGAGTGAAAAAGTTGGCCTAAAACTCAACATTCAGAAAACTAAGATCATGGCATGCAGTTCCATCACTTCATGGCAAATAGATGGGAAAACAGTGAGAACAGTGACAGACTTTATATTTGGGGGCTCCAAAATCGCTGCAGATGGTGACTGCAGCCATGAAATTAAAAGATGCTTACTCCTTGGAAGAAAAGTTATGACCAACCTAGACAGCATATTAAAAAGCAGAGACATTACTTTGCCAACAAAGATCCATCTAGTCAAAGCTATGGTTTTTCCAGTGGTCATGTATGGATGTGAGAGTTGGACTATAAAGAAAGCTGAGCACCAAAGAATTGATGCTTTTGAACTGTGGTGCTGGAGAAGACTCTTGAGAGTCCCTTGGACTACAAGGAGATCCAACCAGTCCATCCTAAAGGAAATCAGTCCTGAATATTCATTGGAAGGACTGATGCTGAAGCTGAAACCCCAATACTTTGGCCACCTGACGCGAAGAGCTGACTCATTTGAAAAGACTCTGATGCTGGGATGATTGAAGGCAGGAGGAAAAGGGTACAACAGAGGATGAGATGGTTGGATGGCATCACTGACTCAATGGACATGAGTTTGAGTAAACTCTGGGAGTTGGCGATGGCCAGGGAGGCCTGGCATGCTGCAGTCCATGGGGTCGCAAAGAGTCGGACACGACTGAGCGACTGAACTGACCTGAACTGAAGCGCACACCAGTGGGACAGAATAGAGGGTCTGGAAGATCTATACAAGTATACTCAACTGATGTTCTAAAGGAAGCAAAGCCACTCTGGAAAAAGAAAAATTTTTCTCAATTAATAGTACCAGAAGAGTTGATGTCTATGTACAAATAAAATTAAACTAAATGTATACTTTAGACATTTTATATCAATCATCTCAAAATGTATAAGAAAATTAAATGCAGAATATAAGACAACAAAACTTTGAAAAATATTAATAGAAAATCTATATGACCTTGATTTTTTTAGTGCATCAAAAGCATGATCCATGAAAGAAAAACTTGCTGAGTATACTTTTCTTAAAATTTAAAACTTCTGAGGCGTCTCTGGCAGTCTGGTGTTTAAGTCTCCACACTTCCATTGCAGGGGTGTATAAACCTTCCACTCTGTGAATTGTATTGTTAAGAGAATGAAAAGGAAAGCCTCGGTCTGATAAAAAGTATTTGCAAATAGGCATATGGGAAAAGACCATTATCCAAAACATACAAGAACTTTTAAAATTCAACAATAAGAAAACAAATAACCCAATTTAAAAGTAGCCAAAAAGATCTAAAGAGAAATCTCACCAAAGGGAATTCTCTGGTTGTCCTCTGGTTAGGACTCAGTGGTTTCACTGTTCTGGGCCCCAGTTGAGTCCCTGGGCAGGAAACTAAGACCCTACAAGCCTCATGGCACAGCTAAAAAAATAAAAGATCTCAATAAAGATGATGTGATGTGTCAGTGTAGGCTCATCAGTTGTAACAAATATTCTACTCTGGTGGGAGTTTTATTGATAAAATAAGTGGTAGAATAAATAAATAAATGGAGAATAACCAAATCTCCTATGCAGAAGAATTCCAAATAATTTATGTAATTACCCTGTCCTCAAGGAAGTGGAGCATAACTTCCTATTTTTTTTTAAGGTAGGCTGTGCATAGTGACTTTATAGAATATGAAAGGGGAAAAGAAGAATAATTTTACAGTAGAGAAACCTGACAAACCCCAGCTCAGTCAGATAATCAAGATTAATATCAATAGCAATAAATCATGCTGATAGTGTGTACTCTTGATACGATATTATGAAAACACACTTTACCTTTGTGGTCTTTCTGTCTCAAATAAAAAACTCCAGCGTAATCATGAAGAAAAGAGCAGACAAATCCTAATTTAGGGATGTTCTACAAAATGCCCAACCAGTATTTTCCAAAATGTCAAGGTCGCCATACACAAGGAGTCTGAGACACTCTCACAGCTAAGAGGAAACTAAGAAGACATGGCTTCTAAATGTAATGTGGTATCCAAGATAAATCCCTGGAACAGGAAATGGTATTAGGCAAATATAAACATTTCTGAATAAATTATAGACTTTAGTTAATAATAATGTATCAATTGGGCTTTGCTGGTGACTCACTAATTGTAATCAATGTGTCATACCAATGTACTATGTTGATAATAGGGAAATATGGATTTGCCTTATATGGGAACTCTGCATACTGTCTGAAATTTGTCTGTAGCTTTTAAACTGTTCTAGAATAAAAAAGTTTAAATTTTAAAAAAAGAATATGGGAGACTTGTACTAAATATTTGTTGAGTTAATGGTTAGTGGCTGCCTAGTGGACTGAACTACAAGTATTCTGAGGCCCAGTGGAAGATAGCAAAGTGTTTCTTACAGATTAAAACTGTGTTAATATTTTGGTGAAGTGTGAGGTATCAGGGGACAGGATTATATTGGGAGTGGCATAAATTTGTTATTGTTAAGTCGTGTCCAACTCTTTGCAACCCCATAGACTATAGCTTGCCAGACTCCTAAGTCCTCCACTATCTCCTGGAGTTTGCTCAAATTCATGTCCATTGAGTCAGTAATGCTATCTAATCATATCATCCTCTGTCACCCTCTTCAAATTTACCTTCAATCTTTCCCAGTATCAGGATCTTTTCCAGTAAGTCAGCTCTTCACATTAGGTGGCCAGAGTATTGGAGCTTCAGCATGAGCATCAGTATTTCCAATGAATATTCAGAGTTGATTTCCTTTAGGATTGACTAATTTGATCTTGCTATCCAAGGAACTCTCAAGAGCATTCTGCAGTACCATAATTTGAAAAACATCAATTCTTTGATGTTCAGCCTTCTTTATGGTCCAACTCTCATATCCATACATGATTACTGGAAAAACCATATGTTTGACTATACAGACTTTTGTTGGCAAAGTGATGTCTCTGCTTCTTAATATGCTGTT
This sequence comes from Odocoileus virginianus, assembly GCF_023699985.2. Lineage (NCBI taxonomy): Eukaryota > Metazoa > Chordata > Mammalia > Artiodactyla > Cervidae > Odocoileus > Odocoileus virginianus. The sequence continues at coordinate 25,295,018 of NC_069686.1, forward strand.
TAGGTTTGTCATAGCTTTCCTTCCAAGAAACAAGCGCCTTTTAATTTCATGACTGCAGTCACCATACACAGTGATTTTTAGCCCAAGAAAATAAAATGCTGTCACTGCTTCCACTTTTTCCCTTTCTCTTTTCCATGAAATGATGGGACTAGATGCCATGATCTTAGTTTTTTAATGTTGCGTTTTAAGCTGGCTTTTTCACTCTCCTCTTTCACCCTCATCAAGAGGCTCTTTAGTTCCTCTTCACTTTCTGCCATGAGAGTGGTGTCATCTGCCTATCTTAGGTTGTTAATATTTCTCCTGGAAATCTCAATTCCAGCTTGTGATTCATCTAGTCTGGCTTTCACATAATGTACTCTGTACAGACATGAAATAAGCAGAATGACGATATACAGCCTTGTGGGACTTATTTCCCAATTTTGAACTGGTCAGGTGCCATGAATCTACATGATAATAAAATGCCCTCAATTCATACATGAAGCAACTAAGGCACATATAGGCTATGGCTATGTAATGTAGCAAAGCTGGGAGAATCCCTAACATTGATCAGATATAGTACAGTTGAAAATTTTTATTTAAGTTGGGCTCCTACTACAACACCTACTGAGTGACCATGAGTAAGTGCCCTGCAAGTATTGGTCATTGTAATAATGTAGTGGGTGCTGAGTTCGGTGCACTGTTCTGAACACTTTATTATATGTTGACTCATTTTAAGTATAGACACCTGCATGCACAGGTACATACACACACGCAAAGAAAATTCATGATACTGGTAGTATTATTTCTCTGTTTTATAAAGAGGTGAAATAACTTCCTGTAGATCACCAAGTGCACAAATAACAGAGCCAGAACTCAAACCTAAGCAACCTAGGTCCAGTGTATATAACATTAAGTCATAAAAAAAAAAAGAACTGTTTTGAGAGCCTTTAAAAAATATAGTCTTTAGTGTTATTGGGATCTTGAAATGAGCTAATCAATGTAAGATAATGTAAGATCATGCACTCCTTATTGCAAAATTCAGACTTAAATTGAGGAAAGTAGGGAAAACGAGTAGACCATTCAAGTATGATCTAAATCAAATCCCTTATGATTATACTGTGGAAGTGACAAATAAGCTTAAGGGATTATATCTGATAGATAGAGTGCCTGAAGAACTGTGGACAGAGATTCGTAACATTGTACAGGAGGCAGTGATCAAAACCATCCCCAAGAAAAAGAAATGAAAAAAGGCAAAATGGTTGTCTGAGGAGGCCTTACAAATGGCCGAGAAAGAAGAAAAGCAAAAGAAAAAGGAGAAAAGCAAAAGGACTGGAGAAAAGGGAAGATAAACCCATCTGAATGTAGAGTTCAAAAGAATAGCAAGGAGAGATAAGAAAACCTTCCTAAGTGATCAATGCAAAGAAATAGAGGAAAACAATAGAATAGGAAAGACTAGAAATCTCAAGAAAATCAGAGATAACAAGGTAATATTTCATGCAAACATGGGCACAATAAAGGAAAGAAATAGTATGGACCTAACAGAAGCAGAAGATATTAAAAGGTAACAAGAATACACAGAAGAACTATACCAAAAAGATCTTCATGACCCAAATAACCACAATGGTGTGATTACTCACTTAGAACCAGAAATCCTGGAGTGCGAAGTCAAGGGAGCCTTAGGAAGCATCACTATGAACAAAGCTAGTGGAGATGATGGAATTCCACCTGAGCTATTTCAGATCCTAAAAGATGATGCTGTGAAAGTGCGGCACTCAATATGCCAGCAAATTTGGAAAGCTCAGCAGTGGCCACAGGACTGGAAAAGATCAGCTTTCAATCCAAACCCAAAGAAAGGTAATGCCAAAGAATGCTCACACTACTGCACAATTGCAGTCATCTCACATGCTAGGAAAGTAATGCTTAAAATTTCCCCAGCTAGGCTTCAACAGTACATGAACTGAGAACTTCCAGATGTTCAAGTTGGATTCAGAAAAGCCAAAGGAACCAGAGTTCAAATTGCCAGCATCCTTTGGATCATAGAAAAAGCAACAAAATTCCAGAAAATTCATTGACTAGGCTAAAGCCTTTGACTGAGTGGATTACAACAAACTGTGGAAAATTCTTAAAGAGATGGGAATACTAGATCACCTTATCTGCCTCCTGAGAAATCTGTATGCAGATCAAGAAGCAACAGTTAGAACTGGACTTGGAACAGTGGACTAGTTCCAAATAGGGAAAAGGAGTACATCAAGGCTGTATATTGTCACCCTGCTTATTTCACTTATATGCAGAGTACATCCTGAGAAATGCTGGGCTGGAAGAAGCACAAGCTGGAATCAAGATTGCTGGAAGAAATATCAATAACCTCAGATATGCAGATGACACCACCCTAATGGCAGAAAGGGAAAAGGAACTGAAAAACCTCTTGATGAAAAGGGAGAGTGAAAAAGTTGGCTTAAAACTCAACATTCAAGAAACAAAACTCTTGGCAACCAGTCCCAACACTTACTTCATGGCATATAGATGGGGAAACGGTGAAAACAGTGGCTGACTTTATTTTTTTGGGCTCCAAAATCACTGCAGATAGTGACTGCCGTGATGAAATTAAAAGACGCTTACTCCTTGGAAGAAAAGTTATGACCAACATAGGTAACATATTAAAAAGCAGCAACATTACTTTTCCAACAAAGGTCTGTCTAGTCAAAACTATGGTTTTTCCAGTGGTCATGTATGGATGTGAGAGTTGGACTATAAAGAAAGCTGAGCACCAAAGAATTGATGCTTTTGAACTGTGGTGCTGGAGAAGACTCTTGAGAGTCCCTTGGACTGCAAGGAGATCCAACCAGTCCATCCTAAAGGAAATCAGTCCTGAGTATTCATTGGAAAGACTGTTGCTGAAGCTGAAACTCCAATAATTTGGCCACTTGATGCAAAGAACTAACTCATTTGAAAATACCCTGATGCTGGGAAAGATTGAAGATCTGAGGAAAAGGGGACAATAAGGGATGAGCTGGTTGGATGGCATCACTGACTCAACAGACTTGAGTTTGAGTAGACTCCAGGTTTTGGTGATGGGCAGGGAGGCCTGGCGTGCTGCAGTACATGAGGTCACAAGGCATCAGACATAACTGAGTGACTGAACTGAGCTGAACTGAAACACAGACAGAGTATTACTAAGCAGAGACATTTCTTTGCTGACAAAGATCTGTCTAATCAAAGCTATGGTTTTTCCAGTAGTCATGTATGGATGTGAGAGTTGGACTATAAAGAAGGCTGAGTGCCGAAAAATTGATGCTTTATGAACTGTGGTGTTGGAGAAGGCTCTTGAGAGTTCCTTGGACTGCAAGGAGAGCAAACCAGTCAATCCTAAAGGAAATCAACCCTGCATATTTATTTGAAGGACTGATGCTGAAGCTGAAGCTCCAATACTTTGGCCACCTGATGTGAAGAACTGGCTCATTGGAAAAGACCCTGATGCTGGGAAAGATTGAAGGCGGGAGAAGGGGATGACATCACCCCTTCATCACCGACTCGATGAACATAAGTTCAAACATGCTTCAGGAATTGGTGATGGACAGGGAAGACTTGTGTCCTGTAGTCCATGGGGTCGCAAAGAGTTGGGCAAGACTGAGTGACTGAACTGAACTGAATGTCAGATTTTTGATACTGTGGCAATTAAGAAACATTTTTTGCTCTTATGGTAAAGGAAGACAAAATAGCCTTCTCATCAGTCTCTGACTCTTTGGCTAGAGTTGAAACAATTGCCACTCTTTTTTTTTCAGCTTTAATGAGATATAACAGACATATAACATTGTGTGTGGTCAAGGTGAACAAATGTGTTGATTTAGGACACATATATTGCAATATGATTCCCACCATAGTGTTAGCTAACACCATCATGTCACAGTGATTATCATTTCTTTTTCTGCAGTGATCACATTTAAGATTTAAGCTCTTATATATATAGTCTTCACTATTGCTCTCTGTTATCATAGTGCTTTCCATTAGGCCCCTTAGACCCCCAGAACTTATTCATCTTCTAAATGGAACTTCGTCCTCTTTGATGAGCACTCCCTGTTTCCTCCCAGGCCCTGCCTGGTAACTTGAAACCATGGCCTGGGAGGAAACCCTCAGTTTCTATGAGTTTAATGGTTTTTAGGTTTCACTTATAAGGGATAATCCACAGGACTTGTCTTTCTCTGCCTGATTTATTTCACTTAGCATAATGCCCTTAAGGTCCACTAACCCATACTTGTTAGAATGGCCATCATCAGAAAAACAAGCAGAGAAGAGATTAGCATTGATGAGGATGTGAATGAGGAACCCCTGTGTACCATTGGTGGGAACGAAAATTGGTGGCTGCTGCTACCGCTAAGTCGCTTCAGTCGTGTCCGACTTTGTGTGACCCCCTAGACGGCAGCACACCAGGCTCCCCAGTCCCTGGGATTCTCCAGGCAAGAACACTGAAGTGGGTTGCCATTTCCTTCTCCAAATTGGTGGCAGCTACTATCAAAAATAACAGGGAGATTCTTTAAGTAGAGAACTATCATCTGCTCCAGCAATTCCACTTCTGTGTATATATTCAAAAGAAATGGAAAATAGGATATAGGAGAGCTATATGCACTGCCATTTTCAATGTACCATTGTTCACAATAGCCAAGATATGGAACCTAAGTGTCTGTCATTGGGTAAATGGATAAAGAAGCTGTGAGATACATACATATATATATGAATGTATATATCCTTTCAGTTCAGTTCAGTCACTCAGTCATGTCTGACTTTTTGTGACCCCATGGACTTCCCTGTCCATCACCAACTCCCGGAGTTTACTCAAAGTCATGTCCACTGAGTCGATGATGCCATCCAACCATCTCATCCTCTGTCATCCCCTTCTCCTCCTGCCTTCAATCATTCCCAGCATCAGGGTCTTTTCAAATGAGTCCTTCACATCAGGTGGCCAAAGTACTGGAGTTTCAGCTTCAGCATAGTCCGTCCAATGAATATTCAGGACTGATTTCCTTCAGGATGGACTGGTTGGATATCCTTGTAGTCCAAGGCACTCTCAAGAGTCTTCTCCAATATCACAGTTCAAAAGCATCAATCCTTCGGTGCTCAGCTTTCTTTCTTTCTTTCTTACGTATATATGAATGTGTGTGTGTGTATATATATATCCATATATATATATTTGCTGACATTTTACCTCTCTGCTCTATATTTACCATCAAGTTTTAGTGAAGATGTCCGTCTGAAACTTTTATTTTATGTAGTTTTAGCTTATTTCTAAGGATTTATATGTTGAACCAGACTTTTAAATTTATTTTGGTAATTGAGCATCAATAATCATGACAATTAAAAATCTAATATTTACAGAACTATATTGCAGACATTGTGTTAAACATTTTCATTTATTAAGATGCCATGGTGGTTCACTGCTGGCTTACACAGTAAAGAATCCATCCACCTACTATGCAGGAAATCCAGGTTCAATCCATTATCCTATTATCCCTCCAATTTGTTTTTGAATTGAGAGAATCAGGGCATAAGTGACCAAAAGAATGTGCCTCAATTCACACTGCTAACCAATGAAAATAAACTTAAACAAATAAAAATATCTGCTTAATCATGGATCATGCTCTTAAGGGCTGCTCTATGGCAAGGTGAAATTTCTCCTGTATTCAGTCAAATTATAAATTACCCATGCAGGTTTTGATTATTAAAGACATGATAAAGATGCAATTTTAGGAAAAAATACAATTTCTTGATTTAGATCTTCTAGATTCTCTGAAATTATTTCAAAGAGAATTTGTTACTCTGCCTTGATTTTCTTTTTCTGATTCGGGGATTCATTGCTCTGCATAGTGTTAAAATTGTTCCAGTAGTAACAGTTGGATTTGCTCTTCAGAATGTTTTAAAATATTAAATTATTTACATAATATTTCTAAATATTATAAAACATATATATGCCAATATTTTTGTATCATCACAAAATAAAAGTACTTTAACAGTCTCTTTTTTATCACTAGTTTAATTTTTCAGCATTCAACAATACTCTGCCTCTTAAAATGATTTACTTATCAAGATATTAAGAAACAAGAGCCTTTTTCATTGTTTTCAGTTGCAGTACTGTTGAATCCTCATGTTTACTTTCTGAAGCATTTCACTTAGAATAGAAATACAAAACATTACTGCAGGCTTTGTTAAATTTGCCACTTCTCTGATACATGAAAAGTACTTGAGTTGAGGACAGCATTTCAATGGTACTGAAAACCTCAGAGGCTCTTCAAGCAAATAAAGACTTTGTCATTCCCATCTGCATTAGACTGGCAAATTGAATCAGAACTCTTTGACAGTGTTCAATTTTCAGATTTTTTTCAAGACTACCTTTGCTTTCCCAGCTAAGGTATTTGCATTTATGGGTCAAGTTAATTTCTGTATATAAAAGGTATATATTTGCAGGTATGCATACACCATTACAAAGATGCATGCTTTTAATATATAGAATATATAATGTGTGTCTTTATGTTATTAGTAGAATTAAAATGCTAATGAAAACTGTTGAGGAGGAAACAAAAACATTATGCTACAATAGTCAAATCAATTAGCTCTATATGTACCAACTAAAAATAAGATCCTGTTTTAGAGGTATTTTTAACATTTGCTTGAGAAATGTTTAATTTTTTACATTTTCTAAATTCATATTTGATTTTGAATTTTTTCCCTTCACATATAAAAACCTCCTTCATTGTGCCCTTTCAGTTAAAAATGTCATAATAATAGTCCAGGCTTATCATTTTCCCCCTTCTACTTTCCATTATTGCTAGCAGCACGACAACTCTCCTATCACCCAGGGTTACAACCTTGAGTCCATCTTTGATTATCTCTCTTTCTACCTTGCATCTAGGACCTTTCTATGTCCTGCCATTTCTTTTATAATGTTTGAAAAGCCAGTTTCTTCTTTTTTGGTTTCCACCACCAAGACCCCAATCTACTTTCTTTTATTTTCTTTTATTTCTGCTCCAACTATTGCAATCTTCCACATTCTTGCTTCCATATCTTTCTTCTTCCATCTCAACTACTAGATTGCTATGAAGTCCATGTATCTATTGGCGTGTCTGAACCAGAGGAAAGAAAATGGCTTAACATCAAAATGAACATGTTGAAAAGCAGAAACCACTGTTTGTTGAAGGTACAAACGATCATCAACATTTCAAAAAGTGCGTTCCATGGAACTTTTAGTCTCTTGAGATATTACACACACACACACACACATACTTTTGTTCTCAAATAATCTTGGGAAATGTTTCATACAATATATTCTTTTGTAGAGTCAAATTCACATCAGCTTAACTTGAAATTATTTATGAGAAGTCCTGTGGAAACATGCATCTTTTTTCTTTTTAGCATTAAAAAAAATGTTAAAGTGGCTCTTAAATTTACTTGACCATAGAGTCACTCCTACAGTAAATTTTTAAAAGTGAAGCATGAAGAGCACATTTTGGGAAAAGCCATTTAATGCTATCACTTCCACCTATTTACATTTCAGAGCTTTCTTTTAAAAAGGAAAGCAAAGTCTGGGGCTGCCCTAATTTAAAAAAGGTAGAGATTCCAGCTAACTGCAACCACCAAGGCCAGAAACCAAAATAAAGCTGCCTAGGAAGAACAAGCACCATTAGTCTTGGCAGGAGGATTTATGCAGATGATTTATACCAGAAGTTGCTAATTTGGAAGTGTTTTCAAGTATGTCTTCATGGAAATCTTCCTCAATTATGTTAAATCAAGGAAATATATTTCCTGTCTTCAGCCTCATTGTCAAACTTCCGTACCTCTCCCTGCAGTCTATAAGAAGAAATGAAAACAATAAATGATAAAAAGCTTTAGATATCAAAAGCTTAATGTCTTGTTATCTTTTAATGTAAATTCATGTCAGCCTGGGATTGTGTTTATATGCACTCTGCAGCTCACTGTTTGCTGTATAAGCTTAATGAATTTGCCACTGATCAATCAGTGTATCACAAACTCTTTATGGAGCTTATTGTGTGGGAAGTGTAGCTCTCAGTCCCATTATCTGACAAAAGTGTCTATATAAGCAGTCATCCTGAAGTGCTGATTCTGTTATTTGATTTGGGATTAAACAGTCTGTTGCAAGCCATCTGCTTTCCTATGCATGCGTCCTTGAGAGGTTAGATTTCAACAGATAGTGCCCCATAACTTGAACAGGTATTTGAAAGATCAGAATTAGCTTAGACATATGCCACTGAAATTGCTGGCCTTATCCTAGAGGACTGTCCAGACTTTGACACTGGCGCCTAAATCAGTAAAAAAGTTTACTTTTCTCACATTATTGCTGATTCAGAATCCTGCTACATTTGGCCAAGTGCCGTGAGACTCGAGATCACTTGCCTGACAAAGTTTTACAACAGTTCATGCTCCTGAGTATATGAAAGTGTGCACTGGCTGTTTAAGCCACGTCTCCTGATGACTCCCAAAGAACGCACTCTTCTGGCCTCTGCCTGATTACTCTGCAGAAACTTCTGTGGTTTCTGCTATCTCAGCATCTTCTGGAAATACCCAGCTGAAAACATGTATAGATATTAAATACGATTCTGTCTTTCTAGTTGAAATAGAAAATAGTTGGGGCTCAATTCCAGGTAGCCCAATTAAATAAAAACCTTACTTTATTAAAAATCTGACTATTCCACAAGTATAGGGGCTTCCCAGTTGGCTAAGAATCCACCTACCGATGCAGGAGAGGCATTGAAGAAGGAAGGAAACGGCGACCCACTCTGGTACTCTTATCTGGGAAATCCCATGGATAGAAGAGCCTGGCGGGCTATAGTCCATGGGGTAACAAAAGAGTCAGACATGACTTATCGACTAAATAACAATAACATTCCAGAAGTGGATTTTGTGTGAACTTCTAGGCATAGAAACAACTTTATTTTTCTTGGATGCATGCCTGAATGTGTGAAGTGGAAACTTTTGGAAGTTCCCAGATGTGTACCTCATTTAATATTGCTTTGGTTTGATATCTGAACCTAATTCCTTATTTAGTTCATTGGTATGAAAAAAATTAAGTGCCAATCTGATGGTTTAGAAATGGTATTTCAATGTGAGTTTAATCCACACTTTTCTGATTACTACTGAAACCACACAACTTTTGCTCTTTGACCATTTGTGTACATCTTCAGAATATTACCTGTTTATGTACTTTGCTCATTTTTCCATTAGGGTACTTGTCTGTTTCTTTTTTATTTGTAGGACCTATATATAACCTATTATATCAGATTAGTCAGCCAGTCGTGTCCGATTCTTTATGACCCTGTGAACTGCAGCATGCCAGGCCTCCCTGTCTATCACCAACTCCCGGAGTCCACCCAAACCCATGTCCATTGAGTCAGTGATTCCATCCAACCATCTCACCCTCTGTCGTCCCCTTCTCCTCTTGCCTTCAATCTTTCTCAGCATCAGGGTCTTTACAAATGAGTCAGCTCTTTGCATTAGGTGGCAAAAGTACTGGAGTTTCAGCTCAAATCAGTCCTTCCAATGAACACCCAGGACTGATCTCCTTCAGGATGGACTGGTTGGATCTCCTTGCAGTCCAAGGGACTCTCAAGAGTCTTCTCCAACACCACAGATCAAAATCATCAATTCTTCGGCACTCAGCTTTCTAAATTGTCTAATTCTCACATCCATACATGACCACTGGAAAAACCATAGCCTTGACTAGATGGAACTTTGTTGGCAAAGTAATGTCTCTGCTTTTTAATATTCTGTCTAGGTTGGTCATAACTTTCCTTCCAAGGAGCAAGCATCTTTTAGTTTCATGGCTGCAATCACCATGTTGCAATAGTATCTTTTTCTATGGCTTGGTTTTTTGTGTGGCAATGGTATTCTTTTTCATACATGTGTTTGCTAGACGTTCTGATTGAAAAATTTCATTAAAAATACAGCCAATTACATGTTGCTTAAAAGACACAAAATTGAAATGTAAGGTTAAAGAAAGTAAAGTGTGGAAAAAGAGGTACTAAACAAGCACTAATCTAAGTTGTGGGTGTAACTATAAAAAAAACAACAGTCTTTAAGGCAGGAAATAGGACTTCCCTGGTGGTCTAGTCATTAAAACTCCATGCTTCCAAAGCAAGAAGGCACGGATTCTGTCCCTGGTTAGGGAGCTAGAATCCCACATGCTGCATGGTGTGGCCAAAAAAAAAAAAAAAAAAAAAAAAAAAAAGAATAAATAAAATGATTTTTATTAAAAAAAAAGGAACTATTGTTAGAGATTAAAAAAAATTCATAATAATGAAAAGATCCATAGAACACTGGTGATATAATTTCTATATAAGTGTACCTAACGATCAAACCTCAAAATGTATTTAAAAAATACATAGAGATAAAAGGAGAAAAAACAAATCCATAGAGTAGGAGAATTTAACATACTGCTGGGCTGGATTTCTTCAAGAGCACTCCTACCTTCCCTCTACAGTATGGGTAGAAAACACAATTTTTCTTATTTAGTTAAATAAAATTTTCTTTCTAGTTCTTCTTTTACAAGTGGCATATCCTTTTAGCAACTCTAAGTTTATGCAGAAATCCCAAATCTTATTGCCCTCCTGGCTGTAGCCTTGCCTTCCCTCACTATGAGGATATTAAACTTCAGTCCCTTAGTATTTACTGAGTCTAATCAACTATTCTCGGTTTCCCTCTTCTATCTTTAAAACAGTAGCATTAATAGCTTATATTCTTACGATTCTGGATTCTTACTTCTGACATCTGAAAATTTCACTTTCATTTTTGTAAGCTCTGCTATCAGGTACATTTTATTCTATTTATCCAACATGTATATGTGCTGTGACAAGTGGATGATGGTTATTGGGGTTGCTTACCAAATACAGATTTTCCCTTTCAAAGCACAAATCAGAATTAGCTTGAATAAATGCTGTGATGTTGGGTGAAGTCAAGGGACATGTTCTCAACAGTGAATTCTGAGCAAATGTGACCCATGTTGCTTTTGGGGCTGAGCATTTAGTTACTAGTGGCTGAACCCCTGGAGTTTTTTATTCTGTTGAGCACATCAATTAGCTGTGTTCAAGATGGCAGCTGCTCTGTGAGCCTGTATCTCTCATTAAATACAACAAGTAGAGATTACCTGCTGATTTAAAAGGGACATGCTGCACAATTAAGAAATACATCTTTGGTTACTGTAAGTCACTAAAATTTTGGAGTTTCTGTGTGTTTCTTTGTTATCACAGTATAATTTAGCTTATCCTGTCTGTGGCAGGCAGAACAATGGCTTTGCCAAAATGCCCACACCCTAGATAAACACTGCATTCTTTGAATATATTAGGTTAAATACTGTGGGGGTGGGGGGGGTGTTGTAGATGGAATTAAGGTATTGATTAACTGACCATGAAATAAGGGTATTATCCTGGCTCATGAGGATTTAATATAATTATACCACTTTCCTGGTGACTCAGAAGGTAAAGAATCTGCCTGCACTGCAAGAGATCTGAGTTTGAGACCTGGGTAAGGAAGATGACCTGGAGAAGGAAATGGCAAACCACTCCAGTATTCTTGCCTGGAGAATGCCATGGATAGAGGAGCCTGGAGGATTACAGTCCATGGGTCACAAAGAGTTGGGCACAACTGAGTGACTAATGCTGTTGTTCATTGTTCAGTTGCTAAGTCAAGTCTGATTCTTTGTGACCCCATGAACTGCAGCATGCTAGGCCTCCCTGCCCCTCACCATTTCCAGAAGTTTGCCCAAGTTCATTTCCATTGCATCGGTGATGCCATCCAATCATCTTATCCTCTGTTGCTTTCTTCTCCTTCTACTTTCGATCTTTCCCAGCATCAGGGTCTTTTCCAATGAGTTGACTGTTCACATCAGTTGGTGAAAGTATTGGAGCTTCACCTTCAGCATCAGTCCTTCCAATGAGTATTCAGGGTTGATTTCCTTTAAGATTGACTGGTTTTATATCCTTGCTGTAAGGGACTCTCAAGAGTCTTCTCCAGTACCACAGTTCAAAAGCATCAATTCTTCAGCACTCTGCCTTCTTTAGGGTCCAGGTGTCACAGCTGACTACTGGAAAGACTATAGCCTTGACTATAGAGATCTTTGTTGGCAAAGTGATGTCTTTGCTTTTTAACACACTTTTAAGGTTTGTCATAACTTTCATGCCAAGAAGCAATTGTCTTCTAATTTCAAGGCTTCAGTCACCATCTGCAATGACTTCAGAGCCCAAGAAGAAGAAATCTGTCACTGCTTTCACCTTTCCCCCTTCTATTTTCCATGAAGTGATGGGACCAGATGCTGTGGTCTTAGTTTTTTTTTTTTTAATTTAGTTTTAAGCTGGGTTTTTTCACTCTCTTCTTTCACCCTCATCAAGAGGTTTTTTAATTCTTTTTTGCTTTCTGCCTTTAGAGTGGTATCATCCACATAACTGAGGTTGTTGACATTTCTACTGGCAATCTTGATTCCAGCTTGTAACTCATCCAGCCTGCCATTTTGCATTTATAAATTAAATAAACAGAGTGACAGTAAACAGCCTTGTACTCCTTTACCAATCCTGAACCAATAAGTTGTTCTATACAAGGTTCTTACTGTTGCTTCTTCACCAGCATACAGGTTTCTCAAGAGACAGGTAAGACAGTCTGGTATTCCCATCTCTTTAAGAATTTTCCACAGTTTGTTATGATCCACACAGTCATGGTATTTAGTGTAGTCAATGAAACAAAGGTAGATGTTTTTCTGGAATCCCTTTACTTTCTCTATGCACCGGCCAATGTTGGCAATTTGATCTCTGGTTCCTCTGCCTTTTCTAAGTCCAGCTTGAACATCTGGAAGTTCTCAGTTCATATTGCTAAAGCCAAGCATGCAGGATTTTGAGCATAACCTTATTAGCATGGGAGATACATGAACATTCTTTAGTTCAAACCACAGCCCTTCTTGGGAATTGAGATGAGGATTCACTTTTTCCTGTCCTGTGGCCACTGCTGAGATTTCCAAATTTGCTGACATATTGAGTGCAGCACTTTGATAGCATCATCTTTTAGGATTGTAAATAGCTCTGCTGGAATTCCATCCCCTCCACTAGCTTTATTGACAGCAGGGCTTCCTAAGGCCTACTTGACATCACACTCCAGAATGTCTGACTCTGGGTAAGTGACCACACTCACCAGTCATCTGGATCATTAAGATCTTTTTTTGTACAGTTCTTCTATGTATTCTTTTCATCTCTTCTGATCTCTTCTGCTTCTATTATATCTTTACTATTTCTGTCCTTTATTGTGCCCATCTTTAGATAAATGTTATTTTGATATTTCCAATTTTCTTGAAGAGAACTCTAGACTAACACTACAACAGTGTAATTTCAGGGTACTTCACAGTGCAAGGGAAAAACAATAAAGAAGATCTGAAAAGAGATGTAGTGACAGAAACAGGGTCAAAGAGATTCTATGCTGCTGGCTGTGAAGATGCAAAAGAGGACCAAGAACCAAGAAATGTGGGCAGTCTCTAAAAATTGGGAAAAGCAAGGAAATGATTTTCCCCTAGAGCCTCCACAAGGAATGTAGCTCTGGAAACACCTTGACTATAGTTCAGGGATACCAGTGTCAGACTTCTAGCCTACAGAACTGTAAGATTATAAATTTGTGCCATTTTAAACTATCAAGTTTGTGATAATTTATTACAGTGGCAATTGAAGACTGATACACTGACCTATTCACTTAATCATTTATCATTGTCCTTAGACACAGGCAAGAGGGTCGGATATTTAGAGGGATCAAAATATCATGGACAGAAATGAAAACTTTATTAAGGAACATTCAAGCAGCTCTGTCATTTGGAATATGAATTCAGTACTCACAAGAAGCACCTATAACCCTAAATGATTTCACATTGACCACAAAATGAACATTGAATGCTAGAATTTCAGATTTATTTAAAACATACTTGTTAGTAAGCTTTCAAAATATTATTTAAAATTTTAACTTTATATATAATTTAGAAATGAAATTATAAAATAAATCATTTTTGGGGCTTTTGCTTATACTTTGAATATTTTGTATATTTAAGAAGAAAAATACTAGTTTTAAAAAACATACATGGATAGTAATATTAATACTTCATAGTTTTTGACAAAAATAAGTTACATTTTGAATATCATTTCATTTTTATCTCTTTAAATTATTATTGAGTGGAGGTGATATAGAGCACAGTATTTTCAGATTACTGCACCAGAAGTAGAACTTCTCCCCTACAAGAGCGCTAGATGAAGAAAGGGAACCCTGTCCCTCATAGCTGTATCTGCCTGAAATAGTTTCTATAATACAGGACTGAGAGGTATGAGAAACACAGACAGTCAGCCCCTCCTGGGGAAAACTGTAATACTATACAGGGAATCTGGGGGAGAGCAAGCTCCTATCCTCTTGGCCAAAGTTACCTGGAGTGGAGTTCCCAGGGAAGAGCTTTCATACACAGAGTTTTGGGGGGCAGGTTAGGAAATGAGTCATGGCTCAAATGCCACGGATTCTAGATGTTCTTACCAAAATTTAATAAGTTTTCCTAAATGAATATTTCTCCATTACTATATGCTCTCATGATGAATTTTCAGGCTTTAAATGGTTGGTTTTTTTCATCAGTTGAATTATTGTTTTGCTGGGGAAAGAATGTGCTGAGTATTCTGCCTTTCTATAATTCTCTTGTACATTAAATTCTATTTTTATTTATCTATTTATTTTGGCTGTGCTGGGTCTTTGTTGCAGCACATGGCTCCTCATTGTGGTGTGCAGGCTTCTCTAGTCGTGGTGCTTGGGCTCAGCAGTTGCGGCACTCAGGCTTAATTGCCAGGTGGCATGTGGTATCTTAGTTCCCTCACCAGGGATCAAACTGTGACCCCTGGATTGGAAGCCAGATTCTTAACCACTGGACCAGCAGGGTAGTCCCTCTCTGGTGCATTAATTTTATACAATTTTATACATAACACTTTGCAAATTACAAAGCATACCTTTGTTGTATTAACTGATTATTTAATCAGTAACCTTTTTGTACATTTAGACTGTTATTTATTTTAATTTGGTTTATACATAACTTTTTATGGGCACATTTTTTTACATCCAGTGAGGGATTTCTCTGAGCATTTTTTTTATTTTTCTGTTTTTAAATCAATTTATTGCTATCTATTTACCTAATAAATGCACTATTTCAATTGTCATTTGTTTTGTATGACAATATTTCCACCACCCCAGAAAGCTTCCCTCTCTTTCTTTCCAGTCTGAATCATCTCTGCCAGGTTTCAATTGGTCATCTATCTGTTTTCTATTAATATACATTAGATTTTTTTGAGCATCTTATATAAATGGAAAAATGTACATTATTGGCCTTTTTTTCTTTCCAGATATTAAAAGGTCATTTTAGTATCATCTGGCTTCCTTTGATTCAGGGAATAACCCAATTATAATTATTTTGTTTATTGCCCTTTGTATAACATACTTTTTTTTCTCTGGATGCTTTCAATATTTTCACTTTATACCTGACTGTCAACTATTTATTAGGATGTGGTATTTTTTTTTTTTTTTTGTAGTTTTTTTGGGGGTTTATTTTTTTTAATCGATTAAGCCTCTTGGATTTTTTTGTTTATTGTTCTCTTCAAATTTGGAATTTTTCATCATGACTTCAAATATTTTTCTACCATCCTCTTTCTTGGACTCTATACCTACGGTAGAGGTACAACTTACTTTATTCACATTTTTTGGTCTTAGCATTTTCTTTCTGTGCTTCAGCCTATTTGATTTCTATTGCTATGATATCCAGTTCTTGGGTCTATTCTCTTATAGTATCTAATCTGCTATTCATTCCACACAATGAATCTCCTATTCACATATTTTAAAGTTCTAGAAATTCCTATGCTTTTTAAACATTTTTTATATTTTCTCGTGATGTTTACAATTTCCTTTAAAAATCTTGAAAATCATTATAAGTCTGTTTCTTTAACTGTGACCCCTGACCCCCCAGTTTTGAGTGAATACAGCTTCTTTGCATATCTAGTAATTTTTAATTGGCTGTTGGGCATTGTGGGTTACCTTGCTGGGATAATTTAATATATATTCAATTTTGTTTTGGCAGGTAGTTATATTATTTCACATTGGCTCAATTCTTTTGAGTTTCATTTCTTTCTTTAAAAGAAGTCTGTAATAACCTTTATTATAAGGAAATATTAGTCCTGCTACTATGGTTTAAGCTCTCTCAAAGTTTCCAGTGAATGTCCTGAGTGTTTAGAAAGGTTTTTCCACTTTGGTTGGTTGAAATTTGCAAGTCTTCCAGTTTTGTGTGAGCTCTGGCAATTATTCAGCTTGATTTCTAGAAGATCTTTGTGTAACATCTTGAATTCTCACATTATGCATGTGCAACTTTACTCAAAGACTTATGAAGGAACTCATACATATTTCTGGAGCTCTTCCTCTGAATAGCTTCCTTCTCTTTATTTATTTTTAATTTTTTAATTTTTTCCAGTGATTGATGCAGTAAGTTTAGGTGCATTTTATTTTATTTTTTAAAAAAATTTTTATTTAATTTTTTTCCATTTATTTTTATTAGTTGGAGGCTAATTACTTTACAATATTGTAGTAGTTTTTGCCATGTATTGACATGAATCAGCCATGGATTTACATGTATTCCCCATCCCGATCCCCCCTCCCGCTTCCCTCCCCATCCCATCCCTCTGGTTCTTACCAGTGCACCAGGCCTGAGCACTTGTCTCATGCATCCAACTTGGGCTGGTGATCTGTTTCACCCTTGATAGTATACTTGTTTCAATGCTATTCTCTCAGAACATCCCACGCTCGCCTTCTCCCATAGAGTCTAAAAGTCTGTTCTGTACATCTGTGTCTCTTTTTCTGTTTTGCATATAGGGTTATCGTTACCATCTTTTTAAATTCCATATATATGCGTTAGTATACTGTAATGGTCTTTATCTTTCTGGCTTACATCACTCTGTATAATGGGCTCCAGTTTCATCCATCTCATTAGAACTGATTCAAATGAATTCTTTTTAATGGCTGAGTAATATTCCATAGTGTACATGTACCATAGCTTCCTTATTCATTCGTCTGCTGATGGGCATCTAGGTTGCTTCCATGTCCTGGCTATTATGAACAGTGCTGCGATGAACACTGGAGTACACATGTCTCTTTCAGATCTGGTTTCCTCGGTGTGTATGCCCAGGAGTAGGATTGCTGGGTCATATGGCAATTCTATTTTCAGTTTTTTAAGGAATCTCCACACTGTTTTCCATAGTGGCTGTACTAGTTTGCATTCCCACCAACAGTGTAAGAGGGTTCCCTTTTCTCCACACCCTCTCCAGCATTCATTGCTTGTAGACTTTTGGATAGCAGCCATTCTGACTGGCGTGTAATGGTACCTCATTTAGTACTCTTGTCTTGAAAATCGCAGCTTCATCTGATTCCACAAACACCAATCCATCCTTTCACTTTATTAAGATTGCTATGTTCTGTGCTCGCTTCGGCAGCACATATACTAAAATTGGAACGATACAGAGAAGATTAGCATGGCCCCTGCGCAAGGATGACTCGCAAATTCGTGAAGCGTTCCATATTTTTCAAAGGAGGCAAGGATATACAATGGAAAAAAGACAACCTCTTTAACAAGTGGTGCTGGGAAAACTGGTCAACCACCTGTAAAAGAATGAAACTAGAACACTTTCTAACACCATACACAAAAATAAACTCAAAATGGATTAAAGATCTAAATGTAAGACCAGAAACTATAAAACTCCTAGAGGAGAACATAGGCAAAACACTCTCCGACATAAATCACAGCAGGATCCTCTATGACCCACATCCCAGAATTTTAGAAGCAAAAGCAAAAATAAACAAATGGGACCTAATGAAACTTAAAAGCTTTTGCACAACAAAGGAAACTATAAGCAAGGTGAAAAGACAGCCCTCAGACTGGGAGAAAATAATAGCAAACGAAGCAACAGACAAAGGATTAATCTCAAAAATATACAAGCAACTCCTCCAGCTCAACTCCAGAAAAATAAATGACCCAATCAAAAAATGGGCCAAAGAACTAAACAGACATTTCTCCAAGGAAGACATACAGATGGCTAACAAACACATGAAAAGATGCTCAACATCACTCATTATCAGAGAAATGCAAATCAAAACCACAATGAGGTACCATTATACGCCAGTCAGGATGGCTGCTATCCAAAAGTCTACAAGCAATAAATGCTGGAGAGGGTGTGGAGAAAAGGGAACCCTCTTACACTGTTGGTGGGAATGCAAACTAGTACAGCCACTATGGAAAACAGTGTGGAGATTCCTTAAAAAGCTGGAAATAGAACTGCCATATGACCCAGCAATCCCATTTCTGGGCATACACACAGAGGAAACCAGATCTGAAAGAGACACGTGCACCCCAATGTTCATCGCAGCACTGTTTATAATAGCCAGGACATGGAAGCAACCTAGATGCCCATTAGCAGACGAATGGATGAGGAAGCTGTGGTACATATACACCATGGAATATTACTCAGCTGTTAAAAAGAATTCATTTGAATCAGTTCTAATGAGATGGATGAAACTGGAGCCCATTATACAGAGTGAAGTAAGCCAGAAAGATAAAGACCATTACAGTATACTAACACATATATATGGAATTTAGAAAGATGGCAATGATAACCCTATATGCAAAACAGAAAAAGAGACTCAGATGTATAGAACAGACTTGTGGACTCTGGGAGAAGGCGAGGGTGGGATGTTTCAAGAGAACAGCATCGAAACATGTATATTATCTAGGGTGAAACAGATCACCAGCCCAGGTTGGGTGCATGAGACAAGTGCTCGGGCCTGGTGCACTGGTAAGACCCAGAGGGATGGGATGGGGAGGGAGCTGGGAGGGGGGACTGGGATGGGGAATACATGTAAATCCATGGCTAATTCATTTCAATGTATGACAAAAACCACTGCAGTGATGTAAAGTAATTAGCCTCCAACTAATAAAAATAAATGGGAAAAAAAAAAAAAAAAGATTGCTATGTTCTGCTTGGGTTTCCCATCCCAGCATCATGTGCTAGACAGAATGTTGGAATAATTGTAGTGACACCCTCAATTGTTTTTCTATTTTTTCAATGAGCACAGTCCTAAATTACCTCTTTTCCGATGTTTAAAAGTCACTTGTTCACATGTTTTGTCCAGTGAGAGACAGATTTCAGTTTTTTAAATAAGGTGCCTTATAATATAGAAAGCCAGAATATCTTCAGGGAAGACCAGTGAATAGTCATAGGGTGTGACTATAAAGATGTATCAAACATAATACCTTTGACATTTAATTGATTTCACCAAGTTTCTATATTAATAAGATATACAAAAGACCATGAATCAAAGCAGTCTAACAGAATTTAGAAAATTCATTAAAGAGTTCTTTCTAATTAGCTGACAATTACTATATTCAGATATACTGTACATTTCACAACTTCCTTCTCATTTAATGCTTTCAGCACTCTTTCAAATAAGTTATAAATGGGACTTACGACGATAGAAGGAAACACACAGATCACAACACTTTGGATAAGCAAGTAAGAGAGATCAGTTCTTGCAATCACGATAGACGTTTAGTGGATGTACTAATAAAGCTGCTTCAGATACTTTTTGGCAAACTTTGAGCTAAGGAATTCCATATACTCTGAGCAATTAAACAGTTAATTCCCTTTAGAGAAGTTTGAAGTAAAAGCCCTGGGTTGAAAATCGACAAGGCATAGCCAGTGTAATAACTATAGGTCCAAAACAGAAGGCAGATTTACTCTTATTCAAGGACCTGATAAAATTTCTGTCCTAACTTATATGATAAAAATGATAACAATATACAACCTTCTAGGTCTTAGGGATGGTAGAAATCTATTCTGATTCTCTAATTTTGCAGGGGAGACCTCTGAACCCCAGAAGAGTTAATGCTTCTATAAGGCTGCCCAGTTAGCTTAGCTGATCCTAAAATCAGGACTTGCAGCATTGTTCTGATTTTATGAACTGAGACAGATTCAATGAGCTAGACAGAGAAGATACATACTTAATTGACTATGTCTGAGACAAAACCATCAGGAAAACCAAACAAAACTACTATTTTTCTGTCAAAGTGAGAATGAAATTCATGTATATTAACTAAAGAGCAACTGGTATACATCACATATCGCTTAATTTCCAGGAAAAGTAATGGCTAAGAATGTTATATAGGTTTAGGTTAAGATTCATTTGTGTTTTTGGATGGTAATATTGCTTTGGGATATGAGATTTTGTTTAGTTTTGAAAGCTGAGGCTGATTGAAAGCTGGAATCTTTAAAAGGAAGAAAAGAAGAGGATACACTTCTAATGATGGGTCTTCTGAGAAGGGATAACGCAGTTTCTCTTTTCCTTGGAGGCCTGAAACACAAGAGTGAGATGGCTAGGTAGGGAACAATTTGGATTAGAAACACAAAATTTAAGCCTGATAATGCTAAATATATCCTTTTTTTTTTTTTTTCAAAATCATCTCCTTTCTTTTTGACACTTGCTAAAGAATCTCCAATCTAATCTTGTATTTTCATTATCACAAACTTATAATCTAATTTCTCCAAGGAACCCCTATTAACTTTTATTGGAGAATAGTATTTAGAAACCAAGATCTTATTTCTCATTCTTCCTGGGGTGTCACTTTTTCTAGGCCCTCTCAGTAGCTAGAGCTAGGAAAAATATACTGAATTATATGTGTACATGTGTCTATATGCACTTATGTGTCTAGCTATCTCTATGTGTTTTAAAATGTACGTGAGTTGATACTGGTATCACTGACTAATCTAGAACTACAGATTTCAAACTAACAGTACTTTTTGGGCATATTTATATTGTCTTTCTCTGACAGTAAGAAACTTTGATCACATCATCTGTAATTTATTTACCTTTTTGCTGAACCTGAGCACATATATAAATTAGCTTCAAAATCACTACCCCATACTAAACCATGCTAACCCATGTGAGGATCAAATTTATGAATTAGAGTGCAGTGTTTGTGTAAAGTTATTTTTTGTCTTTGTACTTACAGTTTTTAGTCAAATGGCATTTTCCAAAAGTTACTTGGGTAACTTTCCCCCCATCTTCTTCACTAAAGTTAATTCATATATTGTAATACAGTTATTTTCATTTGGTACTGTTTGTATTCTATCCTGAGATCCACCTAGAGTTCTAGTTGATTTATTTTTATTTGCATACAGTATAGATTATAGTTCTATGGGTTTTGACAAATGCATAGTCATATGTTTTCCTATGCAGTACCATACAGAAATGCAGGAGACCACAGTTTGATTCCTGGGTCAGAAGATCCCCTGGAGAAGGGATAGGCCACCCACTCCTGTATTCTTGGGCTTCCTTGGTGATTCAGATGGTAAAGAATCTGCCTGCAATGCAGGAGACCTGGGTTTGATCCCTGGGTTGGGAAGATTCCCCTGGAGGAGGGCATGGCAACTCAGTCCAGTATTCTTGCCTTTAAATCCCCATGGACAGAGGAGCCTGGCAGGCTACAGTCCATGGGGTCTCAAAGAGCTGGACATGACTGAGCCACTGAACACAGCACAGCTCCTTACAGGGAAAACCCATCAACAATAAAACTCCAATGTGAGGTCCCATTGTACTCAACACTTTCCCCATCCTCACCACTGCCAAGCACTGGTCTTTTTCCAGCTCTTTACAGTGTATTTTTTTTTCTTTTTTTAAAAAATAATACTATGTAAATGGGATTATATAATATGTAAACTTTGGACCTTGGCCTTATTTAGAATAATGTATTGAAGATTCATCTATGTTATTGGAAGAATCAGTAGCTTGTTCCTTTTGTAAAAATTACTCAGTAGTATTATATATATAATATAGGTCGTTTAGCTAGTCACCTATTAAAGGATTTGTTGTTGTTGTTGTTGTTGTTGTGTTCAGTGACTTAGTGTGTTCATGCTGCTCTAACAAAATACCACAGACCGGGCGGCTAATCACAATAAAGAATCATTTGGTACAGTTCTGGAACTTGGAAATCTGTGATGAGAGAGTCAGCATGGTTAGGTGAGGGCTGTCTTCCAAGTCAGACTTCTTGTCACTCACATGGTAGAAAAGTTGAGTGTTCTCTCTAGGGCCTCTTCTATCTATAAGTGTACTAACCCTAATTGTGAGAATTCTACTCTAATAACCTAATTTACCTCCAAAGCTCCCACCTCCTAATATCATTGCAGTGGGCATCAGGATTTTAAAATATGGGCTTGGTGAGACTGAACATAAACATTCATATACCATAGCATAAAATTTCTGGTGATTATTAATAAAGTTGCTAGAAACATTCATATCTGGGCTTTTGTGTGAACCTAAGTTTTTCATTCACTTGGGTAAGTATCCAGGAGTGTGGGCAGTGTGGAGCTGGGCCATATGTTAGTGTATGTTTAACTCTATAAGAGATTGCAAGCCGTCTTCTAAAGTGGCTATACCATGTGGTTTCACACATGAATGAAAGCTCCTATTTTTCTGCATCCATGCCAAGATTTGATACTGCTTGTTTGCATTTCTAATAGGCATTTCACTGTGGTTTTAGTTTGCATTTTTTAAACACTAAATGATACTGAACATTTGTTTCTTCTGCTTATTTCCTATCTATGTATCTATGGCAAATATTTGTTAAAATCAGTTTTTGGTGAGGCACTAACTCTATTAAATTGTAATTCAGAAAGGAGAAATCCACTTATTTAAGATATACAATTTAGTGCTTTTTGTTATGTTCCCAGAATTATGAAACTATCTACACAATTTTAGAACACTTTTATAATGCCCAAAAGAAAACCCCTACCCTTTAGCAGTCACCATTTACCCCATTTCTCCTGAACTTCCCAGAACTAGACAGCCTCTAACCTACTTTTTGTCTCTATACATTTGCCTAATCTGGGCATTTAATATGAATAAAAATCATATGATGCATAGTCTTTTGTGACTGTCTTCTTTCACTCAGCATAATACTTTCAAGGTTTATCTATTTTGTAGTTCATATCAGTTAATTCATCCTTTTTATTGTCAAATAACATTCCATTATGTTGATGTACGTTTTCCAGAGGGCAAATGATGAACATCTTTTCAAGTCCTCATTGGCCATTTACATATCTTCTTTGGACAAATGTCTATTCAGATCCTTTGTGCATTTTTAACATTGGGCTATTTGTTTCTTTATTTTACTATTGAGTTGTAAAAGTTCTTGATTTAATATATATATACATATATGTCTCTTATCAAATATATGATTTGCAAATATTTTCTCCTATTCTGTGAATTGTCTTTTTGATGGTGTCCTTAGAAGCAAAAAGCTTTACACTTTGATGAGTTCCAGTTTATTAATTTTACTTTGTTTTCTTGTCCTTTTGGTGTCGTATTTCAGAAACTACTGCCTACTGAATGATCATGATAGTTTAGGCCTATGCTTGCTATTAAATATTTTGTAGCTTTACATTTACATCTGTATGTAGTCCATTTTATTTTTGTATAGAATGTAAAGCAGGGAATCCGAAGTCATTCTTTTGCATTGGGTCAGACTATCTTAGTGCTATTTTTCTCATATTATGAAGCCTCTAATGTTGTTTCTTAGGCATGTACACATTCTCACTGGGATAACAGTGGTTTTAGTAGGTCTCTCTTCAACTATTTCTTTCCCTAATCATTCCATGGAAATTTTCCTTTGTTAGTATTACACCCAGCTCCAGAAATAGGAATACTTTTGTATTCTTGATACTTCGAACTTGCTGAGACCAAACACCACCTTGCTCAATGTACTCATTAGTTTTAAGAACATGTTTTGAACAGTTTTTTCTTGGAGTTTCTATAGAGGCTTCTAGATTATGTGATTAATGACACTGGTAGATATGGAGTAAAGGAAAATTGTTTTGTTTTTAAATCAAAGGAGTAAAAATTTATTGGCTTATAGGGTATGAGATACCCTTTGGGACATTTACGTAGGTAGAATTCATTAAAGACATCTGATAACAATATGAAGACTTTTCAGCAGTTAGTTGCTAACTAAACTCATGGGTGTGAATGAGCTCAATCCAGAGTGTAAAAACATAAAACATAAAGAAAGATTTCTGAGGATAGTAGCAATAATCTGCTCTCATTTCTGAGGATAGTAGCAATAATCTGCCCTCATTTCATCCTTTTACAACATCTATAAGCAGTTATTTACATAACTAAAGTTTGAAGACAGCCAGTGGGACGGAATTAGTTTCTATCATCTTTTAGTATCTGCCCCTGGTAATTAGAAGGTGTGCAGAAAGAGCATAGTAGGCCTGGGATTGCTATCCTTAGAAAGGTCTGCTTGCAAGATTATCCCAGCTGGTCTCTGGAAACTTGGATTTGGGAGAGTTTCTACCATTTCCTGATAAAAATGGCTCACTGTACCTAAACTGCATAAACAATGCAGCTTATGCAGAATACCTGCTTTCCTTCTGGGAATCTGGAATTTGGTAGATGCTGAGCAAAGTATGCCTACCTGACCAAAACTCAACAAAGGCCCTGGGCACTGATTCTCTAATGAGTGTCCTTGGCAGATGACATTTCATGCATGTTGTCACAACTTATGCTAAAGAGAAATTAGGTGTATCCTGTGTGATTCCAGTGGGACAGGACTCTTAGAGGCCTGCTCTTGGTTTCCTCTGACTTTGCTTCAAGAGCCTTTCTCATTGCTCACTTCGTTTTCATCTTTTGATGCTAATAAATCACAGCTATGAATATGAATATAACTATGTATTAATAGTAAGTCCTATGAGTATTTCCAGTGAGTCATGAACCTGGGAGAAGGTAGAAAGCTTGGGGATGCCTAATAAAGAGTTTATCATTTAACTGCCATCACTTTTTACTTGTTGTATATATTTATCCTTCAGTGGCATTTATAATTTTCTTTTTATATTTGAGTTCTGCAGTTTTGTTATAATGTGTCTGCCTATGATTTTCTTCTTATCTGATGTTACCACTTGATGTATCTTTTCAATTAGAGCACTCATGGCTCTTCATGGCTTGTTATTTCTCTGCCAATATTTTTTTAAATGTTGACTCTCTACCATGCCATTACATGGAGTCTGAAACTTCTGTGCCATTTCCACGCATCTTGTTTCTGTCTCATATTTTGATATCTCTTTATCTGTGTGAGCTGTATTCCAAAACATTTCCTCAGTTCTTTCTCCAAATTTGCTAATTCTTCAATCAGTTGTGTCTTATCTACTAACTGCCCATAACCATCAAGTTTTTAAATGTGAATAGCTATGACTTTTACTAAAACTCTTATTATTTTTTCCCATAACCATGCTTTTTTTTTTTTTTTGCATAACTTCCTATTCCTGGTGCAT
Organism: Odocoileus virginianus; assembly: GCF_023699985.2. Lineage (NCBI taxonomy): Eukaryota > Metazoa > Chordata > Mammalia > Artiodactyla > Cervidae > Odocoileus > Odocoileus virginianus. The sequence goes on from NC_069686.1 coordinate 25,320,406, forward strand.
GAGTGCTATTCCTTATTTTATATATTTGAAGATTCCTATAATTACTTTAGGAGAAGGCAATGGCAACCTACTCCAGTTCAGGAGCATCTATGAAGTCATCTCTTCAGGTATAAATTCTTGTTTTTGGCATTGATATTCCTCATATGTTCTGTAATTGTTTTCTGTGAATTTATTTTCTTTCACAATTGCTCTGCAGGGGATGTTTTTCATTCTGAGATCCAGAGGCCTTTCTGGGCAGTGTGGTGTTTTCTTGCTGCTTTTTCTTGGGCTCGATCTTCTGTGTGCTGCGCTGCGCTTAGTCACTCAGCTGTGCCCAGCTATTTGTGGCCCCGTGGACTATAGGCTGCTAGGCTCCTCTGTCCAATGGGCGGTAGCCCACTAGGCTCCTCTCTCTATGGGGATTCTCCAGACAAGAACACTGAAGAGGGTTACCATGCCCTCCTCCAGGGAATCTTCTCAACCCAGAAATCAAACCCAGGTTTCCCTCATTGCAGGCGGATTCTTACCCTCTGAGCCACCAGGCAAGCTCTATGTATACCATAAATTTGGTCTCAGCCCCTCAAAATGCAGACTTCAGTTTCTGGTTTGTAGGAATTTTCTCTCCTAGTAAGCTTAGTGGCTGGTCCCAGCAGTGATTTCCTGCCCCAGTTTGCTTGCAGGTGTGTGTTCCACAGTCCTGCCTCCCTGATATGCAAGTGGCCTGTGGCTTTGGCTTCTCTGGAATCACAGTGGAACTTGAAACACTATGGTTTCTACCAAGTCCTAACCCTCCACAGCCACTCAGATTACTTGTTACTTCTTTCAAATCTTTTTCAGATTCTCCACATGTATTTCTCTTAATTTATGTGTATGCATGCATGCATCCTAAGTCACTTCAGTTGTGTCTGAATCTTTGTAGTCCTAGAGACTGTAGCCTGCCAGGCTCCTCTGTCCATGGAATTCTCCAGGCAAGAATACTGGAGTGGGTTGCCATGCCCTCCTCCAGGGGATCTTCCCAACCCAGGGATGGAACCCATGTCTCTTATGTCTCCTGTATTGGTGGGCGGGTTCTTTACCACTAGCATCATGTGGGAAGCCCTCTTAATTTATGTATATGTTATCAAATATTTTAATTAGTTTTGAGTGGGAGGAAGAATTAGAGTGTGTGATCCATGCTTAATCAACAATCTGAACCCAGGAATTCAGAATATATGTGATTGTAGCATAGATCAAATAAAAATCTCCTTATTTTCATGAAACATATTTGGGGCAATATTTTTTTTTCACCAATGTCTAACTTGCTTTTTATTTTATTTTGTTTATTTTAATTGTAGGCTAATTACATTACAATATTGTGGTGGTTTTTGCCATACATTCACATGAATCAGCCATGGGTGTACATATGTTCCCCATCCTGACCCTCTTTCCCACCTCCCTCCCCATCCCATCCCTCAGGGTCTTCCCAGTGCACCAGCCCTGAGCACATTGCCTCATGCATTGAACCGGGACTGGTGATCTATTTCACATATGATAATATACATGTTTCAATGCTATTCTTTCAAATAATCCCACCCTCACCTTCTCCCAGAGTCTAAGAGTCTGTTCTTTACATCTGTGTCTCTTTTGCTGTCTCGCATATAGGGTCATCGTTACCATCTTTCTAAATTCCATATATATGCATTAATATACTGTATTGGTGGGTTTTTTTTTTTTCTGACTTACTTCACTCTGTATAATAGGCTCCAGTTTCATCCACCTCATTAGAACTGATTCAAATGCATTGTTTTGACACCACCCTTATGGCAGAAAGCGAAGAAGAACTAAAGAGCCTCTTGATGAAAGTGAAAGAGGAGAGTGAAAAAGCTGGCCTAAAGCTCAACATTCAGAAAATTAAGATCAAGGCTTCTGGTCCCATCACTTCATGGAGAATAGATGGGGAAACAGTGGAAACAGTGGCTGACTTTTTATTTTTTGGGGCTCCAAAATCACTGCAGATGGTGACTGCAGCCATGAAATTAAAAGACGCTTACTCCTTGGAAGGAAAGTTATGCCCAACCTAGACAGAATATTAAAAAACAGAGACATTACTTTGTCAACAAAGGTCCATCTAGTCAAAGCTATGGTTTTTCCAGTAGTTATGTATGGATGTGAGAGTTGGACTATAAAGAAAGCTGAGCATAGATGAATTGATGCTTTTGAACTGTGGTGTTGGAGAAGACTCTTGAGAGTCTCTTGGATTGCAAGGAGATTCAACCAGTCCATCCTAAAGGAGATCAGTCCTGGGTGTTCATTGGAAGGACTGATGTTGAAGCTGAAACTCCAACAATTTGGCCACCTGATGTGAAGAGTGGACTCATTTGAAAATATCCTGATGCTGGGAAAGATTGAGGGCAGGAGGAGAAGGGGACAACAGAGGATGAGATGGTTGGATGGCATCACCGACTCAAGAGACACGAGTTTGGGTGGACTCTGGGAGTTGGTGATGGACAGGGAGGCCTGGTATGTTGCAGTTCATGGGGTCTCAAAGAGTCAGACATGACTGAGAGACTGAACTGAATTGAACTGATTTGGGGCAAAACACACAACTTACTCACACACAAAATGAATATTTACAAACACTAACCCAGATCATTGATTTAGACTGTTAAAAATGTTGAGTGTGGGTCATTCAAGATAAAATTGGTTCCAGCCTCTCCACCAACCCCTCCACCCACACTGCCCGAAATGATACTATAAGATTGACAATGTTGGGTTGTCACCAGAAATTGTTTTTTCATGTGTGGTTATTTACTTTGGTCACAACAGTCTGAGACTTTGCTTTTGAAGATGTTTATAGCTTTGAACCATTCCTATTTTGTGTTCATCTCCCCCATCGGTAACTGCAGAAGAAGAGCATTTGTTGTAAGAATTTTCTCCTACTACCATCATTTTTCATGGCCTTGTGCCACTTGGCACATAACATAGGAACTAGTGAATGACCCAGTGTTTTAACTGTCAGTCACCATGAACTACTTTACGAAACAGGCTTAACAGCTCATAAATGGAAAGCAATCCTGTTTACTGTCATCTCTAGATTCATAGATTGTTTGCAGCCTGTTACTGTTCTAGCAACACTTAGGGGCCAAGCACCTAAAGTACTTTATGTATTTCTTGATGTCTCTTAAGAAGGGCTGGTCTGGTGAGCATCCTTGTACTTTTTTCATCTAATATAATAGGATTAGACCTTGGGGTGACTGTATCAGAGCTACTGACAGCTTTCTACAACATGCTGTGCATGAATATGTCTACAACATCTAGAAACTTTTGGAAGAAGAGAAATAGTACCACAGAAACTGTTTTTGAAGATGAATAAATTGATTCGCTGTTCTTTTTTTTTGGCAGGGGGAAGTCTATCACTGTAGGTTAATTGACACTTTCTTTTCTTTGTCTTATTGGCCTGTCAGCACTTTTCCTCTTGGTCTTGAATTGCTTTATTCTCTACTGAAGGTAGATGTATATTCTGAAAATAAACTCGAATCTATTAAAGCAGCTAACATATAGTGATGTCCCTGTTTTGTAAATTGAGTTCAGATATAGGCTATCTATCTATTTGGCAGCAGAAGAGGTAGCTTTTGGTCTGAATTTTACTGTTTGAGATGTTAGAGTTGCCTTCTAAGGTGGATGGGGTCAGGGTAGTATCAGTTTCACACATTACTGTCTTTATTGAATTTATATGAATGACCTCCTCTGAAGATTGAAGAACCCAACACAAGTATGCATAAGGCTCCTTTCAACCAGAGAATACTGTTTTACCCCCCTTTTTTTATTGTAAGAGAAGCTATTGCCTTTTGACATATACTGAATTTTTTAAAGCCTGAAGAAAGCTATAAAGTTGTAAAAGAATATTGACAACCAGAATTTTAAGAGGATGGTTTAGTTTCAAAATCTGCAAGCTGAAAAATTTGTGATTTACTTCTTAGTGTGATTGGTCATTTGGTTAGGTATCTAATAAAACTCTGTGGAAATCTCCAGCATTAGTAGTTAATATTACAGCACCTGTGTGAGGAAGATAAGTGTTATTGTCCCTTTCTTATGGAAACAAAGACGGTAATGATTCCTGTGGCAACACTAGCCATAGTAGACATGAGCATTAATGTCAAGAAATGTTCCACTTCTGTTCCTAAGCTATAATTGCTACCACATAGGTAAGGCAAAAACTAACCAATCCATATATGTCAAGGGAAGTTGTCACATATAAGTGTCAAAAACCAAACTACACATTGAATAAAACAAGGCAGAATGATGTGTTCATTGCAAGACTTTCAACCTGCAAGTGGGAAACTCGAAGCTATGGGAGTAATGGGTTCAGAGTTCCTCACAGAGTAAGTGGTATTTATGGAACAAACGTGGAAACCATTCGGCTTTTTTCAGCTGATTGGTTGCATAGTAGTCTTCGTTATTGGATCCAGGTAGTTGAGTCAAGGGAACAAGAAGTCCAGAGATTATGTGAACAGACAATGTTTAGGGATTGACTGGTGCCCTCTGCTGATTTCTGAGAAGACCAGTAAATTCTTGTAAAGTTAGGCTGTTTCCTTTATATGCTGGCATTTGCCACCTCCATTTTGTCCTTGACATAAGTGACTTCATTTTTGTTTGCTTCTACAAGTGTAAATGTTAATTTTTAAATATATATATATATTTAATTTCAAATTTAGCCAAGAATTTCAGTCTTCTGATATTTAAAGAATATTTGGAGTTAATGTATTTTTCATATACTTGTAGAGAATTTTGTTTTTGTAAGTTGAGTCACTTATGAATGAAAGGGAAAGCATTTCTGATATAAAGTAGTAACCACTCCATGAGTTTGTCCAATAGCAGCTGGACATTTTAAAGGATTAATGGGACTTCAAACTCAGTATTCAGTTGATTTCAATTTCCTGTAATTATCCTGTCAACTTTATCTCTAGTGAATTCTGTGCCCCAAGCATCTTAGGTAAAGTGGCTAACATATGGGGTAGTCGGTAAGCAGATCATTGAGGGCACAGATCCAGCTCTGCTAAGAGTATTTCCACTTTCCTTCTTTCCTTCCTTCCTTCCCTCCCTACCACCTTCTCTCCATTCCTCCTACTTTTCTTCTTTCCTCCTTTCTTAAATTTGTAAAAATTAAATTTGTGAGCTAGAAGATTCCCAGCACATTTTATTAGAGGCTGTCATTACTTACACAGAGAATGACTGCCAAAATGATGAAGCAGCACCATATAAAATGGCATAAGGTAATTTATTTGTTATTTTAGCAACTTCCACAGTTATCTGAAATCCACCTAAGATGGGTTAACATTTTTATGTGACTAATAAAAAGATATCAAGTATTTTACTTTTAAATATTTTTAAAGGGTTCATGTCAGTTAAGTCAGTCAGTCAGTTCAGTTGCTCAGTCGTGTCCAACTCTTTGTGACCCCATGAATCGCAGCACGCCAGGCCTCCCTGTCCATCACCAACTCCCGGAGTATACTCAAACTCATGTCCATCGAGTCGGTGATGCCATCCAGCCATCTCATCCTCTGTCATCCCCTTTGTCTCCTGTCCCCAATCCCTCACAGCATCAGGGTCTTTTCCCATGAGTCAACTCTTCGCACCAGGTGGCCAAATTATTGGAGTTTCAGCTTCAGAATCAGTTTTTCCAATAAGCACCCAGGACTGATCTCCTTTAGGATGGACTGGTTGGATCTCCTTGCAGTCCAAGAGACTCTCAAGAGTCTTCTTCAACACCATAGTTCAAAAGCATCAATTTTTCGGCACTCAGCTTTCTTCACAGTCCAACTCTCGCATCCATACATGACCACTGGAGAAACCATAACCTTGACCAGACGGACCTCTGTTGGCAAAATAATATCTCTGCTTTTTAATATGCTGTCTAGGTTGGTCATAACTTTCCTTCCAAGGAGTAAGCGTCTTTTAATTTCATGGCTGCAGTCACCATCTGCAGTGATTTTAGAGCCCAAAATATAAAGTCAGCCACTGCTTCCACTGTCTCCCCATCTATTTCCCATGAGGTAATGGGACCAGATGCCATGATCTTAGTTTTCTGAATGTTGAGCTTTAGGCCAACTTTTTCACTCTTCTCTTTCACTTTCATCAAGAGGCTTTTTAGTTCCTCTTCACTCTCTGCCGTAAGGGTGGTGTCATCTGCATATCTGAGTTTATTGATATTTCTCCCGGCAATCTTGATTCCAGCTTGTGCTTCTTCCAGCCCAGCGTTTCTCATGATGTACTCTGCATATAAGTTAAATAAGCAGGGTGACAATATACAGCCTTGATGAACTCCTTTCCCTATTTGGAACCAGTCTGTTGTTCCATGTCCAGTTCTAACTGTTGCTTCCTGACCTGCATATAGGTTTCTCAAGAGGCAGGTCAGGTGGTATGGTATTCCCATCTCTTTCAGAATTTTCCACAGTTTATTGTGATCCACACGGTCAAAGGCTTTGGCATAGTCAATAAAGCAGAAATAGATGTTTTTCTGGAACTCTTGCTTTTTCTATGTTCTGGTGGATATTGGCAATTTGATCTCTGGTTCCTCTGCCTTTTCTAAAACCAGCTTGAACATCTGGAAGTTTTTGGTTCATGTATTGCTGAAGCCTGACTTGGAGAATTTTGAGCATTACTTTACTAGAGTGTGAGATGAGTGCAATTGTGCAGTAGTTTGAGCATTCTTTGGGATTGCCTTTCTTAGGGATGAGAATGAAAACTGACCTTTTCCAGTCCTGTGGCCACTGCTGAGTTTTCCAAATTTGTTGGCATATTGAGTGCAGCACTTTCACAGCATCATCTTTCAGGATTTGAAATAGCTCAACTGGAATTCCATCACATCCACTAGCTTTGTTTGTAGTGATCCTTTCTAAGGCCCACTTGATTTCACAGTCCAGTTCTAGCTCTACCATAATCCATTGATCAAGATTGATTAAAATGTACTTGGTCAAGAAGGAATGGAAATATCCGGGGCAAATTGAAGATCTTGTTAACTGTTGTTTGGTCACTAAGTTGTCTGACTCTTTGTGACCCCATGAACTGCAGCATGCCAGGCTTCCCTCTCCTTTACTGTCTCTTGGAGTTTGATCAGCATCTGTCACACCCCTGCTCCTCCTGCTCTCAATCTTTCCCAGCATCAGAGTCTTCAGTTGTTAACTCTATGGCCTATTTTTAACTGTGCTCATACATTTTTAATTAAATAGAACATGAGAGCTTTGTAATACTGTTGTGTGAGTGCACACACATACAAACAAATGCATATTTAAAACTGCTTGGATAAATCCATTTGTAGAAAAGCACTACTAGATCTTAAGCTTTAAAGTAATAAAATATCAATTTCTTTAAAGCATTTGTCTCATTATCTATTAAAGTAGACCTTAAATATTTATCCATTTCTAAGAAAAGCTATGACAAACCTTGACAGCATATTAAAAAACAGAGACATTACTTTGCTGACAAAGGTCCATCTAGTCAAAGCTATGGTTTCTCCAGTGGTCAAGTATGGATGTGAGAGTTGGACCATGAAGACAGCTGAGTGCTGAAAAATTGTTGCTTTTGAACTGTGGTGTTGGAGAAGACTCTTGAGAGTGAGTCCCTTGGACTGCAAGGAGATCCAACCAGTCCATCCTAAAGGAGATCAGTCCTGAGTTTTCATTAGAAGGACTGATGTTGAAGTTGAAACTCCAATACTTTGACTGCCTGACGTGAAATGCTGACTCATTTGAAAAGACCCTCATGCTGGGTAAGATTGAAGGTAAGAGGAGAAGGGGACAACGGAGGATGAGACGGTTGGATGGCGTCACTGACTCAATGGACCTGAGTCTGGGTAAACTCCAGGAGCTGGTGATGGACAGGGAGGCCTGGCGTGCTGCAGTCCAGGGGGTCTCAAAGCGTCGGACATGACTGAGTGACTGAACTGAACTGAACTGAAAATTGAAGGATAGTTGGCTTACAACATTGTGCCAGTCTGCCGTGCAGCAAAGTGACCTAGTTGTAACATAAATATATGTTGTTTTTTAAATATTCTTTTCCATTATGCTTTATCTTGAGATTGGAAATAGTTCCCATACAGTAGGACCTGTAGTTTATCCATTTTAGATGTAATAGTTTGTATATATCAACCCCAAATTCTCAGTCCATCCTTCTCCCTCCTTCCCTTCCCCTTGACAACCTCAAGTTTGATCTCTGTGTCTGTGAGCCTGTTTCTCTTTTGTAGATATGTTCATTTGTGCTGTATTTTAAATTCCACATTAAGGAATATCATATGGTACTTGTCTTTGTCTGACTTAATTCACTTAGTATGACAACCTCTAGTTGCATTCTGGCATTATTTCATTCTTTTTAATGACTTAGTAGTTTTCCATTGTATAAGCGTACCACGTCTTCTTTATCTACTCACCTGTCATTAGACATTTAGGTTGCTTCCATGTCTTGGCTGTTGTGAATACTGCTATTGTAAAATATACTATCATTATGAAACCAGAAAGAATAACTAAGTTGTGTAATACAGTGGGTTTTCATATTTCAGTATTTGACCATAAATTTTGCCAAAGGAACATACTTTACAATAATTTAAATTAAATCCTAATATTTATAATAAGGTTGCAGAATAATCTAGGAGACCTGGATGTTCTGAATTTCTTAACAGGACCCTTTTCTTTTGGACTGAAGTATAATTGGTGTACAATATTACTTAAGTTTCAAGTGTACAATACAGCATAGTGTTTTGGAATCTTAAAAGGTTATATTCTATTTTAGTTATTACAAACTACTGGCTATATTCCCTGTAATGTATATATTCTGTTGTTTATTTATTTTATTGTTGCTGTTGTTCAGTTGCTAACTGGTGTCTGACTCTTTGAGACCCCATGGACTATAGGACTCTAGGCTTCCTTGTCCTTCATTATCTCCTGGAATTTGCGCAAACTCATATCCATTGTGTCCATAATACCAACCAACCATCTTATCTTCTGTCTCCCTTTCTCCTCCTGCCCTCAGTCTTTCCCAGCATTAGGGTGTTTTTGAATTGAGTCAGCTCCTTGCATCGGTGGCCAAAGTATTGGAGCTTCAGCTTTAGTAATAGTCCTTCCAAAGAATATTCAGGGTTGATTTCCTTCAGGGTTGACTGGTTTGATCTCCTTGCTGTCCGAGAGATTCTCAAGCATCTTCTCCAGCATCACAATTCTAAAACAATTCTTTGACATTCAGCCTTCTTTATGGTTCAACTCTCTGGGAAAAAGCCCATAACTTTGATTATACAGACCTTTGTCAGAAAAGCAACATCTTTACTTTTTAATAGGGTTTCTAGGTTTCTCATAGCTTTCCTTCCAAGGAGCAAGCATCTTTTGATTTTGTGGCTGAAGACAATATCTGCAGTGATTTTGGAGTCCAAGAAAATAAAATCTTCCACTGTTTCTACATTTTCCCCATCTATTGCTGTGAAGCAATGGGACCAGATGGCTTGATCTTAATCTTTTTATTGTTGCATTTTTCCATTTCTTTTCCTTGGGGATGGCTTTTATCACTGCCTCTGTACAATGTTACAAACCTCCATCCACAGTTCTGCAGACACTCTATCAGATATAATCCCTTGAATCTATTTGTCACTTCCACTGTATAATTGTAAGGGATTTGATTTAGGTCACACCTGAATGACCTAGTGTTTTACCTACCTTCTTCAATTTAAGTCTAAAATTTGCACTAAAGAGTTCATGATCTGTGCCACAGTCAACTCCTGGTCTTGTTTTTGCTGACTATATAGAGCTTCTCTGTCTTTGGCTGCAAAGAATATAATCAGTCTGATTTTGGTATTGATCATCTGGTCATGTCCATGTGTAGAATTGGCTCTTGTGTTGTTGTAAGAGGATGTTTGCTATGATCCCCGGTAATGACTGATTCTTTTACTATCTTTAGAGTTTTTTAGTAATGACTTTATTTCATGAAAATGCTTGATTTTATGAGCATATTACATGTCATTAAAATCTGCAAATATGTAATTTTATGACATATATACTGTAGTTAAGTATCATTTTTCTATTTTTTGCCATATAATATTTAACTATTGTAATATTGTTGGATATATAAGTAGTCAATTTTTTTCTTCCTTTTATAAATAGTTCCTTTCTGAAATTTTCATCCACTAGTTTTTGAAAATTATTTCAATTTTCTTTGCTTACAGCATCAATACTGAAGTCCATATTTTACAGTTATTCAGGCCAAAAGAAAGAAAAGAATTTATCTATGACTCATTTATTTCTTTCCTACTTTACTTCTGTTCTGTCATCAAGTCTTTTCAATTCTAACTGCAATCTACACCCAATACAATCTTTCTTTCTCTTCTAAGTCATTGTCTTCTCTTGTTTGTATAAATACTATAGGAATAGGCTATGACACTAATAAACCCTTGCCACTGTCCAATGATCTCAACATGACAACTGGTATGATCCTATTAAGCCTAACTTAGATTGAATCTTTCCTGTGCTCTTTTATTTAGAAAGGCAGAGGAGCCAAACCAACTAAACAAAATAAGAATTGGGTTGGAAGAATCAGTACCTAACTTCAAAAATTGCAATCAGTTTACAGTAATCAGTTTTTTTAAAATACTACTAGATAGCTATTGGAAAATGAAACAAATTCATCTATAGTTGTGCCAGTTTAAAATATTGAGGAATGAATTTAGAAATAGTGTGAAAGCACTTTACATGCACCACAATGTGTTATTGATGAAGGAATAGACACCTAAATCAATGAAACTGAATAGAGAGTTCAGAAATATATCCACACAATTTTGATCATTTAATTTTTGAAAAAAACACATAAGAAGTTCAGTGAAAATAGTCTTTTAAACAAACTGCTAATCCACATGCAAAATTATGAATCTCAGTCTGAGCCTCAAATCTGTATAAAAGTTAAATCAAAATTAGTAATATGCCTAAGTTTAAAATGTAAAACTTTAAAAAATTTAGAAAAAAAATAGACAGAAATCTTCCTGACCTGGATGTAGGTGAAGTGTTCTTAGAAAACAAAAGCATGATTCATCAACAAAAAATGCATAAACTGAATTTCATCAAAATTAAAAACTCTTTTAACTGTGAGATGTTCTATTCTGTTACCTTGTTAAATTTAATTGATAGTTTCCATAGTTGTTTTATAGATTCCTTCAGATTTTCTGTGTAATCAGTCATGCTATCTGTGCATGGTGACGTTGTACTTAATTATTTTTTTTTCTCTCATTACCGTGTGTAGGATCTCCTGAATAATGTTGAACAAATGTGGTAAGAGTGGGCATCCTTGCCTTTTATTTTTTTCTAGTTTTAGTGATAAAGTATTTAATATTCCATAACTAAGTATAATGGCAGTTATAGAGTTTTTTCTTTTGCTTACTTTTAGTAGACAACCTTTCTCAAGTTGAAATAGTTTTATTTCACAGTGTTCTGAGAACTTGTAGATTTAAGTATTGAATTTTGTCAAATTATTTTCCTGCATAAATTGTAATATTTTCTTTTATTCCATTCAATGGAATAAAATTCCATTTTTTTTATTCTATTCCATTCAATTTAAATTGGTAAGCTATTTGAATGTTAAATTAGTCTTGCATCTTGGAATAAATGCGATTTGAGCATGATGTGTTATACTTTTTGCATATTTCTGGCTTTGATTTGACAATATTTGCAAGTATTTTTTTTGCATTTCATTCATTAACAGATATTGTTTAGTAATTTTTATTTTTAGTAATTTTTTCAAGTTTTTGTTTAAATTTCATTAGCCTCAGAGTTGAGAAATGTTCCCTTTTCTCTAATTTACTGAAAGAATGCATAAAATTGGTGATATATCTACTTTAAATTTGTGATAAAATTCATCAAATAAAACATTTGGGCTTGGAGTTTTTTGTGAAGAGGTTTTTGAAAAATCAATTTTTAATAGCTACATAGTCAATCATATTCTGCATGTTTTCATGTGTCAGCTTTCGTAAGCTGCATTTTGAAAGATAAGTATACACTTTTATCTAAATATTCAAGTTTGTTGCATAAATATATGCAGAATAGTTTTCTATTTTCCTTTGATAACTTAATTTTAACATCAAAAATGAGGTGGAAATTATAAGTCAACATCTCTGATGATCATGAGTTAAAAAATCTTACAATATTTATTAGAAAATTAATTTTAACAATCTGCTGAAAAAAGTGTATTAATACCTAGTTGTGCAAACTCCAGGAGGGCAATGTGTTTAGTGTATGGAAATCAGTGCATGCAAATCACATTTTAATAGCTTGCAAGAGAAAATATATATAATCATAATCATAGAAGAAGCAAGAATTTACAAATAAAACATAGTATTAACTTATGATAGAAGATAGAATTAAAAAATAAAACAGCCCCATTTATGATAGAAGAAATCTAGAAATGGAAATGCACTTTAACCTGAGAAAAATGGTTTTGTATAAGTATACACAATAACTCAAGCTTGATGGTGGAGCTCTGGATATTTTTTGAGAGCTTCAAAAAGATAAAGATGATTACTAAAACCTCTTCTATGCATCACTGAAACAGAAGACCTAACTAGTACAATAAGTCAAGAAAAACAAAATATATTAAAACTGTAAAGAGAGAACTAAAATTTTTGTTGTTTTAGATTATGCAATTTTGTATATAGACAACACAAAATTATCTGCTTATATAGATTAATAAAACTTCTAAGAATTTTTAGTACAAAATCAAGTTAGAAAATTTTTATGTAAAAATAAGTTTCATAAATGAGGAGTTATATATTTATGACCTTAGGATGAGTAAGGTCTTTTTAGGTCCCAAGGAGCAAAATCCATAAACTGGGGTGTGGGGCCATGATAGATGTATTAAACTGTACCAGTATTTTACAGATTTTGTTGATCATTAAAAGATACCACAAAAATGCTAGATTATTTAACAGGAAAAAATATTTTTTAAATCTATAAAGGGTTAATATCCAAAATATACAATGATTACAAGTAAATCAACATAAAAGATATAAAGAGTACAATAAAAGAGCAAAAGCTGTATATGAAAAATCAGGTCACACGACATCAAACACAAATATCTATCAAATATATGAAAAATGAGTCATACCTGACTTTGGTAACCTATAAGTTAAATATGAATTTAATGATTGTACCTACTTGCCGAAGGAAGACAGCAGTGTAAAATTCAAGTCCTCTAAGTTCTTATAATTTATGAAAACTGTTTGGACAAATGAAGATACACAGAGTAAAGGTGACAGTTAATAACAGTTAAAATGATCATTATCACTGAAATTGTATACAGAGCATGTATAATGTACTTCTCCAATTATTATTTCTTTTCCCTTTGGAGTTATGCAGCAGAGTGTGGAGAGGACTGAGCGCTGTTTTAAACATGTATTTCTTCTTGTCATATGACGCTTCAAAGAAATTAGGCTTTAAAGTTGAAAAAGTTCTCCATGCATACTTTGACTATACTTACATATATAATGTATATACCTTGTGGTATTGACTGCTCAGAAAAAGTCATAAGTCAGATTACTATTATTTTTTATTTTTAAAATAGTTTTCTCAAATAAGTTTTTCTTTGCTTGAGATACCATGTAACATAGCCTTTTTTGATTGTAAAATCTTTGGATTGTAACATTTTTTTTTAACAGTTCTGAAACAAACAAAAAAAAGTTTCACTTATTCTTGAAACCCTGATGGTTTTTAAACTGTGTAGCTCACTTCTTTGTTCTATGTAACAAAAGAAACTTCTTAGGATTTCTGACTGCACTGTTCTGGTTTGTGCCAGGTTACTACTGCCTTTTACAAGACAGAAAAACGTTCAGCACTTCTGACTCTGACTGCTTATTCAAAGACCAGAGCCTTGAAAAGGGCATTGAGATGGCCTTAGAGCTAAATTTACATTATTTTTATGGTTTTGAGATTCTGGTTTTCAGAACTTCAGCATTTACAACATTTTGATAAATGACAGTCTTAGCTGTGGAGGGAAGGGGCTTTAGAAAATTTTCTGTTCTGTGTAAGTTGATTAGCTGGTCATCAACATCTTCCACGTTTTTGGCCACTCACAGCATGAAGAGAATTTTTCTAAGCCAATAAAAATGCTGAAAGCTTTGAGAGTAAATAAGGGACAAGTTGAAATTCCGGCATTCTGTTCTGCTGGCCAAAATTGTAAGAACTAGAAGAGGTTATTCACTCCTGCATCCCTCCCTCCCTCTCTCTTTTCTTCTTCTTCCCCTTCTCCCTCTCTTTTCTTCCTTCCTTCTTTCCTTTCTCTTTTTCTTTCATCTTTCTTTCATCATTTTTGAGTTATAGTCAGTAAACAACACTGAGAAATGAAGTTGTTTGATGCCTGTTGTTTATAATAACAAAAGATGCCATATATGTGTGATAAAGCTTAAGATCTGTTATATATGTTACTTAATACATTCTAATAATGTATTAAATATAATATATACTGTAGTCAATCGCACTTTGGGGCATTTAGGTACTTTCTAATTTTTTGCATCATAAATAATATTAAGCAACTTGTCCAAAAATCTTTGCCAAATTTGTTTCTTTTAATTAAAAGTGAAAGTAGGTATAAATAAAAGTAGGTTTACTAAGAAAGTATAAACTGATTTTTTAAAATCTAAATGTTTTGATGCTATTATGTAAAAGTCTATTGATATAAAATACTTATTTTGAACTGTCTTCTTTATGAAATGGCAATCATTTAAAATAGGTATTTCTTTTCTATTGTTTCTTTTATTGTTGAAATGCCCAGTTTTCTTCTCCAGTTGGATTCCAGAATGCTGACAGCCAGACTTAAACACTCTATGAAGGAGTAGGCTGATTCCACTCTGGGGAACCTAAGCAAAGAGAAAGTCTAAAGTCACCCACATTCAAGTTTCCCTAATGAAACAACTCTGCCAGCTGATCTACAGTGAGGCTCCCCATTGTCAGAAACCACTCATCAGTGCAGAGCTTTGAATCAGCTTTTAGGTGTTTCTTTTCTAAGCACAGATAGCCAGAAATCATTGGACACAAAAGACAGAGACCAAAATGGACATATAGGAAAAAGAGCTTTTATTTTAAATCAAGAAGTCCAAAAACCAAATGGCAGATGTATTAGAAAGAAAGGTCATAAAAAATAAATAATTGAAATCATCAAATAAATGATTCAAGATTTTATGAAACTGAAGGACATGAATTTCTGTGTTCAACAAAAACATATTCAGGGGAGAAAAATTGGCCCAAATTAAACATAACATTTTAATGAACTATCAAAACACTGGAGTAAATGGGACAATAGCAAAAACTTATTGAAAAAAAAAAAAATCAAACAATGAAAGGAGTCATGTACAAAGAATCTGTAGTCCAAATGATTGTAGATTTTTCTATTTTGACACCAGAAACTCAAAAGCAATAGAGCAAGCTATTTATATTTTGAAAAAAAGGACATATAATCTAGCATTTTATACAGAAGTAATTATGTATAAAGTAGCAAAAATACTTTCATATTTGGGAATTCTCAAAATATTTATCATTTGCATATCTTTTCTTAATAAGCAAAGGAGTGGGGAGACCAACGAAGAAGAAATAATAAGATCCAGGAAGGAATAGTTCCAATTCAAGAAAACAATAATGCCCCAGTGAAGTGTAGTGAAAGTTGCTCAGTCATATCCGACTCTTTATGACCCCATGGACTATACAATCCATGGAATTCTCCAGGCCAGAATACTGGAGTGGGTGGCCTTTCCCTTCTCCAGGCTATCTTTCCCACCCAGGGATCGAACCCAGGTCTCCCACATTGCAAGCAGATTCTTTCCCAGCTGAGCCACGAGGGAAGCCTGCCCTAGGATGATGGAGAGATATCAGGGTAAGAGCTGTGATTCAGATGTAGAAAGCAGATCCAAAATGTCCAGAGGATTTATCTTCAAGAAGAGGCAATTGGTAGAACTCATGAGGTATTTGAACATATTGAGAAAGATTTTAGACAACTTGGTGAAATCTTGGGGCTGAATTAATGAGAAAGAGAACATAAAATGGTTAAAAGAAAAAAAAATTGCATTTAATGTAAAACTTGTGCCCCCCCCCCCAATAATCTCTGTACAGTACTTAGTCCATCTAGGAATAATGTTCACATAGTCCTAATAAAGGAGAAAAAGAAAGATATACCCATTTGAACGCAGAGTTCCAAAGAATAGCAAGAAGATAAAAGAAAGGCTTCCTCAGTGATGAATGAAAAGAAATAGAGGAAAACAAGAGAATGGGAAGGACCAGAGATCTCTTCAAGAAAATTAGAGATAACAAAGGAACATTTTATTCAAAAGATGGGCACAATAAAGGACAGAAATGGTATGGACTTAACAGAAGCAGAAGATATTAAGAAGAGGTGGCAAGAGTACACAGAAGACTTATACAAAAAAATCTTCATGATCCAGATAATCATGATGGTGTGACCACTCACCTAGAGCCAGGCATCCCAGAATGTGAAGTCAAGTGAGCCTTAGGGAGCATCACTATGAACAAAGCTAGTGGAGGTGATGGGAATTCCAGTTGAACTATTTCAAATCCTAAAAGATGATGCTGTGAAAATGTTGACTCAATATGCCAGCAAATTTGGAAAACTCAGCAGTGGCCACAGGACTGGAAAAGGTCAATCTTCATTCCAATCCCAAAGAAAGGCAATGCCAAAGAATGCTCAAACTGCTGCACAATTACATTCATCTCACACGCTAGCAAAGTAATGCTCAATAGTCTCCAAACAAGGCTTCAACAGTACGTGAACCATGAAATTCCAGATGTTTAAGCTGTATTTTTGAAAAGGCAGAGGAACCAGAGATCAAATTGCCAACATCCGTTGGATCATTGAAAAAGTGAGAGAGTTCCAGGAAAACATCTATTTCTGCATCATTGACTATGCCAAAGCCTTTGACCATGTGGATGACAACAAACTGTGAAAATTTCTTAAAGAGATGGGAATACCAGATCACCTTATCTGCCTCCTGAGAAATCTGTATGCAGGTCAAGAAGCAACAGTTAGTACTGGACTTGAAAGAGACTGTTTCCAAATAGGGAAAGGAGTATGTCAAGGCTGTATATTGTCACTCTGGTTATTATATGCAGAGTACATCATGAGAAATGCTGGGCTGGATGAAGCACAAGCTAGAATCAAGATTGCCAGGAGAAATATCAAAAACCTCAGATATGCAGATGACACCACCCTTATGGCAGAAAGTGAAGAACTAAAGAACCTCTTGATGCTGAAAGAGAAGAGTGAGAAAGTTGGCTTAAAGCTCAACATTCAGAAAATTAAGATCATGGAATCTGGTCCCATCACTTCATGGCAAATAGATGGGGAAACAATGGAAACAGTAACTGACTTTACTTACTTGAGCTCCAAAGTCACCACAGATGGTGACTGCAGACATGAAATTAAAAGACTCTTGCTCCTTGGAAGAAAAGTTATGACTAACCTAGACAGCATATTAAAAAGCAGAGACATTACCTTGTCAACAAAGGTTCATCTAGTCAGGGCTATGGTTTTTCCAGTAGTCATGTATGGATGTGAGAATTGGACTATAAAGAAAACTGAGGCCAAAGAATTGCTTTTGAACTGTGGTGTTGGAGAAGACTCTGAGAGTCTCTTGGGCTGCAAGGAGATCCAACCTATCCATCCTAAATAAAATCAGTCCTGAATATTCATTGGAAGGACTGATGCTGAAGCTGAAACTCAATACTTTGGTGACCTGATGCAAAGAACTGACTCATTTAAAAAGACCCTGATGCTGGGAAAGATTGAAGGCGGGAGGAGAAGGGGAAGACAGAGCATGAGATGGTTGGTGGCATCACCGACTCAATGGACTTGAGTCTGAGTAAGCTCCAGGTGTTGGCGATGGACAGGGAAGACAGTGTACTGCAGTCCATGGGGTGGTAAAGATTCAGACATGACTGAGCAACTGAACTGAACTGTATCCTAATAATCCTAAGCATTTAATATTGACCAAATAATACTATGATATAAAAGCATTGAGAGAATGAATGATCCAGATACATTTCAGATACAGAAATAATTTGGGAGATGAGCAATTTGCTTGTTATGTTTGACCGATGACTAAATGCTCACCTTCCATACTGGGAAATCAATTAATAATTGTTGCAACTAAAATAATTTAACAATTAGATATAATTAATTAAATCAAAGAGTTGAAGGTTGTTTCCTGTGGGCAATGAAAACAAAGAAAGGGGTTATAAGGATTGTTATTTTGCAGTAAGTCTTATGGAAGTATTTAATATTTTAAGTTACATGAAACAATCTTTTTTGCTGAAATCAGTAACTAACTTAAATCTACATGATGAAGTGTTTGATCACTAAAATTCTAAGTTTTGTATAGGGCAAAATTGTGGTGAAATGTTTTCTGTTCAAATAACACATGCAAAAACAAATCATACTCAGTGAAATTCAATTATAAAATAAAGAGTTTGTTCCACAAAACTACTGTGTCTTACACTGGCTACTAAGTTGTATCGACCCCATTATACAGGGTCTGTCTCACCAAGCAGTCATATGTTCTTGAATAATTAATTATTGCTTATTATGGTGATACATCATTAGCATAAGATAATGGCATTTTCAGATAGCCAAAGTATCCTCAGGCAGACAGTGTCTTTGGCAAATAAACACTGTATTTATGTAGACTCCGGTACAAAATAGAATCTGAATGTTTTTAGAGGAACCTACAGATAAATTGGATAGCAGATGCTTTTGTTTCAATCTGAAGTATCGGTTTGTTAATGACACATCCCATAATCAGATTTTTCTATCCATGAATTTATTGGCTGAAATAGTTACTAACATGACAAATTTATTAGCCTGCAATGTGGAATGCCAACATTGAAGCACAGATGGTCTCCTCCAACAAGTTACAATTTGAAGCATCAGATTTATCATGAAACAAATGAAACTGTTTAGAGCCATGATATTCTGCCCTCTGAAGGAAAGAACAATAAAAATAGTAGTAACTAATAGCAATAGTAGCTTTATATTTTAGTCATATTTTAGGAAATCTTTGATAAGGAATTTCTTTTAAGACTTAAAAAATGTCATGTGAAGAATTTTGCTTCTTTACTCAATTGCAAACTGAAGCAGTTGTCTTGGTTTGATAACATTTAAATTTTCTTATTACCTTGCAGAAATTTAGCAATATGTGCATGTGTGTGTGTTAAAGGAAAGCTAATTTCTAAATAGTCATCTAAGAAAATACCAGCAGGAAAATAGCAATTGCATCTGTGGGAAATAGCAAAAAGAGCATTGTGAGTATTATGTCCTGTAGGGTTTGGTGGTTGGTGGTAAAGATCAATTATATTCTTCACAAATAAATCCCAGGGAGGATGGAAGATGGAAATGGCAAATAACGTGTTAGCGTCATTAAATACATATCACCCATCGAGTTAGCAGCAGCAACCATAGAGTTAGTAGCACAAGCTGCGACCCAGTTGTGGAACACAACTGAAAGCTATTGTTATGTAAGATGTTGCGGAAAAACCCTGAGCAAACTTTTTGGCCAACCCAATAAAATAAAAGTTTGAACCTCCGTACAACAACCGTTGTACAATTGACCACAAGTAGCATAAGTGAAATTGTGCTAAAACTGAGTGCCTTCATTATCCATTCTTCAGTCCTTTCTGTTGCCCATATTAATTGCCGGAAATCTGTTCCAGAAAGTTTGCCAGAAATGGAAAACTTCCACCTCAAAAGTATTTGCAAAAATAGTTTAAGAGATGCTAGGTTTTAATGTCATTAAGATACCAGTTACAATGCCAGTGGACTGGGTCGTATGCTCTTTCTTACAAGGCTTTGTTTTTACATGTAATAGTCGATTCCAAATCTCACTCTAACTTGGTGAAGTAATTCACAAAAGAATTTAAAAGGAAGATAGTCTTGGATATCAAACATAGAAATGAGTCCCAGCTAAGTACAAAGGCAAAAATCTATAGTTTGCTTTCACATGCATATGTGTGTGCTGATGGCCTCCATGGGGGAAAAAAAAAAAATCCCATGCAGTGGAAACACTGTTCACACAGTTTAAGTTGAGTAATTGCTATTGTTTAATGGATATCATTTATCTATCTATCTCTCTATCATCTATCTCCATCCCCCTGATCCTTAAAACACCACTTGGTTAGGGTATTATGTCCATTTTGAAGATAGAGTAATGAAATGAATTCATGCTTTAAAAATATCCTTATGACTACTTTGAAATTAGAAAAAGAGGAAAAAGAAAGTGAGGACTGGAAGAAGCCTCCGACTGTAGCCAGATGAAACAAACTAGGCAGAGACAAGCAGGGAGGAGGGAGAGACAAGTGGGGAGGAGGGAGAGTGGAGAGATCATGCATACTTTAGAGAGGGTAATACATTTGGAATATTTATAATATATTTTTTATATATTGTATAAAATCTTTTTTTTTTAAGTTTAAAGATTTCTCTTCTACTCTCATGGTTTAGAATCTCTACTGCTTTTTTTCCTGAGAATTGCTGATACTAGGAATTCCTTCAAAACACAAGTGGTAAGAATATCCAAAAGAGAATGTTTGGTGGTAGCGGTACTCTAATTATTGCCTTCATGATATCTGCTGCTTATAAATCACCTTGCTTAATAACATTCTAAGTTTTCCTATATGCTTGTGTGCTAAGTTGCATCTGACCCTTTGCCCCTCAGGCTCCTCTGTCCACAGGATTCTCTAGGCAAGAATAATGGAGTGGCTTGCCATGCCCTCCTCCAGGGGATCAAACCCACATCTCTTACATCTCTTGCATTGGCAGGCAGGTTCTTTACCACTAGTGCCACCTGGGGAGCCCATTGCCCTTTACAAGCTAAGATACTTTTACAAAAGGTATATATCCTTAAACAAGTCCCCCATTGATTGTTCCCATCCCTTTTCTGCTGAGGCTATAATAAATTTTAATTATATTTGGCAACTTAATAGAAATTTAAATAAGAGCTGTTTTTTTAAAGTTGAATTACAAGTGAAGAAAAATAAACTGACAATGCATTATGTACTTAATTTGATCAGTTTCAATATCTTATTCAACCATGAGATCATTCCCAATAGCAAAATAATAAGCATTTCCATCAACCACAAGAGTCTCCTTGTGCCTCTTTATGATCCATCCCTCCCAACACCCCCATCTTCAAATAACCAGTAAACTGTTACCTGTTATAGTTCAGTTTGAATTTTCTAGAACTTGATGTTAATATACATACTATTTTGTGTGTGTATGTCCTGGCTTCTTTTCTTCAACACAATGATTCTGAGGTTTATTTATGCTGTTATATAAAGCATTAGTTAATTTTAAAGTCTAGGAAGTATTCCTTTGAGCAAGTATATCCCCAAATGTTTATTCACTTATCTGTTGATGAGCATAGAAATTGTTTCCAGTTGGGGGTTATTGCAAATCAGTTTGAATGAATATTCGTATATAAGTCTCTGCAGACATATATTTTCAATTTCTTGTGGTTAATAAAATTTCAGTGAGCTCATAGACAAGTCTTTGTACAGACATGTATTTCAATTCTGTGTGGTCAATACAAAGAAATAATATGACTAAGTCACATGGCGGGTGAATGTTTAATTTTGTTAAGAAGTTGTCAAGCTGTCTTCCAAGCTGATTATACCATTTTATGTTCTTTTCAGCATTGTATGAGAATTCCAGTGGCTCCACACCCTCTCTAACCGTTGGTGTGGTATAATTATTTTTTTGATCCATGCTCATGGCTATGTAATGGTATCTTATTTTAGTTGTAATTTGCATTTCTCTGGGGGCATAACAATGTTGAATATCTTTTTCATGTACTTACTGGGCTTTCACATATATCCTTTAGGGTTAATTTTTATTGGATTGTGTTTGTTTTCTTCTTGTTGGATTATAAGAATTTTTCATATTCTCTGGATATAAGACTTTTGTATAATATGTGTTTCAAATGTTTTCTCCCAGGCTTTGGTTTAGCTTTTCATTGTTTTTAAATGACATTTTTCAACAAGCAAAATCTGTTTTATTGATGAGGTACAGTTATTGATTTTTTTTCTTTTTCGACTTCATCTTTCTATGTTCTGTTTAAGAAAACTTTGACCTGCCTTTCTTTTAGATTTTATTTTTTCTGATCTTATATTTAGATCTCTCATCCATTTTGAGTTAATTTAGTGCTTGATGTGAGGTCAATGTTTTCTTTTAGCCATAGAGATATCCAGTTATTGCTATAACCTTGCAAAGGCTTCCAAAACATTGAATTGCCTTGTCACCTTTGTGAAAAATCAATTGACCGTAATATATAGGTCTATATCTGGACTACTTTGTTCTATTGAGAAAAATTTCTATGCTTCTTGTTTGTCTTGTTTTTGAAATATTAAATTGTTTTAATTAGCTTTATAGTAACACTTAAAATCAAGTAAGTAAGTTCCCAATACTTTGTTCTCTTTTAAAGAAAGTAACTGGTTAATTTAGGTCTCTTGCATTTCCAAACAAATTATAGAATCAGTTTGTCAAATTGTAGGAAAAACAAAAATGATTTGGAATTGCTTTAAATCTATAGACCAACTGTCATTCTGAGTCTTCAAATTCAGGAATCTAGTGTATCTTCCCATTTATTTAAGTCTTCTTTAATTTCCGTCAGCATTTTTTTTTTTTTTTGGTATGTGTTCGGTGTAGATGTATTGAACTTGAATATGTCTTGCTAGATGTTTCATGATTTTTGGTGACATTGTAAATGGGGATTAATGGGATTTAAATTTTTTATTTCCAATAGTTTTTAATTAAAAGAATAAAATTAATTTTTAAGAAGTAATTTTATACTGTAGTGGTCTTTATCTTTCTGGCTTACTTCGCTCTGTATAATGGGCTCCAGTTTCATCCATCTCATTAGAACTTATTCAAATGAATTCTTTTTAATGGCTGAGTAATATTCCATGGTGTATATGTACCACAGCTTCCTCATCCATTGATCTGCTGATGGGCATCTAGGTTGCTTCCATGTCCTGGCTATTATAAACAGTGCTGCGATGAACATTGGGGTGCACGTGTCTCTTTCAGATCTGGTTTCCTTGGTGTGTATGCCCAGAAGTGGGATTGCTGGGTCATATGGCAGTTCTATTTCCAGCTTTTTAAGAAATCTCCACACTGTTTTCCATAGTGGCTGTACTAATTTGCATTCAGAAAAAGAGACTCAGATGTATAGAACAGACTTGTGGACTCTGGGAAAAGGCGAGGGTGGGATGTTTCAAGAGAACAGCCTCAAAACATGTATATTATCTAGGGTGAAACAGATCACCAGCCCAGGTTGGATGCATGAGACAAGTGCTCGGGCCTGGTGCACTGGGAAGACCCAGAGGGATCGGGTGGAGAAGGAGGTGGGAGGGGCGACTGGGATGGGGAATACATGTAAATCCATGGCTAATTCATTTTAATGTAAGACAAAAACCACTGCAATGATGTAAAGTAATTAGCCTCCAACTAATGAAAATAAATGGAAAAAAAAAGGAAGTAATTTTATGTTATAAATCTTTAATAATAAAAGTACATTAATTTTTAGCAGCTGTTTTCTACTTTTACTGGTATTATATCATCTAACACTAATATAAACAGTTTTAGTTATTAATTTTAGATATTCATGCCTTATATTTCTTTTCCTGGTTGTATTGCAATAGCTCGACAATTCTGTGAAAGGATAAATAGAATTGTTCAAATTGAACATTCCTTACTTTGTTCCCAATATCCTAGGGAACCAAATTAGTTTTTCACAATTTTGTATCTTTTTCATAGAACATTTATCAGTTTGAGGAAATTCCTTAATATTTCTATTTTTATAAGCGTGTTTATCAAGAATGGATACTGAATTTTGTGGAATTATGTAATTTTTCCCCTTATTCAGTTAATATGGTAAATTACATTGATGGAAATGTGGATGCTAAACCAACTTTCCATTCTAGGGATGAAAGTTATTTACCTGGTTGTGATGTGTTATCACTTTTTTAATATGTTATATTCAGTTTGCTGAAATTTTCAGAACTTTTAGTCTATATTCATGATGGACATATTCTATATATTTTGCCATAATGTTTTCTCAGGTTTGAGTTTTGGATTATGCTGGCATCATAAACTGAGTTGAGCAATGAAATATTCTTTATTTTCCAGTAATTTTTCTACTCTTCTATATCACTCTTATTATACAACAAGTGAGCTATTATTTAGTTGCTCTTACATAAGCCCCTTTATGAGAGAACTATCTGAAATAAATTATCTGAAATCACTGTCTCCAATATTTTCCTTCCTTCTTTCAAACCTACTCAAATCTGCCTTTGCCCTCTTCAATGTACCAAATCGTCTCTTACTGAAACCATCAAAGTCTGTTTCTTAGTCATTACATTACTAATTTTTAGTCACTTTTCAATCTTCATCCTATTGACCTAAAGTAACATTTTAAAAAATTGATCCCTGTTTCTACTTTAAAGCTGTTCTTCACCAAGTTAGCAAGACAGTAGGCTAAACAGGTTTTTCTCCAACTTCTCTTGTGGTTTTTTATGTTTCCTTTGTTGATGACTCCTTAACTCTTTCTCTCTTCTGTAATTTGGGGTACCCTGGCTTTTCCTAGCCTTATATGTACCCTGCATACTCCTAGTCCAAGTGATCACATTTAAAATCTCAAGTCTTTACATGCCAAGAATATGCACATGACTTTCAAATCATTATCTCTGTCCTAGACCACTCTCCTGAGCTTCACACTCATATTCTACTGAAATTCTCCACTTTTATACTTAAGACATCTCAGCAATATTTTTTTATCATACACCCATTTCATTTGATTGCATCCCATCTTGGGAAGGCAGCAAAAGGAGGTAAAAAAAGAAGCAAAGACTATGACAAATGGAAAACATATATCATGATGTTAGATTTAAACCTAACCATATTAATAAATTAAATTAAATGTACATAGTCTAAATATACCAATTAAAGGCAGAGATTGTCAGGCTGGGCAAAAATGCAATAACTATCTACTGCCTATACAGATGGTCTTTAAATATTAGTGCACAAATAAGTTAAAAATAAAAGGATGCAAAACAATATACTATCCTAATACTGATGAAAACAAACCAAATAGCCTATATTCATATCAGATAAACTAGATTTCAGAGTCAAAGATATCCCTAGAGATTTTCATGTTGACAAAAGCATCAATTTATGAAGATGACATAATCTTAAAAGTATATGTATCAAATAGCAGAACTCCAAAATAGATAACACACAAAAAAGAGGATTTCTTGGAAAAATGGATAAATTTACAATTATAGTTGGAAATTTCACTGTCTCTCTTTCTTAATAACTGATGAAAGGATTGGAGAGAAAATCATGTAAGGGTATAAAAGACTTGAACAAGGCAATCAACCAATTTGAGGTAATTGATATGTGTAGGATGCACTGTGCAACACCAGCAAAATAACACCTTTATTTCAAAAGTAAATTAACATTTACAAATGTAGGCTATATTTGAAACCATAAAGTAAGCCTCAATCAATATGCAAGAATTTAAGTCATAGGATATATATTCTCTGACTACAGTGAAGTTAACTTAGAAATCAATAAATGAAAAGTATCTGGAAAGTAGCCAAATATTTGGAAAGTAAAGAACACACACCTCTAAATAACCCATGGGTCAAAAAAGAAATAAAAGGTAAAATTGGAAAGATTTTGGAGATCAGTGATAATGAGAACATAACAAAATTTATGAGATGGTGCTAAAGTTGTACTTGGAAATTTATAGCAGCAAATGCCTATGCTAAAAAATAGGAAGGATCTCAGTTTCAAATTTAAGCAACTATAAGATTAAGAAGAATTAAATACTAAATAAGGACAAAAAAGAAAAAAAAATCAGATTGAAAATTAATAAAATAGAAAGCAGAATGATAGAGAAACTTTAAAAAATCTGGTATTTTGGGATCAATGAAGTTGATAAACCTCTGAATTAATAGAATGAACAAGAAAAAAGAAAGAGGACACAGATTACTAATATCAGGAGTGAAATAGATGACATCACTCTAGATATTAAAGAAATTATTAGATTTTTGAATAAATTTATACCAACAAATTGCCTGAAAATAAATAAACTGCCAATCATTGACTACTTGGGTAAGATGGAGAAAGTTCTTAAAAGGGATAAACTAATAAAGCTTTTGAACTGTGGTGTTGGAGAAGACTCTTGAGAGTCCCTTGGACTGCAAGATCAAACCAGTCAATCCTAAAGAAAGCAACCCTGAATACTCATTGGAAGGACTGATGCTGAAGCTGAAGTTCCAATATTTTGGCTACCTGATCTAAAGAACTGACTCATTTAAAAAGACCCTGATGCTGGGAAAAATTGAAGGCGGGAGGAGAAGGGGATGACAGAGGATGAGATGGTTGAATGGCATCATCAACTGGATGGACATGGGTTTGAGCAAGCTCTGGGAGTTGGTGATGGATAGGGAAGCCTGATGTGTTGCAGTTCATGGGGTGGCAAAGATTCAGACAGGACTGAGCAACTGAACTGAAATTATTAAAGCTTATTCAAGAAGAAATAAATGAACAACTAGGCCAATATCCATGAAATACATTTAATTTGTAGTTAAATATTTTCTTCTGAAGAAAACTGCAGGCTCATATGGTTTTCCTGGTGAATTCTGACAAATATTTATGAAAAAAAAGTGTTAATTGTCCAGAAAGTCTTCCAGAAAATGGAAACTGAGAATACTTCCCTGATCATTCTATACAGACAACAATAACCTGCTATCAAAACTACACAAAGATATCGGGCCTGGTGCACTGGGAAGACCCAGAGGGATGGGGTGGAGAGGGAGGTGGGAGGGGGGACCGGGATGGGGAATACATGTAAATTCATGGCTAATTCATTTCAATGTATGACAAAAACCACTGCAATGTTGTAAAGTAATTAACCTCCAACTAATAAAAATAAATGGAAAAAAAAAAAAACAACTATATCACTCATGAACACACAGGAAAATTCTGGGCAAAATTCTAGAAAATTAAACCCAATTATACATTGAAAGACTAACATATCATCACTAAATATTGTTTATCCCAGGAATGCAATTGGTATGTTTCAAATACCCATTCTTTTACTAATTGTGAGTCTAAAACATTCCCACATATACCAGAGTTTGTCTTTGAGTTTACTTTTTCATTGTTTTGTTTGTCAATATTGTGTCAATACCACAACTTCTTATGGCTTTAAGAAGCTGATTCATGTCAATGTATGACAAAAACCACTACAATATTGTAAAGTAATTAGCCTCCAACTAATAAAAATAAATGGAAAAAAAGAATATATGTAATTTATTATAGAAATTAACATCTGGGAGGACAGGTAGCTTTTTATCTCTTATTTGTAAAGTTGACTTAATTTCCACAGAACTTTACACATCCGTGAAATTTTTGGAGTAAGATTTTTAAGTTACTAAAAAAATATCCAACTTGAATTTTAATGGATTTTTAATAATATGGAATCATTCCTTCCAGACACTGGATGTCTCTTCATTTATTCAGATAAACAGCTATGTCCTCACTATGGACTCAATGTGTCAACTCCCCCACCCTGACTCATAAGTTGAAGCTGCCCTAACCCACTAATGTAATGGTATTTGGAGGCCAGGCCTTTAGGAGGTAATTAAATTTAAGTAAAGTGATGAGGTTGAGGTTCCATGATAGGATTAGTGGCTTTACAAGAAGAGGAAGAGAGACCAGAGCTTTTTCTCTGCCACATGAGAATACAGCAAGGAGGCAGTCATTTGTAAGCCAGGAAGTGGGCCCTTACTAGGATCAAATCTGCCAACACTTGGTCTTGGACATCCTAGCTACCAGAATTGTGAGAAATGAGTGTATTTTTTTTTGAAACTACAAGTCAGTGATATTTTGTTACAGTACCTGGAGCTGACTAATATTTATTATAATTTTGTTGTTTCTTCTACAGAGGAATGATTCTTGCTTTGACTAATTCTTATATATTGCTATTATAAATGGTACCTTATTTTTGTCTTGTTTTATTGAGTCATTGCTGATTTAAGAAATATTTTTAATATTGTAGGTTGAATTTATAGTTGTTAAACATGTCTAACTTTTTGTAGTTATTGAATTATTTTTAGGGTAGATGTTTATGTCTTGATCGTTTATCTTCTCTCCCAGTTCTTACACTTCATTCCTTTTCGTTTCCTTATCTTATTGGCCAAGACTACCACAGTATAGTCACTAAAAATAGCGTAGAAACAGGAGGCATCTTTGTATTATTCTCAATCTCAAATTGAATGCATCCATTTCTCTAGTTTCCCTGTTAAATTTCCTCCATTGGTATAGGTTTTGGTATATCTCATTTTGGTAGACAGCCTCTAGGATGGCTCATGGTGACTCCGGCCTCCTGGTATTTATGCTCCAGTATAATCCTCTTCCCTTGAGTTTGGAATGAGCTTATTCTTTCACTGTACTGAAAAAAATGTGGCAGGAGTGATAGGATGCCACTTCCAGTATTAGGTTATAAAAACACTGCTGCTTTCATCTTGGGTGCCCTCTTTGGCTCGCCTTGCAGAAAGTCAGCTGCCCTGTCATGAGGCAGCTCTATGGAGAGGCCCATGTAACAAGCTTGGAAATGGGTATTCTATTGGCAGTCGAGTAAGGTGAATGAGCTTGGAAGGAGTTCATTTGAGGCCTGTCAACACCATGTGTGTGTGTTTGAAAGCAGGTTCTCCTTCTGTGGAACTCTGAGATGACTACAGCCTTGACCAACATCTTGATAGCAACTTTATAGAAGATTCTGAGGCAAAACTGCTCAGCTCATCTGTATCTTGATTCACAGAAAATATGAAATGATCAATGTTTGTTGTTTTAAGCTATCAAGTTTTGAGGTAATATGTTATGCCATAATAGCCAACTAACATATACATTTACCTACTCTTTAACAAATATATGTATATGATATATACATGCATGTAATTATTTTACATATATACATATATACTTTTGCAGATTACTCTCCATTATAGGTTATTACCAGATATTGAATATATTTCCCTTTACTATAGATTCTTGGTCTTCATATATTTTATATAAAGTAGTTTGTATCTCTTTATCTCATTCTTCTACCCTCTTTCCCCTTTGATAACCATGTTTGTTTTCTATGTCAGTGGGTGGGTCTATTTCTGTTATGTATATGAATTCATTTGCATCTTTTTTTTAAAGATTCCACATATACATGATATATGATGTTTGTCTTTCTCTTACTTACTTCATAAATATGATCATGTCTAGGTCCATCATGTTGCTCCAAATGGCATTTGTCCATTCTTCTTAATGGCTGAGTAATATTATACATGTACATATGTATGTATGTTTATATATGTGTGCATGTACAGCTGCTTCAATTATGTCCATCTCCTTGCGACCCTATGGAATATATAGCCCACCAGGCTCCTCTGTCCATGGATTTTCCAGGCAAGAATACTGGAGTGGGTTGCATTCTCTACCACATCTTCATTATGCATGTATCTGTTGATGGGCGTTTACATTGCTTCTCTGTCTTGACTATTATAAATAGTGCTGCTATGAACATTGAGATGCATGTGTCTTTTCAAATTAGAGTTTTCTTCAAATATATGCCCAGGAGTGGGATTGCTGGCTCATATGGTAGCTCTACTTTTGGTTTTTTAAGGCCCCTCCACACTATTCTCCTGTGATCTGGTGGCTCAGTTGGTAAAGAATCTGCCTGCACTGCTTGGAGACCCAGGTTTGATCCCTGGGTTGGGAAGATCTCCTGGAGAAGGGAATGCCAACCCGCTCCAGTATTCTTGCCTGGAGAATCCCGTGGACAGAGGAGCCCAATGAGCTACAGTTCATGGGATTCCAGAGTCAGACACGACTGAGCGACTAACACTATTCTGTTCTCCAAAGTGGCTGTACCAATTTATAGTCCCACCAACAGTGTAGAAGAGTCCCTTTTTCTTCACACCCTCTCCAACATGTGTTATTTGTAGACTTTTGACTGATGGCCATTCTGACCAGTGTGAGGTGATACCTCACTATAGTTTTGATTTGCATTAGAGAGGGTGTGCATCTTTTCATGTGCCTTCTGGCTATCTGTATGCCTTCTTTAGAGAAATGTCCATTTAGGTATTTTCAATTGGGATTTTTTAATATTTAACTGCATGAGGTATTCTGTTCTTAAAAAAAAAGAAAGAAAGCCTAGAAGATTTTATTTTAAATGTTTGCCTTTAGAGACATTCCAAGAGTTTGAATTACTAAAATGTGACAGGTTAGAATGATTCTGAATATATTCTTTTGTTTTTTATCAGTTTTTCTAAATTATAGTTCCCTGGTGACTCAGATGGTAAAGAGTCTGCCTGCAATGCAGGAGACTGGGTTCGATCCCTGGTTCAGGAAGACTGCCTGGAGAAGGAAATGGCAACCCACTCCAGTGTTCTTGCCTAGAAAATCCCATGGACAGAGGAGCCTGGCCGACTACAGTCCATGGGTCACAAAAAGTCGGACACAACTGAATGACTTCACTTTCTCTTTTCTGTTATTATCTCCATTCTTATTCTCAATTTCTTTGATTTCTTCCCTTGCCTTTGTTTTTTATTTCTTTATATTTTTAGGTGTTACTATTCTACAACCTCTTTCATTAAATACTGTTTATATTTAATCTTCTTTATTTTCTGATATACACATTTAAACTATAAATTTCCCTTCAAGTACCACTGCAAATCTGTCCCACATATTTTGATATGTTCTGTTTTTATTTTCATGAAGTAAAATATTTGAAAATCTCTTATTGTTTTCTTTTGAACCAAAAAAAATCAATGGTATGTTAATTTCTAAGTATATAGGAAATTAAAATTATCTTTCTATTAATTTAGAATTTTGTTATGTTTAACAAAATATAGAGAACTAGGGTATCATAACATCTTTTGGTTTATTACCACTGCTCTCATGCCTGAATTTATGATTTATTTTAGTGAATGTTCTGTATGTCTTCAAAAGCAATATGCTTATGGGAGTGAAGTTCTATATATAGTCTGTTAACTCAAGCTTTTTTTTTTTTTTTTTTTTCAATAAAAGACAGTGTCTTTGCATACAGGGTTGTCTGGTTGCTTTCTTTGTACATTTGCATGGAATACGTTAATATCACCAGCTATGGTAGTTTCTTTCTATAGTTTTTTAAGTTGTTTGTTATATTATAAGGTTACAACTAACACATATATGTGTTAGTATGTTTATTATGCTGTATTTTTGCTGTTGCTGTTCCTTTTATCAGAACACAGGATCTTATCTTCTTTCTTAGTACTGTTTTGATTATGCTTGATTTCATCAGATGTTAAGATTTTACTTGTATATTTTTGTTCATATTTTTCTGATACACTTTTATTTGTCTTTATTTGATTTAAAAGTCTTCATTTGCAGCTTTGGATTTAGCATGTTTTCTTTTTTTAAAGAGCTGTATTCAGGCCTCTTATGTTGCTGAAACCTTTTTAATAAGCTCATGCTCTTTCTGTAAACATATTTTGCAATGTAAACATTCTGTAAAAAATGTATCTGGTCAGCTCAAGTATATGAGTAGGTAAAAATAGTCTATTTGGAAATAGAGGAATGAGAGTAATTACAAAGATAAATAGTCTAGATTTGCAGTTTCACACAGTGAATCATTCAAAGACTGTCCTAAATTTCATTTGATTTCACACTACAGAGACTAAACTCCAATCTGGTTTATGTCCCAGGTTTGGGAGAAAGGATATGCAAAATTGAGTGAGAACCCAGGCTTCATTGAACCCCTTGCTTAGCAATGTTTGTGTAACTTTAAAATAATGGCTCTATTAAAAATTCCCCTGTGAGATAAATGGCAGAGTCCTTCAAGCTGGTAGTTTTCCCAGCGTATATGGTTCGGTGCGCCAGCTGTACTGAGGCAGGACATGAAAAGCAAGACTCAATGAGATAAGCCAGTAATTAGGCTTGTGTGATATGCTAGGTGATTGAGCTGTTTAACTGAGAAGGTTACAGCTTGGAATGAGAGACAAAAGAACCTTGAATATAGTGTAAAAATAAATATTTAGTAGATTCTTTTTTCTTCTCACAATTGAATTGGATTTTTTAGCAAGTGTATATTAAAAGAAACGAATTATGTATATTTTAGACTGCCAGGGTAAGCTGAAATGGATATGCTTGCAAACAAATTATGATAGTTTTATTTTCAATTTTTGCTTTATTTAAGCACTGTTTCCATGTATTTTGATGTATTTACTGTATGATGTGTTATTTTGAAAATACATATTTGAATGCAGCTTCTCCCCTGTGAATCAAGAGTAATAGGTTAAATAAGAAAATACTGTTTCTCTTTAAAGCTTGGCCATTCTGGGGCAAGTTACGTGCACTTATCTTGATGTTTTACTTTCAGGTTGTCTAGGCAAATTGGAAATAGTGCACAGGAGGCACTTTCACATGTGATATCTCTTAAATGCCATTTACAACTTATGTATTCTTACACAGAATTTTCCTTTCTATCTTTAGAGATTGAGAAATAAAATTTCTTCCCTGCTACTTCTTTTTTCTATTTGGCAAGGACAATATTTAAATATATCTTTTGGTACTGTGGCTAAACAAGGCTATTATTTTATCCATCAATTCTGCTGTATGTTTATATTTCCTAGGAGTTTCAGTTTTTACCATTACATTTATTTTGGTAGTGAGAAGATATGTCTGTCTTTAATCCAAGTAATTTCTCTTAAAAATAAAATCTTTCTTAACTCCTACTCTGAAATGTAAGTAGTAAACTGTACAGTCATACTTTTTCATCTATGTGTGAGATATTTAGATTAAATATGCATGTCATATATAATATATGCAGAGCTAAAAGCAAAAGCTGCCACAGTGTTAGAGAGAAATCATTCAAAAACTTTATTTCATAAAACATCTAAAGCACCATAAAGAATTAATTAAAGCAACACAAATATGTAATTAGAAAATTAGTTAAAAAAATTAGTTTTAAAGGCACAGTTTTGAACATACATATATACATACATATATATACTTGATAGATTCACATGACTCTTAATAAGCATACAATGTGTGAGAGAAGAAAACTAAATACATATATACATGTAATTTTCATACCCTTGCAATTGAATGCATTAATTTCATCACTTGCATTTGATTATGTCCTTGTTAATCTTTCAATAACTTTATTCAGTATTGGTTAGGCTAAATATGATATAATAAGAAACAAAAAGATTTTTAAATGTGGAAGAATTATTCTGATCAGAGGTTTAGCTAATAAACCAGGAGAAATCAAAGACAAGAAGAGAATTGAAAATTTGAGGATATATGAAAAGAATTATCTCTCATATTTACACAGATTTAATCTTAACAGATTTCTGCCTTGTTGTTGTTGTTGTTATTGTTCAGTTACTAAGTTGTGTCCAACTCTTTGCGATCTCATGGACTGCATCCTGCGATCCTTGTTCTTCACTATCTCCTGGAGTTTGCTCAGATTCATGTCCATTCAGTCTATTCAGATAGCAGTAATGCTGTCTAACCGTCTCATCCTCTGCTGCCCTCTTCTCCTTTTGCCTTCAGTCTTTCCAGCATCGGGGTCTTTTCCAATGAGTTGGGTATTTGAATCAATTGGACAAAGTATTGCAGCTTCAGCGGCAGTGTCAATCCTTTCAATGAATATTCAGAGTTGGTTTCCTTTAAGACTGACTGGCTTGATCTCCTTGCAGTCCAAGGAACTCACTCTCAAGTGACTTCTCCAGCCCCACAGCTCGAAAACATCAATTCTTGGTACTCAGCCTTCTTTATGGTCCAACAATTCTCACATCCATACATGACTGCTGGAAAAACCATAGCTTTGACTATATAGACCTTTGTCAGCAAAGTGATGTCTTTGCCTCATTCAGTTCTGTTGAGTTCAGTTCAGTTCAGTCGCTCAGTCATGTCTGACTTCTTTGCCACCCCATGGACTGCAGCACGCCAGTCCTCCCTGTCCATC
Source organism: Odocoileus virginianus (assembly GCF_023699985.2). NCBI lineage: Eukaryota > Metazoa > Chordata > Mammalia > Artiodactyla > Cervidae > Odocoileus > Odocoileus virginianus. The sequence goes on from NC_069686.1 coordinate 25,354,445, forward strand.
ACCAACTCCCGGAGTTTACTCAAACTCATGTCCATTGAGTTGGTGATGCCATCCAGCCATCTCATCCTCTGTCGTCCCCTTCTCCTCCTGCCCCCAATCCCTCCCAGCATCAGGGTCTTTTCCAATGAGTCAACTCTTCACATCAGGTGGCCAAAGTATTTTAGTTTCAGCTTCAAATCAGTCCTTGCAATGAACACCCAGGACTGATCTCCTTTAGGATGGACTGGTTGGCTTTCCTAGCAGTCCAAGGGACTCTCAAGAGTCTTCTCCAACACCACAGTTCAAAAGCATCAATTTTTCGGCACTCAGCTTTCTTCACAGTCCAACTCTTAAATCCGTACATGACCACTAGAAAAACCATAGCATTGACTAGACAGACTATTGGCAAAGTAATGTCTCTGCTTTTTAATATGCTATCTAGGTTGATCATAACTTTCCTTCCAAGAAGTAAGCGTCTTTTAATTTCATGGCTACAATCACTATCTGCAGTGATTTTGGAGCCCCCAAAAATAGTCTGACACTGCTTCCACTGTTTCCCCATCTATTTGCCCCATTACTAACTGCTAATATTATAGATCTCAGATGAAGCATTTTTTTTAGTGGTGGAACCCTGAAAGAAAGTAAGAGATGTGTGAATGACTAAAATATCAAGGCAAAGAGTAAGACTTTTCTTTAAATAATTTGCAATGAAAGAAATGCAACAGAGCAACAAGGACTGAAGAAAAATAGATATATTTTATTAAATTATATTTTCGTTCATTGAAACATGTGGAGGGGTAATGTATAAATAAGAAATAGATCACTAATGGACAATTTACAGAATATAGAACTAGAGTAGAAAAGGGTTGTGGGTTCTAATAGAGAAAGAGTAAAACAGGAAAAAAGAATAGATGAATGTGGAGAGAGATTTTCAAGTTGGAATACAAACATTGAAAATATTCATTTTCTAAGATTCTATAATTAAAACAGCAAAGTTTCTCCTGAAAATGAGAACATGCAGAGACAGGGAAAGTGTAACTAATATTGAAGGAAATTGATATTAAAGGAATTGAAAAAAAGGATAAAACTGTTTAAAAGAACAGTTAAGCACCCAACTGATATTGGAATAAATGAACACAATTTATTCACTTTTCCAGAAATGCCTGACAAAGAAAGAGCAGGAGCTGAGATGGTATTACAATTTAGCCAAGATGGGAGAAAATGTGAACTCCATAGAAAGGAAAAACTGGGATTATAAAATAAACTATTAGAACTTAAATTTCATTTGGATTGTTTAATCCCCAAGAGGTAAAGGTTAGCATTTTAAAGACTTAATACCTGCAGTTTGGTTACCCAGAGAAGGGACTGGCTTGCTACAGGGAAACCAGTTATGACCCAATGCTTCAGAGAGTTGATCCTGATCAATGACAAAGCTTGGATTCCAGATTCACATTGTGCCTGGGAAGCAGTTGAGTGCTTCCAGTCTTGAAGGCTGATGCAATGCACTTGATACTTGGTTAAGATTCCTTTGTGAGACTTAAACTCCAGCTTCATTACCCCACCAGTGAAGGGATTGTTGTTTTCTTGCCTGTAAGGCTGATACACCATGCTTGTCATTTTAGACAACTTTAACAGCATGGCTACTCAATTGATCCCACGATTATGTCAGGGCAGGGGCAGGTACTGTAAGGTTAAGGTTGGGGTCAGTATCTAGCATGTGATATTTTTGTTCTGTCCTGACTCCTGATCAGACCAGTGGAGGAGCAGTACTTCTCTGATCTTGTAGTTTAAAGCTTCCACAGACCAAGGGTCTGTGATCCTCACCAAGAGTCTGAGGTCTAGTCCTGACAGATTTCTGTGCTCAGACAGTATGTGATAAAGCAAGTGGGCCTGAGCACCTGTCAGGATGCCTGCTTCTTGAGTTTGCCCCTTCAAATGCTATCATTCTGGTCTACATGTGTGCGCTGCTTGATGGTTTACTGACAGAAAGTCTAGAGACATCATTTCTATCATGAAGATAAACAGATCTTGGTTATGGTTAACTGGAGGTAGGAGATAAATGAGAGAGAAGAGAGCTGATTGGTTTTTACAATGGGCAGGTGTCAATAGCCGAGGTAGCTATTGAAAGCTATGAGAGGCAGTATGAAATCAGTAGATGTGGGGGTGGCGGTGAGAGAGGCAGAAAGGCAGGATTGTGGTTAAAGATAATTTCATGATTTGAGCTCATGCATGTAAGAATTAATGCATTATGTCAAGGTTCACACTGGAGAGCTGGAGAAGTAATGAGAAAGCAGAATATGGCAAATATTTTTAAAAAATCTATCAAACTTAATAGGTTAAAGTTCTATGAAGAATTTATACTCTGAAAAGTTATTTCTGGCAAATATGTCTTTCTGATATTTTTGGCATATAATTTCTGGGCTCTGTAGTTGGAAAGATTCTAGTAAAGAAGTAAATTTTACCTTCATCTATCTCTAGATGAAGCAAATTTCATTCAATTCTTCTTTTATTGACTATAAACTACAAAAACCACTCCCCAACACACACTACATTGTCTCCCAGAAGTAAGAAAATTATAAAACATCTGGTGAACATTTACAAAATAATTGTTGGCATAATCATTAATGATGTGTGCTGCCATAAAAGATTACTGAAAGTGATAACCTCTGTATTTAGGATTCTATAGTTAACCCATTATAAATAAAAGCGAAGTCAAATATCATATTTTTTCAATTCAGTATGTCATATGTTTGAAACGAGGTGCATTTGAAATTGATGTCATCTTAGTTTTAGTAAAATATCTTAATTACATCCTTATTAACTTATACTGTAAATTTAAATGGTCATGGTACAGAATTAGTTGTAGTAAAAATACTCTTTTAAAACATGAAGTATATCATTTATTATGCTTGATTTAATTTGCCACTTCAGTTTTAGCTTGGTGCTGAATTATCTGTTGGAATTAGCAAATGGAGAATGATAGGATCATATATGGCATTACAATACAAGTTAATAACACAATTTAACATTTCACCCTCTCTGAGATGTCAATCAGAAAGTGAGAATTGTCAAATTGCAAATTTTGTCCCCCAGTTGTTCAAGTAATAGCAAGCCGGAAAGAAAAGTGACTGCAAACCACAAACAAAAAGAAAAATGTGAATCTTTACTTCTGTCTCTAGCTATGAAAATTCCATGCAGATATTTCTGTCTGTTTGGATTGCAGGTTATGCTGATAGTAAGTAAAGGTTTCATTCCAGATGGAGTTCAATGAGAACTAAATATTGGGTTCAGCTACTATGAATTTTTAATAGTTTGCAGTCTCAGACAAACATCAGAAAATCCAGCTACACTTTGGTTTTACTCACTTCTTAAGGTGAGTACCTAAATCATGATAACTTGTAGTTGATAATTGCCAAAAGTTCAAAATCGCATTTTTTTTTTTTTTTTACTCTTGGTGAGAAGGAGGGGGAAAAATGAAGGATTTTTCTTATCTCTCAGATATATTGGCCTATTCTCCAAATGACAGGTTCCTGGCTGATCAACTGTACCACCTGCTACTAAAGCTCAGTAATATTAGTCTGTGGAATGGTTTCATTCTCATCTCACACCTCAGAGATCTTGCGCTCAACCCCAGGCATCCCTCGTGTGTTTAAATCAGCTTAACGGCTCATCCAGTGTGCTGATTTCCTTGTAGGCCTCTGTTTTCTCAAAAAGTGATCACCTTTTGCCAATGCCCTCAGGATTAAACAGGGCAGTCTGGTTTTCCTTTTCTGCATTGGTTCTACCTTTGTAGTCAATAAAAGACTAACTAGAAAAGAATCAGCTGATGAGAGAATCAATCTTCTGGAAGCCTCCCCACAGTTTTCTCATCATTTTTCTACGTCTGTCATCTCAGATTGTAAAATGGAAACCAAAACTCAGTATGTGGGAAGACTTTTACTGCTCCTTGTTAACAAAAACAGTAAGACCAGGGGTTTTGATCTTATGAGTGTGTAGGTAAACAGTAAGCTGTAACTGCACACTCTTGAAGTGGTTTTCTCTGTTTCTAATGCAGGTTTGCAAAGAATTATCAAAGTGGTATCAAAAAGGTCTCCTAACTTACTGTAGTGTGCCTATCCATTCTGAGGAGGTCAAGTTAAATCTGAAGGTCTCACATATGATGATGCTGCGGTATCTTATGGTACAGCAAGCAATACTGTGTGCTTCTTACTAAGTCAGAGAAACAGGTAAATATAAAAAAGGATCCTTTATAACTGGCTTCATTGCATTAATTTATTTCTACAGCATTACATTTTAAAGCAAGTGACATTTTGTCTCACTTAACTTTTATTTTAACAACTTTATCTCATAATTTGCTCTCTTGTAGACTATTCAAAAATATATATGACATCTATTCAGATTACTTTTTCAGATAAGGGTCATTTCTTCATATGACCCATTGTATATATTTTCTCCAGCAACAGAGAATCTGAAAATAATTTTCTTCCTGCTTTTACTTTATGGTTTCAGATCTCATTTGTAACTTGAAAGCACAATGAGCAGAGGGAATTTAAACTTGCTAACTGATCCTATTAAAATATAAAATAGAGTTTGAAATTTGATTTTTTTTTTTTGCCTGAGTCCAGGCTTTTAGTCAGTTACAATGCTATCAGAACTGTTGAGCTTTTCCCTCTGGTAATACATAAAATACATTTAATAAAAATAAAAATGTATCTTTAAATGTATAAAATCCATTTTAAATTCTCTAGTATGAATTATGTCATTAAATTATGAAGTAGAATGATTTCATTGCTTCCTTTCATTGTCATTGAAGTAGCCCAAGTGATTGAATTGTCATTGCTTTCTGGAGCTGGGAGTATGGTTTGGTGAGAATAAGACTGGCCATCTTCTACCTGTTTATAAGTTTGAAAATAAGAGTGTGTCAATACTGTATTTTATATTTTTGAAGATATTGAGATTTTTTTAATCTATTCGTAGGAAAAGAGCAGAGTACTATTATAAAGAAAATGACATCTTTAGCATTTTTGTTAATATGTGGAATTTATTTCAATTTAGATCATATATGAAGTTTGCTTATAAAGTGTGAAATAGAATATTTTTCATCTCATCAATTTATTCTTCCTTATCATTAATACTTATTTACTGTTGATAACATTCTCATCATAACACTTGATAGATTGTCCAGAAAATACAGAATATTTTCCTGAACATTATGTGGTTATATAGGGTTTTGATAATGCAAAAATTAAAGATTAAATAAGGAATCTAAATAATATTAGGTACAATATACTTATGCTTTCCATATTTCTGAGCTATTTTTTCAATATTTAATATCACCTCAGTTTGTCCTTATAAATTGTCCTTTAGACATTAAGTTTCATCTTTATGTAGTGCCCCCTTCAACACTAGGCACTTCCTGTAGCTAAAATTCCCCAAGAAAAGAGATTCCTTTTCTTTCTGAGAACCCAAACCTCAACATTATTTTTAGTGCTGCTTTGTCACAAAGATTCCAAATCCCATCATGGCAGGATCCTCACCTGTCATTTCCTAATTGTATCCCCCACACTTGACACATCCAATGTACTTCATTATTACCTGTTGATTCAATAAAAGGAGGACATTTTGGAGGATAGTTTTATCTCAAAAACCAAAAGTACTTAGATATCTTAGTACCTAGAATATACAAACCACTGTGGTGTACGCTGCTGCTGCTGCTAAGTCACGTCAGTCGTGTGCAATTCTGTGTGACCCCATAGACAGCAGTCCACCAGGCTCCCGTCCCTGGGATTCTCCAGGCAAGAACACTGGAGTGGGTTGCCATTTCCTTCTCCAGTGCATGAGACTCTTTGCGACCCCATGGACTGTAGCCTACCAGGCTCCTCCGTCCATGGGATTTCCCAGGCAAGAGTACTGGAGTGGGTGCCATTTCCTTCTCCAATGCATGAAAGTGAAAAGTGAAAGTGAAGTCGCTCAGTCATGTCCCACTCTTAGCGACCCCATGGACCGCAGCCTACCAGGCTCCTCCGTCCATGGGATTTCCCAGGCAAGAGTACTGGAGTGGGTGCCATTGCCTTCTCCGGGTGTGTGCTATTAGGGCCTGCTAAACGATATAAGGCAGAATTACTGCATTTAATTGTGTTTTTATTACTTTAAGGGCAATTATTAGAATGGAGAGGCATTACAAGAATTTACATGTTCATGTTATTTTTGTGTATATCATATACCTTTTCTCTACTCTAGAAAAGATACTTCCCTGAGAGAATAATTTAGTTGTATTTCTCATGAAAACATTGCTTGAAGATACCAGATGCATGAAAGCAAGGAGACAGAAAGCAAAAAAAATTCAGTCAATGGCTTTTTATGTTCCAGTCCATATGTCCAACCTATTTTAGGTTATTTTGGATCAGTATTGTCTTCAATGTTATATAAGCTGGTGGTAAGAGTGTCCAAATAAATTAACTAGGTTCTAGTTAGGCCATGAGTTGCTATTCTTATTTGAATCTTGTAAATGTTAGACTACTTTCAGTATTGCTGTCAATGTAGATGGAATAGGTTATAGAATTAAGCAATCAGAACAGGGAAATTTGCAAGCCAACTGAAAAATTGCTTAACATGTAATAGGGAATATGTAAGTGCTATGCAAAAAATAATGTCTTTTTTTCAGTTGTATCAGATGTATCTTAGAGGAATAAGAAAAAATAAATAAGTAAGGGGAAAACTTCTATATTTAATAATTCAGATGCCAATGTCAGGAGAAAATGTACTCTAATATTCCACATTATTCTTCTGTTTGACAGTGGCCTCTGATATCCTTTTCCAATTAAAGTTAATTTTCATGACTTATGCCCATGTATTCAAAATTTTTATCCTTTGTTTAGTGAAAACTCATTGTGTTGTATTAAACATTGTGTCCATCCAATATAACCAGCCTTCAGAGTTACAGTGAATCCTTGATAAAAATTTAATATTCAAAATTCTATCACTTCCTTTCACTGTTGCTATGGTAAGTGCATGATGAGACAATAGCAATTTGTATGGAATAGTAAATCTAAAATGCAAAGTTATCAATTCATTAAGAAACTATATGTAGTAACAGAAGCGTCAGTGCTATCTGATCAAAGGTGACTCCCACTTATGTAATTGACAGCATTAATTAACATAATTCATTATAATAATTTGTTATTGCATAAGTACAATAGTAAGAGACAATGTTTATTTACTCTTTACTCTCTGTTTCCAAAAGAGGAATTTAAAGCTATATGTGTGAAGATCCATACAATGAAATATAAAAGAACTTTAAAATCTGAATAAATTAGGGCAAGAAAAAACTGTAGGTGATGTCGGTACACAAAGTGCAGGATAAGTTTGCTATCCTGGTAGAGATGGATCATACTTTGACTTTAAACTTCCAAGTAACTTGTAAGAAAATAAACACATTATAAGATACATAATTCATAGTATCCATAACCTAAAAATAACATAGTTGCCTTGGCAACACAGAGATACTGATAACAAGATTAACTTCTGGGTCTTCATTGAGCAGACACGGTTTACTTAGGGGATATTATCTGCATTCCCATCATACAGGCAGTAGGGTAACCCATTTCATATGGCTACTTCTTATCACATTCCTCAGTCTCTGCTGATGGCATTTTACTAGATTACAATGTTTAAAAAGCTGTTTTATAGCTATGAGAATAAATATATGTTGATGTTAGCCAGTACCCCTAATCCCTAGTGTGTTACAGAGAGTAGAATCATGCAGAATCCCTTTCAGTTTTGCTCAAAATCAATTAAGAAGAGTTATCAAAGAGAAGAAAAGCACTGAGGAGGAGTATATTGGTGTCATCAGATGATACATGTGCTGCTGATGGATAGTTTCCAACATCTGCATCAGCCCCCAATTTTTAAAATGCAATACAAAGCATCACTGTAATTCAGACAGTGGAGGTATGGTGAATACAGATACATCCTATATTCACTTAATCTAACGGGCAATTGGTTGGCTTACTTGTTTTGTTGTTTTTGTTCAGTCACTAAGTTGCGTCCAACTCCTTGTGACCCCATGGATTTCAGCATGCCAGGCTCTTCTATCCTCCCTTATCTCCTGGAGTTTGCTCAAACTCGTGTCCAATGAATTGGTGGTACTGTCTAAACATCTCAGGCTCTGCAGCTTCCTTCTCCATTAGCCTTCAGTCGTTCCCAACATCAGGTTCTTTTCCAATAAGTCAGCTTTTTGCATCAGTTGACTGAAGTATTGGAGCTTCAGCTTCAGCAATTCAGTCCTTCTAATGAATGTAGAAAATTCTGAAAGAGATGGGAATACCAGACCACCTGACCCACCTCTTGAGAAACCTATATGCAGGTCAGGAAGCAACAGTTAGAACTGGACACGGACCAACAGACTGGTTCCAAATAGGAAAAGGAGTCCATCAAGGCTGTATATTGTCACCCTGCTTATTTAACTTATATGCAGAGTACATCACGAGAAATGCTGGACTGGAAGAAGCACAAGCTGGAATCAAGATCGCCGGGAGAAATATCAATAACCTCAGATATGCAGATGACACCACCCTTATGGCAGAAAGTGAAGAGGAACTAAAAAGCCTTTTGATGAAAGTGGAAAAGGAGAGCGAAAAAGTTGGATTAAAGCTCAACATTCAGAAAACTAAGATCATGGCATCTGGTCCCATTACCTCATGGGAAATAGATGGGGAAACAGTGGAAACAGTGTCAGACTTTATCTTTTGGGGCTCCAAAATCACTGCAGATGGTGTCTGCAGCCATGAAATTAAAAGATGTTTACTCCTTGGAAGGAAAGTTATGACCAACCTAGATAGCATATTAAAAAGCAGAGGTATTACATTGCCAACAAAGGCCCATCTAGTCAAGGCTATGGTTTTTCCAGTGGTCATGTATGGATGTGAGATTTGGACTATAAAGAAAGCTGAGCACCGGAGAATTGATGCTTTTGAACTGTGGTGTTGAAGACTCTTGAGAGTCCCTTGGACTGCAAAGAGATCCAATCAGTCCATCCTAAAGGAGATAAGTCCTGAGTGTTCATTGGAAGGACTGATGCTGAAGCTGAAACTCCAATACTTTGGCCACCTGATGCGAAGAGTTGACTCATTGGAAAAGATCCTGATGCTGGGAGGGATTGGGGGCAGGAGGAGAAGGGGACGACAGAGGATGAGCTGGATGGCGTCACCAACTCAATGGACATGAGTTGAGTGAACTCCGGGAGTTGGTGATGGACAGGGAGGCCTGGTGTGCTGCGATTCATGGAGTCGCAAAGAGTCAGACATGACTGAGCTACTGAACTGAACTGAACTGAATGAATATGGAACTGGTCAATGGCTATGTCTGGCTTGGTGAGGCCTGGATCCAGGCTTCTGCATGATGCCTTTCGGATTATGATTTGTAATCTGCAAGCTTTTCTTATCTCTGCCTAAATCCTGACAGGTTCTCTCCATATGACAGTGAGACCGCATTACCACTGGGAGTCATAGTCAAGAGCGTTTTTATCATAGGTCTAAATTCTGAGGAGATCTACTGCTCGATCCTTTACTAGGGCTATGCTGATGTGATTTTTTTTTTTTTTTTTTTTTTGATTGTCCATCATTACAACCTGGGCAGCAAATGTTAGTTTCACCCACACTATGTGAAATAAATATAAGAAGGGTTGCATGGACTTCTGAAAGTTCTGATGAAAAGGAGATAAGAACAACAATGAAATGTGTTTATATCCTATAACCTTCTTTCTTTGTGTTAAGGCACATTTTGTATAAAACAATACCCATGAAAGAGACCATAGCAAAAATTAACAAAGCTAAAAGCTGGTTTTTTGAAAAAATTAATAAAATTGACAAACCATTAGCAAGACTCATTAAGAAACAAAGGGAGAAGAACCAAATTAACAAAATTAGAAATGAAAATGGAGAGATCACAACAGACAACACTGAAATACAAAGGATCATAAGAGACTACTACCACCAGCTCTATGCCAATAAAATGGATAACTTGGAAGAAATGGACAAGTTCTTAGAGAAGTATAACTTTCCAAAACTAAACCAGGAAGAAATAGAAGATCTTAACAAAATGATCACAAGCAAGGAAATCGAAACTGTAATCAGAAATCTTCCAGCAAACAAAAGCCCAGGACCAGATGGCTTCACAGCTGAATTCTACCAAAAATTTAGAGAAGAGCTAACACCTATCTTACTCAAACTCTTCCAGAAAATTGCAGAAGAAGGTAGACTTCCAAACTCATTCTATGAGGCCACCATCACCCTAATTCCAAAACCAGACAAAGATGCCACAAAAAAAGAAAACTACAGGCCAATATCACTGATGAACATAGATGCAAAAATCCTTAACAAAATTCTAGCAAACAGAATCCAACAACATATTAAAAAAATCATTCATCATGACCAAGTGGGCTTTATCCCAGGAATGCAAGGATTCTTTAATATCCGCAAATCAATCAATGTAATACACCACATTAACAAATTGTAAGATAAAAACCATATGATTATCTCAATAGATGCAGAAAAAGCCTTTGACAAAATTCAACATCCATTTATGATTAAAACTCTCCAGAAAGCAGGAATAGAAGGAACATACCTCAACATAATAAAAGCTATATATGACAAACCCACAGCAAGCATCACCCTCAATGGTGAAAAATTGAAAGCATTTCCCCTGAAATCAGGAACAAGACAAGGGTGCCCACTCTCACCACTACTATTCAACATAGTTTTGGAAGTTTTGGCCACAGCAATCAGGGCAGAAAAAGAAGTAAAAGGAATCCAGATAGGAAAAGAAGAAGTGAAACTCTCGCTGTTTGCAGATGACATGATCCTCTACATAGAAAATCCTAAAGACTCTACCAGAAAAATACTAGAGCTAATCAACGAATACAGTCAAGTTGCAGGATATAAAATTAACACACAGAAATCTCTTGCATTCCTATACACTAACAATGAGAAAACAGAAAGAGAAATTAAGGAAACAATACCATTCACCATTGCAACAAAAAGAATAAAATACTTAGGAGTATATCTACCTAAAGAAACAAAAGACCTATACATAGAAAACTATAAAACACTGATGAAAGAAATCAAAGAGGACACAAGCAGATGGAGAAATATACCATGTTCATGGATTGGAAGAATCAATATTGTCAAAATGGCTATACTACCCAAAGTAATCTATAGATTCAGTGCAATCCCTATCAAACTACCAACAGTATTTTTCACAGAACTAGAACAAATAATTTCACAATTTGTATGGAAATACCAAAAACCTCGAATAGCCAAAGTAATCCTGAGAAAGAAGAATGGAACTGGAGGAATCAATCTGCCTGACTTCAGACTCTACTACAAAGCCACAGTCATCAAGACAGCATGGTACTGGCACAAAGACAGAAATATAGATCAATGGAACAGAATAGAAAGCCCAGAGATATGTCCACGAACCTATGGTCACCTTATCTTCGACAAAGGAGGCAAGGATATACAATGGAAAAAAGATAACCTCTTTAACAAGTGGTGCTGGGAAAACTGTTCAACCACCTGTAAAAGAATGAAACTAGAACACTTTCTAACACCATACACAAAAATAAACTCAAAATGGATTAAAGATCTAAATGTAAGACCAGAAACTATCAAACTCCTAGAGGAGAACATAGGCAAAACACTCTCCGACATAAATCACAGCAGGATCCTCTATGACCCACATCCCAGAATTTTAGAAATAAAAGCAAAAATAAACAAATGGGACCTAATGAAACTTAAAAGCTTTTGCACAACAAAGGAAACTATAAGCAAGGTGAAAAGACAGCCCTCAGATTGGGAGAAAATAATAGCAAATGAAGCAACAGACAAAGGATTAATCTCAAAAATATACAAGCAACTCCTCCAGCTCAACTCCAGAAAAATAAATGACCCAATCAAAAAATGGGCCAAAGAACTCAACAGACATTTCTCCAAGGAAGACATACAGATGGCTAACAAACACATGAAAAGATGCTCAACATCACTCATTATCAGAGAAATGCAAATCAAGACCACAATGAGGTACCATTATACGCCAGTCAGGATGGCTGCTATCCAAAAGTCTACAAGCAATAAATGCTGGAGAGGGTGTGGTGAAAAGGGAACCCTCTTACACTGTTGGTGGGAATGCAAATTAGTACAGCCACTATGGAAAACAGTGTGGAGATTTCTTAAAAAGCTGGAAATAGAACTGCCATATGACCCAGCAATCCCACTTCTGGGCATACACACCGAGGAAACCAGATCTGAAAGAGCCACATGCACCCCAATGTTCATCGCAGCACTGTTTATAATAGCCAGGACATGGAAGCAACCCAGATGCCCATCAGCAGACGAATGGATGAGGAAGCTGTGGTACATATACACCATGGAATATTACTCAGCCATTAAAAAGAATTCATTTGAATCAGTTCTAATGAGATGGATGAAACTAGAGCCCATTATACAGAGCGAAGTAAGCCAGAAAGATAAAGACCAATACAGTATACTAACACATATATATGGACTTTAGAAAGATGGTAACGATAACCCTATATGCAAAACAGAAAAAGAGACTCAGATGTATGGAACAGACTTGTGGACTCTGGGAGAAGGCGAGGGTGGGATGTTTCAGGAGAACAGCATTGAAACATGTATTTATCTAGGGTGAAACAGATAACCAGCTCAGGTTGGGTACATGAGACAAGTGCTCGGGCCTGGTGCACTGGGAAAACCCAGAGGGATTGGGTGGAGAGGGAGGTGGGAGGGGGGACTGGGATGGGGAATACATGTAAATCCATGGCTAATTCATATCAATGTATAACAAAAACTACTGTAATGATGTAAAGTAATTAGCCTCCAACTAATAAAAATTAAAAAAAAAAAAAAAAAACAATACCCATGGATGGAGGAGCCTGGTAGGCTGCCGTCCATGGGGTCACTAAGAGTTCGACACGACTAAGCAACTTAACTTTCATTTTTCACTTTCATGCGTTGGAGAAGGAAATGGCAACCCACTCCAGTGTTCTTGCCTTGAGAAGCAAAGGGCAGGGGAGCCTGGTGGGCTGCTGTCTGTGGGGTCGCACAGAGTCGGACACAACTGAAGTGACTTAGCAGCAGCAGCAGCAAGACAAACAATATTAATCTCTTGGTTCTTCCTGTATTTTCTTTTAACCAGCATCTTAAATATATTAAAATTAGTTTATTTTGGTATCTCTGTCCTAATTTCCTAGAAATAAGCTTGTCCAAAGGTAAAATATATTTCTCGAATACAGACAGCTAGTAACGTTCCCAATTATTCATTTTCCATTCTTTTCTTTTATTAAATGAACCCCATAATGTAAGATGAGCACATGGATATGCAACAATAGACTACATTTCCATCTCTCTTTGCAGCTAATTGTATTTCTAAGATTCTTCCAAATGGATACAGCAGAAGTGAATATATGCAACTTCTGGAATACCTAAATAAACAAAACTGCTTACCTAAAACAACCTCTAACCTCCCTTTTCTTGGGATAGAACAAAAGATTGATTTATTGAGAGCTATCTTTGCTTTCGCAGTTTCCAGATGGCGTTGATGGTAAATGCCTGCCAGTGCAGGAGACATAAGAGACGTGAGTTCGGTCCCTGGGTCAGAAAGATTTCCTGGAGGAGGGCATGGCGACCTACTCCAGTATTCTTGCCTGGAGAATCCAGTGGACAGAGTAGCCCAGTGAGCTACAGTCTATAGGGTCACAAAGAGTCAGACACAATTGAAGCGACTTAACACACACACACACACACACACCTTTGCTTTTGTAGATATGAACATCCTTGGAGGGATTCTTAATCTCACGAGGTCTGTGAAACAAGGGATCTATGGATAGAATCCAAGGGAGGCATGAACTTAGAAAGGAACAATTAATCTTAATTTTTACTAACCTCTAATTAAAAACTAGCATTTCTTTTAATTCTAAATATAGGCAAAATTCATTGTAGTTTTAACTGTATCTGTGCTTTTTTATTTATAGAAACAAGATTTTTTTCATATCTCACTATAATTGAAGGTGCACCAAAATATCATCTATTTTCATCCTTTTTTAAAATTTGTTTTTTAATTGAAGGATAATTGCTTTACAGAATTTTGTTGTTTTCCGTGAAACCTCAACATGAATCAGCCATAGGTACACATATATCCCCTCCCTTTTTGACCCTCCCTCCCATCTCCCTCCCTACCCCACCCCTCTAGGTTGATTCAGAGCCCCTGTGTGAGTTTCCTGAGCCAGACAGCAAATTCCCGTTGGCTATCCATTTTACATATGGTGATGTAAGTTTCCATGTTACTCTCTCCATACATCTCACCCTCTCCTCCCCTCTCCCCATGTCTATTCTCTATGTCTGTTTCTCCATTATTGCCCTGTAAATAAATTATTCAGAGCCATTTTTCTAGATTCTGTATATGTGCATTAGAATACGATGTTTATCTTTCTCTTTCTGGCTCACTTCACTCTGTATAATAGATTTGTTGGTAGTTATCAGACCAATTCCATAGTCCTGGTATTTAGTGTATTAGTAAACAATCAAACATATGTTTGATTTTTGATATTTTGATATTACTCTACTATAGTTTGTTTTTTCTAATATTCTGATCAGATTTATGTCTTACTATAAACTGATGTACTTTGTAGTCTTATTTATATTCAGGTAAAATGTTACTCAAATAGGTGTTCATGGACCCCTGAGGATGGTTCAAGATGACTGGAACTCACAGAGCAATGTGGAGGAGAGACCTCTGGGTTTCTTAGATCGTCTTTGTCATGACAGCCTCAAGGCTCAACTATCGCTGGGTTTATTTATTTTCCAGAGCTGCTGTAACTAGCCACCACAAATTGGACAGCTTCAAACAACAGAAATTCAATGTCTCACAGCTCTCAGTGCTAGAAGTGCAAAATTGAGGTATTGACTGAGTCATGCTCTTTCTGAAACTTTTAAGGAAGAATTCTTTCTTGCCTTTCCCAACTTCTGATAGCTCCCGTACATTTTTTGACTTGTAAATGCATCACTCCAATCTCTTCCTTCCACTCCACTTGGCATCCTCCGCGTGTGTCAGTGTGTTTATGCTGTCTTCCCTTTTTTAATAAGGACGCCAGGCATTTTGGACTAAGGGCTGACCCTACTCTGAGGCAACCTCATTTTAACAAGTCACTTCTGCTAAGACTCTATTTCCAAATAAGATCACATTCACAGATGCTGGAGAATGGGACTTCAGTACATCTCTTGGGGGGACACAATTTGATCTGTAACACTTGGAGAAGAATACATCCCTGTGTAATTTAAGTCATTCTATTTGGAGTTCTCTGTTTTCTAAGCTTAGCCTGCCCTGCACTTGGGTATGAATATATCTTGTTACAAAAGTAAGATGAATTCTAATTTGCACCACAAGTAACAGAACTCTTGTGGGGTCCTGATGGGATCCAATCAAATATTTATCCCTAATATATTATAGTTTACAACAACTGTGTACTCCAATCAATCAACAGAGTAATTCCTCTAGAACAAGAGCCTAGCTCGTATTCTATTTTTAAATAAAATTTTATTGGAACATAACCACATCTGTTCATTTACACATCATCTATTAGCTGCTTTCACATTAGTGTGGCAGAGTTGCGCAGCTGCAACAGGGAATGTGTGTCCTTCAATGTCTAAAATATTTGTGACCTGGTCTTCTACAGAAAAAGTTTGACAACCCCTTCTCTAGGACATGAGAGGGATAAGTAAGAGATTCGATGTATTCTTCCACTTGCTCGCTGTACAGTGAGGATGAAAGAATCTTATTAAATCAGAACTCAAAGAATAACATATAAGGGAACATGAACTAGACCTTAAACTGAGCCTATGAATTGCTCAAAACTCAATTTCTAGGTAGAGGATGCATTTACCTGTCATTGAAATCAATTATCTGAAAATAATACCAGACAGAAAAAAGCATACAACTTCCAAGTTCCCTTAATAATAAGAAAGCAACAATAAATTAAAACTCCCTTGTAATAGGAAAAAATGGTTATTTCAAATCAAGAGAGTAAAATTCTAACAAGAACAATCATTGGTATAATTGCATAATATTTCTTACTTCCACTAGCATTATTAATGGGATTATGGTTTGACCTGACAATGAGAATAGCTTCCCTTGTGGCATTTTGGCAGTTCTATTTCTGTTCTTTGAGAAATAAGGAGGCAGACAAAGGATAAAAGTCCTCGCTTGAGCTGCTGAAACAATAACATAGTGTGAAGAATTTCCAGTTCCTCAGGAGCTCAAAGGATCCCATTTTTATGGCTCCTTGAGAACTGGAAGCTTGATCGACACTCACAGAAAAGACCTTAGTCCCCTTGAAATCAGCAGTCATTTGAAGGAGTATCACTGCATTTGGGGCCTTATAGACAAATGAGTATAGCAATGAAATTTCTTTTGGGAAGGAAAAAGATATCTCATGTGAAGCAATCACGAAAGGCCACAGTCAAGCAGTCAGTATGTCAAGTTTGGGGTTCATTGTCGAAGTAATAGGAAACTTGCCTATCACAGGCTCAGCTGAGTTACTGCAGGAATCAGAACTTTACTGCTGTGCCCACATATAAACTAGATTTCTGTAAAAAGAATGTCTTCTACTTTAGAATATTTTGTTTATTCTTTAATGAATATTTTCAACACCCTGGGGAAAAAAGCAGAAGAGACTGTATAGTTGATCCTGGTTTGAGGATAGGACTAGGGGACCAAGCGTGCACTTAATATAGCCAGAATTTAATGGAAAAAAAATGTTAGATAATCTAAATCCAAAAGCATCAGACTTTTTAAATGGGGAGATATTTTCCTATTCCTACCCAAAAGGATTCAATCTAATCCATAACAAATTATCATCACACCTCAGAGAACTTTCCCTTCAATCATTATCTTCTCAATACCCCTCAGTCTCAGTCTCCATTTTTCCTCTCTGCTTTTCTTATTTGTCTTTCATAAAATCTGATTCTGTGTGGATACTTTTATCTGCTTTGTGATAAGTGTTACTACACACCAGGCATATCAAGACATCCAGAATTACAGCCAAGGCCTTATAAGATTTTTTTTTCTAAACTCTATAGTAAAGAAGGTGAATTTTAAAGGAGAACACAGTAATATTTAGGGTAGTAATTGAGTAATTTTTCTAAGTAATCATAGGCCAAATTTGGAAGTACTGGTAACCCCCTTTCCCAGGCACCTAATCCTGTGCTGTACACACCTTGATCATGAAAATGGAATCAATGAGAGGAGTGAGAGTGAGCTAAGCGAAAAGGATGAACAAACCTTGGAGGAAGGAAAGTGCAAGGGTTTCAAAGGATAATCAGTAGGACATTGGGAATAGGAAGGAGCTTAATGGGGCTTAAATATATTGGAAAGATAGGTAAGATCCAGACTGTAAAAGAACTTGGATACATTAAATATAACTTCAGTTCAGTTCAGTTACTCAGTCATATCTGACTCTTTGCAACCCTGTGGACTGCAGCACGCCAGGTTTCCCTGTCCATCACCAGTTCCCAAAGCTTGCTCAAACTCATGTGCATCCAGTAGGTGATGCCATCCAACCATCTCATCCTCTGTCATCCCCTTTTTCTCCTGCCTTCAATCTTTACCAGCATCAGGGTCTTTTCCAATGAGTCAGCCCTTCGCATCAGGTGGCCAAAGTATTGGAGCTTCAGCTTCATCATCAGTCCTTCCAATGAATATTCAGGATTGATTTACTTTAGGATTGGCTGGTTTGATTTCCTTGCAGATTAAATACAACTTAAGTATTTATTATGTACCTCTTAAGTATTCTCCCCAGTGAAAATGTTCTTGTGACAATGCTGTAGAAGACTTTTTTTTTATTCTCAGTGTGAAGCCTCCTGGTAGAGATAAAGATAACTGCAATTCAAGATGGTAGTCATGAATACAGAAACATGTTCAGTCAAAATATGAGAATACAGAGAATAGATACTTAAAGGAAATTTTTTTTTCTTTTTTATCTTTTTTTTTTCCTTTATTTTTATTAGTTGGAGGCTAATTACTTTACAATATTGTAGTGGTTTTAGCCATACATTGACATGAATCAGCCATGGATTTACTGTGTTCCCCATCCTGAATCCCACTCAGGCAGGGACCGGAATGAAAAACATAAGAGAGCAAGGCGAGATATAGAACCATGAAAAATTTGGTGCTACTGGGGAATACAGAGTGAAATGGAGAAGGTATTAAATAAACTTAGAGATTATAGAAAGGGCCAAATTTTTGAGTCTTTGTCAGGTTAAACATGTCTGCAGACAATTGGGAGATATAAAGTATATTGGGGGTAATACTATGTTACTATTAGATTAATTATGTATTAGTTCATTCTGACTAAAGCATAAATAATAATTTAAAAGTAGTATCACTGCAAGCACACAGCAAAATATGGAGGTTCTGGCCCTGTAGATGGAGAAAAAGAAAGATAATTGATCAGGCTGATGGTTTTAAAACTTAGAAATTCATCATAAGTGTAGATCTCATGTTGGTGTAACTGAGAGACTTATGGTACCTTTAAAAGGGAAAAGGTATTCAAAGAACTTTTTTGTTTTGGAATGAGGAAAGAAATTTGAGTTTTGACTCAAATACACTGAATCAAAGCATCAAATACACTGAGTGCGTGATGCATGTGAATATTTATAGCATCCTTATGCCCCTATATATGTATAAAAATTGATATAATATACAGAATCTCCTCAAGTTTAAAGTGACAGGACAATCCAGTAGAAACACTGAATAGGCAGAATTTCAGCTTGAAGTATCTGTCAGACTCTTGTGATAGTCATAGGTTTTTAGTTCAAATCCAATACAAATTTGCAAACCTACTATTATACAAAAAATTTATTTGCATAGAAATATCTAATTACACTTTGGGAGTTTAGTTCTCCTATAGCTGTACTCAGCATTATATTACAGTTTATCCAATGGACTCAATTTGGAAAGCAACTGCAGAAATCATAAATGTTTATCTGTTCTTTACAGATTTTAGGTTTACTTCATATGCATTAACTTTTAGTATTTCATTATTGGGAAGCCCACATTCAACTCACTTCCTCAGTACTATCTTGCTCTGACCATGGAAACAATTACTTTTTACTAGTTCTGAAAAATTGTTGTGAATTCTGAATGACATTGAAAGTTTTTTTTAATGGCTAGAATATAAGCTCCCAAAATATAGAAGATGGGTCTTACTTATCTTTCTTCTCATTGGCAAAAACGATGAATTTTTCAGTCAATAAGTTTTTGTTGAATAAATTATTTTGTGTATAAATGATTTATTCACATAGTTATTTAACAAAAAAATTCTAATCATTTATAGTTATCTAACTGCCTGTTTAGTACCTTCTATACCTGGCATTTGAAAACTCTTTCTGGGTCAATGAGTGTTTCAAATAACTGAAGTTAATCTCTCAAGCCTCTTTGTTTTAACCACTTTTGATAAACATCTTTTCAAAATTGTATTACATACTGTAGATAAGAGAATAAGCTTTAATTAATTTAACCATTTCATGATGACTCAGGTCCATTATAATAAGCATTAATCATTGTACTTTATAGCAAAACAATGCAGACCTTAGGGACCATTGAACCAGGCAGAATGGTTTGTGTGTAATATCTAATGTACTCAAATTGCTATATTTTTCTGGTTGGTCTTCTGTTCTTTACTATTTTCCTTCTGTCACCTGTCACTCTGAGTTGCTAGGGAAACCAGACAACTACATTTGTTAAAACAGTAATCTTAATTTTAGATGTGTAATATCTGAATCAGTGCACTTGTTACATGGATTCTCCCAGGTAATTGATTTCACTGAATGCTGTCAGTTGGCATATTCCCCTTTCCTAGAGCTCCTGGAAGTATGTAAAATGAGAAAACATTTTTAAAAAATTTATATTAAGATATTTAATAGAACACAGTATACAACTCACATATAAATAATGTGTGTAGCTCGCAATAGACATTGAGAGTTTCTGTTTGATATTCTCCTTCCTCATAAACATCAATTCCTGGGCTGATATGGAAAATGAGTGTGTGCGTGTCTGTGTGTGTGTACAAGTATTCTTGTATTGGAGTTCAGCCTATGTATCCTGACTATACAGTACTCTTTGTTTCCTTCCAATTTATTTATGAGATATTTTCATTGGCATAAACAGCTTATTAGTTTCCCAGGGTTAGTTCTTAGATATAGTACGCACTATAGTCAACAATCGTTTTCAGATCTGCTTAACTTAATTACCATTTTCCCCATCTGCTTTAGCTATTCTCTTTTCCCATTTATTTTGGCTTTCCTGAAATCCAAAGCCACATGACTTAGCACCTACTCTGTTAAATCTCGCTTTGACTCCTAATTTTGAGGTCATCAGTGACCTAGATGTTGCTAGATCCAGTGGTACAGTTTTAGCTTTCCTATTCCTGGACCTGTTCACAGAATGTTGGCAGAGTTGATCACTCCTTTTTTTTTGAAAACACCTTTACATTTGGCTTCCAGGACCTCATCATATTTTGATTTTCTTCCAGTTGTAAGAACCACTGCATCTAAGTCTGCTTTGTTGGTTTCACTTCTTCTTCCAGGTTTTGAAATGTTGAAATATCTCAGTGTTCTTCTCTTTTTATACTGAATCCCTGGGTGAACTGATCCTGTGAACAGGATCTACTGATCTACTGTGAACAGCCTTGTAGATTTAAATATTATTTGTATGCTGAGAGCAACAAATTTGTATCTCAAACCATGCTTCTTGCCCTAAACATCAAATGCTTGTTTATCATCTCTGCCTGCTGCTGCTCTGCCTAGATGCCCCAAATTTACCTCTAAACTTAATAGCCATAAAATGGCTCTTCTTTCTTTATTATCTCAGGAAATAGTTTCATTCTTCCAGTTGCTCTGGCCTAAAATGTTTGAGAAAACATTTATTTACTTTTCCCACACATCCATAACCAATTCTTCTATAAGCTCTACCTTAGAAATATACCTGTAATCTGACTAGCTCTCTCACCCTTGCCTGCCTGGTCCAGACTGCAGTACCTATTAGACGTGGCAATAGCCCCTTAGCTGATCTCCATGCCTCTGTTCATTGCCTTCCACAGCCCAGTGTCCTCATAGAAACCAGAGTGATCTTTAAAAGATGAAACTCCAGATCTTGTCATGCACACCTCTCTTCCCACTCCCCAATGGCTTTTTGTTGAGTTTAGAAAAGCATCAAGAACCCCTGGCATGGCCCTTGAGATTCTGTGTACTCTGGTCATTTGGTTCATCTACAATTTCATTTCTTGCATGCATCTGTCTCCCTCTGTGAAGTAGTCACACTGGCCTCCTTCCTGTTTGTCATATCAAGTACAGCTTTGGGGTTCGCCACTCTTTCTTTTACCCCCTTTCACGCTGTCCTTTATGCCCATAACTTGCTTTCTCAATAACTGAATCACAAAATCCCCTTCCCAGAGTGTTGTTCCCTGACCAATCTTAGTATAAGAGCATACACATTCTTTCTGACTTATCCCCATCAAACTCTGGTATACATATTACTTTGTTCTCTTTGTGTACATCTGTCTGTACATCTCACATCCAAGTAGATTGTAAGCCTCTTGAGAACAGAAGCTTCCTTTGTTTTGCTTCCTGTTATATCTTTATTACCCAAAATAGTGCTTAACACTTAACAATGCTTCATACGTATGTGTGGGATGAATGGATTGATGAGTAATGGTCTTTGGGTCTCCCAGTTATTTGCTAGGCTTTTCTTGAGAAATGTTTTTTGCTAATCTACCCCCAGATTCTTTTGGATTTGTACTATTTATCCTTTCTTGTTTACTTTAGTCAAGCATACATACTAAATCAATTTATTCTGTCCCAAGGATCATTCATGTCTAATCTATAGAACAAGATCTTTGTGACAGCTGCTTTCTCTGATGCTCAGGTGCTTTTTATTGCCTTATTTTGGGCTTGTGGTTTTGTTGAAGCTGGCTGTGGTTATCTGAAGTCAGATTGCCAGTTAAGGTAGGAATTAAGTCTATGGATTTTATTGCTTAAAATACTAGAAGTTTTTGAGTAAGGACATCTTCAGGAAATTATGCTTGATGTGTATTGGAATTTTATATAGTTCCTTGGCATGACTGAGCCAAATAAAAGCAATTTAACTTTTCTTTTTTTATGTTAATAATTTGTTTACATACCATTTAGTGAAGTGGCATTGAAATATATTACAGATAAATGGAAGTGAATATAAATAGAGAAATTAGTTACAATGTGTTTTATTATAGGACCCATTTGGAAATATGAGGAATAGTGGAGACAGCAGAAATTTCTGTAGTAGAAAAAATTAAAACGAAAGTTGAAACAGACATTCATTTTTATGTTGATGAATGGTGAAAATTATATAAACAGAACTATATAAAATAAGTGCAATCAATACATAGTATTGTAATAGCAGTTCTAATGCATCATACTTATAATAGTGACCCAGTATATTGAAATCTCTTTACTAGTAAGGTTTTCAGAGATTGGCTTATACCCACATTATGCGTGCCATTGACTTGAATGTAACTGGTTTCAATTATAATATGAATGTAAAATAAAGTTATAAGAGAATTTCATTACTGTTTATGAGTATTGCTTTCGTGAGTCACAATCTCAAAGATATTCCGAGGGAAAGAAAGAGCCTATAAAATAGGTGACCAGATATAGACAAGTCTAGTGTTGTAAATTGAATTGGTTGAGAACACATGAAACATTAAAAACTAGGTACTAATTAAATGCTGTCATACCAGGAAGTATTAAAGATCTACTCAGATGATAGCTTTTTCTTATATCTTGAGCCCTCTATTACAGTATTAGAGGAAAAAAATTCTATGTAGAATAAAACAAACCCCAAACTTCACTGACCCAACCAACTAAATAAATAAACAACATAACAAATAACTCTGTTGACTTCTGTTTTATTTGGTCTTTGTTTTAACAATGAAATAATTCATTGGCACTCTTAATTAAAGTGTCCAAGTTTGGGTAGGATTGCTGAGACTACTTGTTACCTAGCCAAAGTATCTTCCCATTTTCTCCTGTTAACAGAACCTTGATTTTATTCAGGGAGGCAATATACGTAGGTTAAAGACAAAAACAAACCCTCTCCTATTGCTAGGTCTGGTTGTGTGTCATAGTTACGGTCAAACAGGGAAAAGTGGGGATCTTGGGTGAGGCTTCCAGGACTCAGCTAAAGTCAGTTTGTACCCTTCATTTTTACTCTTTGCCCTTTTCCTTCTTTCTGCCAGAAAAAGAGAGGCAAGTGGAACTCTAGCAGCCACCTTGAGGGAAAGATTTTGGGGAGACTGATTTATTGACTGTTGATTGTATTAGAGTGTTGCAGTCCTGGATTACCTATTTCCAGATTTCATTCATATAATTAAAATTAACCTCTAGTTTTTGAAATTTCTGTTACTGGCAGCTGAATGCAATTCCAGCATAATGCAAGTAGTCTTCAAGTCATCAAAGTTAAATTTGTTGAAGTCTTCTGCTTCTGCTGTCTGTGCTTTGCTGACACTTGCCTTTTCCTGTATGTCAGCTTTGTCAATGAGCTGGCTCCCCTCGTGGAAACAAAATGACCAGGAATTCTAGGCCTCACAACTGCATATTGTATTGCTAGAACAAAGAAGAATCCCCTTCCTTGCCATTAAAGACAAGTCTAGTGATTTCCTTCTGACTTAATCCAGCTAAGCCAGTTGTTGTGCAGGAGATACGGATTACTATTTCAGCCTAATTATCCCAACCCAATAGCACCCAGAAAATATAATGTAATATTAAAATATTTGTGCAGTGTATTTGTGAATGTGTTTTTGGTAATGCTTTTGTTTTTCCAATTACAAAAGCAATGAAAAAAATCATTATAGAGAAAAATATAAGAAAATGCCACTGACAATTTCAAGAGCAATGCATTTGAGTATCTTTTTATAGATTCTTGTGTGTGAATATATACATGTACACACAATAACGATGGTGTTTTCTTAAAGAATACTGGACACAGAAAAAATTGAGGAAGTTAAAATTAAATGTTTTACAAATCAAATTGTTTAAGAATAAACTAAACCTATTAAAGTATTGAGATACTTATCAGATTTGGCATATCATCAGCATACTGTGTATATATATATATATATATATATATATGAAAATTTGGTGTCAGTGTTATATATACATATGTATGTATATTAATAAAATAAGGACCATGCTATTATAAAGTTAATATCTTATCTTCTTTTTAACTTTAAGTATTTTCCATGACACTAAATACTATTGGATTATCTTAGTTACTTTTGTGGCTATGTATCATTGTATCTTATAGATGTTTATAATGTGTTTAACCAATTCCATGTCATCTGGTATCCCCCTACATTTCACTATAAAATAAATAAAAGTGTGGTTGATATGTTCATTAATAAATCTATACCTCAATTAACAAATCTAAATACCACTAATTAGTTTCTTAAGGCAATAAGTCAGTTTGGAATGTTTCGTTAAATGTTATGAACATTTAAAAATTTTTTGCTATTAATTGGAAAATGAAGCAATAGTTTATTTTATCTCTAGAAGCATAAGCATCTATTACTATAATATAGGCAGTGAGTAGCATTTTTATTCACTTTCAATTTGATAGTTTTAATGTCCCCTTTTGGATTATTAGTGAAATTAATAATTTTTTTCAGAATTATGTATTTTTATATTTTCTTCTCTTTGTTTATATTCTATATTTTCCTAGTTGTACTTTTATTTTTCTTACTATTTTCTATACTATATTTTAAACTCTTCCATGTGCATATGCTCATTAAAATATTTTCCAGTTAATTGCATAACTTCTTATATCCATGGACTTTTCTTAGGGCTCAGAAGTAGGCAAAATATTGGTTTTTCCGTTTATGATAACTTTTGTCATTTTTCATTTTATTCTTTGTTTTATATTTTCAATGATTTTGTTGATCTGTTTTGCTTTCTGAAATTTATTTGGGTTTAAGTCTTCAGAGGAGAATCTAATATTTTTAAATTTCTAAATGACTAAATAATTATCCTATAATAATTAATTACCCTCCCTTCCTAATATGTGGTGACATCGTTGTTTAATTTATTTTCTATAGTAGATTTGCTTGCAGAGAATCTTTTCCATTTTCTGTCATTTTTGATGTAATATCATATTTCTCTGATTACAATTGCTTTATAGCTTTAGTAATTCTTAACAGAAGTCCTCTGCTATTAATATTATTTTTCAAAATTTTCTCACATATGAAGATGTTTGGGTGTATTCTAAATTTATTCTGTAAAGTTAAAAATGATAAAAACTGGAGTTTTCACTGGAATTATCTATAAACCTATTTATAGATAGGTTTTGTAAAACTGCTTTTGTAAAACAACATTTTTGTTGTATTCTGTTTTCACACTCAGAACAGTGATTGGGTTTTATGTGTTCAGAACTTTTTAAGGTCTATATCAGTTAGAAATATTGTAGAAGACATATAGCACACCCAAAGAGATTGTGATTAAGGGAGTGTTCACCAAGATATGGAAGAAAAGAAAATAAGGGACAGTGAAGCACCCTGATGCTATTAATGGTAGGCAACAATTATCACTCCTAGATCCCTAGGCTTGAAGGGATAAGAAGAGGTAATTGTTACCAAAATGCTGTGAAATATAGAACCAGAGGAGAGCTACCTGTCAGAAGCAGCAACCTTCAGTTGAAGAATTCAACCCACCACCAATCTCATGACTCTAGACAGAGAATAGAGGTAAAAAGTAATTTGAATGCTCTCTCTCCAACCATCTTTTTCTTTTTGGCAGAGCCTCCTGTTGATTTTACCCAGAAGGCAAAAGAACCAGGGTGGTACAGTTTACAGAGATCAACCTCCTGGGGCCAAACCAGGGAGAAGATGAATGAAGAAATGTCTGTCCTTCACTAAGTTTGTGGTTTCCTCCTTACAGGTTTTTTTTTTTTTCATTTATTTTTATTAGTTGGAGGCCAATTACTTCACAATATTTCAGTGGGTTTTGTCATACATTTACATGAATCAGCCATGGATTTACATGTATTCCCCATCCCAATCCCCCCTCCCACCTCCCTCTCCACCCGATCCCTCTGGGTCTTCCCAGTGCACCAGTCCCGAGCACTTGTCTCATGCATCCCACCTGGGCTGGTGATCTGTTTCACTCTAGAAAACTTACCATTTAAGATTAAGTAAGTGTGCTCTGGATTGCTGTATCAGTCAGTGTTCTTACAGGAGTCACGGCACATTAAGTTGGAATATCTGGACTGGCTTTTTAGTGAAAGAATATGAGTGTGGGTATGGTAAAGGAAATGGACATGGTGGATAGAGGTATCCATGGAGATCAAGAATGGGGAATTGTCTCCCATGGGTCTGAAGGAACAGTGTAAATATAGTTTGTACAAAATCTGAAATACTTATTTAAAACTAATGCTAGAAATGTATTGTGAGCATAACATAAATTGAGATGTTGAAATGATAATTTTAGGATCAACATTCTCAACTTATTTCATTCAATATTCAAATATCATTTATTTCAGAGATTCTTTCCAAATGATTCACATAAAATATAATTTCTATTTCCTGAATGGCAGTGTCTACAAAAGAAGTAACATGTACTTAATGATTGCTAAGAGAAATAGCAAACAGCCTTCCAAACATCTCAATCTTTACAGTATATTTAGTAGAAGCTTCTATATGTCCTCTAGGCTTTACTCTTTGCCTTTTCATTTTAGAAATAGAACCTCTTGAATTTTACTAGGACATATCCTCCCAGCGAGAGACTAGATTCTCTTCCCTTCCTTCCAACAGTGTGATCACGTGACTAAGTTCTTGCCTGGGAAATGAATGGAAGGAATTTGTGCAAACCTTCCTTGTAATGTGACTGAGGGTGAACTCCATTTATCTTTTTGCCACTTTTTGTGGGCTGGAGTCGGGGTATGTTTGACCATGCAGACAAGGTCTTGCCTAGGAAATGGGACAGCAGCAGAATAGGGATGTATTAGTCCAAGTACTCTTGAAAGCAGATATCAAGAGGGGATTATATGCACAAGAGATTTATTGGCGCAAAGAGTTTTGAAGGATAAAGGGATTCCAAATGAAGGAGAATTGGGCAGGAAAAGTGAGACTCTCCTCTGAGAGGTGGCAGTGTGTTATTAGAAAAGTTTCAGCAAAGGATACAAGAAGTCCTCTGGTTAAAGTTGCTGGTTAGACAGACCTGTGCTCTGCAGAAAAAGGGCTTTCATTGGTAGCTCAGTTGTATATAGTCATTGGTTGGCAACATCCTGGGGTCAGGGTGGCCTCCGTGATACTGGATTCAGAAAAGTGAGAGAGGGCATCAGTGGTCAACTAAGCTTCTTGCTTTGGGATATCTGCTGCTGCTAAGTCACTTCAGTCGTCTCTGACTCTGCGACCCCATAGACGGCAGCCCTCCAGGCTCCCCTGTCCCTGGGATTCTCCAGGCAAGAACACTGGAGTGGGTTGCCATTTCCTTCTCCAGTGCATGAGACTCTTCGCGACCCCATGGACTGCAGCCTACCAGGCTCCTCCGTCCATGGGATTTTCCAGGCAAGAGTACTAGAGTGGGGTGCCATTGCCTTCTCCTTGGGATATCTGAATGGTGGTTTTATGGCCACTAGAAGAAAGATTTTGGATCCCTTGAAGAACAAAGGAAGCAAAGCGACCTTCCTATTCTGAAACATTTCCCTTCTTCTTAACTGTTTTATTAGAGAAAATCAATTTCTATTTTTTTAAAATTTTTTTATTTTTATTTATTTTTTTCATTTATTTTTATTAGTTGGAGGCTAATTACTTTACATCATTGCAGTGGTTTTTGTCATACATTGAAATGAATTAGCCATGGATTTACATGTATTCCCCATCCACTTTGTTACAGCAACCTCCTTTGTGTCCATTATAACATATAGGACATGTCCTATATGTCCATGTATAGTTCATGTATGTACTTATTTGTGAAACAGGACAACTTGTGTAAATTTGCTTCTTTAACTAGATAGTATGCTTTTGAAGACTGAAGATAATGTCTATCATTATCATATTAACATGTTCATGCTTAAATGCTTTATTGACCCATTGCAACAGTTACACTTATGGTAAAAATATGCTTATTGTGTACCAGCATCTAAGTGACTCTTCACCAGCAGATAGCACAGAGATCTTTAATATTATAGGAGAAATTCACTGGAGCTAGTGCTTTCCAGTAGATATAGAATGCAAGACATATATATAATTTTAAATGTTTAGAGAGTCATATTAAAAAGGTAAAAATAAACAGATGAGATCACTTTTAATGTGTTTTATTTAGTACAGTAAATCCAAAAGATTGTCATTCCAAAATATAATCAGTATAAAAATATTAATGAAATATTTCAAATCCTTTTGTTAGTATTAACTCCTCAAAATCTGGGATGTGTTTCAATAGCAGCATGCCATATTTGGATGTTAAATTTTTATCTGAAATCCTTGATCTGTGTTGAGATTTATAAAGTTCATAGTTAAAAAGGTAGATTCCCATATTGAGTTTGTTCCAAAAGTACTTAACATGTAATGAATTTACTGTCTTAAAATTAAAATAAAAAATAATTAAAATGTAAAAAAGTCAGTCCTCAGTCACACTTGTGTAAGTGACTGGTGTCTTCCATATTGATAGTAAAGCTAAATTAATCCAATTAGGGTAATCCTATCCAGTTTGCCTCACTGGTTGTTTTTAGGTAGAAATCCACATTGATTAGATCAAGTCTGCAGCATCCCCCTTGCCATGAGATTTTATGGTTGTCCCTCGAAGTTAAACTCAGGATGTATGTTATATAGTTGGTCACATGATACTGTCCATCCTAAATGTGCTCAATTCTGCCTGTCATTACATCACAGATGATAATTAAATAGATGAAGATAGCTGTGTTCCGGTTACATTTTATTTATAGACATTGAGAAAATTTGAATTTTATGTAACTTGCATGTGCCACAAAGTGTTACTCTTCTTGTGAATTTTTCCAACCACTTAAAGGTGTGAAAACAACTTTTAGCCTGTGAGCCACACAAAAACATGTTGTAAGCAAGTATTTTACTGCAGGTCTAATTTGCAGACCCCTGCTCTATTGCTTTAGAAATAAAAAAGGAAGCAAATATTTTGCAATCATGAGAGGAGGTAAGGTGGAAATGAACTTATATTCCAAAATAGGCCCTGCAAGCTGAGGGACTTATAGACAAATGGATTGAACAGCATTTATTTGACTGTGAAGACCACTTTCCTCTCATTCTTCATTACATTAGTCAAAAAACAGCCTTCCTCGTTTAAGCCAGTTTAATTTGGATTTTCCATTACTTGTAATATAAATAGTCCTACCTTACACTAAACAATGCCCTGTTATACTTCCTTCTGAAGTTCTTAAACAGGTTTTTATTTCACACTGATATTACTTGATGTTCAGTTCAGTTCAGTTCAGTCGCTCCATCATGTCTGACTCTTCACAACCACATGGACTGCAGTACACCACCTTCCCTGTCCATCACAAACTCCCAGAGCTCACTCAAACTCATGTCCTTAGAGTTGGTAATGCCATCCAACCATCTCATCCTCTGTAATCCTTCTCCTCCTGCCTTCAGTCTTTCCCAGCATCAGGGTCTTTTCAAATGAGTCAGTCAGCTCTTCTCATCAGGTGGCCAAAGTATTGGAGTTTCAGCTTCAACATCAGTCCTTCCAATGAATATTCAGGACTGATTTCCTTTAGGATGGACCGGTTGAATCTCCTTGCTGTCCAAAGGACTCTCAAGAGTCTTCTCCAACACCACAGTTGAAAAACATCAGTTCTTCAGGACTCAGCTTTCTTTATAGTCCAACTCTCACATCTATACATGAATACTGGAAAAAACCATAGCCTTGACTAGATGGACCTTTGTTGGCAAAGTAATGTCTCTGCTATTTCATATGCTGTCTAGGTTTGTCATAACTTCCAAGAAGAAAACGTCTTTTAATTTCATGTCTGCAGTCACCATCTGCAGTGATTTTGGAGGCCCCCAAAATAGTCTGTCACTGTTTCCATTGTTCCCCCATCTACTTGCCATGAAGTGATGGGACAAGATGCCATGATATTATTTTCTAAATCCTGATTTTTAAGCCACAGATCAAAATGTTGATTTTTAAGTTTTTCATTCTCCTCTTTCACTTTCATCAAGAGATTCTTCAGTTCTTTGCTTTCTGCCATAAGGGTGGTATCACCCGCATATCTGAAGTTATTGATATTTCTCTTGGCAATCTTGATTCCAGCTTGTGCTTCATGCAGTCCAGCATTTCTCATAATGTACTCTGCATATAAGTTAAATAAGCAGGGTGACAATATATAACCTTGATGTACTCCTTTCCTGATTTGGAACCATTCTGTTGCCCCATGTCCAGTTCTAACTGTTGCTTCTTGACCTGCATACAGATTTCTCAGGAGGCAGGTCAGGAGGTCTGGTATTCCCATCTCTTGAAGAATTTTCCAGTTTGTTGCGATCCACATGGTCAAAGGCTTTGGCATAGTCAACAAAGCGGAAGTAGATGTTTTTCTGAGACTCTCTCGCTTTTTTGATGATCCAGTGGATGTTGGCAATTTGATCTCTGGTTCCTCTACCTTTTCTAAATCCAGCTTGAAAATCTGGAAGTTCACAGTTCACGTACTGTTGAAGCCTGACTTGGAGAATTTTGAGCATTATTTTGCTAGCATGTGAGATGAGTGCAATTGTGTGGTAGTTTGAACATTCTTTGGCATTGGCTTTCTTTGGGATTGGAATGAAAACTGACCTTTTCCCATCTTGTGGCCACTGCTGAGTTTTCCAAATTTGCTGGCATACTGAGTGCAGCACTTTCACAGCATTATCTTTTAGGATTTGAAACAGTTCAACTGGAATTCCATCACCTCCACTAGCTTTGTTCATAGTGATGCTTCCTAAGGCTCACTTGACTTCGCATTCCAGGATGCCTGGCTCTAGGTGAGTGATCACAACATCGTGGTTATCTGGGTCATGAAGATCTTTTTTGTATAGTTCTTCTGTGTATTCTTGCCACCTCTTCTTAATACCTTCTGCTTCTCTTAGGTCCATACCATTTCTGTCCTTTTTTGAGCCCATTTTTGCATGAAATGTTCCCTTTGGATCTCTAATTTTCTTGAAGAGATCTCTAGTCTTTCCCATTCTATTGTTTTCCTCTATTTCTTGGCACTGATCCCTGAGGAAGGCTTTCTTATCTCTCCTTGCTATTCTTTGGAACTCTACATTCAGTTGGGTATATCTTTCCTTTTCTCCTTTGCTTTCGCTCTCTTCTTTTCACAGCTATTTGTAAGGCCTCCTCAGACAACCATTTTGCTTTTTTGCATTTCTTTTTCTTGGGGTCCTGATCACTGCCTCCTGTACAATGTCATGAATCTCCATTCATAGTTCTTTAGGCACTGTCTATCAGATCTAATCCCTTGAATCTATTTGTCACTTCTAGTGTATAATCGTGTGGGATGTGATTGAGGTCATACCTGAGTGGTCTAGTGGTTTTCCCTACTGTCTTCAATTTAAGTCTGAATTTGGCAATAAGGAGTTCATGGTCTGAGCTACAGTCAGCTCCAGGTCTTGTTTTGCTGACTGTATAGAGCTTCTACATCTTTAGCTGTGAAGAACATCATCAATCTGATGTTGGTATTGACTATCCGGTGATGATCATATTTAGAGTCTTCGCTTGTGTTGTGTCTCTTGTGTTCTTCTTTTTTTTTTTTTTTGGTCCTCTGGTGCCTCCAAACCACTCAATGGTAGGATAGCATAGACATAATATTTGTGTTGTGTACTAAGGCAGATAATATATGAGATGTTATTTACTCTGTCAAGAGTGAAGGCCAATGAAATAATGATGAGTTTAACCATAGACTGAATCTTCTTAAAACTAACCTTTAAAGGGGCTTCCCTGGTGACTCAGTGGTAAAGAATCTACTTGTCAATGCAGGAGACAAGATTCTGATCCCTGGTTTAGGAAGAAACCCTGGAGAAGAAAATGGCAACGCACTCCAGTATTCTTTACTGGGAAATCTCATGGATAGAGGAAACTGGCAGCCTTCACAGTTCATGAGATCACACAGTCAGACATGACTTAGCAACTAACCACAACAAACAAAACTTTAAAGACATATTTTCAAAGTTAGACTATTATTTAACTAAAAGTAATTTTTAAAAATTCAGATGGGTAGAGTCTCAAGAGGATTTAAGTGAATTCCTTGGATGACACTGCTTTCAATGGCTAATTTGGGTTTTGAACCATCATCTGCTTAGCTCTGAAGCCTGGTTCTTTAATGTTCTATGCCATCACATAGATGAATAAGTTCTGAGATATATCTAAGTCTTATTTTTAATTTACTGATTTATTACAGTAATACAAAAAATGAATAACTGGATTCAAATTCAAGATAGAAAAGAATAAATTCTACTCAAACCAAACTGATGAATTTTAGAGTAAAGAATTATGTGTGGGGCTATTGTTCAAAAGGTCAGAGAAAATTGAAAAATTGTCAAGATACATGTTAAAAATTTATTAGAGTAATGATGACTTTCTCTCTTACCAATGCTTATCAAAATTAAAACAGTATATTAATTTCCAAAGTTTTACATCAAATTAAAAATAAATTGAGTGAATCAAATGATCTAATCAACATTTGCTTGAATTTCACTCTATAAATTCTTGGTAAAAGCAATAAGCATCTTTTTCTCCTTTAAGATTTATTTAGTAGGACAATTTTGCTGCTTTTTTCATTTAAAATAAAATGACTTCTACTCTTGCAATATATTTCACATAGTATTAAATATTTTTATGTTTTTATTTGAGCACTATATCCCAGAATGAATATTCCAAGTCATACAAACTGTAATAGCAATACTAATATATCTTTTTATTTTCTAATTTGAAATAAAATTTTTACAGTTATATAATAAAATCTTGAATACACTGAATGTTAGAGTTTTCACAGAGAGTAGTCCTGACTGCAGCTAAGATCATGTCTATTTTCTTAGTAGCAGAACTATCATTTAATTCAGTTCTTATAAATAGATTGTCTCTCAATACACACTCATTGATTCTTTAACCATATCCTAGGAAAAGCAGTTGCAAATCTCTTTGATTGTTAAGCTTATAGAATATTTTACATCATGTCAAAGTGATTAATCAGTTAAGGTAAATGTCCACTCTGACTAGTAAAGTCTGCTTAACAATACAACCAGTTCATGAATGCAGTTTCAATTAAAAAACTATTTCCTATTTTATAGCCAATTGGTATATTGAATTTCTCAATTTCCACCCAGTTTCAAATGGTCATGTTTCAAGTTATATTCCAATACTGATATTTGTGCTACATTAGTCTATAATGTTTTGCAGGAGACTGTGGTCCAGAATTCCAGATCCAAATCCAAGCCAGTCAGTGGCTACTTTATGCTATTCAACAACATAAGGGCATGCTGTAAGTGGCCTTCTATTTACAAGTTTTATTTCTGTGCCAAAATGAAGGGAGAAAAATAATCCCAAGGATATTAAGACCATTAAACCATAAAATAAAATTTGTATCTCGAAGGAAGTCACCCTCATTCATCGTTCATTTGCTCCATGGTTCAATGAATGATCTAAATAGTTCTGTAAAATTAAATTTTTATTTAGTGCTGATGAAATATTTATTTATTAAAAATATAGTCATCTGCAATCAAATTTTTACTTCAGTCTCTATATTTGGAATCTGCTGATAGTTACTGGAAGCTGTTTGGGGATTGAAACACTCAGCACTATTGTATTGTGATCAATAATTAAATTTAGTGCTGACATGCATCTAGTTTATGCAACAGTCTCTGACAATCCCATCTTGCAAAATTAATCCTTTTCAATTTATTTAATAGAGGACATGAACAATAAAATAATTCAGATGAGTACCAATGTAGGATTATTTCTGGTCAATATTGCTTTATTATAAATTGGGTCCACATACTCATTAGTAAATTAACTGTCAAATCTGAAAACAGCCTTTTTTTGTTTAAAGGTAATTATTGGTACTGAAGACAAGAAGGCACTTAACCTTGCTGTACAGTTGTCCTTACCACAGTGTTTTTTATTCCAGGCTATAACTAACCCATCAAAGCTGCAGAGGGAAAATAATTAGTGATATTAAATGGATGAAAATTTAACTATTACAAAGCCAAACTGTTTAGATACAAAGAGCATAACTAGATAATAATAGGCTTTTATAATTACTTGAATTCTGGCTTTATTTTTTGAGATATTTTAGTTTTTGTTACCTGAAAAATCTACTGGAAAAAAAAGAAACCTTGATGTAGAAAGAATTCTATTTAGGAAACATAGGTTAAAAGTGGCTGATTTTTTTTCATTAGAATATCATAAAAATGCTTCTTTTTTGGTGAGATTTGACAAGTTGTAAGTTCTTTTAAAAAGCTATCTTTAGAAAAAGTCTCTCTCTCATATGATGTTTTCACAGCTTTCTTATTTTTCACCATATTAATTAACTAGTTTGGTCACTGCTTGAATCCACTAAATTATTTTAAAGAAAGAAGCATTAAGCCACTCATTTTTCAACTCTGCTTTATTATTTGTACAGAAATTTAGAAGAGTCTTGAATAGACATATCCTGTTATATCAAAGCAGGGAGGCATAATTAATGCAATTGCATTTTAAGTATTAGTCTTCCAAACACACTTAAAAATACAGAGTATATTGCACCTGCAGAATGACTGGATGAATGGATATCCTTTTGTATTGCATATGTTTCTACATTATCAGATAAGTAAGAGGTATTATTTTTCAATGTTTGTACCAAATACAAATTTGATGGAGAAGTGCTGAGTCTTACTGTATTGATTGCTGCTACACCTATCAAAGAATTGAAACAGAGTGAAGAGAAGGTGGCATATATTCATTCTATTGATGTTGTATGTTATCAATAATCTGCACCTCAAGAAGTTCCCAAATTGCATTTGTTAACTGTTTATTAAATTGTTCAGAATTCACAAAGAACACCAACATGCTATTTGTATCTTGCAGATATACTATACCTTCATTTTAAGCACTGAGTTTGTATTCAGACCAGGGAGACCATGAGCTAAATGTTAAATAATGAAAATTCAGATTGTTAAATAATATACTATTGACTGAAATAAAGTGGTAACAGTTTATTCAGCTTACACATTCATTCTTAGAAATAATCTGGAAAAACAGATATCCATAAAAAAGTGCCTTATAGCCTCCAAAATAATTTCCATGACTAAAGGAAGCTTTAACATTTTTCATTGTTTTACCACTAAATAAAGTGGCTACATAATTGAGGTCTTTGAGAAATGTTATTTTATCATGTGGTCTGTGCAGAGCATTGCTGTTTGATCCAGGGTTTGAAAACTTTGTGTTTAATTTACTCTTGCTTCGTTTATAACACTTATTTCTGTTCTCTCATTTTTCTCAGCTATGAGTTTCTTGTCCCTATTAAGGTGCGGTAACTGAAAAGCTAGAGGTGAGCCAGCTGTCTACCACAATTCAAGAAGGCTGACTCTGTACTATTACATGTTATTTATCTTCTTTTTGATTCTCTATGTTGACTA
Organism: Odocoileus virginianus; assembly: GCF_023699985.2. NCBI lineage: Eukaryota > Metazoa > Chordata > Mammalia > Artiodactyla > Cervidae > Odocoileus > Odocoileus virginianus. The sequence goes on from NC_069686.1 coordinate 25,390,137, forward strand.
TACACTAGCTTAACCAAAACTCCTGATTCCAATTCATTTCCACTGTGATTTCTAATACTGCCTCAGTTCATTCTTTTGTGATAATAAGGAAAAAGTCATATGCTAACAAGACTTAAAATAATTTTCATTATTTCTGTGCTCAATCACTATCAGTATCATCAGCATTGTAATGTTTATTAAATAGCTCCCTACTAATGATAATCTTACATACTTCTCAAAATCAGTGAAACAGATTCTGGACTCTTCGAATTTACCACTTAAAAGACCAATGTGCATAAATACAGACTTATACCATTGCAATTTGTAAGAGTAAATGTAAGGGGGAAACCTGTAATATAAACTTTGTGCTGCCTTCATATTAATGGGTTTCATATTGTGAAATATGAAATGGGGAGATGCTAATGCCCCCCCCCTTCCATTTAGCCAGGGAAGGTTTTTTGGACTTGGTCATGGACAATCGTGTATAAAGCCATGGCTCTGTCCAGCCTGAAGCCACAGAACCTTTTGGTAATAGTGGAGAATGGGAGGGTGTTTGCCTACTAAGTAGTGTTGACCCTCTTTCTCCTTTGGGCAGGTTTCCACTTGCACCATTCAGAGGTGATGAGAATCCCTTATGTGTGAGCAAATCTGGAGGCCAAGCATTTTTAGGGGTAGGTTTAGTTATATCATAAAACCAAAGCTACATTCAGGCAAAAGTATAATGAAATATTGTGAAGTTCAGTTACTGTTTATAAAGCCATGCAACTAGACTTTGGATGCTTAGAAGTATCAATTGGCAGTTGCCATAGACGGATCATGTCATTCTCTCTGCAGTTCTCCAATGACTCCCTGTTTCATGTAGCCTAAAGGACAAGCCCACACAAGTAGTGGTGCTTCCCGTTCTCATGCTGGTCCTCTCTCTCTCCATTATTATCTCCTAAATATGCCTCCCTTCACTCACTCTGCCCCAGTTGCATTGGCCCCAACTCACTCTCCCAACATCACACCAGGCTTGCTCTTACCCTAGGGCCCTGAGCAGAGTGGTTTACCCCTTCACCTTCCACAAGTCTTTGATCAACTTTCACGTGTTTTATGTAACACCTTTTATATAAAATATAAGCTATATATACTTTATATATATAATATAATAAATGTAACTATGCATTCATATTCAACATAAGCCCATGAGATTTGGGATCTCTGCAGTGGTGGGCTGGTAAATGCCTAACAATTAGCTCTTTGAGATTTGGGGGTGGAAGCCCTGATTTGTAATATGGGCCACTTTCTGTGGTGTGAATGTTACCATCATGTTTATTTCAAGCTACCAAGCTTTAAGGAGAAATTTGCAAAATTGCTCAAAATGTAAAAGGTAGTTTTCACAAATTGGTACAGGCTGGCTTCTACATACTACTGGATTTTTGTCCATTTTGCTGTTGAATGTGTCCTTAATATATAGAATACTGCCTACCACTTAATGGATATTTGATAGTTATTGAAAGATTGAAGAACCTAGGATGTTATCTAAAAGCAGTTAGTAGAAAATGTAAATCTTGCCCTGATAGCTCTCTACTTAAAATCATTTAGAATATAAGAATATAATATTCTTAGCAGTGTACAGAGCCTATCAAGCTTTGGTCACTGCCCACTTCTGCTGCCTTTTCTCTTACCACCAGTTCCTTAATTGCATTTCATGATATTGCTAAAGAAAAAACTGTGACCATTCCTGGTCTATCTCACCTGGCTCCATTCCTTTTCAACTATGAATGTGCTTCTCTAAAAGCCTGACACACCTTCCCCATATAATCTGCCTAGTAGATAGTTGGGGGACTCCCTTGTAGCTCAGCTGATAAAGGATCCACCTGCAATGCAGAAGAACCCCACTTGATTCCTGGGTCAGGAAGATCCCCTGGAGAAGGGATAGGCTCTCCACTCCAGTATTCTTGGGCTTCCTGGTGGCTCAGACAGTAAAGAATCCACTTGCAATGTGGGAGACCTGGGTTTGACCCCTGGGTTGGGAAGGTCTCCTGGAGGAGAGCATGGCAATCCACTCCAGTATTCTTGCCTGGAGAATTCCACGGACAGAATAGCCTGGTGGGCTACAGTTCATGGGGTCTCAAAGAGTTGGACATGACTGAATGACTGAGCACATACAGTAGGCAATTAAAATTATTACAAATGTACATACATGCATATCACACTGTAAAGCTTTCACAGAATACTTTTTCTACTCTTTTTAAGACATAGGGAGAGTCAAACACTTCCTCATTTGTTCTTTATACATACTCCTTCCTATAGTTTGTAATTATTCCTTCCCAGGCATTTTCCTTTTTTGTACTATAGACTCAATTTTAATTTTAATTTTTGCACCTCAAAAACTTTTATTGCAAAATGATGCCTACTCTTTTTTAAAAAGTGCAAAAGTGAAAGACATGTAAAAATGAAAAGGCAGAAGTATCCATTAACTCACATATATATATATATATATATATTTGCATCAGGGATTAATGACTAAACTATTTGGTATCAATTCTATTGATTTCTCTATTGGTAATTCTACAGATATGTCTATATCTCTATTACTAGACTGTGAACATTTTGAGAATAGGTTGCATTCTTTGTTTTCCCAGCCCCAAACACAGCGCTTGGCACATGGAAAGTAAAAATAAATGCTTGGTATTGAGACCAAAACAGCCATGCTTGTTAAAGAGCACAGATGCAGAGAAGATTCTGACCGTTGATATGCGGAGGTTATTCTGGAACTATTGTAGAATGACCTTCAGCAGCCTGTCTCTTTTTTTTCCCAGACCATAAAAGATACAGCATAATAATACTGACTTTTAACTGTCTACTAGGCTCTCATTAGAGGAGATTTTGTCCACAAACAGTTTTAAGTATTGTTGATGAAGTGGGTTCACAACCAGATGTGACGTCTATAATGCAATGAAAGTATGTGATTCTGATACTTGCTAAAATGTTGCTATATAAAGGCACCTCGTTATACAGAAACTGTGAATCACAATTACTGGCTGCACAATGCATAAATGAAATAAGTGATTAGATATGCATAATCTCAAGGTCTAATTCTTAGAATTTAATGTTTGTGAAGAAAAAAGAGAAAGTAGACTTGGAGCAGGATAGCTGGATTTGAATCACGGTTATAATCCTTAGTACTTATATGAGCTTGATTTAGTCCTTTGAGCAACAAATTCTTCTCCCTAGAAAAAGCAATAACAACGTCTTAAAGTATTAAAACAAGTATTGTTCCTTTAGGTTTTGTCATTGTTCTACAATTATATAGGAATTTCAGCATGCCAGACAATGTTCTAAGCATTTTATAAATATTAGCTTATTTAGCCTTCTTTGGGGTCTGTATAGTTACCATCAAAGTCATGTTACAGATGAGGAAACTGAAACATGTTAAAGTTTGCCCTTAGCCACACAGAGGATAAATCATGGACCAGATTTTCATCCCAGGTTGCCTGTGTTCTGAATCACTGGGTGATTATTTTTTTGGAAGTATTTTATAAAATATGATGAGTTTTGTAAATAAAAAGTGTAATTTTTATAAATTAATTTTTCAGTATCAGTGTTTAGTTTCCTTAAGTTGTCCCCCTCCCACCCCCCAGCTAATAAGCTGTAAACAAAACCTGAAAATAACCCTAGATACTGTGATTTAATATTTTGTGACAATATTGTTGTTATTACAAACAATAAAATGTTGTATGAAAAGCAGAATTTATCTTTGCCCAGAAGTAAAGGGCATAAGGCAAGTATGGGTCAGTGTGGAGAAAAGTCCAAGCTGATTCATAAACCTTTAATAAAAATGTGCTCTCTCAAGCTCTTGGACCTAGCTTGGGTCTGGGAATTATTTGATAGTTCCTAGAGCTGCTCATTTCCAGATTCCATTTGTATGTAAACTAAAGTGAAGCAGGCAGTCTGCAAATTTGGCCTGTGTCACACTTATTGTCTCTGCTCGTCTGAGCATTTTATATTTGGGAATTTAAAAGTCTTGGGGAGCTAGTGAAGAATTTTGATGATACTTAAGACCTTGAAACAGTCTTAATCAATGATTTACTATGATATGATGTGAGGATTTGATTCAATAGATAGCAATTAAGAATGTCAATGATAAAAAATTTCAGAAAATTCTTATAAGAATATCCAAGTGCACAGTAAAATGATGAAAGCATTTTTTCAATATGTACAAAAGCAGGGTGAAACTGTGAGAGTAAACTAATCCAAACTAGATTTATAGGATTCTGAACTCATAATGATGCTCAAGGGTTATTAACATTCTGTTAAAAATCAAATTTAATACATTACTGTGACTTAAAAGTCCAATAGGATGTTGACCATAATATAGACATGCACTGGAAACAACAGCAACAAAAAATAAATTCAATTGTACAAGCTTCTGATACTCCTCATCTGAGGCACTACTTGAAATTATTATTATTGCACCTCAAGAAAGACAGAATCCTAAGAGGCTCAAGGAAGTGAGCCATATAAAACACCTACCGCAGAGTCTTATACAGAGTAAACACTCAATAAATAATTAGCTAATGATCATATTAATGACACTAAACATAAAAAATAACACCACTTTGAGTGCATGAGTATATTCAGGGAAGGGATCTTACTAAATTAAGCATATTACTTAAAAGTTGAGGAAAATGGAGTCCATAGAAATTAAGATTTTTTCCCCCCTCTCATTAGGCATTACAATTCACTCAGTGTCAGTGAGGAAGCAGGCCATCTGGAGAAGAATTAGGTTTCCTAAAATGTTCTCTGAGCACAACCTGCAGATTCATTGCAGAGATAGAAATACATTTTAGAAATAAAGCGAATTTGGCATGCTTGTATCAGTTTTTCATTTCTTGACCAGGTAGTATGTCCCAGGTGGCTATTTGCACCTAGTTTCCTTCACTCCTCACAATGACCTCTTGAATTTGCAACAGTTACTTTTCCCCCATTTTACATATGAGGGAGCTGAAGTACAGAAAGCTGTAGTGATTTGGTCAGGTCTTATGATTCCTGGGTTGGGAATATTCCCTGGAGAAGGGAATGGCTACCCACTCAGTTTTCTTGGCTGGAAAATTCCATGAAAAGAGGAGCCTGGCAGGCTATAGTGCATGGGGTTGCAAAGAGTTTGCCACGACTGAGCAAATAACACAACTAGAAAGCAGTAGAACAAGATTTTGAGTGTAAATCTGTTCATAGATCATGCTGTTAACCCATGTTCTATGCTATAGAGAGGAAAAAGATAATCTTGCAATAATGTCATTTTATCAACGCTATCCATATAGCTAGCACCTAAAGTCAGGTCAATATAGGTGATGTACACATTTTCTTCCAGGTAGGATGCTTGATTTCCACTTTGTTACAGTGCAATGGGAGTTTCTGTACAAGGCCAGGACACTATTGTCATCTGCCTCTCTTCTTTCTATACTAAAGAGCATTAATTGCACTTCAGCAAGATGTTTAAAAACTTTTTTGTTTAGAAAGTTTTAGAGTAATGACCCAAGTTGGCTCACAACAAACACATCTGGACCTGTTTCACTGAATTCCCATGATTCTTAAAAGAAAGGATCTTGTGCATAATAACGTAAGTTCTTTTTAGTTATCACTGTCATTGGCTATTTATTTGTTTTTTGCACTGACAATGTGTAAACACCTCAGCTAGGTGGTGATGGTTCTAACACAAAATTCTCATCTTCAAAGATCTTATATTTAGGGAGATAAGACCTTTCATTGTATAAATCATAATTTTAAACAATTTACTGCATTTAGATAACTGCAGTTGTAAGTAAAAAGTGAATTGTTAAAATGGAACAAATATGATATCTGTCTTGGCTGAGGAAAGAAATATGGGCATATTTCATTTTATTGTGTTGGGTTGGCCCAAAAGTTCATTTCAATTTTCCATAAGATATTACAGAAAAATCCAAATGAACATTATTGTGTTCATTGAGCCAACCCAATTCAATACTTCACTTTATTATGCTTCACAGATACTGCTTTTTATTTATTTATTTTTTTAACAAGTTGAAGGTATGTAGCAACCGTGCATCCAAGAGGTGTTTTGGTGACACTTTTTAAATAGTATTTGCTCACTTTATGTCTCTCTGTATCACATGTTGGTAATCCTCACAATGAAAGTGAAAGTGAAAGTTGCTCAGTCCTGTCCAACTCTTTACGACTCTAAGAATTACACAGTCCACAAAATTCTCCAGGCCAGAATACTGGAGTGGGTAGCCTTTCTCTTCTCCAGGGTATCTTCTCAACCCAGGGAACGAACCCAGGTCTCTCACATTGCTGGCAGAATCTTTACCAGCTGAACCATAGGGGAAGCCCAAGAATACTGGAGTGGGTAGCCTATCTCTTCTCCAGAGAATCTTCTTGACCCAGGTGTCAAACTGGGGTCTCCTGCATTGCAGGAGGATTCTTTATCAACTGAGCTATCAGGGAAGCCCAAATCCTCACAATATTTCAAACCTTTTCATTATTATTATATTTGTTATGCTGCTTTGTGATCAGTGAATTTTTTTTTCATTTACTTTTATTAGTTGGAGGCTAATTTCTTTACAATATTGTAGTGGGTTTTGTCATACATTGACATGAATTAGCCATGGATTTACATGTGTTCCCCATCCCGATCCCCCCACTCCCACCTCCCTGTCCACCCGATCCCTCTGGGTCTTCCCAGTGCACCAGGTCAGAGCACTTGTCTCATGCATCCAGCCTGGGCTGGTGATCTGTTTCACCCTAGATAATATACATGTTTCGATGCTGTTCTCTTGAAACATCCCACCCTCGCCTTCTCCCACAGCCATTAAAAAGAATTCATTTGAATCAGTTCTAATGAGATGGATGAAACTGGAGCCCATTATACAGAGTGAAGTAAGCCAGAAAGATAAAGACCATTACAGTATACTAACACATATATATGGAATTTAGAAAGATGGTAACGATAACCCTATATGCAAAACAGAAAAAGAGACACAGATGTGATCAGTGAATTTTGATGTTACATAATTGCTTTGGGAATCCCTTGAACCGCACCCACATGAGATAGCAAGTTCAACAGATAGATGTTAGGAATGTTCTGACTGTTCCACTGACTGGTTATCAGTTTATTGCTGATGTGAAGAAAGTTTTAGTAGTTTGAATAGAAGATCAAAGCAGCCATAACATTCTCTTAAACCAAAGCTTAATCCACAGCAAGCTCTTAGCTCTCTTTAGTTCCGTGAAGGCTGAGAGACATGAGGAGCTGCATAAGAAGAGTTTGAAGCTCACAGAGGTTGGTTCATGAAGTTTTAGGAAAGAAGCCATATTCATAACGTAAAAATATAGGATGTAGCAGCAAGTGCTACAAGTGCTAGAATTTACAACAAGTTATCCAGAAGCTTTAGCTAAGATGATTAATGAAATAATCATTGACTAACATGAAATAACAGATTTTCAATATAGATGAAACAGCCTTCCACTGGAAAAAAAAAGATAACTACCTAGGACTTTTATAGCTAGAAAGGAGAAGTCTATGTCTGGCTTCAAAATTTCAAAGGACATGCTGACTCTCTTGTTAGGGGCTAATGCAGCCATTGACTTTAAGTGGAAGCCAATGAATGTTCATTCACAATTTTGAAGACTCTAGGGTTCTTAAGAATTATACTTAATCTAGTCTGTCTATCCTTTCTACATGGAAAAACAAAGCTTGATGACAGCATATCTGTTTACAACATGGTTTACTGAATGTTTTAAATCCACTGTTGAGAACTACTACTTAGGAAAAAAAGAAAGTATTAATATTACTGCTCATTGACAAAATGACTGGTCAACCAAGAGCTCCGAATAAAATGTATAATAAGATTAGTGCTTTCATGCCTGCTAACACAATATCCATTCACGAATCAAGGACTAATTTTGACCTTCAAGTCTTAGTTAATAAATACAGTTTGTAAGGCCATAGCCACAGAGTGATTCCTCTGATGGATCTGTCCAAAGTCAATTGAAAACCTTCTGGAAAGGATTCATCATTCATTAAGAATATTCATAATTCATGAGGGAAAATATCAAGATATAAACATTCACAGGAGTTTAGAAAAAAGTTGATTCCAATTCCCACAGATGACTTTGAAGGGTTCAGAATTGCAGTGGAGGAGGTAACCACAGAAGTGGTAGAAATACCAAGAGAACTAGAGTTAGAGTGGGATATAGAGATATGACTGAATTGCTGCAATCTCATGGTGAAATTTTAATAAATGAGGAGTTGCTTCCTGTGGATAAGCAAAGACAGTGGAATCTACTCCTGGTATAGATGTGAAGATTATTGAAATGACAACAAAGAATTTAGAATATTACATAAACTTAATCGATAAAGCAACAGCAGGGTTTGAGAGGATCGACTCCAATTTTGAAAGAAGTTCTACTGTGGGTAAAATACTATCCAACAGTACTGCATGTTACAAAGAAATCATTCATGAAATGTGAGTCGATGCAGCAAACTTTGCTGTTGTCTTATTTTAAGAAATTGCCACAGCCTTAGGCAACCACCACCTTGATAAGTCAGTACACATCAACATCAAGGCAAGACCCTCCACCAGCAAAAAAGATTATGACTAGCTGAAAGGTCAAATAATGGCTAGCATTATTATTTTTTTTTTTTTTTACCAATACTGTATTTTTAGATAAGATATGTACATTATTTTTTGGGACATAATGCTATTGTACCTTTAAAAGACTATGGTATATTGTCAAGATAACTTTTATATGCACCAGGAAACCAAAATATTTGTGTGATTAACTTTATTGCAATATTTGTTTTATTGCAATGATTTTGAACCAAACCTTCAATATCTCTGAGGTATTCCTGCATACTGTTAATTATAAGACATAAATTGATATTTTGCTAAATAAAGGCAAAACACCATATATTTAAAAAAATATTGGAGTATAGTTGATTGACAATGTTGTGTTACTTTCAGGTATACGGCAAAATGAATCTGTTATAAGCATACACATATCCACTAGTTTTAGATTCTTTTCCCATATAGGCCATAACAGAGCATTGGTAGAGTTCCCTGTGCTATGTACAGTTTGTATTAGTTATCTATTTTATATATAGTAGTATGTATATGTCAGTCACAATATACATATTAAAAAAGAAGAATATCATTTTAGATTGTTCTAATATACTGAAACTATACTATATGTTTGAAAAAGAGTCACTGACCTAGAATGTCACATCAGGGCAGGGTCATTCACTGTAAAATGGGCGACACATCAACCAATGAAATTTTTGTTTTGCAGTGAGGTGGTGGGAAAAAATTGAGGACTGAAGGAATTATTTTCAACTCTGTCTGATATTCTTAAACAACCACCAAGATCTTGTTTCAGGTTAAGCTTGACAGAAGAAAGAGACTGTCAATAGGAGAGGAATATTATATATAGCTAGTACAAATTTTTAACAGGTTCTGAGAACATTCAGTTCTAAATATTTGTTTTCCCAGAAATTTAAATAAATTCTCTACAAGGATGATTTTACTATAAACAAGTTACTAGGTTTTTCACTGTTACTCTAATTTGGGATCCTATTTATTGTAGAAAAACCTTAAAAATAATTTGTTCAATTAACCCAATTCTGATATATATGGGACAAAATAGCAACCTAGATTACACATTTAATTCTACATTCTTGGAGACGGCAGTTGGGCCTTATACTTAGACCTTCATTTATTCCCATTGTCTTCTAACTAATTCAAAGAAGTAACATAATTAGAAGATCATGATCTCTTGTGCATTGCTGCCAAATTATATCTCTTAGTTGGCAACCATTGTACTTATCATTTCCAACATGAAAATGTGCTATTAATTAGATCACTGAATCCACTCCCCTGTTGAGAAAGAAAATGATCCCCAGGGAATTCAAGGAAACGAACCTGATGGCAGAGCACATGTAATGTAGGAATCCGTTTCCAAGGGGGACGACGGACCAACCCCACCCTGGCTGCCCTTTTCTGGAATCTTCGAAAGGTTGCCATTATCTCTGAAAGATCTAGGTGCACGCATACTAAGAAGAACCAGGAGAGAGACTTGCATCCTTGTATTTTCTATAAATCTCTATCATTGCATTTAGCGCATTATGTGATCATTCTTTTTTTTTTTTCCATTTATTTTTATTAGTTGGAGGCTAATTACTTTACATCATTACAGTAGTTTTTGTCATACATTGAAATGAATTAGCCATGGATTTACATGTATTCCCCATCCCGGTCCCCCCTCCCAGCTCCCTCTCCACCCGATCCCTCTGGGTCTTCCCAATGCACCAGGCCCGAGCACTTGTCTCATGCATCCAACCTGGGCTGGTGATCTGTTTCACCCTAGATAATATACATGTTTTGATGCTGTTCTCTTGAAACATCCCACCCTCACCTTCTCCCAGAGTCCACAAGTCTGTTCTATACATCTGAGTCTCTTTTTCTGTTTTGCATATAGGGTTATTGAAACTGGAGCCCATTATACAGAGTGAAGTAAGCCAGAAAGATAAAGACCATTACAGTATACTAACACATATATATGGACTTTAGAAAGATGGTAACGATAATCCTATATATGTGATCATTCTTGTTTTCCTATCTACTAGCTAAATTGTGTGTTACAAGAAGGCAAAAACTGAATCATATTCATCTCTGTATTTCAGCCTGTGACACAACGTCTAGCATATTTTAAGGGTTTACTATGTGTTTGTAATGAATACCTGATTTTCTTATAATGTTTTCAGTCTTCTATTTCTATCTAAATAAACCACTGCTTAGGAACAGTTTCTGCATGTGAGATAATACATATTGCTCCTGACTGCATTTTCATTTTTCTGAGTCTCAGAATATGTAACTTCTTACTTCTATATAAAATATGTTTTTAATTCATATTCTATAATATGTGCTCTATAATACACAGAGGAGAATGATTGCATACTCTAAGAATAATATTTAATCCAAGAAGATTTCTACAGGGGCAATAGTCTTTAATTTCATCTACAACACCAAAGTCAAGATGTGATTAGATCATCCGAAGGCAACTTTTCCTCAACTGCAAATATACCTGGTATACCTCTGTTAATATTGATATAGAACGTTCTTGTTGTTACAGAAAAGAAGATGGGAGTTCTCTGAGCCTTATCGGAAGGGTTAAAACAGTCATTAAAAATTAAAAATGAGGGCAATGGCTAAATTCCAAGCCAATAAAAAAGTTACATGCTCTGCATGATTTTTAATGACTATATGGTGGAGGCTATTCAATTATGGTAATTTTGATATCTTTGGTATTCAAGCTCCTTTGCTTTTTTTTATTATCAGAGACTAACATCAGTTGAGCATTGTATGGTTTTCCATTTCAGGATTTTGAATATATTTCTCTCCAAAATTTCAAATATATTCTAATTTTTAACTATCAGTGAAGGTCTATGAATTCTAATTTCTGATTGGTACAGTATCCTTGATTTAGATTTGAAATTATTATTTGAGTATACTAGCTTCAGGTAAATCATGATTATGTCCACTTTAAAGATGTGACATTAAAGCCCCTAAAGATAACAGAGCTAGTAATAGAAGAGAAATTAGATATTGTGGGAAATTTTTTCCTATTCTTTTTTTTTCATTTGAAAGTTGATACTCAGTGAAATTCATCTCTTCATCAACCTACCCTATCTTCCTCTTCAGCCTCAAAAGTTCTTTTTTTCCGTCTATTCAAATATCTGTAGTATTTGATGCCAGGCTCTTTCTACTTATTACACTTCAATCCCTTAAGTCTTAATAGTCTTCCTTTTAATTAAGCTTGAAGACAAGAAGAGAGAATGGAGTTTGTGTTTTATAATTTATATTCCATTATCAAAGATTCAGAAATATTTGTACAAAAATCCTAGGCATTTTAAATTCCTAATAGTATAATACTTAATGTAATGGAAGCCAAATGAAGATGATTAATATAGTGATAATTCAATTGTTATCCATCAACTCCTTAGGTATGTATTATATCATATTGTAATATTGAATATAAAATTTAAAGAACAGAAAGCACTCATAAATTCTCTTGGAAGCTTCATGTGATTTTTTTTTTTACATTGATTGGAACAAAAAGAGAAACATGAGGCCACTTCAGAATGTCATTAAAATATTAATCTCTAGAATAATACAGCCAGTAAAATCTTCATAGTCTATAAAACTATTTATGTGGTTTATTCACTAAGTTGTGCCTGACTCTTTGCGACACCATGGACTGTAACCCACCAGGCTCTTCTGTCTATCGGATTCTCCAGGCAAGAATACTGGAGTGGGTTGTCATTTCCTTCTCCAGGGAATCTTCCCCTCCAAGGGGTTGAACCTGGGTCTCCTACATTGCACGTGGATTCTTTACCAACTTAGCCACCCATATCATGTTGAGAAAAAAATACCTGATGTGATTTCATGTAAGTCTATAATAAGCATCCATTAAGGTTCATAAGAAATGTAAAGTCTACCCTGACATTACTGAAATTGATACTCACTTAGCTATGTCTGACTCTTTGTGACCCATGGACTCTAGCCTACCAGGCTCCTCTGTCCATGGTATTCTCTAGGCAAGAGTACTGGAGTAGATTGCTATTCTGTTCTCCAGGGGATCTTTCTGACCCAGGGATTGAACCTGGGTCTCCTGCAATGCAGGCAGATTCTTTACTATCTGAGCCACCAAAAAAGGAAGGAAGACTTAATGAGTTTGGGTGTGACAGTGTCTTTGCAAGTACAAATACACACACACCACTGGAAACTGCTATGTTCCACATGTGCTCGCTAGGCTATGTTTTGTCTAGAAAATTACTGAAAGGGTATTAAATTATCACTAGGATCTTCAAGTTCTTGGTTCTGATAATCAGATTAGCAGGTCCAGATATTGGGTTAGGAAGAGTTCCAGAAATGTTTAGTCTCAGTGTAGCTAACTAGGATTAAACAAAATCAAAGAGCGGGTCCTATCATCCAGGATGCCAACATGTTCATATCAACCAAGAAAAAAATGTGATCATGACTAGAATACTGAATCCTCTTAACCTGTTGGCAAATTCACACAGAATGTCAAATCACAACTAGGAGATATATGAACTTGTAAGAGAATTTTAGTTGGGTCATCTTAACATCTAGTTTGATAGTCCCATTATGTAATCATGACATGTCAAAGGCAATCACAAGTGGGATAATAATAAAGATATGCTGACATATTCTTGATAATTCTTTTAAGAATACATATTATCACAACCCCTCCATTCAAAATAATGTTTTCTTTAGCATGAGAGATGCTGTCTATGCCCAGCTCATTGTGCCTAGGATCTTACCTAGTCAGGAATCCTTAACTGACTTCCAGCTACAGTATGTTGGGGGGTCTGATGTGAAGCTCTCCCTCTGGCTTTGCAGGCTGGAAATACCAGGGAAATAATATTACTCAACCCATGACTGATATGGTATCTTCTTTGTCCCACATGTTTGATAACTCTGAGATATGTGTGTATGTTTACACTGTTTGCCATTTTATCTTATGGTTGAATTTCCTTGGTTTTCATGATGTTCAGTTTAGTTCTGTTTTCTATGTTGCTCCATTTAGCTCCATTTATTGACTGCCTTACCTCTCTGTTTCATCCACAACTTTCTGTCATCAGTGTCTATGTTTCCCAGATACAGTCCTTGCACTTAAATATTTGTTTATAGACTGCTTCTAAACAATCTAAGGCACCTTGAAAAGATGACACATATTTAAATGTATATTGTTGTGAATACCCAATTGGTTATATTTTTTCAGGTGTTCATTCTGGTCACCTCAATGCCTCCATGTGCAGTTTATAAGCTTATTGCTTAGAGTAGTTTTGTGTCTATAAATATGTGATCTATTTCAAACTTGTAGATTTTTCCTTAATTAATTTTTACGTAATGACATTCATTCTAATCCTGATAAAGGTTTGCTGCCAACCCCTTATGCTTACTGAATCTCTCATTTTTTTTTCACACCCAGAGTCCCAGTTGTGGTCCCACTTCCAAGAAGAGGAGGATTGACCTAATTTATAGCAGCCTGTTCTATCCTACGTACATTTAGTAGTAAGTTTCTAAATAGCTTTCTACCTGATACACATGTTAATTACAACACAAACCCTCATCAAGTGGGTCTCCCTCAATATTTTACTCCTTAAGTGTTTTTCTACCCCATTCCCTAATAATTGATCTTCTGTTCTTTATCTTTTTTCCACTAAAATTCAGATACTCTGATCTCCCACCTCCAAGTTTCCAAAACCCTTCCTTCCCTCTCATAAATTACCTGCTTTGCCTTTATTGATCCTATAGCAATATATCATTTCAATACTTTTCCTCAATCACTTTATGAAACATTGGACCTCTAAACAAAAATAATTTGTAGGAAAAGTACATTGTTCTTTTTTAAACAAACAAATAATAGTAGAAATGCTCTTTTTCAATAAATGGTTTTGCAACATGTTTAACAGTATTAACAAAGTAATGTTAATTTTTCTTTGCTTCTTTTTGTGCTCAGTTGCTCAGTCAGGTCCAGCTCTTTGCAACCCATCGGATCATAGCCCGACAGGCTCCACTGTTCATGGCATTTTTCAGGCAAGAGGTCTGGAGTGGGTTGCCATTTCCTTCTCCAAGGGAAGTTTCTTTAGGAGTTTATAAATCTACCTTGATTGTATTGAAAACTACTTCCTTCAATGAAGCTGCTACCTACTGGCTTGTCTGAGTCTTCAGTGCTACAAAACAATAGCATTAACCCAAGTGTCATGTTTAAAAACTCCCATTCATCTTAGTGGGAAATTAATTTTAAACTTACTTGTAACCATTTAGAGATTTGCACTCCTAGGTCACTTGTCCAATATGCCAATACTTTGCTTGAAGAACTGAAACTGAATTTAAGCATCCTTAGTGTTAATTGTCCTGATATAATATTGAGTCTCTCTTCTCAAATAAAAAGGCTTTCTGATTGGCTACTTCAGAAAGAGTAATAGAGAAGAAAATTGTTGAAGATTAAAAATAATCAATAATATTTCAGCTGATTATTTAGAATGTTATCTATGGCAATTACAATACTTTGACGAAGCAAGTAAATGATAAAATTCTACTTTATTCTTGACAAAAACCCTTATCAAAACCCTGTCATCTTCATTAACATTGCACACACACATGCATGTTCACACACATACCAGTATCATGCTTATACGTGAGTAAAAGAGTAGTTTTCTTCAACTCAGGAACTATATTGGCTATCACCATTGCCCAAAGAAGTTAGTCAAGTGTGAAATTCTAGATACAAATATGGAAAAGGTGTGACATTATCATTTTTAATTAATACATAGAAACATCAAAATAGCTAAAATAGCAACCACTTATGCTGAAGATTTAATAGTGGTTGCTATTTTAGCTATTTTGATGTTTCTATGTATACACTAAATACAACAGTTGAAAATATTTTAAATACACATTTTTAATTTGTATGCACTATTAGCGTAGTTCATTTTAGATAGTGTTGTAGTGCCATTTGTTTAGGTTAATTTAATTTGTACCACCTATATCTATATCATAGAGGGAATTTGTTGTATCTCTTCCTTTTTTCCATTTTTCTGGAGTTCACTATATGTTTACTAATAATATGTTTAATAGATCTAGTTTTGATTGATCTTTCTTAGATATTATTGATTACTATGATTATAATGGATGATGATTATTTGTAACACCTCCACTTTCTTTTCTATCTTCTACCAATGATAATAATGTCATTATTTTTGGTAAGAGTTTTCCACTACAATTTTATTTTAAACAGTATATACTTGTGTGTGCATGTGCATGTCTGTGTTCATTCAAAAGTAGCAGCGTATGTTGATTTCCTAAGGTATTACCTGCCATAGTCTCTCTATGCTTAACTTTTAACATTTGCACTTCTGTCATCTGTTCACATATTTTACACTGTTAACTTTAATGCTACTTAAATGTACCAATGCAGGAAACGGGGTTCGATCCCTGGATCAGAAAGATCCCCTGGAGTAGGAAATGGCAACCTACTCCTATATTCTTGCCTGAAAAATGCCATGGGCAGAGGAGCCTGGCAGGCTATAGACCCTGGGGTTGCAAAAGAGTCAGATATGACTTAGGGACAACAACACATAAACTACTTTACACAGAACTACTTGAACATAGGTACACATATACACGTGTATTGTGTCATTACTAGCAGGATAATCTACCATATTGATGGTAATTATTTCTGATAGTGGTATTTCACAAGACTTTTCTTGATTTGAAGGAATCTATTTAACAATAGATTTTTTTTTACTTCAAACTTTAATATTTCTATTTGTAGAGGTTCAATTTGACTCTTTTTTTATGTAATCCATGTATCTACATAACGTGTCCAATCTTTCTTAGTATTTCTATGGAGTACAGACTTAGCATTTTTAAAATATCCTTGCCTACTAATTATATCCTGTGTCATTTCAAAGGCAGTTTCGGTTGCCTAATTTTTGTGCTTATTATATTGTGTTTTTCTTCTTTGCATGCCTAGTAATTTGTTATTGGATATATGGTACATATTATAATTTTTACCTTTTATGTGATATATGTACACACATATGTATTTACATATGTTACATATACAAATTTATTTTACATATAAATATTTATTTTATATATATTACATATAATGTCTTATATTTATATAGTCAAACTACATAAAAGATATATACATGTTTTACCTTTTTGTGGTTTACAGATATACCTTTTTATGGTATACATATATACATATATACATATAGATATATATATACACATATATATGTATACATATATACCACAAAAAGGTAAAAATTACATCTGCCAACTATAATATATATATATATATATATATATATTTATTTATTTATTTATTTCAGCTTGCTTAGACTTTGTTCTGGGATGTAATTATTGGAAACAATTTGCTCCTCCTAGGTATTGCTCTAGTCTTGTAGGCAGGGCCAAGAGAGGTATGGTATTAGTATAATAATTAACTACATCAAAGCACATATTGTTGATACAAGAAATGGCTAGAACAGAAAAGGTTATATGAGTCAGAAGGGGCTTCAACTCAAGTGTCTGTATCATAGAGAAGAATATCAGTTTCATGATAAACGGAATCTCAGTTGACAACTATGATATTCACAACGGTGGTCAGATCCTTTATGTTCCCCACTACTTCCATGAACTCCACACCACTGTCCTACTTCTCGTCTTTGCCAATCATGGCGAAGTCACATTCAAGTTTTTTCACTCGAGGTTGTCCCTTAGCTCCATGGGCTATAAAAACAATTGCTTCAAATCAGAGACATTATTCTTCATCCACTTTGTGACAGCTGACTTTATATACAAGTTTTTCACCGGACTGTTAAGAAGCTTTGTCTTAGAAACATGTTTCACAGAGATCATATGATCCATGTCTTCTGTGTGCATAACACACTTGCAGTAAGTTTGGTCAAGACTAGGACTCGGCTATTATTTTTCTGATTCTGGCAGTCTCAAGGGAAATCTGGAACAAGTACAGCAACCTGATTGGATGCAGCAATCTTGCAGGCATTAATCATGAATAGAAGCTCCAACAGATTATCATTGGTTTTCCACAACCAATGTGAACAATGTAAACATCTTCCTCTCTGTTCACCCTTTCACCCATTTCCATACCTATCTCCTAGCTGCTGAATTTTTTCAGTAAATTCTTTGCCTGATTCCATTCCCAACATTTTCTGAGATAATTTCTGGTAGCAGCTACAGGTAAAGTTTTGGATATTTGGCATTTTGATCACCTATGTTGGCACCATTTCACTCAGGTGACACTGCTTTTGACACAGACAAAACCAAAGTCACACCACATGCTAAATTATGAATTGCTTTATGCTGTTACCCCACCATTTCCTGTTGTTTATGTCTTGACTGTGTATTTGTTGTTCATTATATTCAAAAAGCATACAACCGTGATATCTTTTTTGCTTTAGTTTTTTTTTTTTTTTTTGATGCTTTGAATTAATTTTAACCTTGGAGAAAAGTTACAAAAAATGTATGGAGAATCTTTGTACACCCTTCACCCAGCTTACCCCATTGTTAACATCTTGCATACTCATAGTATAATCATCAAAACTAAGAAATGAACATTGGTGTATTATTCAGATATATTATCTTTATTAAACAAGTTTTTTGAGTTTCATAATGGCTTTCTTTTTTATGCATTTTTAGCATACCAAAGAATTCCTTGATGCAAATTTAAGGATTTCCAATTGTTAAAAATATAAAATTCCTGAAATTCCCTCTCTATTTCCCCTTAGGAGCTTGTCTCTTTTATCTCCCATTTGGACTAAGATCTCCCTAGCTCTGGGCACAAGGCTTACCAGGTAGCACACTGGTGAAGAATCTGCTGGCCAATGCCGGAAATTCAAGAGATGCAGTTTCAATCCCTGGGTTGGGAAGATCCCCTAGAGGTGGCATGACAACCCACTTCAGTGTTATCGCTTGGAGAGTCCCATGGACAGAGGAGCCTGGTGGGCTACAGTCCATGAGGACAAAACTGAATTACAAAGCACACGTGCGCGCGTGCGCACACACACACACACACACACACACACACACAGGTTTGGGTACATCTGTCATCTTGCAACTTCTCTTTATTGCTCTCCAAATTTTTACCTATTGTTTTCTGACTATTAGATTATCCTTTTTAATATTTTCACTGTTATTCAGGTAGGACAAATCTTAAATGGTGTCAGAAGAAAGAATGTGGGAGATAAACTGATATTTCATTTCTGAAACTACAGTTATTTCTAACCTCACATTTGAGTTATAATTTGGCTGGGTATGTAATTCTAAGTTGGTATTTATTTCCCACTTAACAGTGAAGCTTTGTTTTCCTTCTCCCAGTATCTGTTGGAAGATGATGACTCTGATCATATCCTGATTCTCATTAAGAGATCTGTTTTTTTCTGAAAGTATTTAATTTTTTTACTTTCCATTTCTAAAGTTGATAATCATATATCAAATTCTGATTCTTTTTCATTAGTCGTGCTGGACACTTCCTACTTAAAGTCTTCTGCCCTTTGGCTATTAGAAATTCTCTAATTGTTATCTCCTCATTTCTTCTTATTTTTACTGCTATTATTTTCTGGAATTCATAATAACATGATTACAGGATTCTTAGATTAATCCTCTATATCTTTAAAATATTTTTTCTCATATTTTATGATTTTATGTTTTTGTTCAACTTCTTGACTATTAATTTTCTCCTCAAACTCATCTATAAGATTGTTTTTATTTTTGTAATCAAATTTTTGGTCCCTAACGTGTCTTCCTTTGCCTCTATGATTTCTCTACTTTTAACAGCATCATGCCTTTTTTTAATGTTTATAATAGTATCTTCAATATTCCTGATTATACTACTTAGCTTACAAGAAAATCTTGTGTTCATTGAGCTATCTCTGTTTCCTCTGTAATTTCATTTTGTAGAATTTCATCAAATATCTGGTGATGCTTAGTAGAGTATTCATATTTAAGAATGAAACGAGAGAAAACCTGCTCATTCACTGGCAGACTTCACTACGTGGAGAGTTGTCAGTGAATCAGCCACTGGGTCTCCCACAGTCCAAAATGAAAATGCTTCTGCTGGATGAGCTCCAGATCCACACCAGCTGCCCTAGTTTCCATGGAGAGTTTGCTCACTTCCTTTAAGTAGCACATTAGTTTTGTTCTTATTGTCCCCATCTCCCCTCCCCAGGAACTAAACATCTGGCTACTACAGTTTTGTGCAGAAAAGTGGGAGTAGAAGTGGGAATTCAATTGCTATGTTTATTGACTTTTCATTAAGTCTCATGATTTCAACCTCTTGCTCTTTTTCACTCTCAACCACACTTTGCCCTCTTGAATCCCAGCTTTCTTTGGAGTTTTGTTGGGTTTATGGGCTGTCCCTTTAGCTGCAAGACTGATGTGGGATCTTGTTTGTCTTACTTCATGAACTGCCAGTCATCTATCTGTTTTCCACTTTGCAGAATGTGTGGGAAATTTTTATCCACTCACAGACCTGCCTACCGTTTTTATAAATTATGGGTTTATGATCTTAAAATTTTATATTGTTGTTCAGTCACTAAGTAGTTTCCAGCTCTTTGCTGCCCCACAGATTGTAGCCTGCCAGGATCCTCTGTCCCTGGGATTTCCCAGGCAAGGATACTGAAGTGGGTTGCCATTTCCTTCTCCAGTTACCTGGAATCTCTCCCTATTTTAAAGTCAGTTGATTATTATACATGAACAGTATGAAAAGGCAAAATGATAGGATGAAAGAGGAACTTCCAAGGTCCGTACGTGCACAGTATGCTACTGGAGATCAGTGGAGAAATAACTCCAGAAAGAATGAAGGGATGGAGCCAAAGCAAAAGCAATACCCAGTTGTGGATGTGACTGGTGATAGAAGCAAGGTCCGATGCTGTAAAGAGCAACATTGCATAGGAACCTGGAATGTTAGGTCCATGAATCAAGGCAAAGTGGTCAAACAGGAGACAGCAAGAGTGAATGTCAACATTCTAGGAATCAGCAAAATAAAATGGACTGGAATGGGTGAATTTAACTCAGATGACCATTATATCTACTACTGTGGGCAGGAATCCCTTAGAAGAAATGGAGTAGCCATCATGGTCAAGAAAAGAGTCTGAAATGAAGTACTTGGATGCAGTCTCAAAAATGACAGAATGATCTCTGTTCGTTTCCAAGGCAAACCATTCAATATCATGGTAATTCAAGCCTATGCCCCAACCAGTAATGCTAAAGAAGCTGAAGTTGAATGGTTCTATGATGACCTACAAGACCTTTTAGAACTAACACCCAAAAATATGTCCTTTTCATTATAGGGGACTGGAATGCAAAAGTAGGAAGTCAAGAAACACCTGGAGTAAGAGGCAAATTTGTCCTTGGAGTACAGAATGAAGCAGGGCAAAGGCTGCTAGAGTTTTGCCAAGAGAACACACTGGTCATAGCAAACACGGTCTTCCAACAACACAAGAGAAGACTCTACACATGGACATCACCAGGTGGTCGACACCGAAATCAGATTGATTATATTCTTTGTGGCCAAAGAATATATATATTCTTTGCTGCTCTATACAGTCAGCAAAAAGAAGACCGGGAGCTGACTGTGGCTCAGATCATGAACTCCTTATTGCCAAATTCAGGTTTAAATTGAAGAAATTAGGAAAAACCACTAGACCATTCAGATATGATCTAAGTCAAATCCCTTATGAATGTACAGTGGAAGTGAGAAATAGGTTTAAGGGACTAGATCTGATACAGTGCCTGATGAACTATGGATGGAGGTTCATGACATTGTACAGGAGACAGGGATTAAGAACATCCCCAGAAATGCAAAAGGGCAAAATGGTTGTCTGAGGAGGCCTTACAAATAGCTGTGAAAAGAAAAGAAGCGAAAAGCAAAGGAGAAAGAGTGTGAAAAGAAAAGAAGCGAAAAGCAAAGAAGAAAGGGAAAGATATTTCCATTGGAATGCAGAGTTCCAAAAAATAGCAAGGGGAGATAAAAAAGTCTTCCTCAGAGATCAATGCAAAGAAATAGAGGACAACAGTAGAATGGGAAAGACTAGAGATCTCTTCAAGAAAATTAGAGCTATCAAGGGAATATTTCAGGCAAAGATGGGTTCGACAAAGGACAGAAATGGTATGGACCTAACAGAAGCAGAAGATAAGAAGAGGTGGCAAGAACTGTACAAAAAAGATCTTCACGACCTAGATAATAATGATGGTGTGATCACTCACCTAGAACCAGACATCCTGGAATGTGAAGTCAAGTGGGCCTTAGAAAGCATCACTACGAACAAAGCTAGTGGAGGTGATGGAATTCCAGTTGAGCTATTTCAAATCCTGAAAGATGATGCTGTGAAACTGCTGCACTCAATATGCTAGCAAATTTGGAAAACTCAGCAGTGGCCACAGGACTGGAAAAGGTCAGTTTTCATTCCAATCCCAAAGAAAGGCAATCCCAAAGAATGCTCAAACTACTGCACAATTGCACTCATCTCACACGCTAATAAAGTGATGCTCAAAATTCTCTAAGCCAGGCTTCAGCAATACATGAACCGTGAAATTCCAGATGTTCAAGCTGGTTTTAGAAAAGGCAGAGGACCAGAAATCAAATTGCCAACATCTGTTGGATCATCGAAAAAGCAAGCATTTCAGAAAAACATCTATTTCTGCTTAATTGACTATGCCAAAGCCTTTGACTGAGTAGATCACAATAAACTGTGGAAAATTCTGAAATAGATGGGAATACCAGACCACCTGACCTGCCTCTTGAGAAACCTATATGCAGGTCAGGAAGCAACAGTTAGTACTGGACATGGAACAATAGACTGGTTCCAAATAGGAAAAGGAGTACATCAAGGCTGCATATTGTCATCCTGCTTATTTAACTTATATGCAGAGTACCTCATGAGAAACGCTGGGCTGGAAGAAGCGCAAGCTGAAATCAAGATTGCTGGGAGAAATATCAATAACCTCAGATATGCAGATGATACCACCTTTATGGCAGAAAGTGAAGAGGAACTAAAAAGTCTCTTGAAAGTGAAAGAGAAGAGTGAAAAAGTTGGCTTAAAGCTCAACATTCAGAAAACTAAGATCATGGCATCTGATCTCATCACTTCATGGCAAATAGATGGGGAAACAGTGGAAGCAGTGTCAGACTTTATTTTTTTGGGCTCCAAGATCACTGCAGATGGTGATTGCAGCCATGAAATTAAAAGACACTTACTCCTTGGAAGGAAAGTTATGACCAACCTAGATAGCATATTAAAAAGCAGAGACATTACTTTGCCAACAAAGTCTGTCTGGTCAAGGCAAAGGTTTTTCCAGTGGTCATGTATGGATGTGAGAGTTGGACTGTGAAGAAAGCTGAACGCCAAAAAATCGATGCTTTTGAACTGTGGTATTGGACAAAACTCTTGAGAGTCCCTTGGACTGCAAGGAGATCCAACCAGTCCATCCTAAAGATCAGTCCTGGGTGTTCATTGGAAGGACTGATGTTGAAGCTGAAACTCCAATACTTTGACCACTTCATGTGAAGAGTTGACTCATTGGAAAAGACCCTGATGCTGGGAGGGATTGGGGGCAGGAGGAGAAGGGGATGACAGAGGATGAGATGGCTAGATAGCATCACTGACTCGATGGACATGAGTTTGAGTAAACTCCGGGAGTTGGTGATGGACAGGGAGGCCTGGTGTGCTGCGATTCATGGGGTCGCAAAGAGTCGGTACGACTGAGAGACTGAACTGAACTGGACTGATTATTATATTTTTGTTCCGTATGCAAAGTCCCTTCACAGAAGTTCCTAGATTAGTGTTTGACTGAATAACCAAAGGACAGGAATCTTGGTGTATGGGGCAGGAGTAGGGGAGGGTGCCTTTAGAATTTTTTTAACCACTGGGGAGATGAGTTCTAAGTTTCTAGTTTGGGTGGTATCCCTTAGTTAGCTTCCTCAGTATCTGTGCTTGAAGAATTTTTCATTTAAAACATACACTCAGCAGCACAATACAAGGAAGACCCAGACAAATGCATAATTTTAATTCTCAATTAGATTACTATCACTATCCCTGAATCTTTATCTGCTTTGTTCTTTTTAAACTAAGACAATGAAGCTACAATAAAAGCTAAGAAAAGAAACAAACAAGCAAACAAAGTTTTTAAAAATTTTCTTTGGACTATAGTTGATTTTATGGGCTTCCCAGGTGGCTCAGTGGTAAAGAATCTGCCTGCCAATTCAGGAGACGCAGGATTGATTCCTGGGTTGGGAAGATGCCCTGGAGGAGGAAATGGCAACCCACTGCAGTATTCTTGCCTGGAGAGTCCCATGGACGGGGGAGTCTGGCAGGCTGCAGTCCATAGGGTCACAAACAGCTGGACACAGCTGAGTATGCATGCACTATATTTGCTTTGCAATGTGTTAGTTTCTGCTGTCCAGGAGAGTGAATCAGCTCTATACATACATATATCCCCTCTTTTATGGATTTCCTTTTCATTTAGGTCACCATAGGATGCTGAGTACAGTTCTCTGACTATATACACAGTAAGTTCTCATTGGTTATTCGTTATCTCTTTTATATGTAGCAGAGTATATATATAATCCCAATCTCCCAGGTCATCCCACCCTTGTAAATTTAGTAACCATTTCAATAGCTTTCCCTCATCTGAAACCTCTCCTGAGGTTCCTTTGTTTTGTATAATTAAAGGCCACATCCCAAATTGAAAGCACCCCCAGAGAAAATCCAGTTGGCAAGGGGAAAAAAAATGATGTGGGTACCAAATTTTAAATCTTCTAGTTTCCCGTAATCTAACAGCCCAAAGACTACTAGAGTGTCTTACAGCTGCTAGAGAATGACCTACTTTCCTTTCACGCAAATGTGAGTATTCTATTCCCACCACTCCATCTTCTAACTTCCATGGTAGGTTGCTCTCTATCTCTGCTCCATTGCACATAACAACCTAGAGACCATCAAGTTCCCTTCCTGGGGTGGATGGACTGGCAGAATGGAGGATGAAGAAGGGTGCATGAAAAGAAAACAAAAGATTGTAGGAACCAATATTGTATTATTGATATGTGCTTTCTTATCTGCATAGTTTATAGATTCCATTAAAAATTAGACACATAAAGAAAAAGGTATGTCTTTGGAATACCTTTGGAATTTAAGAATATACTTCTCTGTGTCTCTGGCTCTGTGTCTCTCTGTGTGTGTCTGTAAATTAGCATTCTGTCTATAGATGTTTCTGTAAGCCCAGTAAAACAACATAATCTGGTTGACTTTCGGAAAGACTAAATAAACTGCTTTCTATAAACCAGATATTGTTATTTGGTAAACATATTTAAAAAGCTTATGCTTTCTTGAAAAACAGTACTTCTGCTTTTCACAGAGAAAGAGTCTAGCCAAGGAACCTGCCCCCATATCATGACACAGCTCTCTGTGTGGACATGAAATTGCTGTCTGCTGGATGTTTTTAACAGGGCTAATTAAGCTCATTCACAAATCCTTTCTATTAAAGATTTCACACAGAAATATCTCTAAACATGCAATAGGACACTACTATTGAAAAGTCTTTGTTTCTAATCACAATACCAGGGTGATAATTAAAGACACTAGAAAGTGCCCTCATGTGGGTAAGGATTAAGAACACCCACACTATCTGCTGAAACCCTGCAAGGGGACATATCTGGGTAGCAGCACCCCACCAGCATGGATCCTAGAAATATATATATATATGTATATATATATATATAGCATTCTAAAGTCCAATTTTTTTGTTAATGTTCTTTAGACTATAAGTCCAAACAGATTATCTGATAGAGCCTTCCTTTGAACAACCCTTTGATTTTAATTACTAATTTCTCATAAAAATCCATCCTTTAGGTGTTTAGGCCAATCCTTTTTAGTTATTATAATTTTTAAACTGTTGTGCATGTGCTAGGCTATGTTAAAATACTTCTCTTGGGAGAACTGCCATTGAAAAAATTTAGAATGTTAAAATACATGGATACATTACAAAGCCATTTCTGAAAGATTAAGAGTTAGGAAAGTAAAATGTATTTACTTTAAATCTGTTATTTTATTTTACATACCTATTTTAAAGTGTCCTTTTCTTCAGCTTTTGAATAGAGAAATTTTGTTTTGATACTGAAGAGTTGCAGACCAGACATTTCCTCCTGTTTTCTGTGAAATCAATTTAAAAGTACATTAGCAGTGCATGTGGATTTAGTCAAGGAATCAAGATGTGAAGTTTTGAACATATTTTTCCAAAGGTAGACTCTTCAAATGATGACTATGAAAGTAATTTATTCCAGCCAAACACACTTTCACATATTGTTAACAGGGCTATGTGCTTCAACTCATTTAACTGCTTTTTAATTCAATAGTTATTCAGATTTAATAGAGCCATTTCTTCATCATTTTGCATTTAGTGATAAATGGTGCCAGAATATATGATAAATTAAACTGCAAAGGACCATGTTAAAGTTATCTTAAGGGTTTCACATTAAAGGAATCCACACCTATTTTGTTCAGAACAGCCACCTGAAAGTTCACGTCGCGAAAAGAGCTTCTTACTGAGCATAAACTATGAGATCTTTTTGAAAGTTAAGTTTTAATTATACTTTTCCCTCACCACTTACCATTGGCGGTGGCCCTCCAGCTGGGGGAATGGCAAGGCAGATGCTTTAAACTAGGGGTTCTTTCTTGTTTTAATATTGATTTAACAAGTGGAAGAACATTCAGGTTGGAGCTTTGATGAATATCCTTACATAACAAGCCACCAGATACAGGGGGCAACTTTTAAAAAGTTTGGAGAAGAGATGAGGCATCAAGGGGCTATGGAAGAGATAAATTGGGCAGGGCCAAGTGGTGGGAGAGAGACAGGAGTTGCAGTTGGACAGCCCTGCCAATTACTAACCCTATTATCCTTTCTCCTTCCTGCTAATGCACTGGCTTAACAGGTACCACAAAGGGAGATGTGGGGCTGAATTCACTGGGCCTCTCCTTTCCCTCCTTCCCATAGGCACATTTTGAAAATGGAAAAAAAAAAAAAAAAGTGGTTTCTTGACTAAAGCATCAGAGATGGTTTGCAGCCATTAATTCTACCATTTTCCAGACATGTTAAAGTGTATAAACTAGCTTAATTAGGTTTTTTTTTTCCTCCTTGCTCATCTCTACTCCCAGACAGGCAAGCTGGGCTGGTTAGTCAGGACAGAGATCGGGACAAAACTATGCAAATGAAAAACTCTGTCCTTAAGGTTAAATACCTCTAGGTCACTCTTGACAACTAATGAGAGACCAGGGAGAACCTGCCCTCAAATACATTCATTTGCACTGGAAGATATGCTTTGGCTCCCAAAATAATCATGAATAAGATACACGTGTCCACAACTCTGTAGGCAAAATAGCAATAAGGAAGCAACGGGTGCCACATGCATTTCTTTGTTTGTTAAAAGCAAATTCTGACTGTTCATATTTGAGTTTTCTGAGTTAGTTAGAATTTGACTATTATTTCATGATTGTTTATTATTTGCTATCATTTGATTCAATCATACAGAGCACCATTTATTGAGAACCTGTTATGAGAGGTGCTTGGCATACAAAGATGAAAGACAAGGTCTCTTTGGAAGAGAATCACCTACTATCCTATATAATAATAAAGACATTGAAGGAAATTCTGTCATAAAACTGGCTTAGTATTGAGTTACTAAAAATAGCATTTGCTTGATGTAAATATTTTTGATAAGTAACATAAAACTCATTACCCTTACTTCTGCTCAGCCACTTTTCAGAATTTGTATATGCATTTGTGTGTGTACATCTTCGGGTGCATCCATCTCTATCTATTGCTCTCTGCATAACTTTAGCAATAGTTATTAAGTGCTACCTCTGTGCCAGGCAGTGTGCTAAGCACTTTTATGTACCTCATCCTATTAATAAAAGAAAAAGAATGATGGATTAAGAACCTGGATGCCCTAATCACAAAACTAGAGGTAAATCACTTCATATTTCTATTTTGTCTTCAAAATGAGGGAGCTCACTCTAAGGCCTTTTTAACTGTAACAATTCTAAAAAAGTGTGATTCCTGATGACTTCCTAAGTGTTTTAAGAGAGTAAGATTAATACCTGTCTTGGTTAATTCTGTAATATTCTCTGCTTTGTGGACACCTGTTAAGAGGAAAAAGATTGAATAACAGACCTTTTAAAGAAATAAACTTCATTTTTAACAGATGTATTCAGTTTGGGGAATAAAACCAGGCTAGTTCTTTATTAAAAATATAAAGCTAAATGTGTGTAAAAAAATTATTCCCAGATATAAACATTTTTTATTTTTTAATATTCCCAAAAGGATTTTCTTTAGCTGTGAATGTTTAATGGATGAATATCTGGCCTTTAATAGTATAATTTTGAACTCCTAAAAATATTAGAACAAATTTAACTCTAATGAAAATGCCTATTTTCAGAGCATCCATATACATATTTAACCTGAAAATAGAACACTGAGGATTTCTACTCATTAAATTGCCATTGCTCTGTCCAGAGCCACTTGTCCATGTTCTTGTTGTGTCTGCTGCTTGTTATATTTTTCTGGGCTGTTTATTCCACAAAGGGCAATTGCAAAAGAGTTGGAAGCACTTTTTGTGCCAGGCCATTCTCTAGCTTAGGTTCATGCCCCTTGGTTCTCATATTTAACAGAAGCTCAGATAGCCTGAAGCATCTGTCCTTTTGGTTCCCTTCAGGATTGTGTACATTTCTTTGTCATATCGTCATTTCTCAAACCACAGAGTTTCTTTAAATAGCAGCCCTGTCCCAGTAGAATTATGGGGAACTAGAATGCTATAATTTGAAGCATATTCTGCTTCAAAGTGCATTGTCTTAGTTGACTTAAATATTTGAAACATATGTTTTATTTTGTTTTACTGTTAAGAGGAAGGGGAATATGACCATGTTTCTGCAATGAAATATAACAGGAAATATTGTTTCTTTCTGTCCATATTTGGTTAATGTGATCAATTTCATTGATTAATAATACTATCCTTCCCCAAAACAATCCAAATACAAAGCAGAAAAATCGACCACTTCATAAAAGCTGAAAAAAAAAACCTGAAAAAATTCACACACTTATTTCAAAAATGTGGTACTCGCAGATATTTTAAAATAGGGATTGTTGACATATTACAAATAAACAAGTACTTACATACATACAGGCATCTCCATAAAAAAATAAATACATAAATAAAGAAGAAGCCACAGTTTGTGACTATCATGTAGAACAAAAAAAATGAGAAATTTCAGAAACATGAAATTCACCTCAATTTCTTCATCTGTTGCTAGTTTAGAAAAGTTATCTGTAGAAGTAATAATTCTGGAAGAGCTTTACTCATATCACATACTGTTATTTGACTTAAAGAAAAATCTGACTTCATACTATTCAATAGATGTCAGATTTAAGAATCAGTAACCTGTTTTCAACTTCATTATTTACACACATGCCTGAAAATATCTATAGAGGATTAAACAACATTTCACTCTTCATCTGAAATCTGTGATGAAGGATAATCAGACCTGAAGCCTCTTCATTTTCATATGTTCCATTTTTCTGTAGGCACATTTGTAAATGGAGAATTCTTTTGAAATTCTCCTTGTTCCGTCTCAGTGGTTTTTGCTCTTTCTTTCACAACGAATTGCAAAAAGCCATTTAACTTCAAGGTTTCTAATCATCCAACTGCACTCCTTCTCACCTTTTTATTGACCACCTTTCCTTGGTTTTTTGTTTCACAAGCAAGATTCTCACCTTGCTGCACATTCTTTCAACTTGGCCATCAATATATAAAGTTGAGAAATCCTTCTAAGTCCAGATGCTTAGAGCAGCATTCCACTTATCACTTCTTTCCATCCTCAGAGGCAAGCTCTATCTGAACTGTCTGAAGTGGCTGTTGACGATGTCTTTACTGCTGCTACATGGAAGACTTTTTTTGAGTACTGTCACTGAAAGCTTCCTAAAGCTCAATAAAGTATCGTCAGGTTGGGTCAGTAATGTTTATGTTTCTCTGACTCTACATCTCTCTCTCCCTACACTCTTCTGTCCTCTACTTTTCCCATCTTTTTAAATTTGTGATAAAAGTTGATAATAATATATTCATAGTAGGCTCAAAAGATGTATTTTAATAAATCTGAATATGTTCTATTTTTCATTCTACATTCTGATTTATGTAAATCACTGTTGCTTTTGACCACCATCATATTTCAATGTATCATATTTATTTCATTAAACATTTATGTGTGTTTATAATGTATATAAACATTTAGGTATTTTTTAATATATACATATATATTACCCCTAAAGTAAATGTGTATGTATATATATGTATATATGTGTGTTTACATGTATGTACATATATATGTGTAGGTATGGATATAAATGTTAGTATAAATATATATATATATGCATATTTCTTCCCTCATAGTCAAAATTCATCAACTCTACTAAATATTAAGAAAGTGTTTCAGGACACCAGAAACTAACACAATATTGTAAATTAACTATATTTCAAAAAGAAAAGATTT
Source organism: Odocoileus virginianus (assembly GCF_023699985.2). Classification (NCBI taxonomy): domain Eukaryota; kingdom Metazoa; phylum Chordata; class Mammalia; order Artiodactyla; family Cervidae; genus Odocoileus; species Odocoileus virginianus. The sequence continues at coordinate 25,420,285 of NC_069686.1, forward strand.
ACACTATAAGAAAGTGCTTCAGACAGCAAGAATTAAGAAATATATAGTGTATGAAATAAATCTATATAATACAGCAATTAATATGTACAAATATATATTTGTGTATCTTATTGTATACTTTCTATATATAATATATAACAAATATTTATATATAAACACATGGAATAAAGAAATTCAGGCCTTTACTCTCTCCAGTTCTATAGAATATTAACTTCTATTAATCCAAACATATATTTCTATACATTTGTATGACTTCTACAAATTTCTTAAAGTATTTTCATAGATCCCAACAGATTAGGCTTGCACTGTCACCCCAAAGATTCACAGAACACAGCCACATTATTTTCCCTTTTATACAAGTTTTGCCTTTGTTGTTTAAATAATTATGAGGTCTATCAAGTCATTCCTTTTGCTGCTTTCACTCAAAACTTATGTTTAACTAGAAAGTGCTGGGGAATATAAACAGTAAATAGAAGCTCAATGGGGAAAAGAAAATACATTGAGATTTTCTTAGAAAATGTTTCCATATAAAATAAGCCTTCGGGGGAATTCACTAGCAGGCCAGTGGTTAGGGCTCTGCACTCTCACTGCCAGGGGCCCAGGTTCAATTGCTGGTCAGGGAGTTATGATCCTGCAGCCAAGATAAACAAAATAAAACAAATATCTGACATTAAAGATATTTTTTGTTCCCCATGACCTATAAGTTTTTTTGTCATTTCATATGCTAAAACCAATGGTCCTTGAGCTATTTATTAAAAATACCTGATTGATCAACAAATGTACTAATGATGAATATTAAGGTACCCTTCAAGAAATATACTTACCTAGTAACTAGAAGTCTTGGTATCAGATCCATGTGTCAGGATTAAAAGAGTTTTGGTGGGGCTTATATGATGATAGTGTATAGAACAGAATCACTAAGTAATAAAACTGCACCATTTTTCACCTCTCATTTTTTTGTAGATGCTTAGATAGGAAAAACTTAGACAAAAATAAAATTTTAAATATTTCAATAAACATTTTTTAAGTTTAAAATTATTTAAATGTATTGAAATATGAAAATATAATAGCTTAAGAAAATATTTTATTTCAGACCACAGTGAATATTTGGCCATAAAGGTATTCTTAACTATAAAGGAGAAGATCAATTTAAAAATTCATAAGATGTTTTCATGGAAATGAAAATTCAACTATAATATGAATAATACAGGCTTTTTCTATAATATTCTAAACTAGTTAGCATGGAATTTAATTAGACATTCACAACTCATATGTCTTAACCATGAATCTCAGCCATTTAACTTAAGAACAGTATTTAATCTTTTTAATGATTTTCGTATTGAAACATTTTGAACAAACTACAAAATTCAATGAATTAACATTATTTGTCCTGAATCCAGTAGCAAGGAGCAGTAAATTGAAGGCCAGGTTACATGCAGCTCCATTTTCTATGATTCTAGAATTTTTTTTTGTTAATTTCTTATCAAAATAGTATGTGAACACTATATGACATTATTTATTTGATAAAATGTATTTTTGAGTTCTTATCAGTTGCTGGATATTATGAGTATAGATAAAACAGCAATCTATTCAGTGGCATAAAGCTATATCTCCCTAGAAACTGGATAAATCTGTGGGTTAAAAATGTACAACCTCTATAATATTTCCCTTTTTTCCCTTTCCACCTTTCATCTCTCCATAGTACAGTGGGGATTGGACAAAAATTTGATTTATGATTTCTTTCAAATTTTGGCTGATAAAATTACCACCCTCAATGCTCTGAACACTGTGAATAGTAAAAGCATTGAAAAGATGCTCAGTTCTTTCTATACTATGAATTTTAGAGCCTGTTTATATGAGGATGATGAGGAAAATGAGTAATTGTGCATAAAAAGTCATTTCATGGGAGAAAGAGTGAAGACAGAGGCTTCAGACATGTGCTTCCTTATGAGCACTTGGTCTTTGAGCATTGGAAGACCTTTAATTAAGCCCTATTCCTCCTCGTGGTGGGAGAACATCCCCACCAGGACGTTTCCCTGGCTTCCACTGGTAGTTTTAATGATTGTGCTTCCAGGTAGACTCCTGAGGGGAAGCAACTAAAAATTAACATATAGCATGATCCTCTCATAACGAAAAGTTGTAAATTGTAGTTTAACATGAGTTACTTGTAAATAAATACTGATGCATCTATCAGGGACACATTTAAATAACGAGACCAATTTGAGATTATGTGTTCTGGAATTGGCAGTTTTAGTTTCAGGAGAGAAAATGAGTCACAGTATTGCATTTTCTTCATTGGAAGTGCACAGAAAACAGAGCTTATTGTACCCTTTGAGACAAATACATTACTTGCAAGAGACTCTGTAATTGTTTTAATTCCATTTACCATGCTATTTGCTTTGACATTTTTGGTGTTTGAAATGTGATGATTTAGGTAAATATGTATATATGCTGGATAATTTGAATAGGTTACCTGACTTGTACAAATATATTTAAATTAAAATTTTGATAGGACACCTTTGAATATAGGTAAAAAGATACATTTATCTGTTTTGTTAAACCCCTGTTGTTTTCTTTAAATACTAGATTATAGTGTCAATGATTTACTTACATGGATATTGTTCCTGTTTTCCTCCTAACACAACTATATTAAATTTTAATGACATCAATTGTAATATCTAACTGGTATCTGGAAGCTTGTGGAGAGCCCAAAGGTTTTATACAAATTTATATGTATCAAGCTCTCACTGATATACTTTGCCAGTAGATATTTTACCTTGAGTAGTCAGCCCTGCAAATCCCTTCCTACAAAAGATTAAAAACATCCTCCTATTACATCTAGAGATTTCTTTTTGTTATTCAAAGCCATGAATAAATTTAGGAAAAATGTATATGATTTTAATGCCTTAAACCAGAAAGCTTCCTTGATTCCTATTAAAAAATGGAATATTTAATGTTTTCCATCTTCTGTGGTACTTTTTTTGATATTGCAGCAAAGAACAAAAAAGAATTCTGACAACATATAAAACAAAAAACTGTGTTTGAAGTATTATAATAAAACAACCTTTTTCCTTTAATGCTAAGTCCCTTTTTAATGAAGATCTTCTGGCAGCTCTTGAATGTATAACTAGTTTATATCATGGGATGAAGCTGTCTGTTCTGATGATTGACATGAGCCCACATTACAATGTGATTCTGAAAATTAGTCCATAGAGGTCCTTTTCAGGTACTTCTCAGACTGAGAGCTGCCCTCCAACTACTGTAGAGGCTTTTTAACCCCACTCATTGGTATTCTAATCTGGAAGAGCTGTCCTGCCTTTTAAATAACTCAGGCATTCAGGCTCATACCCCCCTTGACACATTACTTAGCCAAAGGATTCAAATGAGATTCAAGAAACATGCAGTACAGCACAAAGGGATTGGAATATGCACAATTAATAATCACACAGTTAATTCATTTTTAATGCAAGGAGGATTTCTGAAATTTCACATTCAGATTTGTAGCACAAAGTAGTGGCTGTCTACCCTGATTACATTTCTAAAATTCCAAAATATAGGCATTATTCTTAAGTAATGATTTTAATATTAAATAGACTCCCTAAAGGTGTAGCTTTAAGTGACATTAAGGTTATGACACAAACTGATAAAATTTTAAAGTAGGACTCCTTTCAATTCAGATATTGTGCAAATAAATAAACACATGAAGAGTTTTCATGAGAATGGGAATAAGGTGTGTATCTGAGTAGATAGGGTTTTGGTGGGGTTTGATTATCTTGGGTCAAAGCCAGCCAACTACATTACACATTGCAATGTTTTGTTTCTCTCCTTGTCTTTTTTCATATATAAGTATTTTTATATATCTAGTGTTAAAGATCTTGCTGCCCGCATTTGAGAGGTAAATATGCAGTCTATTGAAATAAGAATGTCAATATATCTTTAACAGTTCTAAGGTTTTAGAACTACATCCAGGAAGACAACCCTTGAGCCAATAATTAGTTGCTATAATTCTTGCTATGTATGAATAATAAGTGCATTCATTCACAATTTGTACATTGTATGTTTCCTGTATGGCAGATCCTGAGAATGAAAGCAGTGAATACAAGAGACAAAATTTCAGCTCTTGTATAATTTGTATACTTGTGTACAAATAAATGAACATGTTAAATTCAGAGGATAATATATGTTCTGCAGAAAAATAGTGCATGGTAAGAGGATGGAGTAATGAGGCAGTAGAGAAATAGGAAGTGATCATCAGGAAGTGAAATTTGAGTAAGAAGTCTAAATGAGCCGTGAGAAAAATGTGGGGAGCATATTAGGCCAATGAAGGGACAATCAATGGGCTCATATGTGGACCTCCATGAGCCATTAGAGTGGCCTAACTCATTGCACCCTCTATTTTGATCCACACGCTTCTCCTTAGAAATAGCCTAGGACAGAGGAGCCTTGCGGACTACAGTCCATGGGGTCGCAAAATGTTGGACATGACTGAATACATGCACACACAAAACAAAAACAAACAGCAGACAACGTAAAGGTAGGACTTTGTAGGGGACTCCATTAAGCGGTGACATCTCGCTTTTAAAACATTTCTTACCACCGAGCTATATCAGTTGCAAAGGGTAATTGTTAGATGGCTTGCAACATCAAAATTATCGTTTTTAAAAAATCATTTATGCTTTACAATGGTTTACAAACATATCAGTGGAGGCTTCACAGAGAGTTTCAACTACTCAGTTGGGCAGGGCATCATAGGATATTTGTACCAGTGCTTTTCCAAAAGATTCAATTCCTCTCCCTTAACTTCTCCTTCCTCCCCAAACCTCATCCCCATCTTTAACCTGAGGGAAAAGGAGGAAATTTATCTTTCATGGGAACCAGGCTGTGTCTGAAATCTAAAAAGATGGTTGGGGTATCCCTGGTATATGAAATAGAGGAATTGTAAGTCATATATTTATATGGAGTAGCTTTTTTGACATCACACCATGTCTTCAGACTCTGGTTTGGAAAGTAGTCCCAACAGGCTAAGCTCACAGTGGTTTCTGCAATCTGATTATGAACAGTGCAGGCAGATTTCTGGGTATCTGCCTACAAGTTTCCTATGCTAACTTAATTCTGGCTGTCTTCTTGTGGGTCTAGTTTTCATGTTCTTTCTCTCCTTTCCTTTATTTCTTTTCTTTTTGCTTAGTGTAAATTACTGGGATTGGCGCATGACTTAACCTGGACCACTAATGCCTGTTTTCAAGCATTAAATAGCTCTCAATCTCCAAGCTACAGAGAAAGATAAACTAGTTTTGTTTGATGTCTTACTTTTACTAGTGTCCTGAAAGGTGAAATCATTCGAGCATAGGTAATTGCTCCAGCGAGTTTCCTTCATCTGCGTGTGTGATTATAATTTATAAATACCAATTGGGTAATTGCCGGGAGAAGTTTGAAAAGCAAATGTTGCTAATGTATGGTTGACACACTGAGCTCCCAATTGATTATATTATTTATAGTATTAATGAATCTGATACTCTTTTTCCCATCAAGGGCAACATTAGTTTTGCCTAATACTCAGTTGTATGACTGGTGCATAATTTTGCCTGGGAGAAAATAGGGAGCCAGGGTTAGCTTTCTCCCTCTAATATGTCATCCTCTGCAGTGCTGTGCACAACCCATATGCTAGTCTAGTGCCCAAAGCTCAAATTAGGTCACAGTCATGAATTCCTGGAATGCAAAAGTTGAGTTTTTTTTTTTTTTAATGTTGAACTCTCAGTATCATCTTCCTTTAATAAACTTAGTGTTACCAGTAAAATGGGAAACATTTTGTAGCAAAACTCCTACATTCAGATGATTAATCCATTAAAAAATTTTGCCATTAGTGATTTACAAAGGAATAAAATAAAATCCTTTCAGTAGATGCTTTCCCCTTGCAGGCTATGTCAGGCCCAATGTCAAAAGATAGCATTTTATATTCCTGAATTTGTGCCCATTGGCATTTCCATTGTCAAACATTCATAACTGGATATAAAAATGAAAATAAAGAGAAAAACAAAACTCTATTGCCTAATCACATGAGTGGTCCCTTTGTAGAAGAAATAAAGACATTACTCCAATGGCATTAAGCAGATTTGGGTAACACCCAATGTAATTTCAACCTTTCCATTTGGAAGACACTCTCAAGAGCCTCCAAGCTAAGAGAGAAAGAAGGAAAATATGTGGCTTCTTTAAGGAAGATTCATGCTCCTTTCCTCAGGCTCTACATTATGCCAAATTACAGTTTAGGAATCAGAGTAGACCCACAAGGCATTTTACTCATGTGGATTTGCCTATTCATACCTCAAATGTGCTTCCTGAGAGTAGAAGATAAATGCTCAGGGAGTGTTTGAGAGCATATCCCTACTAAGTTGTGATAGGGGGCCTTCAGCCTAAAATGAAGACACAGAGAAAGCCAACAGCTTTGGGATTCTTTACAACAGTAATTTACTCCTCTCACTCCTACATATCCTTGTAAAAAAAGAGCCAAGTTGAATGAAAATAGGTCTCTTCCATGCCTAGTATATAAAAGAGCAGGAAAAAAAATTTATTTAAAGCTTTCCCATTTTAATCTCTCTACTATTGGGGGAAAATATTACCAAGAAAAGCAATGCAGTTGCACTAGTTGCTTACATTTAGGTTTGATAAGGATGCCTTTAAAAGTAAGGGCTTCCCTGATAGCTCAGTTGGTAAAGAATCCATCTGCAATACAGGAGACCTCGGTTCGATTTCTGGGTTGGGAAGATCCCCTGGAGAAGGGAAAGGCTACCCACTCCAGTATTCTGGCCTGGAGACTTCCATGGACTATATAGTCCATGGGGTCTCAAAGAGTCAGACACTACTCAGCTACTTTCATTTTCACTTTCTTTTATCACAATATACTTAATAATGCATAGGTTCACAAATGAGTTGGCATAGCACACAGACTAAGAGGGACCCGCATTATAATTTAAGTCTACAAATAGATCTCCACCTGAAGTAAATTGCACCATGAGACAGTAAGGCTGTGAGGATGTATACTACCAAACTGTGTGCTGATACTCAGTGATACAGAAGACTCACTCATTTGAGTGAGAAAACTTAGATTGTTTTATATTGGAGGATAAAATTTTGATAGTCATTTTTTACTGTCTTGTCCATTCTTTCTCCTTCCATATTTGCTAAAGAGAAGAGGATTTTGGAAGAGTGCACAGGTGTTTATTTTCTGTTCCTGCTTAGGTTTGTATTATGTTTATTTTTTATTTTTCTTAGACTTTTTATTTTGCTTTGGAGTATAGCTGATTAACAAAGTTATGATAGTTTCAGGTCAACAGTGAAGGGACTCAGCCATTCATATTCATGTATCCATTCTCCCCTGAACTTCTGTCCCATCCAGGCTGCCACAGAACACTGACCAGAGTTCCATGTGCTATACAGTAGATCCTTGTAGCTTATCCATTTTAAATATAGCATTGTGTACATGTTGATACCAAACTCCTTAACTATGCTTTCCCCCATCCTTTCCCCTGGCAACCACAGTATGTTAATTTTTAATTTCTCTTTATATGTATCCTGTCATTCCTCCAAAGATTTCAAAGTACTTTTTCAAAATTTATGGAAAAATTATGCATGTTGCTAACAGGAATTCAAAGGAAGGAGTAGAATAGCAAGAAAGGACAGTGGTGAAAAGACATTCACCAAAGTATCCGATTGAGAGAAACAGTCTTTTCTCGGCATTGACCTATTCACTATTCTTATTTCAAAGGTTTTAATGGAATAATTGAGCCTACACATCGCAAATCTTAAATAGGCCTGTACCTTCAGTACTTAACTTTGAAAGGAGAGCATTGGTTAGGATTGGTTCTAAGTAGTTGGGATACTCTTAGGATTGGTTCTAAGTAGCTGGGATAAGAGACTGGTTTGTGGTTCACCATAAAGAAATGCAAAGGCAAAATGATTGTCTGAGTAGGCCTTACAAATAGTTATGAAAAGAAGAGAAGTGAAAGGCAAAGGAGAAAAGAAAAGATATACCATTTGAAAGCAGAGTTTCAAGAATAGCAAGGAGAGATAAGAAACCCTTCCTCAGTGATCAGTGCAAAGAAATAGAGGAAAACAACAGAATGGGAAAGACTAGAGATCTCTTCAAGAAAATTAGAGATACCAAGGGAACATTTCATGTAAAGATGGGTTCAATAAAGGACTGAAATGGTATGGACCTAACAGAAGCAGAAGATACTAAGAAGAGGTGGCAAGAATACACAGAAGAACTATACAAAAAAGATCTTCACGACCAGATAATCACAATGGTGTGATCACTCACCTAGAGCCAGACATCCTAGAATGTGAAGTCAACTGGACCCTTATGAACAAAGCTAGTTGAGGTGATGGAATTCCAGTTGAGCTATTTCAATCCTAAAATATGATGCTGTGAAAGTGCTGCACTCAATATGCCAGCAAACTTGGAAAACTCAGCAGTGGCCACAGGACTGGAAAAGGTCAGTTTTCATTCCAATCGCAAAGAAAGGCAATATCAAAGAATGCTCAAACTACCACACAATTGTAATCATCTCACAATCTAGCAAAGTAATGCTTAAATTCTTCCAAGCCAAGCTTCAACAGTACATGAACTGTAAACTTCCAGTTGTTTAAGCTGGATTTAGAAAAGGCAGAGGAACCAGAGTTCAAATTGCCAACATCCGTTGGATCATCAAAAAAGCAAGAGAGTACCAGAAAAACATCTATTTCTGCTTTATTGATTATGCCAAAGCCTTTGACTGTGTGAATTCTTAAAGAGATGGGAATACCAGATCACCTGACCTGCCTTCTGAGAAATCTGTATGCAGGTCAAGAAGCAACAGTTAGAACTGGACATGGAACAACAGACTGGTTCCAAATTGGGAAAGGAGTCCATCAAGGCTGTATATTGTCACCTGCTTATTTAACTTATATGCAGAGTACATCATGAGAAATGTTGGGCTGGATGAAGCACAAGCTGGAATCAAGATTGCCGGGAGAAATATCAATAACCTCAGATATGCAGATTACACCACCCTTGTGGCAGAAAGTGAAGAACTAAGAGCCTCTTGATGAAAGTGAAAGAGGAGAGTGAAAAAGTTGGCTTAAAACTCAACATTCAGAAAACTAAGATCATGGCATACAGTCCTATCACTTCATGGCAAATAGATAGGGAAACAGTGGAAACATCAAGAGACCTTATTTTCTTGGGCTCCAAAATCACTGCAGATAGTGACTGCAGCCATGAAATTAAAAGATATTTGTTCCTTGGAAGAAAAGCTATGACTAACCTAGACAGCATATTGAAAAGCAAAGACATTACTTTGCCAACAAAGGTCCATCTAGTCAAAGCTATGGTTTTTCCATCAGTCATTTATGGATGTTGGACTATAAACAAAGCTGAGTGCTGAAGAACTGATGCTTTTGAACTGTGGTGTTGGAGAAGACTCTGAGAGTCCCTTGGACAGCAAGGAGAACCAACCAGTCCATCCTAAAGGAAATCAATCTTGAATATTCAGTGGAAGGACTGAAGATGAAGCTGAAACTCTATTACTTTGGCCACCTGATGTGAACAACTGACTCATTTGAAAAGACCCTGTTGCTGGGAAAGATTGAAAGTGGGAGGAGAAGGGTACAACAGAGGATGAGATGATTGGATGGCATCACTGACTCAATGGACATGAGTTTGAGTAAACTCCAGGAACTGGTGATGGACAGGGAGGCCTGATGTGTTGCAGTCCATAGGATCACAGAGTCAGACATGACTGATCCATTGAACTGAGCTGAACAGTGGTTTACCATAAGGGGTATAACAATGCCTTGATCATCAAGCACTTGTTTCCAGTAACTCATTATAGTCACTCATATGGTTTAAGGAAGTGCTATCAGAAGATCCCTACTATCTGAGAGAGATATTAAATTATTTAGACCCCATAGATACAGTCATTAAAACACACTAAATACTTAGCATGTATTGAGCACAATACTCAGTTCAACAGTATTTGTGAAAGGAATAAAATTGTATTAATAATTCAAAAATCATGTGATCTAGTTTTTCTCATCTAAGCACCATGTTTAGATAAGATGTAGACAGTATAAAGGATTTTAGCAGTGTTTTTCCACTTAATTGGTAGGTTACAGCTTTATTTTGATTCTTCGTGCCTGCCCATGCTTTGAGAGCTGTTACCTTGTGTTATTTGACTACTCAGATTGTATTCAATTGTTTGATCTATTTTTAGATGATTGTGAATGTAAATGGTACATAAAGGAGTGAGTGTTATCTTTGGGTTATCAAGATTTCTCTCCTGAGCAGAAATTGCAAGTACTGCCTGTTACTCACATTTAAAAATCACCTTGATTTGATGGTACTCTTGGGTACAATTTCTACTCTCCCATTTTGGAGAGCTTTTTCACCATAAATACATTTTAAAACACAAAATGAGGTGATTTGGCCCATTTTTCTATGTATATAATTTAACCTTCAAAGGATTATGGTCTATGGAGCAAACAGGTTAATAGGAAGGTTTTAAAAAGACATTTTTTCATCTGATGGGATGTAATTGTACCTATGGAGCTGTTATGGTCCATTGTATAAATCCTTCAAATTCATGGACTATTGGCCCAAAACACAGTAATGGATCCTGCAGAGCATTGAAAATCTATCATGTTAATACTGCTGCAGCATATGCACAGTCTGAAGTTTATTCTCCCATCCACGCCTTAGAGGATTTGTATGTAATTCTCATATTAATAGGCATGATTCCTGTACTTCAGATGGAATGGTTTGCCAAGCCCCTTGCATGTTAAGTAAAACATCTTCTCAGGATTTGTGCTAAAACCAATGATAATAACATTCCTATAAAACACTGCCATGTCTAACAAAAATATTTGCTTGTTCCGAATTCCCAGAGGAATCACACCACTTCAGGTTTGTAAAGCAACAAAGAGCTTTTTTAAAGTTGTTAGTTTACAAATCAGCACCTGAAACCATTGAATTGTATCCAACTAAATGCTGAGGTACAGTCCCTTCAAAACTCCTTTCATTGATGCTGGCAAGAACAGTTTTGTTCTGAACACATATGTATATTTCTAGTTTTATAGACTGATGGACTTTTTTGGAAAGCCTAAGATGCTCTCTATCACAGCATCTCAATTCTCTTAATCCTGTTTTCTTCCTCTCTCTGCAGAGCTGTAAAAATAAAGGCTATTGGCAGCATGATTTTATGGTCACTCAGAGTATAGATCTGTAATGTCAGAGAACTCTTGATCCTAATCCTTAGCTGCACAGACATAAATAGGGACCAAAGGCTGAGGCCAACACAATACATAATCAAATCTATAAGGAGCATTTCTACAAAGTTTTAGTCTTAACTAGAAAGAACAAAAGGAGATGAAATAATGTTTTCTATCTATATTAACAAAGTTAATCCATTTTCTAGAAATATATTATTATCATGCACTTTAGTGTTAAGTCTGAAAAGTTTTTTTTTTTTTTAATTATCATGTCAGGGGCTTGGAGAATATTAGTTTTGTTTTTTTCTTTTTTTCATTATCTTCACTGCTCTCTGTAGACTGTATCATGGCCCCAGAGAACTCTCAAAGAGGTCAGGTGGAGCCCAGGCCTCTTCTTAACAATCAGAATAATACTTTGTTTCATTATCTGGGAATTGTCAAGGCAAAAACAAAGATAATGGCCAAAAGAATGCTACCTCGATGTTGAAAACCTCATGGAGGTTCAGAGAATTGAGTTTGCTTAATTGATATTGACTAGTTTCTCCTTATTTTCTCCAGGGAAGAGACAAATTCAGCAGGGAGTTAATCTTCACAGGTAGACTCTGATAATTTTACATTTTTTATCATCTCATAGGTTTTCCTTACCCAGATTTGCTGGAGGACACCACAGTCACTCTTGTTCAGCTCCAGGATGATAAACTCAATGTCTATGGCTAATTCTCAGTTGTCAAGCATTCTCAGTGAATCTAAACCACTTACTTGTAAATGTCTACTAAAAAAAAGTTTAAAAGTAACATTGTATTTGATTCCTTTCTACTTAAACTTGTTTGAAATGGATTGGCTGTCAAAAGGTTCCAAAAATGGTCCCAAAACTCCACTGCGAGTGACGAAGTACCATCATTTCTCTCTTCAGAAAAATAGAGATATTACCTCTCCATGTGCAGATGACAATTGTGAATTCAAATCAGAAGCAAGCTCAATAATGTTTACTTGAAAAGTTAAAATGAGATCATCATTTAAAAAAAATTAGACAAGATTCATCCTCATTCTCATAAGGAGAACACTTTTGTTAAGTGCTCATGCATATGAGTGCTACTATATTGACTTTATTAACCCAGCATGTCTGCCTCCTATTTCATTGGGAAAGTATTTTCTTTCCTTTGGAAAAGTACCCATATTTCCCACCTTTTGTCACCTGAATATAATATACACTGCCCTGTAGTATGAAGGCATATGACTTCTGGTTTCAATTTATAGGTTCAAAGAAGGACTCTTAATCCAAGTAAGATAAACTGTAGCTCCTTCCTTAGTTATCCTCCCCTGGCTACAAACAACTGTCCAGCAGTAGGTACTTTAAACCAGCTGAACCCATCAGACTATTTCATAGCATTTAGCAAAAGGAAGACATCTACAAAATCAGTTTCTCCCTAGGAATTTAATGCTGTACTATACGCAATACGTGAGAAGTCAACAGCCATATTCCCTGCTCAAAAAACTAGAAGAATAGCATTAGCTGGTCTGGGAAGAGAAAGAAAAGAATAAACAAGTTTAAAGAAGAATGGAAGTCAGATATAAAGGGAGAATCCTAATGCTTCTTCTGTTCTTGAATGTAGTAGTTACTTTGTCCTTGTATTGTGAAGATCGCCACATCCTTAAATTCTTCTTGTTTCTTAAATCAAAATATGGTTGTATTTTTATTACATGCAATGCAAAGTTCTAATGTTATACTTCTTGAGAATAAATTTTAAGTAATAGAAATATGTATTGTGTTTTATAATAATCATAGAGTTTATTTGCAACAAATTAATGGTTGATTTTTAAAAGTTCATAAAACTATAAACTTCTCTTCAAATTTTCAAATGTTTTTATATAATATGCTATACTGAGTTTGATCTTAAATATAGAACAATTCTAAATTCTAAGGTTCAATTGACCCCAAAAACCTGGTTTTACATTTTAACTACATTTAACTACACTGTTTTTTTTTTGATGTTAATTTTAGGCTTTAATGTAAGCCTCAGGAGCAATAAAAGCCCTGAGTCTAAAAAGAGCTTATTGATACAATTAATTTTGGAGATAAATGAGAACCCAGAATTGTTCCATGGTCTCCCTTTTTTTCAAAGGTACAGTGGTAGGTAAATAAGAGGTCACAGTGAGGCAGGGAGTAAAATGAGTTGACCATGAGATATATCAATAAGCTCCAAAGAAAACATCCAGCTGGCCAATAGGCACATGAAAGGATGTTCAACATGATTCATTATTAGAGAAATGCAAGTCAAAACCACAATGTGGTATTACCTCACTCAGGTCAGAATGGCTATCATCAAAGAGTCTACAGATAATAAATTCTGGAGAGGGTGAAAAGGAAGAGGAACTCTTCCACACAGCTGATAGGAATGCAAATTGGTACAGCCATTATGGAGAACAGTATGGAGATTCCCTTAAAAAGCTAAAACTGGAGCTACTATATGATCCGGCAATCCCCTGGGTATATATATCCCAAAAAGAGGAGACGCTAATTCAAAAAGATACATGCATGCCAATGTTCATAGCAGCACTATTTACTACAGTTAAGACATGGAAATAACCCAAGGGTCCATCACTAAATGAGTGATTTAAGAAGATATGCTATATATATATATATATACATATATATATATGAGTGTTATTCAGCCATAACAAATGAAATATTGCTACTTGTGGCAACATGGATGGACCTAGAGAATATCATACTAAGTGAAGTCAGTGAAATATAAATATTATATTATATCACTTATATGTAAGATCTAAAAAATAATACAAATGAATTTTCATACAAAACAGAAATAGATTCACAGACAGAAAACACACTTACGACAACCAAAGAGGAAATGGAAGATGGAGGGATAAATTACAAGTATGGAATTAACAGATACAAACTACTATACATAAAATAGATAAACAACAAGGATTACACAGTGAATTATATTCAATAATTTGTAATAACCTATAATGGAAAATAATCTGAAATATATATATATGAAGAGTGAGTTAGATATGACCGGGCAACTAAACAACAACAATATTGTTATGGGAATAAGTGAAAATCAGTGAAGAGTTTTGAAATAACTTGTAACAACAATAATTAAATACATTAAAAGAATGATAATCTGAATATTAAGTCACAGATTCGGTTTTTTCAAAGAAGAAGCTGAAATATTTTAAATATAAGATTTTTCTTAGGAATAAAACCTGTGAAGATAAGAAAATAAGATGAAATAAACAGAACTAGACAGAGACAAGTCAAATTGCAGGTAAGAAAAACCTTGGCCAACTCCTATGCATTGAGTTGTGTCTATGCCCCTCCTTCCAAAAAGATATTGAAGTCCCAACTCCCAATAACTATGAATATGACCCTGTTTGGAAATTGGGCCTTTGCAGATGTAATCAATTAAGTTAAAATGAGGTCACACTGGAGTAAAATCATTTCTTTCTTTCTTTTATTTTTTTTTTTTAATAAATTGTTCTCTTATTAGCCCCAGAAAACCAAGGCATTTTTCTTTTTGTTTTATGTTTTTATTTTGGGCCACAAATCATGTGGGATCTTAGCTTCCTAACCAGGGATCAAACCAGTACCCACAGCATTGGAAGGCAAAGTCTTAACTGCTAGAGTGCCAGGAGAGTCCCCAAGAGTTTCTTAATCCAAATGAATGTTGTCCTTGTAAGAAAAAAGCCATATGAAGACACAGAGACACAAGGAGGATGGCATGTGAAGACAGAAGACTAGACTATGCATTTATTAGCTAAGGAATGCCTGAAGCTATTGAAACGTGGGAGAGAGGCATGGAAGAGATTATCCCAAGAACCCTCAGAAAAAAACAACCCTGCCACCATCCTCATTTTGGATTTCTAGCCTCCAGCACTGAGACATACTTTCCTGTTATTTTAAGCAGTCCTAGGAAACATACCTGGAGTAGGCAATGGCATCCCACTCCAGTACTCTTGCCTGGAAAATCCCATGGACGGAGGAGCCTGGTAGGCTGCAGTCCATGGGGTCGCTAAGAGTGAGACACGACTGAGCAACTTCACTTTCACTTTTCACTTTCATGCATTGGAGAAGGAAATGGCAACCCACTCCAGTGTTCTTGCCTGGAGAACCCCAGGGATGGGGGAGCCTGGCGGGCTGCCATCTAGGGGTCACACAGAGTCGGACACGACTGAAGCGACTTAGCAGCGGCAGCAGCAGGAAACATACCAACTGAGCAGGAGGCTATGGAGCAAAAATTGGCCCTTAGTGTCTTACGTTGAGCTGAAATGGTCACGCGTTATACCTTGACCTTGCTCAGTCAGCAACTATGGGATGTCCTTGGAATGGAATGATCTTGGGGAGCACAGCTCGGGTAGACCCTAAAGGACCTGACTGCTGGATATATAGATATAGATATAGATATAGATATAAACATGAAAGTCATTTTTCAAAATTCATAAACAATAGTAAAACCCAACATTAAAAAAAGGGAAAGGACATTAAAAATTAATAACAAGATAATTTATTTTTCTTCTTTTACTGTTACCAGGATGTTTTGTCTCCTAATTTAGCCTCAATATTATACCATCAGTAGCCTCAAAGTTTGCAACCTATGCTACTTCTCTGACATTGTTTCCATATTTTCACTAGAAAAGTGGGCAACTGCTATGACTCTTCATTTTGAGGTAGTGTTGTGACTGGTCATCTATTAATGTTTTGTTGTTGTTCAGTCACAAAGTTGTGTCTGACTCTTGGAAACCCCGTGAACTGCAGCATGCCAGACTTTCTTGCCCTTCACCATCTGCCAGAGTTTGCTCAAACTCATGTCCATTGAATTGGTGATGTCATCCAACCATCTCAACCTCTGTCACCCCCTAACTCCTTCTGCTCTCATCTTTCCCAGCATCAGGGTCTTTTCCAATGAGTCAGCTCTTCACATCTTGTGGCCAAAGTATTGGAGCTTCAGCTTCAGCATCAGACAGTCCAATGAATATTCAGGGTTGATTTCCTTTAAGATTAACTAGTTTTATCCCCTTGCTGTCCAAAGGATTCTCAGGAGTCTTTTCCCGTGTTTAGTTCTGAATTAATATTTAGACTTGCCGCATATAGTAAGTGTAAGAGCAGGCATTTACTTGCATGTCTTACTTTGCATAATTGTGACCATATGTGCAAGTCTATGGAGAAGGCAATGGCACCCCACTCCAGTACTCTTGCCTGGAAAATCCCATGGATGGAGGAGCCTGGAAGGCTGCCTCCATGGGGTCGCTAAAAGTCGGGCATGACTTCACTTTCACTTTCACTTTTCACTTTCATGCACTGGAGAAGGAAATGGCAACCCACTCCAGTGTTCTTGCCTGGAGAATCCCAGGGACAGGGGAGCCTGGTGGGCTGCCGTCTATGGGGTCGCACAGAGTTAGTTGGACACGACTGAAGCGACTCAGCAGCAGCAGCAGCAGCAGCAGCATGCAAGTCTAAGGGCTACCCTGATATCTCAGTTGGTAAAGAATCCGCCTGCAATGCAGGAGACCCCAGTTCAATTCCTAGGTTGGGAAGATCCTCTGGAGAAGGGATAGGCTGCCCACTCCAGTATTCTCGGGCTTCCCTTGTGGCTCAGCTGGTAAAGAATCTGCCTGCAATGTGGGAGACCTCCTGGAGAAGGGAAAGGCTACCCACTCTAATATTCTGGCCTGGATAATTCCACGGACTGTATGGTCCATAGGATTGCAAAGAGTTGGACACGTACTGAGCAACTTTCACTTTGATGCAAGTCTAAATGTCAGGAGCAGAAAATCTTAATTCAGGATCAGAAAGTACTTTGAGGGAATTCCCTTGCAGTCCAGTGGTCAGGACTCTGAGCTTCCACTGCAGGGGCACAAGTTCAATTCCTGGTCAGTGAACTAAGATCACACAAGGTGCATGGCACTGCCAGAAAAAAAAAAAAAAAAAAAGAAGCACTTTGAAGTGCCAGATAATTTGGAGTTATCCAGATAATTTCTTAAACATTTCCTCCCACTTTGAAATTTTAACTTTGGACTAGTACTGAATAAAATGTGTCACCTAAACTGCAGGAGACCAGTGAAATTGCTAGTAGCAAAAGGCCTCCTTGACTATGGCTTCCCTGATGGCTCAGGTGGTAAAGAATCTGCCTGTGATGCAGGAGACCTGGGTTCAATGCCTGGGTCAGAAAGATCCCCTGGAGAAGGAAATGGCAACCCACTCCAGTATTCTTGCCTGGAGAATTCTATGGACAGAGGAAACCATCAGGCCACATACAGTTCACGCGATTGCAAAAAGTTGGACACGACAGAGAGACTAACAGTTTCTTTCCCTTCCTATGTGCCAATGTACATTCAGATACATAAAGTGGGAGAACTGTGAAGAATTCTTCAGACTTTGAGCTGGCTCTCTTGGCTTATAGGCTTCGTTTTTGGTATCCTCACACATGGAAGCCAGAGAGGTGCTTCTTACCTGAACAGAATGCAGTTCCCCTTTCAACTGCTTCAATAAGACAGCTGTGCCTGAAACATGGCCCCTCCGCGGAGCCCAGAAGCTGAGCCTGTAGGAGTCCCTCCCTGCAGGGCACTAGCTTGAGTTCCTCCACCCTGCCTCTTCCCAGACTGTGGCTGTTGATCTCCTTAGCCTAATGCCTAGCTCTGAATTGTCTTCAGGATGTCATTTTCCCACTGACTGCAAGGAGCTTATGTGCTGTTACTTATTTGGCAATAAGGTCGTAAGCACATTTTGTCTGTCAAGCATATGCATGATCAGAAAGGTGTGCCCGCTGCTCATTTATGTTCATGCTGTAAATCTGCTTTCTGGCCTTCGAGCTGATCTCATCAGGAGTAAACCCGGAGCAGCACTTCGAGACAGTTATATTGAGATTGTAACCCTATGTGCCGTGCTGGCCTTTTCTTTTGGTGAATCAGGGCATAAGTACTGCCCTAGAAGATTTAAATAGACAGTTACTGAGATCAACAAGATCTTTTGCAAGATGTCCAGAAGGGCCCAGTTGGAATGTTTTAAATGGACTGTTTTCATTGGTCTGGTATGAATCAGTTGTTGTTGTTTTTCCCTCCTTGGTATCAGTGATAAAGAATTCTCCCCGAAAGGGAAAATCTTGTTAGTTTGGTGGCAAATCTCCTTCACAGTGGCACCTGAGCCCAGATGTCTGTTTTTGTAAGATGTGCCTTTAGGAGTTCAGACCTTGCTGTCTGTGATAACTAGGATTAGAATCCTTTTTGCTTTTTGTGGTGGCTTTGTACTGTGTCAACTTAGTTAAGTTGAAATTTTATTTCCCACAACTGCCTTTCCTGATTATGGTGGGTTAGGATGAACTGCAAGAGAAATTGACCTGCAAGATCTGGAAGCTAGAAGTAAAAGGGCAACTATTTCTCCACTCTGAATGTCTGCGCAGGCACGGAGGCAGTTGGCTGTCCTGATCTGCAGAAGTACTGTGTTGGTGTGGAGCACTAGCTGGGCTGGAAGCTCTTCTAGTTCCTACAGAATCTCCTTTCTCAGCATCTCTGAATCCTGGATAGGCTTTCCTGGTGACTCAGACAGTAAAGAATCTGCCTGCAATGCAGGAGATGCAGCTTTGATCCCTAGGTCAGGAAGATCCTCTGGCAACCCACTACAGTATTCTTGTCTGGAGAATCCCACGGACAGAGGAGCCAAGTGGGCTACAGTCCATGGGGTCTGAAAGAGTCGGACATGCATGACTGAGTGACTGGGCCCACGTGAATCCGGGACCATGTGCACGGGCAGCTCCCTGGTAAAGAGCACCAGCCTCTCTTGCAGGTGATCTGTATCACTGAAGGTGGAGACAGTGAGAGACAAATGTGAGTTCCAGTGTATCCTTCCTCTCCCCCACTTCTGGTCCATCATTTATCCCCAACTGTCTGCCCTGCTGAGACCATACCCAGTATCAAATGCAAGAGCAACAGCCTTGCATAGATGGTTTAACCTGTGCCAAAAGTGCACAAAATTAAATCTCTACGACAAATTCTTCATTCTATATCACTCATTGTGTGTTTGTGCTTCTGGACAATCTGTAACTGATACACTTTGGTTGAGTGTATCGGCCATTCTCTGCATAACCAGAAGGGCAAACATTTTCCTCTTTCCTCATTCAGTCGATCAACATGTGGCTTATTTTTCCCCTTGACTGGGAAGATGGTAAGATTTTAATCCCTATGTGATCTTGTCCCTCTGCACTTTTTGTGCTCCTGGTTAAGTAGAGACAGTAACTATCAGTCCCTTGGTGAATAAAATGCCAAACCACACACGACACCCACTTTGCACTCCCTATTAAAATTTTACAGGTCAAAAATCCAAAACCCACTTAATAAAAATTGTTCTTCATCATAAGTGACAAGAGAGAACAGGTCAATCTATGGAATAATAGTGCAGTAATTAGAAACTTTGTAGTTGATAAAGTGTGACTGCTAATCAATGTTTGGCTAATTAATCAATATTTTAATCATTAGACCTTTTAAATTTGTTTTAATGAGCATTTCCTCTAATTCCCCTGATCCCATTGCTTCCAGTGCTTCTGTTATCACTGTGAAAAAACAAAGCTAGGATTTGTCTTTTTAGGGTCAGTATTTCTTTAGACTGTAGCATAATTCACCTCTTGTATGTATCAGTTCAGTTCAGTTCAGTTGCTCAGTCGTGTCCGATTCTTTGCGACCCCATGAATTGCAGCATGCCAGGCCTCCCTGTCCATCACCAACTCCAGGAGTTTACTCAAACTCATGTCCATCAAGTCGGTGATGCCATCCAGCCATCTCATCCTCTGTCGTCCCCTTCTCCTCCTACCTCCAATCCCTCCCAGCATCAGGGTCTTTTCCAATGAGTCAACTCTTCTCATGAGGTGGCCAAAGTATTGGAGTTTCAGCTTCAGCATCAGTCCTTCCGATGAACACCCAGGACTGATCTCCTTTAGGATAGACTGGTTGGATCTCCTTGCAGTCCAAGAGACTCTCAAAAGTCTTCTCCAACACCACAGTTCAAAAGCATCAATTCTTCGGTGCTCAGCTTTCTTCGCAGTCCAACTCTCACATCCATACATGACCACTGGAAAAACCATAGCCTTGACTAGATGGACCTTTGTTGGCAAAGTAATGTCTCTGCTTTTTAACGTGCTGTCTAGGTTGGTCATAGCTTTCCTTCCAAGGAGTAAGCATCTTTTAATTTCATGGCTTCAACTACTGTCTGCAGTGATTTTGGAGCCCCCAAAAATAAAGTCTGACACTGCATGTATAGATACCCAAGAATGTTCAGATTTTGGTGACTAAACAAGAAAAATATAAAGTCATCACATTATGTTGGGTCATTTGCTTAATGGAAAAAACATAATTTAGAACATCACATTAAAACCATCATAAACTTGGCTTTCACAGAAGTGTTTCGAAACGTGTGTTCCTTTCCTTACTGTTAGGATTTGACAGTGTGCATGAAATCTTACAGTCTCCTGTTTCAAGTTCAAATTTTCTTTGATGCTGCATCATGAACTTCCACTGACCTGCATGGCCATTGTGTTGTCTTCCTCTTCCTCTTCCTTCTTTCCCCCCTTCTTTCTCTTTTGCACCTGCACTTCCTGTCCCTCTTCTAGTCCATCAGCCTTCTCCACCTACAGCCTTTACTCTGCCCAGAATACAGACACACCATGTTGGAGATTTACGAGAACAATGTAAACAAGGGCAGAATGCATTCCCTGTCCTGCTTAAAGGCTAGACTACCAGTGAGGTTCAGAGAGGCTGAGAATTGTGTCCACATGACACACGGTCTAAAATAGAACCCTAATCACCTAAGAGTTCTTTTTATATATTCGATGTTCATCTTCAAATTAACTTGGAAATTTGACTTGGAAAGAGGCCTTTTCACCAAGTTAGACAGGTAAAATCTTTCATTTCCCTGCAGTCTTGGTGCAGCAGCTACCAATTTCCATCATATTTCCTTTCAAGCTATATCACTAAAAATGAAGAC
Source organism: Odocoileus virginianus (assembly GCF_023699985.2). Taxonomy (NCBI): domain Eukaryota; kingdom Metazoa; phylum Chordata; class Mammalia; order Artiodactyla; family Cervidae; genus Odocoileus; species Odocoileus virginianus. The sequence goes on from NC_069686.1 coordinate 25,441,520, forward strand.
ATAAATAAAAGAAATAGCAAGAAGTACTCTTGTATGTGCCTTTAAAGCTTTCTTAGGAAGATGCCATAGGGACACCACAGCAGTTCAGGCTGGGTACCCATGAGCACATGGGGTTACAGCACTGCAGTTCTTCCCAAATGATGTGTTACACTATGTTAGTACATGTGGCGTGTGCCACGAACAGAGCCGGGAATCACTATGGCTGTACAGGCCTCAGAGACTCTGGAACACAAAATAGTAAACACTACACCATCCAAGACTAAGATGACAAAAGTCTTGGCTACCTGAAAGTATTTTCTGATATGCTGATTATTGTGGAAATTCAGGCACTTTGTAAATTACGACAGTCAATAGTGAAAAAGTAATTAAATGTGATGAGAAGCATCATTAGTTTGCGCTGGAATTTTGGTAACAATCTATGTGATCATTAGGAGAGCTAGTCACAATATTTCAATTCTATCCTTTCAAGCACGTGGTAGGGTTACTAATGCTCAGTCATTCAGCCATGTCTGACTCTGAGACCCTATGAACTGGGACCTTGCCAGGCTCCTCTGTCCATGGGACGTCCCAGGTAACAATACTGGAATGGGTTGCCATTCCCTTCTCCAGGGGATCTTCCTGAACCAGGGATCGAACCCACATCTCCTGTGTCTACTGCGTTGCAAGTGAATTTTTTACCCCCCAAGCCAGTGGGACACTACCCACCATCTCTGAGGTTAGATGTGATTGTTGATTTGCCTCAACAACCAGAAATATATGTCTCTTCTTGGAAGAAGACTTAAAGACCACGGGTGACGCTTCACCTTCCCTCGGCTTTGTCAAAGAGATGGTGGAAGGTGAACCCTCTGGTGGTCTGGGTCTCCACTTGGCTCCATGGCGGACGTGCAGCATCACAGAATCCACCTGCGTTGTACTAAGCCTTGCTGGCTGATAGGGCCTGTTTTTGATGGGTTTAGGTTATTTGGTATTGTGTACAACATCCTTCTTTGTAAAATCACTTACAGCCCTCTGCAGTGTCATGTGAGCACTATATTCTTCTCACATACAGATATAACACAAACCGAGGAACTAGTATCTTGTGTCTGACTTTGGGCAACCAGTCTCATTATTAATGACAATACTTCATAGAATCTGTTTCACGTTAGAACCACAGTGTTCTCTTGAATAACTTTACCCCCTCTTATTTTAGCTACAAACCCTAAGTGACCTCTTTTACTTTGCTTCTTATTTCCCAAAGTTCAATATAGCTGATCTGTCACCAGTGAAAAAAATTCATGGAGGTGGTTATAAAATGCATACAGCTATGATAGGATTTATTTAGATTTTCTGAGTAAGGAATTAACTGCTATTTTCAGAGACAAAAGAAAAATCCCATAAGGTCATCTTTATAATAAATTTTCCTTTATATTACCTATGAAAAAGCAAAAACACTACATTCAAAAAAAGAAGGCTTGAAGCTGATATCTAATATTCTTATTTTGATCATCTCAACCTTATCATGTGTCTTAAATTAATTAGTTGGCACTACACTTTAGATCTTACTTACTGAGTGAGATCCTCTGGTAGGGAAGTCCAGGAATCCGAGAGGTAAGCCATTAAGTTCCTGAACCACCAGACAGTAACAGATTTTGGGTTCTAGGGGGTCAAAAAATAACACCACTGTTCCCAACCCGAGATCAGAACCAATTTACAGAGAATGATACAGGAGTCAAGCAGTTAGAGATCAAAATGTCAGCTTTATTACTGATAAAAGCAATCGTGAAGGACATAGCTTAGATAAGTCCTAATAGTCCTGCTAAGGTTCCTCTGAATTGAAGTCACCCCATTCCCATTACCTCCAAACAGACAACAAACAAAACCCCTGCCGTCCGCAGAGGTGGAACACAGCCGGCTCGATCAACTTTATCACACAGCTGACAGCAGGTGTAAATCCACCCTCTCTGTAGGCTGTGGGATTCCAGAGAGAAAAGCGAAGGGACAGAGTGTGGCAGGCAAGTCCACTTCATACTTGCGAACCAAATAAGTTGTTCCTCTTTTCTGGGCAGGGAGAGCATAAGGCATGGTGAGTGAGACGCTGGGCAGAGTTTCTCATCCTCAGCACTGTTGATATTTTGGACTGGATAATTTTTCATTACAGGGGGCTGTCCTGTGTATTGTAGGATAGACACTCTATATACCAGGAGCATTAGATGTGACAATCCAAATTTACCCAAATATTATCTGAGATGGGGATGGGAGTGTGAAATGACTCCTATTAAGAACCGTAGTTTAGAGACTTCTTTTACTTGGAAATGGGAAGGAAAAACAGTGTAAGTGTTCCTTATTATTGAAAACTAGCAGTTCAGTGCATTTGATCATTAGATTTTAAACTGCCTGACTACTTCTTTGAAAATAAAGCCTAGAAAAGTGTCTTTCAAGTAGGCAATAATACTGCAAAACATTCTAACTAATGATAATTCAGTTATGACCATGAGAAAAAATGTTACTTGCTAAGAAGAAGAAAGTTATCTCTCTACTGATTAGAAAATTAAAAAAAAACATTCATATATGTGATATTAATGAAAATTAGCAGATGAAGGTAAAGAGACAAAAAAGTAGAAGTGAGGAATATGACCAAATTAATCCACCCAGTATTTACATGTTCCCTCTCTTGTACACAGCATTCATCTTAGTGTTTAGGGGATTATAAACTGTACCTGTACTCTATCGTCTAAACTCTGTCTTCCCCGTTGTGAAAAATATGGGCATTCTGACACAAACCTATAAAAAGTTCAATATCAATATCAGGTAGGGTGTGAATCAGTACAATTCATTGTTCTCCTTTTGCCTTTTAGAATCTATGTTTTAGCTCCCTAAAGTGGAGAAAGTCTTGGCTGCTTTTGTTTTCAGTCTGTAAGCTTGATATCCCCTCCCTCAGAGATTTTTCATCTGGATTAGGTAAATTTCATATATTCAAGTAAATCCATTTTCCATGTAGCTACAGACACTGTGAAGAAAGCTATCAGAAAAGAAAAAAATCCTCTCCTGACTTTGGCTAGCTAAAGTTGTGGAATAAGATAAGAAACCAGGAATAAGAGAATCAAGTGAGAACAATGATTAGGCTGTGGGCTAGGCATGGACATGTGGCCAGAAGCAGAAGTCATTGAAAGACAAAATGCAACCTTGGGTCAGAAAATGCTTGCACAAAATGAAGAACCCTGTGGTTAATGGTGTCCAGCTTTTTGATGTCATATATTCCTTCAAAGATCTGATAAATACTATATACTCTGTTCCCAAAGAAATGCGCACACGTACATAAACATATGGAATTTTTTCTAAAGTTTCAGTGGCTCTTCACAGATTATTCCATTGAGATAAAGCAAGGCTATTGGGCTGAAGTCTGAGTAGCCAGGGTAACTAACTGAACAAAGGAATTCTCTGCAGCTGTTACCTAGGATAATGCCTTAAATGAAACAATAGCGTCAAAATAGTGCAGGCAGTTATCTAGATAATTTGGATTCAGAAATCTTTTTTAACTAAAGCACATTTTAAACCACAATTATTCTTTTAATTAAGTGTTTTTATTGATCAAATTCATAAGTCTTCATGTTGTCTCTGGATATAGCACTGATTTAAATAAATACATATCTTAATAATCTCCTTTTCCAGTTGATACCACATGACTGACCGCTTAATTATAAAATTTTAAACTCTGATGTAGAAGAGAAAACAGATTTGCTAGGCCATACAGTACTTTAAGATAGCCCTTAATATTTTTTTAAGTGCAGATATATGTTGTGCCCTTAGAACATAAGTGAAGCTGTCTACATTTGTTTCATCCGTTTTTGTGTGTGTGTTTCTTTGGATATTCTACCTTGGTTTTCTGTTTTTTAAAATTCTATTCAATTTCCCTAGTTCCGGATATAAAAGCTCATGATTACATTTCTCTTTACCTTTGATACTGGCAACAGAAAACATAAATGAAAACTATAAGGTATCACCCTAAGATCTCACTTGACCTCCATCCACCACAGTCCCAACTTAGATAGCCCTTTGGTAAGCTTTAATAAGAGCTAATGCATACTGAATGTCTGTGGGTTCCCTGGTGGCTCAGTATTAAAGAATCTGCCTGCATTGCAGGAGACATGGGTTTGATACCTGCGTTGTAAAGATCCGCTGGAGAAGGAAATGGCAACCCACTCCAGTATTCTTGCCTAGGGAAAAAAGAAATTAGGACTGATTTGTGAATTATACTTGAAGATATCCACAATATTAATATCTTGTTTAAGGGGAGAAGAGTGTCTATTATATGTCAGGCACTGTCCTAAGTACCTTATATAAACTATCTCACTTAATTTGCAAGAAATACTACAAAGTACCTAGTTTAATCATTGCTCCTAGTCCCTCAATTAAGGAATCTGAGGCCTAAAAGATTAAATGACTTTGATCACCACTACTAAAAGTGATGAGACTCAAGACTCTTAGTCTCTTAGTCTCTGAGTTTTGAGTCTTGAGACTAAGAGAGTCTCTTGGACTGCAAAGAGATTCAACCAGTCCATCCTAAAGGAAATCAGTCCTGAATATTCATTGGAAGGACTGATGCCGAAGTTGAAACTCCAATACTTTGGCCACCTGATGTGAAGAACTGACTCATTGGAAAAGACCCTGATGCTAGGAAAGATTGAAAGTGGAAGGAGAAGGGGACAACAGAGGATGAGATGGTTGGATGGCATCACTGACTCAATGGTCATGAGTTTGAGTAAGCTCCAGGAGTTGGTGATGGACAAGGAAGCCTGGTGTGTTGCAGTCCATGGGATCACAAAGAGTCAGACATGACTGAGCAATTGAACTGACTAAAAGTGACAGAGCAGAAATGTAAATTCAGAACTTTGATTCTCCAAGCATTTTTCACCTCTCCATTATACTACCCATATGCACAATTATTTGCTTAGTTCTTTAATAGTCATTATTTTTGCCATCTGTATCCATATGTATGCCTTTCCAGGATATGTAATTCCTGTATGTAAAATCTCTGCATGTAATTCAAAAACAATGCTAATTTTAATATTTTGTTAGCTGACCAAAGGAGAGATGACTGCTTTCACCCTTCAGGGCATAATGCATTCCATGTACAATCCCTAAACAGAAGTATATGCCCTACTGCATTTTATGCATTTAGAAAATTTTTGCTTAACTTGTTCTTGAAGTCTGTTTTTATCTATTTCCAAATTTCTTTCCTTCTGTATGTCTGAAAAATTCTGCTCTACATACATCTTTATTTGATGCCTTCACTTTTTTCATTCCTTAATTTTTCTTCTCATACCTTGTAAGAAAAAGAAACTTAGTCAAGTGAAGAGAGCACTTTCAGGGGGTTCAGAAGGCTGAGATTTTATTCTTGACTCTGCTACTGACCTGTTATATGCCCTTGGGTTTAACCTCACTGCACCGGACTTAGTGAAGAGGTGTTTCAGCTTCTCTCCTAACATGCACTCAATGGGCCAAATCCTCCAAATGAGCCAATTGCACTCTGGGATTAAGTTAAGCCATTTGGAGGGGCATTAACCCTTTCTGGTCAATGAATTTTTTATGCACGAGTAGAATAACTAGCTAAACAGGGCCTACTGTCATTCATTACGAGCTCCTCCTCCCCCAGTTACCTAACTTACACATAAAATGTCACACTCAGTCAATAACCAAGCAATACTTGGGAGAAGTGCTGAGTAGTGGGAAAAAAAGGAATAGCAAGTAAATGAAACGACCCTCAACAAACAGGTGAACAAACTGTAGAAATCAATGACATGAAAATGGACCGCTTTCCCCTCCTCAGTGAATTTAGTAGCTGCCTGTTTGTCTCCCCTCCTCTTTACTGGCTGCAGCATTCCAGTAGTAAATGTGCCATAGAACAGCCCTGCATGGCCACCGCACTGCCTGGAAAGGAGCCTATTCATTAAGTTCCGGGATGGCATCCATTGCTCTCTGGATCAAAGATAAACTCCTGACTGTTGTCTTCAAAGCTCTCCATTAGCAGGACTCACTCCACTTATCTGTTCTAATCTCAAGCCTGTAAGTGACATTCTCTCTATAGTAGATTCACCGTGAGTTCTTACACTATTGCCTCCAGCCCTTCTCCTGAAACTTTCCACATGCACACCCCTGCCTCCTGCCTTTCAATTACACTGGAAACACAAGATCTGTCTCCTCCCAAGTGTCCCATGATCAATTCTTCCAGAAAAACCCTCAGTGAAGCTGGGGCTCTTGAGAGATAAATGTATTTTTCCTTATCATGGAGTTGGGGCAGTGATTCTCCTACTAAATTTGCATGCTTCTTGAGTACTGGGGTCTTTTTTTTAATTGACAAATTAGATGTCAAGTCCCTGGACAGGAAATTTGTTGATAGGGTAAAAAGTGGTGGTGGTTTAGTCACTAAGTCATGTCTGACTCTTGCGAACCCATGGACTGTAGCCCACCAGGCTCCTCTGTCCATGGAATTTTCCAGGCAAGCATACTGGAGTGGACTGCCATTTCCTTGTCCAGGGGACCTTCCCGGCCCAGGGATGAAACTCGAGTCTACTGCATTGCAGGTGGATTCTTTACAGACTGAGGTATCAGGCAACTCTCTTGAATACTGTGGTCCTTTTTTTTAAATGATAACTTAGATGTTCAGTCTCTGGACAAGAAATTTATTAATAAAGTAAAAAATGAGAGGAACACATTTTATAAACTGAGGATACAGCAGGATATTGCACATATATCATGAACATCCTTTTTCAGTTTGTATGGTAGATTGTACTTTCGTATCTAGTTACATATTATGTATGGGTCTCTGTCACAAAATAAACAGGGAAATATCTTCGAATAAAAAGCAAAGGGATTAGAAAGAGGGAATTATTGTTTTGTTTTTCTGTTAAACAATTCATTTAAAATCTGGAAGTAAAAGCTGCAGGTTATGAATGAACAGATGTTTAACAATTTGTTATTCCAATTTTTATAGTACATCCAGATAAAACTTGAACAAATACATAGTTGTGCAGCCTTGAACAAATTACCTAATGTCTTTAAGCCTTCATTTTTTCAGTGCAACAGAATAACTTCACCTAACTCCAATGGTTGAAGGAGAATAAAACTAAATCATACAACACTATGCTTGGCACATGTTATGAACTCAAAAAGCACAAGTTTTCTGGCTCTCTCCCATCTCTAGTTTCTTCATGTGTTACCATACTTTTAATCCCTGAATGGAAGAATAGGATGGAAACAAATATAGAAAAAAAATAAAAAGAAACCTCCAAGAGTGATTAAAAATTGACAGATAGAAATTATAATTTAATGGAATTTTCTAGCTGATGGCCTAGATGCAGCCTGCTAAGATATCTAAGACGATAACAGGAAAATTAGAAAACTCATATCAATCCTAAAAACTGTAGCTGATCATCCTCTTCTTGCCAGAATCTGGATGAAATGTCCAATAGCATTAAAGTTGATGAAACTTTACTGAAACAAACAACTGATAATGCTTTCTTGGTATAATTTAAAAAAGAAATAATCCTGTTTTCTTGAAAGTTGTCAGGAACATCTTTCATCTCTCTCAGACTCTATTTCCTGGTTCAGAAACACAAGGTCAATGCCAATCAAAACAACTAGAAAGGTGGTTTTGTTTTTGGTTTTTTTTTTTTAAGCAGCTAGAATTCTGGTAGATTATCCTGGCAGCTATAGAATCTTCAATAAAATGCCAGGAAGGGAAAAAATAAATGTAGGGCTAGAATGGGCCTTGAAAGCATAATACATACTAAGAATTATAAGTTAATATGTGCTCCATCTGTCCAGAGTGTTGGGCAAGAAGAGTGTAAGGGTTCAGGTCAGGTCACTATAACCTCCACTAACTGAATATATTGCAGATAGTAGAAGTTGTGATGGAAGTCATGCACTTCACTGTACTGACTGTGTCTAGATCTGAGGATGGGACAGTACTTTAATTGATAGACTTGGGGAAAAGGGTAATATATCAGTGCAGCGTCTTATGACAAACACTGAATTTTGATAGGTCGCTCTGCCTGCCAGTGGTAAAGAATCTGCCTGCCAGTGCTGGAAACATGGGTTCAATCCCTGGGCTGGGAAGATCCTCTGAAGACAACAACTGAAGACTGGGCATACACGCACTGCTCAACTGAGGATGAATAAACAGAAAGTAACAGTTTAGGGGAGGAAAGAGGAAAGGAGTTTGAAGGATAGCATGCCATGCAGATCCAGAGAAAACCTAAAAGTAATTTATCCAGATCCTGAAGATAATTTTATAAAACTGATATCTTCAGCTAAGGTCAGAGATAGCATCTCATGTCCTTGGGATTAAAGACAAACTCCATACCACTGGTGTTAACTCTCCATTGGCAGGATTCACTGCTGCTGCTGCTTAATTGCTTCAGTCATGTCCGACTCTGGGTGACCCCATGAACGGTAGCCCACTAGGCTCTTTTGTCCATGGGAATTCTCCAGGCAAGAGTACTGGAGTAGTTTGCCATGCCCTCCTCCAGGGGGTCTTCCCAACCCAAGGACTGAACCCAGGTCTTCTGCACTGCAAGCAGACTCTACCATCTGAGGCACCAGGGAAGCCTTGCTAACCAAACAATAATCATTAGACCAATTATGAAATAGGAAACAAAACCCACAAGCAGAGTTGAGGATGAAAAAGAAAACATAGTGGAGGGAAATGCAAAGGAAGTTGGATATCATAAGAAATGATAGCAATACTGGAAAATACTTTTAAAGAGCTCATTTAAGCCATAGCAATATTTTGTAATCTACATAGATGATTAAGTTTCAGATGGTGATTTTATTCATTCACTCATTAAGCAAATGTTTATTAAGTGCTTAGATATCATTGTAAGTGTACTGAAAGTCATAGAAGGTTTTAAATGAGCAAATTGATCTATGAATTGGCTTGAGAACCCAGAAAGCAGAATCTGAGACAAAACTTAATTGTGAGTACTACTGGGGAGAATTTAATCCCAAAGAGCAACTAGGAGGAAGATGGGGGCAATTCAAAGAATGAAGGAGAGCCAATACAATAATGCATTAGTAGAACAGCCAACACTAGGGATCACTGCTTACTAAATGCAAGAGATCATCCTACAAATGTAACTTTGAACTTTCTTTCCCATTTCCCACTGGTTAAATATATGCCCCACCAGATACTAATATATATCTATTTGTCTATAGGTATATGTATGAAACTAGAATCTATATATTTAATGTAACCTCTAAGATAAGAAAAACTAATAAAGTATACTTTAATAAATTATTAAATTTAGAAATTGGAGAGGAAAATTATAAACTCATAAATTTAAAAATTAGAAAAACTTATCCACTTGGACATTTTAAAAATTATCAATGTCAAATAATGAGTCAAACAAGAAATTACTAAACAATAACAGAACAATTTATAAAATGAAATATTTAGGTGTGTAAAGTTGTGAAATGAAGCTAAAACTTAAACACAAAGAAATTCCAAGTGCTAAAAGATTTTATTTAAAAACAAAATAGATTAAATAATTTCACATAAGAAGCGAGTAGGAAATTAGCACTAAAGAAAATAAGGTTTGAAAAAAGAAATTGAATAATGAGTAAAGACGAAAAATTAGAACTTTTCAAGTTCAAGATGTGGTTTTTCTAAAAAAAAAAAAAAGGTAAACAAAAAGCATGGAAAGGGGGAAAAAAACCAAAGAACCAAAATTACATTAAGACTGCCAAAACTCAGTCTTCAACTTCTGCCCATGTGAGAGCAAAAGAAATTTGATTTACCCCCTTAACCAAATACAGAACTGGACAAAATAAGTGAAGCTACAATTTTCAGACATAAGGAAGGGCATCCCTGAAGAGAAAAGGAAACAAATCAAATGAGTCTTATGAGTGCTCCCATTCTAGAGAAAGTTTCCATAACACAGAGCAGTAAGGGGTAATTGAACAGACAAGACGTCTTGCTAAGCTGAAGAGTTCAAAATGCTGGAAGGCAAAGTTGGCTAGAATCTGTGCTGCAAAATACCAGAGCTGAGGAAAATAGGACTAGCAGCAAAAGACAAAAGAGTCAATAGAAACTGGCCCAGGAATGATGAAGATGATAGAAATCGTAGACAAAGACATAAAACAAGAAGATATAAGAAAACATAAGCATGATAAGAAGAGAAGTAGAAGATATATAAAAGACCCATCTCTAATTTCTAAAGATAAAAACCGCAATTAAAAAAAAATACTGAATGACATTAGCGACAGATTTGACTCTGTGGAAAGAAAAATTAACTGAAAGGTTTGGCAATAGAAACTATTCAAAATAAATGTAAAAAGAAAAAGGCTGAAAAAAAATCAACATATTGTCAATGAGCTGCTGACATTAAGAGATTAAACAAATATGTAATTTGAGTCTCAGATAGAGACATGGGACTTGAAGAAGTGGTATCCAGAATTCTTTTAAGTTTGCTGAAAGCGGCACATCCACAAATTCAAGAAGCTAAACAAATTCTAAGAAAAAAACATGAGGAAAATGACATCAAATCACACCATAAACAAATTGCTGAAAAGCAATGAATAGAAAGGAAAATTTTAAAAGCAACCTGAAAAAAAAAATTTAGGAAGAGAAGAATAAATATCAAAATAGCCTCTTTCATGATAGAAAACCAAAAATTCAATACACAGTGGTGAAATATCTTCAAAACATTGGAAGAAGGACAGGACAAAGAGGGAGAAGAGCTAGAACTCTATACCCAGAAAAGATTATCATTATAAAGCAAAGGCACAAGTTTAGCTATGCAAAATCTGAGATAATTCACTACTAGTAGGCCAGTACCACAAGAAATTTTAAAGGAGGTAATTACTGAAAGTTATAATAATTGGAAATATGGCTCTACACAAATGTAGGAGGAATGCCAGAAATAGTAAATATGTGCGGGAAAAAATAAAATGTGGGAAAATATAAAAATAAGACATTCTTCCTATTAATGAGAAGTGTTCAAAGCAAAATAATAACATGTATTTTGGCTTTGTAAATAAGAAAGAACATGAGGTATAAAAGTACTAGTATGGCCTGGGAGTGGAGAAATGGAATTATTGAATTTTAAGCTTCTTATACTATTCTTGAAGTATAAATAAAGGAGTATAACTAATAAAATGGAGATAAAAATGATATCAGAAAATAAATTAATACAAATGAAGACAAAAAAGGGAAAAGAAATAAGCATCTTATTGCATGCAGTGAAAATAAATAGCAAAATTTAAACTGAACTTTATTGATAATTGCATTAGATGCAAACAGTTAAGCACTACAGAGTCAATTATATTTGATTTTAAAAAGCAAGGCTCAATTATATAATGTCTACAAATAAAAAAAAAACTTTAACTATAAAGATATAACTTGAAAAGGCTTCCCTGGTGGCTCAGATGGTAAAGAATCTACCTGCAGTGCAGAAGACCTGGGTTCAATCCCTGGGTCAGAAAGATCCTCTGGAGAAGGAAACAGCAACCCACTCTGGTATTCTTGCCTGGAGAATTCCATAGACAGAGCAGCTGGGCAGACTCAGTCTATGGGGGCAAAGAGTTGGACAACTGAACAGCTAACACTTTCACTTCAACTTAAACGTAAAAGAATAACAAAAAATATAATATCTTAAGACTAATTCTGAAAAAGCAGAAGTGGCTATATTAGTATCAAACACTGGATCTATGAAGCCACTATATCTATAAAAGAGACTGAATTGTGGTTAAAATTCTACTCATAAATGTTTCATATGCTGCGAATGACAGAATAAGATACTACTGGATAAGACTGCCTGCATAAAACATCTACTATATAAAATTTGAACATGATGAAAAAGGAGCTAGAACGTGTTTGAGAGGAAACAGAAGCAGACAGCTTTGGGTAGAGGGTTCATAACTGCTTGGCAAAGAAAGAGTAGGAAGCCTTATAATTCTCACCTCTGTGACTTCTAGTCCAGCCTGGGCACAGTAAAGGAGTCATACCTTTGCATGTGAGAAACAGACCCTAAATAATCCGGGACATTCAGAAGATCTGCACTGAGACTGAATCTGCAACATAAGAAATATAGTTTGCAGTTCAAGTTCAGCCCTGAAAATTATCTGCTAAAAACATGGAAACAATATTCATTGGATTAAACCAACAGAATTCAGAACCTAGAAAGCACTGATAATGTTCAAGATACAATCCAAAATTGATACATGAAGAACCAAGAAGATAGAACATATTCAAATGAGAAAAGCAATTGTCTGAGGCAAAGATGGCCCAAGTGTTGCAACTAACAGGAAAGAATTTTAAAGCATCCATTATAAATATTCTCAATGAAGTAAAGCAAAACAAGTTTCCAATGTCTGGAAATCTTAACAAAAAAATCAGAAGTCTCAGCAGAAACACAATAAGAAAATCAAATGGCGTCTGACCTCCAAACTGAGGGAGTAAAGAGTACAGTAGATGCCCTCCCCAGGAAAACAATAAATTAAGTGGTGAAATTAGAAAGCTATTTTCCAAAGTTTCTGGAAATTTCCTTAAGGTCATACAACAAATGAAGAAATACACATAGAAGAAAATCTACTAAATGTCAGTAGGAACAGTGAATGTCTGTGGCATGTGAATCATGACTTGGTAATTACACACATCAGCCCTGTGTTACAGAAATTCTGCCCTGGCCATGTGCAGTCTAAAAGATGGGACCACTCCCAGTCTGACTCTCTTCTTTCACCCCAGTAGGGGCAAGTTGCTGGCGTTTCTCATCACATCCCGCACCCTTACCCGTGTTGCAGAAGTTCTGTCCTGGGCAGCTACAGCTGAGACCAGAGCTCTTTCTCTACTCAGCTGAAATACTGGGACCCTGATAGCCTTTGCCAGCTCACTCATAGGATGGAAGTTCCATGTCAGAAGGAGCAAAAAGAGAAGACTAAAGACTGCCACTCACACCAGTGTCACACATGTCATCTTAGGGAAAAGAGGTCACAGACCCAAGATCTGGTATAGTGCTGCAGGAGAGATGAGAGAGATCATAAGAACAAAGATCTTCACAGCTCTACTTGAAGGTACTAACATTAATTGAAATAGAGAGTAGAGAACTTCATGCTTAAGAGTGTCCTCAAAAAAAAAAAAAAAAATGGTATCTTGGTGGAAAACGGAGTAGTCAGTAGCTCTGATACAAGCAAAACATCAGTGCAGCAGAAATGTTATAGAGATAGCAAAGAAGAGCCCTTCCCTGATCATAGACAACTCTGGTAGGCAAAAGGGTGTGCTCATTTGCCTGATGGCACTCACTGAGGACCTGACGACCTGCTCCAATATTTCTTGCTTGGATAATCCCATGGACAGAGAAGTCCATGGAGTTGCAAAGTGTAGGGCATGACTGAAGAGACTGAGCATGCATACATTCAGGCAATAATTTGGGAGTATTCACAGCAAGATCGGACAGATGAGATAGCATGCTGCAAGGGACACATGGAACTACCAATACAGGGGTGAAGCCATATTGGCATTAAATACAACCTCTGACAAAACATTGTTTAATAATAAAGTATTCTGACCTAGAAGGATCTCTCAGAAAACCAGATTGAAAAATAAAATTACACTCGTCCCTAGCAGTCTGAAAGACTGTATATGTCCAAGACTGTGCCCTTCCAGGAGAACTCAGAGAGGGAGCCTCCACATGCCTTTTCTCTGGATGAAAAACACCAGGTGGCTGGGAGGCAGGAGGGTGGGGGCAGGGTGTGTGGAATAGGAAAACAGAATCTCTGAACTATATCAACTTTCAGGTCCAATGGTGAAAGGTAAAAACCTAACTGCCTAAGGGGATTTAAGCATAACCTTTGGCCAATAAGTATCTTGTGCTGGACCATGGGCAATCCCTATGAAACAAGCCTAAAGAAAAAAAATAAGTAAAAAGGTCTGGTTAGGAGCATTGTGAGCAGCGCACTGCAGGGGAAATAAACTTTGTAACATCAGTACAGACAAGTCACAAACAAAGAAGCAAACAAACAAGAAAACAATTCCTGAGGGCAACAGTACCTGGTCACTACAATATGTCCAATATTCAGAAAACAAATATGAGATATGAAAAGAAATAGGAAATCTTGACCCATACATAGGAAAAGAAAGCAGGCAATGTATATTGCTTTTGAGAGGCCCAGATATTGGACTTAGCACACAAAGACACCAAAGTAGCAGTTATAAATATATTCAAAAGCTAAAAGAAATCATGCTTACAGAACTAAAGAAAAGTACAATGACAATGTTTCTTTAAATGAAGAATATCAGGAAAGATATAGAAATTATTAAAAAGACCCAGAGTTCAATCCCTGGGTCAGGAAGATCCCCTGGAGGAGGGCATGGCAACTCATTCCAGTGTTCTTGACTGGAGAATCCCATGGACAGATGAGACTGATGGACTACGGTCCACAGGGTCGCAAAGAGTCAGACATAACTGAAGTGACTTGGCACATGTATAAAGGTAAAATCAGAAGTGGAAAAATACAATAGTAAAAAAGAAAAACACAATGTAAGTTCCCAGAAACAGATTTGAACTGTCAAAAAAAAAGAAAAAAAGAATCATCAAACTTGAGGATACAGCAATAGAAGTCATGCATCAGAAGAACACAGAGTAATAAAGAACAAGTAAAATAAGACAGCTTCAGAGGAATGTGAGATTTCATTAAATGTATCAACATGTATAAAATGTGAGTATCAGAAAGAGAGGAGAAAGACTAAGGCTCAGAAAAATAATTGAAGGCATAATGGCTAAAATCTTCTCAAATTTGATGGAAAACAATCTATGTGCCAAAACACTCAAAAAACTCCAAGTATGATTAACATAAAAATTTCTGCACACAGATATGCTATAGCCAAAATGCTGAAGCCACACTCAAAAAAATATTGAAAGCAACAAGAGAAAATGACTCATCATGTACAACGGAACACCAGTAATTTTTTTTTCATTTATTTTTATTAGTTGGAGGCCAAACATTTCACAACATTGCAGTAATTTTAAAAGTGAAATTTTTAACAGAAACAGTGGAGACCATAGGAAGGGATGACATATTCTAAGTGCTGAAAGTTAAAAACCAAGAATTTTATAGCCAGCAAAGCTAATTTTCAAAAATGGAGAGGTAACAATTCCCAGATAAACACAAACAGGGAAGTTGTTATTAGCAGAACTACCTTATAAGAAGTACTAAAGGAAGTTATTCAAGCATGAAGCAAGTGACATCTGACAGTAGTTTGAAGCCACATGAAAGGAAAAAAGAGACAGCAACATAAAGGTAATTATGTAGGTAATATACAATGATGGTGTAATTGTATAATGTTTTAATCTTTTCTCCACTTGGCTGATTTAGAAAGCAACTGCATAAAACATTACAAATGTAATTGTATTGTTTAGCATTACAGAAATGGAATATATTTGACAATAACAGCACAAACAAGTAGGTGGGAACAAAACTGTATTCCAGTAAAGAAATAGCAACATATAGTAACTTAAGTTCACAGGGAGGATCAAAGAAAACCAGAAAGTATAGCAGACTATAAATATACGTTTGCTCTCATTACCTCTCAGCTTCCTTAAAAGAATATGTACTGCTGAGTTTGTTACATATAGACATAATATGAATAGCATGAATAGCACCAAAAATTGGGAGGGAGTGGAGCTTTATAGTAGTAAAATTTCTATATTTTATTGTACATGTCAATATAAACTAGAGGGGATAATTTAGCATGCACATTGTAAACTAAAGAGAATTCACTAAGAAAATAACTCAAAAATATAACTTAAAAAATCATTACAGAAACTAAAATGTCACACTACAAATCTTTACACTTAGGAAAGAGGAGGGAGAAATATCTTGTGGGCCACATAAAAAACCAAAAGCAAGAATGCATCTTTAAATCCAATCACATAAATAATATTAAATTTGATGGTTTAAGCCATCCATTCAAAAGACAGATTTTGAGAGATTAGACTTTTTTAAAAAACGGACCCAACTATATCCTGTCCATAGGAAACACATTTTAGAGTCAAACATACAAGTAGTTGAAAGTAAAAGGATAAAAAATGTTATACTATGAAAACAACTGTAAATGAGCTAGATAGGCTATACTAATATCAGATAGAGACTTAAAAACTTCTAGAAGAAACACTTCTCAACTTATTTTATGTGGCTAGTTTTATCCCAAAGCCAAAACTACAAAAAAATAAAAATAAAGAAAGAAAGAAAAGAAAACCACAGACCAATATTTTTATACATGCAAAAAATCATTTTTAATATATCAGCAAATTGAATTCAGCAATGTATAAGATTAGTTAGCATAACAATATCAAATGGGTTTTATGCTAGGATTTCAGACTTATTTAACATCTGAAAATCAATTGATGTAATACACCCTATTAATAGAATAATGTACAAAATTCATATTATCATCATAAGAGATGAAGAAAAAACATTTGACAATATCCAACACCGTGATAAAAGGCAGTCAAATTAGAAGAAACTTCCTCAACCTGATAAACAACATCTGTGAAGATCCTACAGGTCTCATCATATTGTAAGTGAAATGTTTCTTCCAAAGATCAAGAAAAATGTAAGAGTGTGTACTCTTGCTGCTTGTATTTGATATTGTACTGGAGGTTCTAGAATGGACATTTAAGCAAAAAAAAAAAAAAAAAATTATCCAGACTGTAAAGGAAGAAGTAAACCTAGATATATTTGAATACAAAATGAACTAATATACATGAAATTCTAATAAAACTGCTGAAAAGCTATCAGAATTAATAAATGAGTTGAGCAAGGCTTAGGATACAAGAATAAAGTACAAAAAAATCAATTGTCTTTCTATATACAGGCAATTACATTCTGAAAATTAAATTAAAATAATATTTACAATAGTGTCAAAAAGTAAAATTATTAGATATATATGTAACAGAAGTAGGACAAAACTTGTACTCAGAAATCCATAAAACAGTGTTGAAAAATTAAAGACCTAAAAAAATTAAAATTATAATAGAGATTGTTTTGTCTTAATTATCCACTTTGCCCCAGAAATATTTATCTGTATACAAAGTATTAACAGAAATAAGATACATTGGCATGAAAAGAGATTAATTTGTCATTGATTGTAAAAAAAAATAGGCAGATTATTAAGTACTCAATATAGAAGGCATTGAAAGATTGAAGGCAAAAGGAGAAGATGATGGCAGGGGGTGAGATGGTTAGATCGCATCACCAACTCATTAGCTATGAACTTGAGCAAACTCTGGGAGATAGTGAAGGACAGGGAAGCCTTGTATGCGGCAGTCCATGGGGTTGCAAAGAGTTGGACACGACTTAGACACTGAATAACAACAATAGAAGGCATATATTAGCAAGCACTGATTTTTATATGTGTGTGTAATTAATAAAAATATGTAATATATTTAACTTGCTATTTCAGTAAGTTAGCTTTATATTACAATCATTTAATAATTAAAGTAGAAGACAATATGGCTATCTATTTCATTTCAAAAGGCTGAACATCCATTTAGGTTTTTTAAAATACACCAGAAAGAAGATTGATGAATTAATGTATATAAAATAACATATTTCTGAGCATTAATAACAACAAATGAAATTTAAAAAACATCAAAATTTCTGAAACAATATTTTTTAGTGGAAACAGTGTCAGACTTTATTTTTGGGGGCTCCAAAATCACTGCAGATGGTGATTGCAGCCATGAAATTAAAAGATGCTTACTTCTTGAAAGGAAAGTTATGACCAACCTAGACAGTATATTAAAAAGCAGAGACATTACTTTGCCAGCAAAGGTCCATCTGGTCAAGGCTATGGTTTCTCCAGTGGTCATGTATGGATGTGAGAGTTGGACTGTGAGAAAGCTGAGCGCCAAAGAATTGATGCTTTTGAACTGTGGTGTTGGAGAAGACTCTTGAGAGTCCCTTGGACTGCAAGGAGATCCAACCAGTCCATCCTAAAGCAGATCAGTCCTGGGTGTTCATTGGAAGGACTGATGCTGAAGCTGAAACTCCAATACTTTAGCCACCTCATGCGAAGAGTTGACTCATTGGAAAAGACCCTGATGCTGGGAGGGATGGGGGGCAGAAGGAGAAGGGGACGACAGAGGATGAGATGGCTGGATGGCATCACTGCCTCGATGGATATGAGTTTGAGTAAACTGCAGGAGTTGGTGATGGACAGGGAGGCCTGGCGTGCAGCGATTCATGGGGTCGCAAAGAGTCGGACATGACTGAGCAACTGAACTGAAGTGAACTGAACTGAAAATGAAATAAAGACTTCACTCTTCCATATATGAATAGTGCATATACAAATCAATATGAAAATTAATAAACTTCAGTAGAAAAATGTGAAACAATAAGTAATGAATAGAGTGCATCAGTGTTTCAATTGCAAATAATTAAAATTAGAGTTAAAGGGAAATAGAAGATTTGCTTATCAAATTATTAAAAATAGTGTTTGGGAAAATTTTCCATAAAAAGGCCCTGTGCCTCTAATAGTAGGTGTTTAAAAAGTGTTTTCTCAAGAGTAATTCGGAAATACATATTAAGACTATTTTAAAATATGTATTTTACCTGCTTCAATAATTACACTTCTAAAATCTTTCTAACAATAAATGTAAAATCTTTATTTGAAATATTCTAATTTCAACCAGTAGTGGAATGGTTAAATTGTGTTAGAGGCAGCTGTTTAAAAAAATCTCATGAAAGTGTTAGAAATTATATTTCTCAGGACTATTTCAACCTATGGCCTATGTATATAATGTGTTATTAGATGGAAAAAATTTAAAAGAATTCTATGAAAACCATGGCTCAGTTAATGGAAAATAGACAGAATTTTCTTAGCTTTTGTTTAACCAACTCACTGGATTAACTCAATACTATTATTCCCTCTATAAAATTAGTCACAGAATTGCACCACACTGAGAATGCTTGAGGTTGTCAGGCTTCCTACTTCAGCTCTCACACGTTAAAGTGTCTGCTTACCAATCATGAGTTATGTAAGTGTTCAAAGATCTCTTTATGCCATTTGAATTTACACTTGTAATTAAGTAATTTAATTAAATTTTATATAAACTGATGGAATTGAAGTGTGAAAAGGAAGTATTATTCTGAAAAAAATAAAGCTGATGACTAGGAAAGATTAACAGTCTCTAAAAATAGATTGAATTTAATTACACACTTGTGATACAATATATTTAAAATGTGGGATATTGTAAAATTTTAAAATAATCCTCACTCAGATTACAGACATCTCTAAGTTTTCATATTACTTTTAAGAAATCAATACTTGAAACTGTAGACTACACAGAATAGAGTATATGAAAATACCTTCAAGGACAAGATAGTCATAAATAAAGTCTTGGTCCCATGTCAAGATATTACCAGATGTTTATGTCTTTGTCTTTCATTCAAATAAATGGTTTTAGGTGTGAGTGTGTCACTTTATATGATTCTCACTCTTCCTGACTTTTTCAATGATGACACTAACAGTCAGCCATGATCACTCTTGCCAATGGGATCCTTGCTGTCTTGATGCTGTGTGTGACCCAGGTACCATGACAGAACCCTAATGCTGGAGGTTTGAAGTCAAATTTGTCTGTCTGCTAGTCTGGTGAAATGGGGACTCAAAATTATAAATGAAGAATACTTACAGATAAACAAAACAGAAAGAGCAGGATTTTTTGCACATCAGAATGTGTGGCTTTAAGAGTAAAAATTTACCAAATATTAAGAGTGATTATTACAAAGCAGGGGAATTTTGAGTCATGTCTGTTTTCTCTTTCCACAATTAACATACATCACTTTTTAAACAGGAAAAAAAAAAAAAAAAGGAGAAATGCATTATCAAGGAATGTAGTAATTCAGTTAGGATCTTAAATGGTATTGACAAAAATTCATGTAATTATATTTTGAAGTAAAAGTCATATAGAAGTATAACATTTAAATAATTTCTTTACCTTTGGCATGAGAAGGAGCAGACCAAGTGTTCCTGCAATGATTATTTGTGGGTACATGTGCAAAATGGACAGGGATGGAGGTTAGGGAGGAAGGAGCTGGGGAGAGAGAGGGAGACTTTAGTCTAGAAATCAGCCACCACTAAGAGAAAGTTGGAGTGATCCTTCTAGAATACAACAAAAGGGAGACGGGGCAGATTTTCCTTTTCTGAATGTTGCTGCATCAGTAAGAGTTAGTTCTTGGCACATAAGCATCCCTAGATATGGATAATGTCTTTCTCCTTAAATTCATATAAGCCACCCAGAAACTCTTAAGTTCCTGGAATTTTTATTAAAATTTTCATATAAACAAGCTATCATTTTGAGATTATAGTTCCTGGTAATGATCTCCATGGATGCCATCAAAATATACATTCATACTAGAAGACAGGGGATGAAAGAAATGGGGAAGACACATTCTTAAAGATATATTTTTGTTATAATGCTTATTTTTCTTTATTGATTCACATTGAGCGTTACAGCACCATTAGTAAATTGTTATTTTTATGAGTCTATTTCACTCAGGAGATTTCTTAATTCATTACATTTTATTAGATCAGCAGTAATGAACCAAAAATAATATCATTTATTTTTATTACTACTCTAGGTTAAATCACAATGATTTATATAGCCAGATTGAAGCAATGACTGTGTAATTACTCTGCTATTGTCAATGATATATTTTTCTTAAATAAGACACTTTAACCACATGTAAAGATGATAAATATAAACACTTGTAAGTGAAAATGGTAGACTAGCCAAACAGCTACCATTTTGTACTGGTGGTAGGATATGGATCCATTCTGGATGTTGGGAATGACTCATGTAAGGAAAAATGTAGATAATAATGATGTGACAATGATGTGTCTCTTCACATTAGGATACATGGTTTTAAAATGTTATCATTGTCTCAAAATACAGCAAGCCCATTCCCTGAAGTATAAACTGAATATAACCATTCCAGAAAGACAATGGTCTGTAATTTTTCTTCTATTTCTATATATGGTAAGGACTGTTTTCTAAGCATCTATGTTTTCCTTTAACATCTTACAATTCCTGAAAGTCATAGTGTGCTAGTAAATGTTCTTCCAGTCCAATGTGCTGAAGCCTTATGTCACTTTAATTGATCCAGTCTTCAGGAGAAATAGAAAATAGCTACTCTGGCACCTCTACTGGAATCTTTAAGCCACTTGAAGGCATTAAAAAATGTTTTCCTTTTCTGAGTAACTGATCTCTGGTGGCTCAGCCATAAAGAATCTGCTTGCAATACAGAAGACCTGGCTTCGATCCCTGGGTTGGGAAGATCCCCTGAAGAAGGAAATGACAACCCACCAGTATTCTTGCCTGGGAAATCCCATGGAGCCTGATTCGGCTATCGTCCATGGAATCACAAAGAGTTGGACATGACTGAGCTACTTACACTTTCACACTTTCTGAGTAAAAAATAAAACTCTATTTAAATAGAAGATTTCAGTGAATAAATGTTAAGGACTCAAGCCAACAAGTTTTGGGAATTTTAGTACATTGTATTAATATTTGCAGCTATTATTCAAGAATTACCTTCAAAATATCTAGAAGAAAAACAGTTATGGGTCTGCCACTCATTACTCATAATCTGGTCTACAAAACCATTCAAAGCCAAAAAATAAACTCATTTGGCAGCAAAACCTGGCCAGGAGCAATTGTGTGGCTATTTACATTCTTTATTCTACTTGGTGTGATTATTCAACTTTTTTTTTTGCAGTTTTATTAATGTGCTTGGTTATAAAATGTTGCCTAGAACCTGCTGCAAGCCTTCCCTAATAGGTAGCGAAGACACCATCTAACTTTCCAAAATTGAAAAAAAAAAAAAGAAAGTCTTTATTTTGAAACGTGATGGATCCAAAGGTTTTGGATAAGGATTTTTGAATTTGGTTTGGAAAGGTGAAATGAAGTATTCTCAGTATTGTCATTCTAAGCTATTCTCCTGGTTTCACTAATCTTTAAATATTTCATTGTTTGCTTCCTAACCTTTCCTCTACCCTGTCTGGTTAATTCAAAACAATAATGTGCAATACAAAGTCAGGTGGTTAGGTACCTTGTCACTGGTGCTGAGATAACATGAGGACATACAAACACTTGGTTTACAGAGGTTACAGCAGACAGCTTCATTGTAAGCAACCCAGGGGAGAAAAGATCAGAAATACTTTGTCCAAAAATTTTGGAGAAACTGGAGTCAGCTTTCAGAACCAAAAGGGATATGACTGTTTTACATTTAGGAATCCATCTGACAACATAGCTTCCTAAAGTAGTTGGAAAACATAATCAGGTTCTTGATGGTTTATAAACTATAATTGTGCTCCCAGAATACCCTCATTCTGATATCTCATCTGCTTTTAACATTGGGGAGCCTTTTGTTATAGAGTTATTTCATGCTCTAGACCATGAAGAGTTAAGTAATTCCCTAAGTGTGGGAAGTCACAGATATTTCTCCTTATATATAGAAGCAATAATATTTTGGAAATAGCTATTTGTTTTAATTTCTAACAGTTTTCTTGAGATATAATTGACCTGCAGCACTTTATAAGTTTAAGATGCAGAGCATAATTCCGTACATAATGAAATGATTGCCACGAGTTTACTGAATATTCATCATTTCGTGTACATACAAAATGAAAGAAAAAAAATATATTTCCTTGTGATGAGAACTCTTAGGATTTACTCTCTGCACATACAACAGTGTTAATTATATTGATCGTGTTGTGCATTACATCTCTAGTACTTATTTATCTTATAGCTGGAAGTTTGTACCTTTTGACCACCTTCATTGAATTCTTTCTTAAATATTGAAATAGCACATACGTGGTGGTGGTTTAGTCACTAAGTTGTGTCCAACTCTTGTGACCCCATGGACTGTACATGCCAGGCTCCTCTGTCCCTAGCATATTTCATTGCTACTAATTTAGAGCACTCCGAGTAAAACAAATACAAAAACATTCTATCTCTTTTTCTTCCTTTTCCTCTCGTCCATCTCTTTTTCGCTTCTGTTTTGGTTGAGTTTCTTCAGGGGCAATTTCAATTTATCTCTGACAGTGTGAATATGACAGCAGAAGCTAAGAAATATATGCGTAGTCACACAAAATGAACACACAAGAGCCCAAACACCAAACGGACGCTCACATAGCTATGAACTGTTCACTTTTTCTTAAGCAGGAAACTCCACTGAACAAAAAGGGAGACACTGCAGCCTAGTTGTTAAAATGTCTGTGATTTATATACATGTTATGTCAGAATATAATTTGAAGGTGTAACACATTATAAGCTTTATCTCCATGGACATTGCTGAGTGGCAGTTGCTAGTAGCAACCGCGTGCGCTCACATCTGTGTCTATTCCGTAGTCTGTCCTCAGAGCTCTTTCTCCCTGCCATAGGTGTAAGCAAAGGAACACCTGGTCCTTTAATTTTTTTTCTTACTTCCTTTATTTTTTCTGAGCATGGCTACGTCAGTACATGTCTTGAAGGCTTAATATCATCATGGCTAGTTATTTAAGTGAAAATGGCCTATAAATGATAAATTTAAACAGAGAAAGCCACTCCATGTTTTCAGTTATTTCACAAGAAACAGCACACGGTAGGGGAGGTAAAAATGTTCTTAAAGAGGAACTGAAAACTTTTAAAGATGTTATTTTGGTTTTGTAACATTACTGAAAATGATTAATTTATAAGAAATTCTGAATCCAGGCAACTACCACAAGCTAAAGATCCAAGCATTACAGTTTTGTCAGCATACAGTTGAAATTGTTAGGTTTCTCTGTTCAAATTGTGGTTTCTTGTTTAACCTTTTTTCTTGTCTTTTCTTAGTTGGCCTGTAAGTTAACATCTGTCAACACAGGAATTTTTGAGGGATGATGCAATCATTATTTGTTGTATTTATTAAACGAAATAAAAAAAAGTTTTTTAAAAAGGTGTTAAGTAGAACCAAAGAGAAAAACTGACAGGAGAAGTGGAAACATTGGGTTTATAGTTGACCAGAGAAGAAAAGTTACTAAAGACCATGAATTTTGAGGAATTTGAGGACAAATAATATGAATATTAAGTCAGTCCCACTACAGAGCAGGAATTACTAAGAGAGAAGGCATCTTCCATGTGCTGACTCCATCCTGTTACCCAGCATGTTTCCTGCTTTCCTAAGAACCATCCTTACACTAGGGAACAGATCTTTGGTTGGGAAGATTCATCTGTGGAGAGTTTGGCTAGTGCAGGTATTGATGCTACATCTAAATGTAACATTTTATAGTACTTTAGGGATCTCTCATTATTTGCTACTGAAATACCCTTTATTGAATTAGTAAAGGCTTTCACCACTTAATTCGAATCTATGATTGCAGGAACAGAAACTAAAGCCTAAAGGGAAGTATTAACAATTTATGGGAAATCTTTAAGAGATTGAAATGGCTAATAGAGATAAAAGAAAGTTTGAGTTAGGATAATCAGATAAGCTGATTAGTGTGAATACCAAGCAAGTAGCAAAGTCTGTAAGATTTGAATTGTATTCCTTGTAACCTTTTATGTTCACAAGTTCTCTAAGGTGGGTAAATAGATAAAATCTCAGAAAACAAAATTTCAAGTCCCTTACTTTGTTCAGTTATTCAAGATGCTAATAATGTGTCTGATAATTTTGTCCCCCCTGTAAAAATCAGTGATTGCTTCAAAATAAGAAATGTAAGTGGTCAGTATATAGAATAGAATGACAGTAAAAAGTTTAAGAGCTGAAAAGAGTGAAAGGCAAAGGGCAAAACACTTTATTCAACTGAATCAGCAGAAAGTAAGACTTTTTAAAGTTAAAATCCAAAATGAGTTCGATCCAATTTCTCTATTTCTTCTTAAAGTCACAGTTTTCTTTTATCCTGGATTTAAAATGAGCTAATGGACAGGACCTCCCATTTTCTTCAATTACTTGCCTGCAGAATTTGATGCAGAATTACTTTTTCTCACTGAAATCTATCATGTGTTATTGAAGGAAATAAAAACATGGCCTTATTGGCTGTGGAGAAAAGAAACCGTGTTTTAGGAGCAAGGCAGAGGTCAGCATTTGTGTTCAAGTTTGGTGTCACCATTTGAGTGGCTTCCAATTGAATAGTTCTAACCCTGTTCAGTTGATAGCCTAACTCACAAAAGAAAACATCTTATTTCTGATACATCCATCCGAGTACACAAAAGTTACCATTAACCCATGAGAAAAGCAACTGGCATACCTTGGTATTAAAATTTTTTTTCAAGGTAAACATTACATTATGCGGAGCTGAAAAGCTTAGAAGTGTCACATTCTGGTGGCCAGTGTGTTATTGTTCTTTCCATGAGAGATTTCAAATCTTGGGCTCTGTATAAGAATTTCTAGATTTGTGAAATGTGCTTTTGAAAAAGTTTTATAGAAAATACAATTTAATATTAAACTATGTCCGTTCCTTTAAAAAAAAACTATTTTGATAAACAGTTAACAAGAGATCTACCTTGTTAACAAAATTTTAAACAATATTTTCTATAGATATGATGTTGCACAGTAGACCTCTCAAGCTTATTTATCTTGCTTACTGAAACTATATCTATTGATTAGCGACTCCTCGTTTACTCTTTCCCTGAACCCCTGGTGAACACCATCCCAATCTTTGATTCTATGAATTTGAGTATTTTAGATCCCTCATGTTAGTAGAATTATGGAGCATTCGTCTGTGACTTACTTAGGTCACTTACTGTGTCCTCAGTGTTCATCCATGTTGTTGCACATTGCAGAATTTTCTAATTTAAAACAGAATAATATCCCATTGTATGTATACAATATTTTCTTATCTGTTCATCTGTTGATAGGTGTTTTAGTTGTTTATGCACGTGTGTTAAGTCGCTTCACTTGTGTCCAGCCTTCTGCAACCAGTAACTTTTTGTGATCCTGTGGGCCACAGGCCGTCAATCTCCCCTGACCATAGGATTCTCCAGGCAAGAAGACTGGAGTGGGTTGCTGTGCACTCCTCCGGGGGATCTTCAGACCTGGGGATCGAACCCATGTCTCTTCCAACTCCTGCATTGGCAGGAGTGTTCTTTACCACTAGCACCACCTGGGAAGCCCTTTATTATTATTATTTATGTCCTTAGTCTTTCTGTCATGTTGAACCCTTTGCAACCCCATCGACTGCAGCCCGCCAGGCTCCTTTATCCATGGAATTCTCCAGGCAAGAATACTGGAGTGGGTTGCCATCTCATTCTTGCATGGATTTTCCCAATCCAGGGATCAAACCTGGGTCTCCTGCATTGCAGGCTGATTCTTCACCCTCTGAGCCACGAGGGAAGCTCTTAGTTATTTCTACATCTTGGCTATTCTGGATAGTGCTGCAGTGATATCTCTCTGAGACCCTGATGTCAATTCTTTTGGGTAAATACACAGGTGTAGAGTAGCTGGATAATATGGTAAGTCTATTTCTAATTTGTTCTTTGTATATTACTCTGAAAAAAATCCCATTCCTGAAGATTTATAAAACCCTGGAATATTAACTGAAAATTCTCTCTCCAGTTTCATTTATTACCTCGCTTCCATATTCTTCAAATCTGAACATGTTTTGTCTATTTTTCTGTTACTTGAATGTATAAAATTGCTTGGTTTCTCAGCCTTCATAGTATTGTTCCTAGAAAAATTCAATCTTTCTCTTTCCTTATTTAACCCAGAGCTAGGATATCTAACTAACCTAGACAGCACATTAAAAAGCAGACATTACTTTGCCTACAAAGGTCCATCTAGTCAAAGCAGTGGTCCTTCCAGTAGCCATGTATGGATGTGAGAGTTGGACTATGAAGAAAGCTGAGTGCCAAAGAATTGATACTTTTGAACTGTGGTGTTGG
The DNA here is from genome assembly GCF_023699985.2 of Odocoileus virginianus. NCBI lineage: Eukaryota > Metazoa > Chordata > Mammalia > Artiodactyla > Cervidae > Odocoileus > Odocoileus virginianus. Next base: position 25,468,396 of record NC_069686.1, read on the forward strand.
AGAAGACTCTTGAGAGTCCCTTGGACTGCAAGGAGATCCAACCAGTCCATCCTAAAGGAGATCAGTCCTAAATATTCATTGGAAGGACTGATGGTGAAGCTGAAACTCCAATACTTTGGCCACTTGATATGAAGAACTGACTTCTTGGAAAAGACCCTGATGCTGGGAAAGACTGAAGGCAGGAGGAGAGGGGATGACAGAGGATGAGATGGTTGGATGGCATCACTAGCTCAATGGACATGAGTTTGAGCAAGTTCCAGGAGTTGGTGATAGACAAGGAAGCCTGCTGCAGTCCATGGGGTTGCAAAAAATCAGACATGACTGAGTGACTGAACTGAACTGAATGAGGATATCTAAACTCAGCTTTCCTTACATGTCTGGGTTAGGTGCTCTTTCACATCAACACCTCGAGGGGTAGCACTAATCGCTATTTACTGTAGTTGTCTCATAGAACATTTTTAATCTCCTCAAGAGATTCAAATCACCAGGAGATCACAGACCAAGTCATTTTGTTTATCATCCCATGCTGGGAACATAGCTTGTGTTCAGTAAAATTTGTTTAATGGATACACAAATGTCTGTTGCCACTGAGATAAACTTAATTTGTGAAAATATTTTTAATTCTTAGAATTTTATATTTAATGATAGAAGAGATGATTTTTGTTTCACTGTTTATTGGTAAACTTTTTATTAATGTGTCACTTTATTAATGGCAGGGATAATAATAACTGCTACTAACTTTGTTGAGTTTCTACCATTACTAGACACTGTATTAAGTGCTTTAATATAGTATTTCATCCATCTTTATAATAGCTCAACAAAGTGTATATTTCCCATTTTACAAACAGAAAACTAAGGCTCAGAAGTAATTTATGCAGAGTATAATAACAAAAAAAGTGTGAATTTGAATCCAGTTCTCTTTTCAAAGATTGTCCTAATGACATTATATTAAATGACTTAATGCAGGGAGATTCAGGGAGTAGCTTATAGAAATTGATTAGTCTTCATTATTAACACTTTGCTATTGAATGATGAGGTATATAATTATGTGAAAGAAAATTATCTAGATAAATGAGTGAATATTAAAAAAAAAACAAACCTCTCTCTCTGGCACCATATGTTTTGTGCTGTACCTAACAAATAGCCTTAAATATAGAAATACACCTACCTGTTTCAAGTCCTAATTAATACTGTCTTGTCTTTGTCCAGGTTGCATCCCTCTTTCCTCACTCACACACTACTATATCCAATTTCTAGCTTCTCATGACTTTTCACCATTTCTACTTGATGACTATCATTACTTTGTTGTAGAGTTTTGGAACATCATCTTTTTATCATCCTCTTTACCATGAATGTTATTGGGACTTAAAAATCACAACCAGTGGTGTGGTTCCATCTTCACATTTGTGAGATAGTATCTATTCTATACTATCCCACTTATACTGACTTATAAAATTAAGTCATTAATAGATGGCAGATCATGGATATGAATCCAAGCTGTCTAACTCCAGAGGTAGTGATTTTCAGCTGTCAGTAGTCCTCACTAAGAAAACAATGGGAACATAATTCCTCTTTTGTCTGCCTTTTGTCTCCTTACTCAGTTTGGTGAAAGTGAAAGTGTGCTCAGTCGTTTCCAGCTTTTTGTGACCCCATGGGACTATGCAGTCCATGAACTTCTCCAGGTCAGAATACTGGAGTGGATAGCCTTTCCCTTCTCTGGGGATCTTCCCAACCCAGGGATTGAACTCAGGTCTCCTGCATTGCAGGCAGATTCTTTACCAGCTGAGCCTCAAGGGAAGCCCAAGAATACTGGAGTGGGTGGCCTATCCCTTCTCCAGTGGATCTTCCTGACCCAGGAATCACACTGGGGTTTCTTGCATTGTAGGTGGATTCTTTGACTACTGAGCTATGAGGGAAGCCCTCACAAACAGTACACAGTTCAGATAAAGAGGAAATCTCTGTCTCTTAAATTTAGACATATGCTCTGTTATTTCAGAACATCTTTCTATTGGAAAAAATTTGTGCAAAATTTCTAAGTACTATCAAATACTTGTATGCACGACCCGAGAGTTTTATTACATGACGCTGAATGCTAAATAATATTTAATTTAACTTTAACTGATTCAGGAAAGATAGGCTAGGTTTTTCCCTGTTCCTTTTTACATATTTTTACACAAATATTACTCAAATAATTATGTAATATAATACAAACCTTATATTTTGAACCATATATTTCTAATATTTAATGATAAATTCTCCCAGTAAGCTAATCACAAAGTTCCTCACATCTAGATTCATTGCCATGATTTGGTGGTAGCATTTGATCTGACTTGAGAGAGTGTAGGTAATATGTGATAAATTGCTTAGCAAATTAGAAATTAAGACCTTTGACATGTTAAATTAGGTTAGGGCACCTGTAAATTGAAGAGAGGTAGTTTTCAACATGCTATACAAGACACTGAGTTCAGAGACAGGTATAAATTCTTCCTTACTATTATGTCTGAAATTACAGGTTGTTTCCTTGATGGCCTATGTTGCTTAGGGATTAGACACCCGAGCCAAAATACTGAGCTAAAACTTGTTTGGGAGACTTCCTGATATTTACAAAGATATTTCAGGATGATTCCTGCCAGCCAGAATCATCCCTGTTCCAGCAATTAGCAAACTTTCTGATTTTCTTTTTTTTTTTTTTTTTTTAGATTTAGAACTTGCCCCCAGAAGAGATATAGGAAAAATGTAGAAGCATGTCCACTGTACAAATATCATTTTGGCCTTATCAAATATGAAAAAATTCATTAGATATATCTAGAGACACTATCATGTGACTGTTTGGCCATAACCATAAATACCAAGGTTTGGGACTGTTTCATAGATATCTGATTTGAAGTTACTTTTATTACTAAAAATGAAAAACAGTATCATATTGGAACCTAATAGAGAAGTTATGGTTTAAAATATGTATTATCAAGCACCATCATTAATAACAAAGTGTCAAGTTCAGCTCACAAGGTAACATTTCATAAATTCCCCCTAAAGAAATTAAGTTTCCTGATTTCTGTAGATACTGCTGTTAGATGGGGGGGGGGGGGGGAATGTTTTCCTATGAATCAGTGGCTAATCTAGTGCTATCAATGGTTTCCATGAAACATTCTCTCAGAGAATGACAATGACCATGCACAAATAATTTGACAGAGATCTGGAAATGACATAGCAACATCTAGTTTACTGGTTTCACAAGGTAAGATGATCAGTGGTCCTTGGAGAAAGATAGCTTGATGTACCACCTTTGATTTTGCAGTCTTGAATTGCTCATCTGTAAAGCACTTTTGTTGACTGAAGGGTCTGTGAATCAGGATGAACAAAGACATATTCACATTCTGGCAGTTATGTGGACACACACTTCAGTCTAAGTGTCAAAGCTCAGCAGATATTTTTATAAAAGGGATATCTCACTTGCCAAGAGTGACACTTGAAAACAAGCTTCACTTAGCATCTCTGAATCTCATGAAGATAGCACGGCAGCCAAACACTATTCTAAGGCATAAGACCAAATAAATAAAACTTTATCACTTAGTGATTTTGCTCATTTTCTTCTGACTGATCGAATTAATGTTAAATAGCATAAGGTATCAGTTGGATATATGTACCAGTCATTAATTAACCTGCATTTTGTTTAGAAAGCAATTTACTAAAATATGCTCCTATTAATCTACTAGTAAGTATTCTGTGATATTTTCTGTATATTTAGCAGAGGTGGAAGTTACTTGGATATGCTTAAATTTTCCAGTTTTCTGAGTTCAGTCTTTCTTTGGCTTAACACTCAAATACTAAAGTGTTCACCCTAAACTGCTTATCCTTTGCATGTCATAACTGGCAGTTACTCCTCATTAATAATTTCAAGAAGGAGGAATGTCCTGTGTCTTAGTTTCCCAGTCACCTCTCGCTCTGATTACTTACTTTCACTGTATTCTAGATGTTGCTTGGATCTTACCTCCTGCAGTTGATTCCTTCTCCCCATCTGGTGCAGAGCCAAAGCTGTATCACAGACTCTTTGTTTTTTGTGTGATCAGTGGCTCAGCTGCTCAGTCATGTCTGACTCTTTGCAACCCCACGGATTGTAGCCCGCAGGCTGCTCTGTCCACAGAATGTTCCAAGCAAGATGACTGGAGTGGGGTGCCACTTCTTACTCCAGGGCTCTTCCTTACCCAGGGATCAAACCCACATCTCCTGCATCACCTGCACTGGTTACCACTGAGCTACCTGGGAAATCCCACAGGCTCTTTCAGTTCAGTTCAGTTCAGTTCAGTCGCTCAGTCGTGTCCGACTCTTTGCGACCCCATGGACTGAAGCATGCCAGGCCTCCCTGTCCATCACCAACTCCCGGAATTTACTCAAACATATATTCATTGAGTCAGTGATGCTAGCCAACCATCTCATCCTCTGTTGTCCCCTTCTCCTCCCACCTTCAATCTTTCTCAGCATCAGGGTCTTTTCAAATGAGTCAGTTTTTTGCATCAGGTGGCCAAAGTACCGGAGTTTCAGCTTCACCACTAGTCCTTCCAATGAATATTCAGGACTGATCTCCTTTAGGATGGACTGGTTGGATCTCCTTGCAGTCCAAGGGACTCTCAAGAGTCTTCTCCAATACCACATTTCAAAAACATCAATTCTTCGGTGCTCAGCTTTCTTTATAGTCCAACTCTCGCATCCATACATGACTACTGGAGAAACCACAGCTTTGACTAAACAGACCTTTGTCGGCATGTCTCTGCTTTTTAATATGCTATCTAGGTTGGTCACATCTTTTCTTCCAAGGAGCAAGCGTCTTTTAATTTCATGGCTGCAGTCACCATCTGCAGTGATTTTGGAGCTCCCAAAAATAAAGTCTGTCACGATTTTCACTGTTTCCCCATCTATTTGCCATAAAGTGATGGGACCAGATACCATGATCTTAGTTGCTCAGCCCTTGTAGCTCAGCTGGTAAAGAATCTGCCTGCAATGTGAGACACCTAGGTTCGATCTCTGGGCTGGGAAAATCCTCTGAAAAAGGAAAAGGCTACCCACTCCAGTATTCTGGCCTGGAGAATGCCATGGACTGTATAGTCCATGGGGTCACAAAGAGTCAGATAAGACTGAGAGATTTTCACAGGCTCTTTGCAATGTCCCAAATCAGGAAACTGAGACTATAGTACGGCAAGAGTTTTCCTCAATATTTGGAAGAGGGTCACATAATAGTTGGAGAGGGGCATGGCAACCCACTCCAGTATTCTTGCCTAGAGAATCCCATGGACAGAAGAGCCTGGTGGGCTATAGTCCATGGGGTCACAAAAAGCCAGACACAACTGTGCGACTTTTACTCATTCACATAATAATACAGTACCAGAATCAACCAGAAATTGAATCCTAGACACACCTGTTACTAAAAATTCCTCAGACTTTCCTGCTATTAACTGTTGCCTCTCCAGAAGCAATCCCAGATTCTCACACTGCTCCTGAAGGCTGGTTCATGTCTCCTTTAAAACAACCTTGCCAATAGTCAGTTGATTCAGCACACAGGACTCAAGAAGAGATAAGGGAAAAAATTTTTTACTCCCTTCCCATTGCAAATGGCCCCCAAATCCCTCCACCCCCAAGACCCTCTCTATGGGCTTGTTCTTCCCTGTGGAAATTCTAGTAAATACTCCATAATGTTTATGATCCCCTTACTATCGTAAACATCTTTAAATCACAAAAGAGACTTAGTTCAGAAAATAAATTGCCTTGTGCTCTTATCAGTAGATATTTTGAAGCTTTTATAAAAAAATTAAAGATTTTCCCCAGGCCCCATTGGGAGTCCAATGAGGGCAGAAAGTTTGGTGCATCACCTCTACTTGGTTCTATATCTCTCTGTCCTTCTCTTCCTCCTCCACAGAAAAGAGTTCTGGTCCCTTCATTGTGGAGAGCAGAGGAAGAGAAGTAAAGAGCAGGAAAGTTTGGACTTGATTGGAAGGCAAATAATTCAGTGTTAGTTTCCCCTAGGATGACAGATGTCTTAAATTTGAGTCATTTCTATTCTTTTGTGTTTTATTCATGAGTGTTTGGAGGATTATTCTGTTCTGAAGGTTATTGTTGTTGTTGCTCAGTAGCTAAGTTGTGTCCAACTTTTTGTGACCCCGTGGAGTGTAGCCCACTAGGCTCTTCTGTCAATTGTATTCTCCAGGCAAGAGTACTGGAGTAGGTTGTCATTTTCATTTCCTTCTCCAAGGAATCTTCCTGACCCAGGGATCGAACCCGCATCTCCTGTGTCTCCTGCATTTGCAGGTGAATTCCTTGCCACTGGCAGCCTCCTGGAGGCTACATCAGTTCAGTTCAGTCGCTCAGTCAACACTTTGTTCAACACTTTGCGACCCCATGGACTGCAGCACGCCAGGCCTCCCTGTCCATCACCAACTCCCAGAGTTTACTCAAACTCATGTCCATTGAGTTGGTGATGCCATCCAGCCATCTCATCCTCTGTCGTTCTCTTCTCCTACCTTCAATCTTCCCCAGAATCAGGGTCTTTTTCAAGGAGTCAGTTCTTCGCATCAGATGGCCAAAGTACTGGAGTTTCAGCTTCAACATCAGTCCTTCCAATGAATATTCAGGACTGATTTCCTTTAGGATGGACAGGTTGGATCTCCTTGCTGTCCAAGGAACTCTCAAGAGTCCTCTCCAACACCACAATTCAAAAACATCAATTTTTCGGTGCTCAGCTTTCTTAATAGCCCAACACTCAAATCCATACATGACTACTGGCAAAACCATAGCTTTGACTAGATGGACCTTTGTTGGCAAAGTAATATCTCAGCTTTTTAATAAGCTCTCTAGTTTGGCCATAAATTTTCTTCCAAAGAGCAAGCATCTTTTAGTTTCATGGCTGCAGTCACCATCTGCAGTGATTTTGGAGCCATCAAAATTAAAGTCAGCCACTGCTTCAACAGTTTCCCATCTATTTGCCATGAAGTTATGGAACTAGATGCCATGACCTTAGCTTTCTGAATGCTGAATTTTGTTTTATTTTATTTTATTTATTTTTTTTTAGAAACAGTTTATTTTCCATTTTGGTGGAAGTCTGTTGAAGAACAGCTTACAACCACTCAGTGGTGGTTCCTACCCATTCAGTGGCTTGAGCGGTGGGAGCTGCAGACCAATCTTCAGTGGAAGGCTGAGCACTCCAGTCTTCCGTGGGGAACTGCTGAATCGGCACGGAAGGCACCTGCACGCCCTCGGACCAGTCTGCCACCTCGGGCTGAGTGGCGGTGAACTCTGGGGCTGGAGCAGTCCATTCTCCCTGAAACTCCTCCTTGGTCACAGCCTTCTCAGCTGCTGCCTGCTCTTCTTTCTCAATCTCTTCAGGATCTCTGTAGAAGTAGAGATCCAGCATGACCTCCCATGGGTGTACTCGGGAGATGGTGCCACGCATGCGCAGAACTTCCCGGGCGAGCATCCACCACATCAGACCTACTGAGTGTGCTCCCTTGTTGTTGCATGGGATGGCAATGTCCACGTAGCGCAGAGGAGAGTCTGTGTTACACAGAGCAATGGTGGGCAGGTTAACATAAGAGGCTTCTGTGAGGGGCTGGTGGTCAGCCCTGGGATCGGTAACCACCAGAAGCCTTGGCTCCCTGAACGCGGCCTGGATCTGGTTAGTGAAGGTTCCTGGAGTGAAGCGGCCAGCGAAGGGAGTGGCCCCAGTAGCAGCCACAAACTTCAGCACAGCTCGCTGGCCAGTATTCCTGGAGGATATGACACTGACATCAGCTGGGTTTTCAATGGCAACAATGGCCCGTGCTGGCCACAGAAGCTTCTCCCAGGTTCTCTTCAGATTTATGATGTAGATGCCATCACTTTTCCTTTTGTAGATGTACTGTTCCATTTGGAAGTCAAGGTTGGTGCCCCCGAAGTGGGTTCCTGCTGCAAGGAATTTGAGGACATCCTCCTCCTTCATTTGCAGGACCTCAAGGGCTCCAGACATTGTGAAAGCTTCCCTTTAAGTTACAATGGGAATTCAGAACAACGCCGTATGGACCCCTCTCAGGGCAGAGCCGAAAGCTCTGAATGCTGAATTTTAAGCCAGCTTTTCCACTCCTGTTTCACTTTCATCAAGAGGCTTTTTAGTTCACTTTCTACCATAAGGGTGGTGTCAACTGCATATCTGAGGTTATTGATATTTCTCCCGGCAATCTTGATTCCAGCTTGTGCTTCATCCAACCCAGCATTTCTCACGATGTACTCTGCATATAAGTTAAATAAGCAGGGTGACAATATACAACCTTGACATACTCCTTTTCTGATTTGTAACCAGTCTGTTGTTCCATGTCCAGTTCTAACTGTTGCTTCTTAACTTGCATGCAGATTTCTCAGGAGGCAGGTCAGGTGGTCTGGTATTCCCATCTCTTTCAGAATTTTCTACAGGTTATTGTGATCAGCACAGTCAAGGGCTTTGGCATAGTCAATAAAGCAGAAATAGATGTTTTTCTGGAAGTCTCTTGCTTTTTCGATGATCCAATGGATGTTGGCAATCTGATCTCTGATTCCTCTGCCTTTTCTAAATTCACTTGAACATATGGAATTTCTTGGTTCTCATACTTTTGAAGCCTGGCTTGGAGAATTTAGAGCATTACTTTGCTAGAGTGTGAGATGAGTGCAATTGTGTGGCAGTTTGAGGATTCTTTGGCATTGTCTTTCTTTGGGATTGGAATGAAGATTGACCTTTTCCAGTCCTGTGGCCAGTGCTGAGTTTTCCAAATTTTCTGGCATATTGAATGCAGCAGTTTCACAGCATCATCTTTTAGAATTTGAGATAGCTCAACTAGAATTCCATCAGCTCCACTAGCTTTGTTCTTAGTGATGCTTCCTAAGGCCCACATACTTCGCATTCCAGGATATCTGGCTCTGGGTGAGTGATCACACCATCGTGATTATCTGGGTTTGAAGATTTTTTGTATTCTGTGTATTGTTGCCACCTCTTCTTAATATTTTCTGCTTCTGTTCAGTCCATACCATTTCTGTCCTTTATTGAGCCCATCTTTGCATGAAATTTTCCCTTGGTAGCTCTAATTTTCTTGAGATCTCTAGTCTTTCCCATTCTATTGTTTTCCTCTATTTCTTTGCATTGATCACTTTAGAAGGCTTTCTCATCTCTCCTTGCTATTCTTTTGAACTCTGCATTCAAATGGGTATATCTTTCTTTTCTCCTTTGCCTTTCGCTTCTCTTCTTTTCACAGGTATTTGCAAGACCTCCTCAGACAGCCATTTACCTTTTTTGCATTTCTTTTTCTTGGGGAAGGTCTTGTTCACTGCATCCTCTACAATGTCACAAACCTCCATCCATAGTTCTTCAGGGACTCTGTCTATCAGATCTAATCCCTTGAATCTATTTGTTACTTCCACTATGTGGTCATAAGGGCTATATTTCTCCTTCAGTTCAGGCCCAGATTCATCTGGCATAGCATTCCCCTATCAGCTGCTAGTTTCCTGTGGTCCATTCTCCATAACCTGTCTCCTTCACCAAGTGCCAAACTGTGGGTAAGTCCATTTAAGTTTACTCCAAGTTCCCCCTTATGCACACCAGTGGGAAACCCTTACCACCCATGTATTTCAGATATTCCTGAAAGAACTGCTTCTCCTCACTCTACCGTCTGAAGCTTACCATCCACAATCATCACTTTTAGGGAAGTTTTTCACAACCAAGTCCTAAAACATTAGTTAAGCTCCTTGTAGAGTGAAGTGAAACCATACCCACATAGTTGAAAATAAAAAGGAAGTCCCCTCTCTTCCACCATGTTGGGAAAATTAGAAGAAATGCACTGAAACTCTTTTCAAAGAAATTTGCCTCCAGTTGCAAGTTTCATTCTTTCAACTGGTCCAACATTATTTAAAGTCTGGAGGTAGGGTTCAGTTAAAATTGGGATCGGGTGGAGAGGGAGGTGGGAGGGGGGACCGGGATGGGGAATACATGTAAATCCATGGCTAATTCATTTCAATGTATGACAAAAACTACTGTAATGATGTAAAGTAATTAGCCTCCAACTAATAAAAATAAATGGAAAAAAAAAATTGACAATCCTGGTGGCTCAGAAGGTAAAGAATCTGCCAACAGTGCAGGAGACTGGGTTCAATCCCAAGTCAGGAAGATCCCTGGAGAAGGGAATGGAAACCCACTCCAGTATTCTTGCCTGGAGAATTCCATGGACAGTGGAGGCTGGCAGGCTACAGTTCATGGGGCCGCAAAGAGTCAGACATGACTGAGTAACTAACAGAATCACCTCCTTTGGAAGTGCTCTTTATGAACCTAGAATTTCATTTTATTTATTTTTTAATTTACTTAATTGGAGGCTAATTACTTTACAATATTGTGGTAGTTTTGCCATACATTGACATGAATCAGCCATGGGTATACATGAGTTCCCCATCCTGAACCCCCCTCCCACCTCCCTCCCCATCCCATCCCTCTGGGTCATCCCAGTGCACCAGCCCTGAGCACCCTGCCTCATGCATGAAACCTGGACTGGCGATCTGTTTCACATATGATAATATTCATGTTTCAATGCTATTCTCTCAAATCAACCCACCCTCGCCTTGTCCCACAGAGTCCAAAAGACTGTTCTATACACCTGTGTCTCTTTTGCTGTCTCATATATAGGGTTATCATTACTGTCTTTCTAAATTCCATATATATGCGTTAGTATACTGTATTGGTGCTTTTCTCTCTGACTTACTTCACTCTGTATAATAGGCTCCAGTTTCATCCATCTCATTAGAACTGATTCAAATGTATTCTTTTCTATGGCTGAGTAATATTCCATTGTGCTTATGTAACACAGCTTTCTTATCCATTCATCTACTGATGGATATCTAGGTTGCTTCCATTATAAACAGTGCTGTGATGAACATTGAGATAGACGTGTCTCTTTCAATCCTGGTTTCCTCGTTGTGTATGCCCAGGAGTGTGATTGCTGGGTCATGCAGCAGTTCTATTTTCAGTTTTTTAAGGAATCTCCACACTGTTCTCCATAGTGTCTGTACTAGTTTGCATTTCCACTAACAGTGTAAGAGGGTTCCCTTTTCTCCACACCCTCTCCAGCTTTTATTGTTTGTAGACTTTTGGACAGCAGCCATTCTGACCGGCGTGAGATGGTACCTCATTGTGGTTTTGATTTCCATTTCTCTGATGATGAGTGACGTTGAGCATCTTTTCATGTGTTTGTTAGCCATCTGTATGTCTTCTTTGGAGAAATGTCTGTTTAGTTATTTGGCCCGTTTTTTTGATTGGGTCGTTTATTTTTATGGAATTGAGCTGCAGGAGTTGTTAGTATATTTTATTATACATATGGGTACCACCTACTCATGGGCATCCTTCAAAAGTAAGGAAAATATTGCTGCTTTTATCATCTTGTTTCAAGAAAAAAACAAAATCTTATTTTCTCCCTAAGAGGATTCTATAGCATTCTTTCAAGTAAGGAAATTTTAGCTTCCAAAAAAAAAAAAAAAAAAAAGTGGTTCTGCATTGTCCTCTAAAGATACTGTGTTGTACTATGTACCACCTTTGGCGTCACTGTATAACTGAAATCAACCATTGTATCATGGTGTCTCCATAGGCCTCTGGTGTACCTATAGGAAAAAAATATGCTTAAGTATAAATATTTTCTGAGCTCCTTTGATCTTACTGCTCAGTAAAAGAAGAAAAATCTGCTAAAATAGAAAAAGGGAGAGAAAGAAAGGCAGAGTGTATGGAAAGGTTGAATATTTTTTCCTCCTCTACACTTCAGTAGGATTTTTACTGAGAATACAAAGCTGGCTACTAGAAATAAATATTAGTTGAGACATCTAAAGAATGGGAATAATAATAACAATTTCCTTTTAGGGTTGTTGTCAGAATTTAAACTGTGACTCTAAGTAGTGAGTATTCATTAAGTGTATTACCACCATTATCTTTATTAAAGTGTTGAACATTTTTGCCTGTGACAGATGTGGTTTTTATTGTAGTTATTGGGTTTTATTATGTTATTATCTCTGTGGATTTACGTTCATTTCCCTGTTAACTAAAGAGACTGAGTGTGTTAGTGGACAAACCAATCATCTGATTTTTTTAATAGGATGACTTAATGTTTTACCATCTTTTAGACATATTTTGTGTTTTCCTTATTATTCTCTTGTTTTGATTTTTTTTCTTCTTTCACATCTTTAGTCAAATTAATAGATTTTCATAATCTTCTTTATTTTATCCATCTATCTGTTTGGAAGCATTACATGGTATTTCTTTTACTTTTTATTTTTCTTTAACTTTCCTTAAGAAGATAAAAGTATTTTGTATTTCTGTTGTCCTTCCATGTATAACACAGAGTTTAACCTTTTCTATCAAACACCCAACAATCCAATTCTATCCTAATATTTCAAATTTTAATTTTAACCATTAAAGGATTCAAGTGTTAAAATGACTAACACTTTATTTTATTCTCTATTTACTGAGGCAAACTGTGAAGTTACAATGCATAGGACATGGGTACAGGGGAAAATGCAGAATGGGAAGAATAATGCCATTCTTTCCAGCTAGTATCAGCTTTTTTACTTTGGTACGTGGAGGGTATTACCCCCTTTGTCTTCAATCATCTATTTTTCCTGGTGATATTTTTCCTGTATTTAACTATTGTTGCTGTTTGGGTTATCTCTTTTCTTCTTGGTGGTTTTTAAGATTTTCTCTCTATCATTGATGTTCTGCAAATTTGTGATCTATTATCTGGTATGTTTAGTTGTCTTTATTAACCTTAGATACCTTTGTGTGTTTGAGATAGGATGTTTGTTATCAGACTCTTTTTGAGTAGAAACTATTTTAAGTTTGATCTTTTTTTTCTGCAAGCACCTTGTACCATCTTTCCCCACACACCTCCCACTGTAGTGCTTTTACAACTGACCCCACACAACTATTTGAGTTCCTCATCCAGAACCAAGTCTTCTCATGTGCTTACATACTTCTGGTATGTGGAGATATTGAGGACGTGTCAGACATGTTCAAAGAGGCAGTGCACAGTTTTCCTCATTCCTGGCCTTGAGTCTGAATCTGTGTCCTCTTACCTCCCCAGGAGGTAAGTAGCAACCACCCCCTTTTCCCCAGCCATGCTTCATGAGTAGAACAGTGGAATTCCGGCCCAAGTCCCTGGCTTCAAACAGTAAAATCAGCCCATTTCCTATCTTACTGCCTCACACAAACACCTTTAATCTTACTCTATTCTCCAGTAGTCCAACTCCTGGCTTCAGTAGGTCTCTGGCTCAATTCTACTCACCAATTTGCATTTCTGTTTCATTGTCTTCAAAGAAATATTTATCTTTTTTTTAAAGATAGTTATATGTTTTGGTTTTATCTTTGCAAATTTTACCTGAACCATCATGTATTTGGAGCAGAGAAAGTGTCCTAGCATGTGAACATACAGAGACACCTCGACTAGATATCTTTTTGTACATGCTTTTATCTGGATCAGCATCTCCATTTTAGGGATGAAATTTAAACACAGAACTTTAAAAAAATATAAAATTAATAATTATCAGTAAAAATAAGTTGGTTCCATCCTTTTATATTTCATTTTAATGAATTAGGTTTAAAAGCTTTGTTTTAAAAGAGACTGTTTCTCAAAGTGAAGTTCAAATACCATACCTTGTGTGTGAAAAATACTCCAGAAGCTGTTAAAAAAAAAGTGTTATAAAGAAATACCCCATATAAAAATGTATCTTCTCCAGTAATTTAAACCAAAAAAGATATTTAGGTATATTTAAATGATAATGTTTTAGTATATATCTGTTCAACCCACAACTAAACAATAATTCATATATTTACTGCTGTCTATGTGCATCTACTATGGGTCTGGATAATTCAGTTTGCAAACCCCTCCCCTTATATTGAAAGGAAACCTAATCTGGTACAATTACTTTTTTATAAGATTGTCTAATAAACTATTTCAGAAAAACTAATTTAGTTAAAGCTTTCTTTCAAAAATATCAAAATATACTTCTACAAGTTACTTTTGTAATTTGTTCCAGGGACTTTTATGGCTAGTGGCTGTGGAGCAAGGGGAGTATTCTCACAGTGGGATAAGAGATTCCAGTTCAGTCCTGATTCTGTCCCTAATATAAGATCAGAGTTTAAGGTAAATTTTCTGGCTTTTTGAGCCTCAGTTTCACATATAGAAAAGCAGAATTTTACTTGCTGTAACAAATCATCATGAGGCTGAAATGTGGTAACAATCATAAACAACTTTTTAGAAAAGTTAAATAAGAAATTCAGTAAAAAGAAGGATGGTGAATTCAAATTAGCTACCTATATAGCCTCACTTTCAAGACTATGGCTAACCTGTTAGAAGTTCAGAAGACAGCAAAGGACTGCATTATGTTGGTAGTCAAATCTAATTGTATCAGCATATTTCAGATAAAATACACTTCCTTTCATATAATGCATATAATGTGGCTTTCCAGGGGGCCTTGGGCTAAGCAGTTCCTTACCCTGCTCCCTCTCAACAACCATGCTTCTCTTTCTTTTACAACCTCTTTCTTACCTTTTGGTTAGCAGGTCATAAGCCCAGAATAAATTCAGAAGCTAAAACATATTTCAGCAATTAACACCCTAGAAACTCAAGCTGTTTTTTGGCAATATTCTAAAAAGATGATTTCTGCACCTTTTATCCCCAGCTTGCTTGATAATTCACATTCCCATGTCCTTAGACTTGGCAGGCTCTCCAGTGCTAGAGGCACATTCTTAGGTTAGTGAGGAAAGTGTGAGCAACTTGAAGATGCTAAATAGGGATGTCAGTTACATCTGAACTAGATAGACTGAGTTAGTGGGGTTTTGTTCCTGGCCCATTCTCTATTTTTAAATGTGATTGTACTCAGAGCTATTCTGAACATTTTAGTTAACTCCCCGCCATCCACCTACCTCTATTTTTATTAGGTACTCTCTCTAGAAATATTTTTAAAGAAGTTTAAAAAGAGATGAAACAAAATGTCTTCCAGACCACTTCTGCCTCTGGCTTCAGAGAACTGAGCATCCCTTAGCTGCTTTTGTATCATATTTCTCAGAGGCAGTAAAAACTGAATGTCAAAAAGAGACTAGGGAATTTGGTCCAACATGGAAAGTCTTTTATATTTTAAGTTACTTTACATTCTCAGACACAGATGATAATTACTCACTCAGGAAGAATTAGTGTTGAGTTCTTATCTAGTTAAAATAAAAATAGCATTGTGAATGTTAAGCAATAAAGATAATAATTATTGGTGTTTTTTTGAGAGGGTACATAATCATTTTTTCCTCTACTTCCTCAACTTACAAACAAATGTATCTTAACTAGTCAAGTGTATTTCTTGTTTGTCTCCAAACTGGGTCTAAATAAAAGTCAGCAGTGATCAAAAGCCTAGAGGTCACCTAAGAGAAACCTACTTGAGTTTATTTTATTTCATTTTTTCATTTATTTTTATTAGTTGGAAGCCAATTACTTTACAATATTGTAGTGGTTTTTGCCATACATTGACATGAATCAACCATGGATTTACATGTGTTCCTCATCCTGAACCCTCCTCCCACCTCCCTCCCCATCCCATCCCTTTGGGTCATCCCAGTGCACCAGCCCTGAGCACCTGTCTCATGCATCCAGTCTGGACTGGCGATCTTTTTCACACTTGATAATATACATGTTTCGATGCTGTTCTCTCAGATCATCCCACACTCACCTTCTCCCACAGAGTCCAAAAGTCTGTTCTATATATCTGTGTCTCTTTTTCTGTCTTGCTTATAGGGTAATCATTACCATCTTTCTAAATTCCATATATATGCATTAGTATACTGTATTGGTGTTTATCTTTCTGGCTTACTTCACTCTGTATAGAAACCTACATGAGTTTAATGCATCAGCTATTTGGGCTACTCAAGTTCTCTTTCTACTTTTCTTCTCTTTGGCTACTTGCTCTGATAACTGATGTTGCAAAGTGTTCTGATTCTAAAATTTTGTGACCAAAAGTTTCTAAAGAAGACAAAAAAATGGAGTCTTTGGACCATAAATTCATTGTTTGTATATATTTAACACAGGACTGGAAAAGGCAATCCAAAAAAACCCAATCCCAAAGAAAGGCAATGCCAAAGAATGCTCAGACTACTGCACAATTTCAACCATCTCACATGCTAGTAAAGTAATGATCAAAATTCTCCAAGCCAGTCTTCAGCAATATGTGAACTGTGAACTTCCAGATGTTCAAGCTGGTTTTAAAAGAAAAGGCAGAGGACCAGAGATCAAATTGCCAACATCTGCTGGATCATCAAAAAAGCAAGAGAGTTCCAGAAAAACATCTATTTCTGCTTTATTGACTATGCCAAAGCCTTTGACTGTGTGGATCACAAAAAACTATGGAAAATTCTGAAATAGACGGGAATACCAGACCATCTTATCTGCCTCCTGAGAAATCTGTATGCAGGTCAAGAAGCAACAGTTAGAACTGGACATGGAACAACAGACTGGTTACAAATAGGAAAAGGAGTATGTCAGGTCTATATATTGTCACCCTGCTTATTTAACTTATATGCAGAGTACATTGAGAGAAATGCTGGGCTGGCTGAAGCACAAGCTGTAATCAAGATTGCCAGGAGAAATATCAATAACCTCAGATATACAGATGACACCACCCTTATGGCAGAAAAGTGAAGAGGAACTAAAAAGCATCTTGATGAAAGTGAAAAAGGAGAGTAAAAAAATTTGGCTTAAAACTCAACATTCAGATAACTAAGATCATTGCATCTGGTCCCATCACTTCATGGCAAATAGAATGGGAAACAGGGGAAACAGTGACAGACTTTCTTTTCTTGGGCTCCAAAACCACTGCAGATGGTGACTGCAGCCATGAAATTAAAAGACGCTTGATCCTTGGAAGGAAAGTTACGACCAACCTAGACAGCTTATTAAAAAGCAGAGACATTACTTTGCCAACAAAGGTCCATCTAGTCAAACTATGGTTTTTCCAGTAGTCATGTATGGATGTGAGAGTTGGACTATAAAGAAAGCTGAGTGCTGAAAAATTGATGCTTTTGAACTGTGGTGTTGGAGAAGACTCTTGAGAGTCCCTTGGACTGCAAGGAGATCCAACCAGTCCATCCTACAGCAGATCAGTCCTGAGTGTTCATTGGAAGGACTGATGTTGAAGCTGCAACTCCAATACTTTGGCCACCTGATGCGAAGAGCTGACTCATTGGAAAAGACCCTGATGCTGGGAAAGACTGAAGGCAGGAGGAGAAGGGGATGACAGAGGATGAGATGGTTGGATGGCATCACTGACTCGATGGATATGAGTTTGAGTAAACTCTGGGAGTCGGTGATGGACAGGGAGGCCTGGCATGCTGCGGTCCATGGGGTCGCAAAGAGTCAGAGACGACTGCAGGACTGAACTGAACATAGAGTATCTGAGAAAGAGTAGGGTGTTCAGTTGGTTGGAGTGTGGCACAAATTTCAAAATCAGGAGGTTAAGATTCAGGTCCTAACTCTGGTTGGTTCTCTGTATTACTGAAAAATGAGTATCTCAGTTGGGGACATATGTCAAAAAACACTACTAACTTTCCTACCATATATTTCAAGATATACTACTAGACACCATCACTAAGTTCTCTGAATCAGAGTCTTGGAGAGTAGAGCTCAGTTGCATGCCTTTGAAAGATTCCACAGGGGATTCTGTTGTGCCCCGTCACAGATAAATGCTAAGCCATCTAATTTTCAAGTCCTTCTCATTCTGGCATTCTTTGAGTCTGTGACTCTATCTATGTATCAGAATTCCAGAAAATTCTTGTGAAAACCTAAAGAAAGGGAAGCAAAAATACAAGCAGAAAGAAGTGTGTATAAAGATAAGAATAGAGATCAATGAAATCTAAAACAGAAGAATAGGGAAAATACATGAAACCAAAAAAAAAAAAAAAAATGCTGGCCTTTTGAAAAGCCTGTTACAATTGATAAAGCTTTAGCAAGCTTAATAAGGAAAAAAAGAGGAAAGAGATGTTATAAATATCAGAAAGAAAAATATGGCATACCAATACATATTCTGCAGGCTTTTAAAATAATAAGGAAACACTATGAATGATTCTTCAGCCATAAATTCAACAACATAGGTGACATGGATCCATTCCTCAAAATCCACAAATAACCAAAACTCACTCTAGATGTAATAGGTAACTTGAATAGTTCTATAACTCTTCACTAGATTATATGCATATTTTAAAGCTTTTTCTAAAGAAGAAATCCCCATGACCAGATAATTTCACTGGCAAATACTTAAGGAAAAAATAGCATGAATTCTACACAATCTTTTCCAGAAAATTACAAGAGGGTAATAAACTTCACAACTTGGCTAGCATTATCTTGCTACTGAGATACTAGGCAAAAACAATATAAAATCAACAGTGCTTAGAACATAGATGCAAAAATCCTTAATAAAATGTCAGTAAATAAAATCCAGAAATACATGAGAGGAATAATACATCATGACTAAGTGGGATTTTCCCCAGGATTATAAATCTAATTCAGTATTCAAATATCAATTACTGTAATAGCCCATATTAACAACCTGAAAAAGAAAAGCCACCTGATCCTATCATTTAATACAGTAAAAAAATAAATATGAAAAACTTAAACATCAATTCAAAATAAAAACTCTCAGCAAACTAGGAATAGAAGAGAACTTTGTCAACTAGATAAAGAGCATCTACATCCCCTCACTCCCCAAAATAGCTAGCATTATAGTTAATGGTGACAAAGATTTCCTCTAAAATTAGGAGCAAGGCAAAGATGTCCATTATCACCTCTTCAATCTAGCATCATACTGGATGTCCTAGGCAAAACTCATAGAAATGTACAACAGAGGGAGTGAACCCTAATAGTTAATAATCATGTATATTAGCTCATCAGCTGTAACAAATGTACCATATCAATGTAAAATGTTAATCAGTTCAGTCAGTCATTCAGTCATGTCCAACTCTTTGTGAACTCATGGACTGCAGCATGCCAGGCTTTCCTGTCCATCACCAACTCTTGGAGCTTGCTCAAACTCTTGTCCATTGAGTTGGTGATGCCATCAAACCATCTTATCCTCTGCCGTCCCCCTCTTCTCAAGGGAGAGGATGTTAATAGTAGAGGAATAATAGAGGAAACTCTGTGTGTGTGTGTGTGTGTGTGTGTGTGTGTGTGCGCGCACGTGCGCGCGCGTGCGCACGCGTTGGGGAGAGTGTTAGGACAGTGGGAGTATATAGGAATTCTCTATATTTTCTGCTCAGCTTTTCCGTAAACATAAAACTTTAAAAATATACAGTATATGAGTTAAAAGATAAAAGTTAACAGTACTACTCATTAATTTAAAACACATGAAAAGATGTTCAACATCACTCATTATCAGAGAAATGCAAATCAAAACCACAATGAGGTACCATTACACGCCAGTCAGGATGGCTGCTATCCAAAAGTCTACAAGTAATAAATGCTGGAGAGGGTGTGGAGAAAAGGGAACCCTCTTACACTGTTGGTGGGAATGCAAACTAGTACAGCCACTATGGAAAACAGTGTGGAGATTTCTTAAAAAACTGGAAATAGAACTGCCATATGACCCAGCAATCCCACTCCTGGGCATACACACTGAGGAAACCAGATCTGAAAGGGACACGTGCACCCCAATGTTCATCGCAGCACTGTTTATAATAGCCAGGACATGGAAGCAACCTAGATGCCCATCAGCAGACGAATGGATGAGGAAGCTGTGGTACATATACACCATGGAATATTACTCAGCTGTTAAAAAGAATTCATTTGAATCAGTTCTAATGAGATGGATGAAACTGGAGCCCATTATACAGAGTGAAGTAAGCCAGAAAGATAAAGACTATTAAAGCATACTAACACATATATATGGAATTTAGAAAGATGGTAACGATAACCCTATATGCAAAACAGAAAAAGAGACACAGATCTACATAACAGACTTTTGGACTCTGTGGGAGAAGGAGAGGGTGGGATGTTTCAAGAGAACAGCATCGAAACATGTATATTATCTGTGGTGAAACAGATCACCAGCCCAGGTGGGATGCATGAGACAAGTGCTCGGGCCGGGTGCACTGGGAAGACCCAGAGGGATCGGGTAGAGAGGGAGGTGGGAGGGGGGATCGGATGGGGAATACATGTAACTCCATGGCTGATTCATGTCAATGTATGACAAAACCACTACAATATTGTAATTAGCCTCCAACTAATAAAAATAAATGAAAAAAAGTAATAATAAAAGTTTAAAAGAGGGACATGGAAAGGATACCAGCTGAGCTACCAGAGAAGCCCTAGAAAGGATAACAATTCAATTACCCCAAAATGTAAGTGACTAGAAGGCCTGGTAAAAAAAGACACAAAGAAAATGAAGACTTTTCAATGGATATCTTACCATCTTTATATTCCAGTTTCAATTAGTTAATTAATTCCTTTATCAATCTGTTTTCAGACTGACTGGAAGTAATAATTGATTTTTGTTTTACTTTCAAAGAAGGAAATTATTACTATGCAATCCTTGTTAACATTTCAGGTAGGCTGAAAGAGTAGTTTCTTCTACTGATGGTTGTTGCTGATGGAACCATTAAACTGCAATTCTTTTTAAGCAACCATTTTTCTATACACTGCAAACTCCTTTCAGATGCTTCTCATGGGTTATTGAGATAGCTTGAGATATTGTTCTACTATACTTATCATCCTCCACATTTTTACTGAAGATATTTCACTGGTATGACAACATGTCTGGATTAATATATAATAAACATCATTTTAAGCAGTGACCAGTCCTTTTATGATTTGGCATAGCTACCTTATTATGATAAATTGCCTTAAACAAGTTCAACTTGATAATATGGATGAGGTTACATTGTTCTTTAATTATCCTTTTAATCAATCTCCCAGATAATCATTCTGCCTAAAAATATGTTTCTCAATACTAATTTCATTATCTAGGTTATTCTCATCACTAATCATTAGAGTGTGATTCTCCATATTTTTAACAACTCTTACTTTAACTTAAATGGGTGATTAGACTTCAATATGCAGGATATTACCTGCACGGTGGTCTTGATAATATATTCTCCGTTGTAACTATCTTCACTTCATCTTACTAATAGATGTTAAAAAAGAAAAAAGCTCTTATTAAACCCTTCCACAATAAATCATATATCTAAAGGGAGATTACTTTTCAAAAAAAAAAAGATTAAAAAGGGCCTTCTTCCCTTTATGCCAAGAAAACGTTTTAAAATTTTGCTACCCTGAATATCATTGAGCCTTTTATAGTAATATTGGCAAAGCATATAAAGGTCCTATGTGGTTGAAAATGTGGATTAGGCGGGAGTGGGGGGCGTGGGGAAGACGTTAAGTTGATTAAGGAGAGTAGAATACTTTTGTGACTCTTCTGGTTTTACTTAGTAAACTTGCCACGTTGCAACAGACACCACCTAGTGTTGGCTGGTGGAACTTCAGTGTAAATATTTGTACTGCCGCTCAGTTGCTCAGTCACGTCTGAATCTTTGTGACCCCATGGACTGCAGCCACCAGGCTCCTCCATCCATGGGATTTTCCAGGCAAGAGTACTGGAGTGAGTTGCCATTTCCTACTCCAGAAATATCTGTGGTGGTGGTTTAGTCGCTCAGTCGTGGCCAACATTTTGCGACCCCAGGGACTGCATGTACCCTGCCAGGCTCCTCTGTCCATGGGATTCTCCAGGCAAGATTACTGGAGTGGGTTGCCATTTCCTTCTCTAGAAGTATCTGTGAGGTTCCACTAAATACATCTGGGTTAACTCTCATCTTTTACATGACAGTATGTGAAATAATTTTATACATTCCTGTCACTTGTATAATGTCTTTCTCTCTTAAATATGTTTTCCTCACCTAGGTGGTGATCTTTAAGCTATGTTTATAATTATCTGTCATGAACTATGACTTTACTTGGGTTTTAAGCAAACATTCTCTAGACAACCCTACTTGCATCCTAGTTTGGGCTACAGAGCAATTCCAGAACCAGTTTCTAAAATAAAGCAAAATAGAAACTGTTAATAATTTAATATCTAGCTAATAATATCATTTGTAGAACATGATTATTTAGCTTACTGACTATAGTTATTTACACTTTAAGTTCTAACTTTTATAATTTGTTATAAATTTATCAACATGGGAATATTTTAAAATTATTTTGTTTTTTACTTTTTAAATTTTAACCTAAAGCTATAAATACAGTGAAGTTCATATAGTAAAATAAGATACAGTAAGTTTTTTGTTCAGAAAAAATAAGATAATTTTGAAGCTATTATAAAATCAACATATTTTGTAGCCATCTATTTTAACAGTGAACAGAAAGTTGACACACTCTGACTCATTTGAATATTAAATTTGATTTTCAGGAAATGTTCTCATAGCCTCCCTTTCCCCAGGAGAGTTAACATATGCTATGCCCTTTAAAACAGGATCCTGTCCATTTGCTTGCCCGTGATTATGATGGTTTACCAGAAAAAGACAAAACACATCCCACCATTCTTTGTCACAATGACTTACACCAGCTTAAGCAGCGGACTTCCTAAACCAAGACTTATCACTTCAGGGTTATTTCCATGTGACCTGTGGAGAATACTCATGAATAGGAGGGGAAGGCATGGGGCTTTCTCTGCTGTGGGGCTGAACCCCTCGACGTGAGACTAGAAGGCAGTCCTGAGTGTTGGGAATTAATCATTAAGTTACACGCTTGTCATTTCTTGTACATTCACTCAGAACTAATGCACATCACTTTTTCCAATTATAATCATTCCACCATTTAACAAGCACAAAAGGCCTTAGATTCCAATTTGCCACTGATGCCACGCTCTCACTTGCTTGTTTCTTGGCATTTCCATCTTGCTGGGTTGTGCATGGCTCCAATCACACATACGGAACATTCTCTTTTCCTAAAACAAACTTGTAAATGGAGGTGACAAGAACAGCTGCTCTCACATTGGAGGGCAGGCCATTTTCACTGCTTTGATAATTTTTCTGTTCCTGCAATTCTTTTCTATTGTAAATATGTATTATTTCTCAGGTTTTTTTTAATTGCCAAAGGTAAATATAAATCATCTAGTGAGGTGCTGTGTATGTGTGCATGTTTCTGTCCAGGCTTCTCTTCTGGTTTTCTCAAACCTTTTCTGGTATATGTCTCATTTCATTTGGTTTCTCAAATCGGTTTCTGTCTTTACAAACACAGAGACATAAACAAGCAATCAACAGGCTAGAAAAACACCATTGTCTTCATACTTTGTTAGCTTCTGCTTCCTTCAGTGAGTATTAATATGCTGGAATGATCTGTGAAACGTGCTGGCTTTGGATACGCAGCCTTAAACACGAGCTACATATAAGAGGAAATTGGTACTTTCATTTGCTGCACATGCTTTAATGATATTAAGCCATCTAATATGGTGCATACGCTGGATTTCAGTAACACGTCTCTTGAGAATTTCAAACGGTAATGGCAATTTAAAATGACAGCCTTACATTTATATAGCTCCTTTCATCTCAGAGGTCTTTACACTTTATAAAGTTATATGGAGCAATCATTTCACTTACCCTCCACAGAAATTCTGCCACCTCTAGGGCAAATCTGGGCTTACTTTCAAAATTGACTCGACATTACAGATAATTATGACAAGGGGCGAAAAGCAACAATCAATGAAAACTGAATAGGGAATACAGAAAGATAAAATAATTTCCAAAGGAAATTTTAGCCAAAAGGTAAGAATCAAGCAAACAAACAAAAATTCCCTGAGGTTATTTAATAACCACCAGTGCACAGGACTGTGAACTCCCATGCCAACCACTAGAGAGCATTTCAGGGATAACAAATTTAAGGCTAATTCTCTGAAGGGTGAATTTAGGTTAGTGAAAACAAAAACTCAAAAAATAAAAAGAGTTCTTACACAGCAAGGAAAAAAAAAAGGCTTAAAGTATTATGATTCTAAATAAAGATGTGTCATGTTTCTCTCTGGTTAAAATACTACCAATTTCCCTCTATTTCTACATATTTCTAGCACTGGACACATACACACAGTTTGGCACCCTAAAGTTTTGAAAATTATTTACAGGATATATTATTAAAAGCATTTATAAAGGCATTTCAGGACACCTGTGATTACTTTTTCTTGGTAGAGTGTCTTCATATCTAGGAATTGTATAAGGAAAACTAATAAATTTAGTTTAGGTCTGGGCACTTAAGCATACACTTAACATGCTCTGAGTCGTTTGAAGCTGTGTCTAGACCCCATCACTATGCTGATGCTAGGAGTAAGCAAATGCAAAGTGGCCACACATGCTAAGTCGCTCAGTTGTGTCCAACTCTGTGTGACCCCATGTACTATAGCCCACCAGGCTTCTCTGTCCATGGGAATCTTTAGGCAAGAGTACTGAAGTGCGTTGCCGTGCCCTCCTCCAGGGAATCTTCCTGACCAGGGATCAAAACCGTGGCTCCTGCATTCCAGGTAGATTCTTTACTGCTGAGCCACCACAGATGCCCCAAAGTGGCCATAACCAGTGCAAAAATGACCTCTATGGTCGTGCCTGCCCTGTCTTGACTACCTTTTCCCACCTGGTATTGCTGGTCTGCCCACAGTGCACACTTTAAACCAAACAGTCTCAGCATTTCCAGGATATCCAGAACTATTCTAGGCATTGGGCTCGGGTCTCTTTCAAAACCAAACTTTATCAGTGCTCTGAACACTGTCGAGAGATAAGTGCTTTCTTCTTTATACTCCACAGTCTTCTCCTCCTTATGGCTGATTTATTGCATTTTGGCCATTATTGAAAAATTTACAGGGCTATAGGCAAAAGTGATTTCATTTGAGATTTTTAGCTCCTAGCTAAATCCTAGGAATTCTTAAGAAAATGTTGGGATTTGAAACCTTCATAAAATGTAGAAATAGCAGCTAGATGAAGCAGTCTTTTAGTAAGTTTATTATATAAGAAATGGCTTTAATTTAAACCTAATTGCATTAGTTTAAGTGATTACAAAAGTGACATATGTTGAATAAAATCTAGAAAAGATAAGAAAACAGATAAAAACAAAAAAACTACTGCTGATACCCTAGGGAAAAGCTCCCCCTCCCCCTCATTTTCTTGTGCTCATACATATCTCACAACTTTTTATCAAAAATATAATAGCAATGTACCAGTAAATGTTTAACACCTAATTCTCCAGAAAAATAAATATAGTTCTGATTTATAACATTTGCCAATTTCTGTAATGAAATTACGCTCACCATGGCTGAAAATGAAACTTGAATACAGTCAGGTTGAGGAGGAATTCTGGCAAACTGAAGTATTCATGCTCCACCACTGGTGAGACATAAACCCCATGTTGCCAGATATCATTATTTTTAAAAAGAAACCTTCTGATTACTGTAAACATACTTTTTGGGCTCAGATCTGGCCTATGTGCCAGGATCTTCTGTCCATAACTTTCTAGCAGTGGCTTGCCCTGCAGTGGAGTTTGAATATTAGTCTTTTCTTATATCTAATTCCTATAAGAAATAGGTCTTATTTCTACCTCATCTGCTTACTTCTCAAAACTTTATGAAATTTTTGTTGATAGTAAGACCAAAGAGGTATTTCTAGCATGACAGTTTTAACATCTCAGTACAGTAGACAAGTTAGCAAGTATTGAAACAGCTGTTCTCTAGCACTAATGTGTATTTTTCTTTTTCTTATTAGGTGATACCAGAGTGTTTGAGGGCTTCCTTGATAGTTCAGTTGGTAAAGAATATGCCAGCAATGCTGGAGAACTCGGTTTGATTCCTGGGTCAGGAATATCTGCTGAAGAAGAGAAAGGCTGCCCACTCCAGTATTCTTGGGCTTCCTTTGTGTGGCTCAGCTGGTAAAGAATTCTCCTGCAATGCAGAGGATTCCACTGCACAATTGCACTCATCTCATATGCTAGCAAAGTAAAGCTCAAAATTCTCCAAGCCAGGCTTCAACAGTACATGAATCAAGAACTTCCAGATGTTCAAGTTGGATTTAGAAAAGACAGAGGAACCAGAGATTAAATTGCCAACATAGAAAAAGCAAGAGAGTTCCAGGAAAACATCTATTTCTGCTTTATTGAGTATGTCAAAGCCTTTGACTGTGTGGATCACAACAAACTGTGGAAAATTCTGAAATAGATGGGTATACCAGACCACCTTATCTGCCTCCTGAGAAATCTGTATGCAGGTCAAGAGGCAACAGTTAGAACTGGACATGGAACAATAGACTGGTTCCAAATTGAGAAGGAGTAAGACAAGGCTGTATATTGTCACCCTGCTTATTTAACTTCTATGCAGAATACATCATGCAAAATGCTGGGCTGGATGAAGCACATACTAGAATCAGGATTGCCGGGAGAAATATCAGTAACCTCAGATACACAGATGACACCACCCTTATGGCAGAAAGAGAAGAAGAAATAAAGAGCCTCTTGATGAAAGTGAAAGAGGAAAGTGAAAAAGCTGGCTTAAAACTCAACATTCGAAAAATGAAGATCATGGCATCTGGTCCCATCACTTCATGGCAAATAGATGGGGAAACTATGGAAACAGTGAGAGACTTTACTTTGGGGAGGCTCCAGAATCACTGCAGATGGTGACTGCAGCCATGAAATTAAATGACACTTGCTCCTTGGAAGAAAAGCTATGACTAACCTAGACAGCATATTAAAAAGCAGAGACATTACTTTGCCAACAAAGGTATGCCTAGTCAAAGCTATGGTTTTTCCAGTAGTCATGTATGGATGTGAGAGTTGAACTCTAAAGAAACTGAGCATCAAAGAATGGATGCTTTTGAACTGTGGTGTTGGAGAAGACTCTTGAGAGTCCCTTGGACTGCAAAAAGATCCAACCAGTCCATCCTAAAGGAGATCAGTCCTGGGTGTTCATTGGAAGGACTGATGTTGAAGCTGAAACTCCAATACTTTGGCCAGCTGACTCATTGGAAAAGACCCTGATGCTGGGAAAGATTGAAGGCAGGAGGAGAAGGGGATGACAGGACGAGATGGTTGGATGGCCTCACCAACTCAATAGACTTGTGTCTGAGCAAGCTCTGGGAGTTGATGACAGACTGGGAAGCTTGGCATGGTACAGTGCGTGGGGTTGCAAAAATTGGACTTGACTGAGCGACTGAACTGAACTGAATTGAGTGTTTGAGTAGAGCCATCAGGTACCTATCCTCCTACATGACTTATTGCCCATCTTTGAGTTTTTAAATATGTAACATCTAGCTGTCAATAGCCCAAGAAATGCTAATCTGTCTGGTTAGCAGGGAAAAGCCTAGAAATATACGGTTTCCAATAAGATTTTTTATCTGGTTCCCTCAGACAGGGAAATAAGTATTCTTGTGCTAAGAGGAGACCAACAAGCCCACTTGATACTACAAGCTTTACTTGTAGTAAACCCAACATACAGCCTTTTGGGTATAATATCATCCTTTTGAATTGTTTGCATAGCTGATTTAAATTCACAGTGCGTTTCATACAGTCTTAGATAACAGTGTAGCAAGTTCCACTTGTAGGAAAATATTTTTTTCTTCCTTGTATAAACAGAACAGTAGTAGTGTAATAAGAGAAACATTTTCAAACCTTAGAAAAAAACCAGCTCTTTCCACACTTTATGGGCTAATGCCAACATTTTTAATACACTTTTCTTGTATAGCAATTGTTTTACTTAAAATGTCTGTTATCTACTGTCCTTCATAGTTAATGATAAATGACAATGTATGTTCCTCAAGGTGGATCACTTCAAATCTGGGGCAAAAAGATAACTATTAGTATTAGAATTCTAGTTTTTCCTATATTTGTTTCTCCCTAGTGTTTCCCCATACTTGAAAAATAAAGCTTTGTAATAAGTCCAGATTTGTGGAGACTTAAGTGACATCCCATGGTTCAGCAACCAAGTGTTAACCAAGACAGGTGACTTGAGTTCTATTTAAATCTATTCCCAAATAGTAACAACAGCTTTATAATCCCACTTCTTGCTCTCTGAAGAGCTTTAATTTGTTTCAGGGAGGTTCGAGAGGATCAAATGAGTTACTTCACATAAAAGAACTTTGCAACTTCAACTTCGTTACAAATGTAAGACAATTTTCTTATGAAAAACCAAGGAGAAAGGTAGTAGAAAAGACATGAGGAAGGGAATTTAAGTGAAAGGAAACTGTTGGTTCTCCACAGGCTTATTCTAAATGTGTACTAAGTTCAGGTGTGATGAGTGATCAGGCATGGGAAGTCAGCCAGGGAATGAGGGTACAGGTGAAGCAGGCTAGGACAAATGCAAGTCACAGACACTGAAAAATTCCCACGAACCCACACCGACAGTTTACAATCTTAGGAGATTTATGTATTTCCTGATAAACATCAGCAGACCTCTAAAAATCTATGAATCTCAAGTCAGTTAAAATCCCACACTTGGGTTATATTTAAAAAGTCTTCCTGCATAGACTGGAGCAGTGATACTCATGTGTTATTGTGCATAAAAATATTCTATGGACCTGGTCAACTTAGATCTAGAGACTGAGAATATGAAATGAAAGTTCTGAGTAAGAACCTTGTATTCTGAGATCTACCTATTGAGAATGTGAAATGAAAAGTCTGAATGAGGCTTATGGAGCTATATTAAAGACAAAGTCATGAATTAAGAAAGGGGTAGGAAAGTTCACATTGTGCTTAGGAGATGGTGAAGTAGAGAAGTTTCACATTTGGATGATTAGGAAGATGGTAAGTCTATTAAGCATAAGAAGAAACACTCTAGAGTAGTGTAGACTATAGGCATTAATAGTCCCCAGTTTCTTTATGCCTTCCCGTATTCATGCTATTGAAGTTTCCTCCGACATCAACTCTGAGTTTGGCCATGTGACTTGCTTTGTATTATTGGAAAATAGCAAATGTGACACCAACAGAGAAAGTCTTTGTGTATTAAGGTATAAACACTCACAACTTCTAGGAGTCCTGTGGCCATCACTATGTGAACAATCCTGGGCAACAATTCTGGTGACATATGGCCAATTGCTTCAGTGTGCTCACTTGAAAGTTGGCACCAATGATTAGTCATGATCTTGAGATGATCTTTACACAGCCAGCTTTATGACTGACATAACACAGGTTATGACTTTATGACTGTGTCATACACAGGTTAGCTTGCAAAGCTGGATTAAGCTCTGGATGTGCTGAATCTGAGCTTCTTGTACATTTATAAGGGACTTCATAGCAGATAAGACAATCTATAGCCTAAGTGAGTGATTAGCAAAGACATAAGGAAGGCAGCTATGCTCACCACTATACCACCAATGCTACACCAGCAAAAGCATAAAGAAAAGAATTTGGAGTGTAAGAGTATAAAATTCATACTGAGGCCCTGAAGCAGAGCCTTAACAAAGACCTGCATTTAATTTTCTCAGGGGAAAAGTAAATAGTAAGTCACAGAGCCCCAAAGAACAGAAAGGGATCCAAGAGAACTAGGACCAGAATGTCTCAGAAAATAAGAGACTTCTAAAGAGTCAGAGCAGAGAGGCATCAAATGTTCAAAAGATACATAGAATAATGGCTCCTCTAGGCCTGTAGTTTAAGCAGTTTTAAATTGGTGGGTGTAGAAAAATGACACGAAATTGACTTACGGATGTAACAGCTGAGAGAAGGAGTTAGGCATTGAGTATCAACTATTTTTTAAAGAAATGAGATAAAATTAAGATAAGAGGAAGAACACACATTTTTAAATAGTTAGAAAAGGTCAATAATAACATATTTTATTAATAATTTGATGTATCATTCATTAAATGAGACAGTAAAAGACAAAGCGATGAATTCAAGTTAAATGCATGTCTGTAATGGACATCAACACAACTTTGGAAAATGGAATGGTGGTGAATGAATTATATAATTGACTTGACAGTTTGGAAAAACAGAAAATTAACTGCTTCAAGAGTAAGAAGCCAAAAAGCAGGCAAACCTACAAAGCAGAATCCTGAATATGATTACAAATTAAAGATATTAGGGGCCTAAGAAGATAGGAATTTAAAGAAAATAGGAAGATTTTGTGACATTAGTTAAGAAACATTCAAGTTCTCAAGTCTCTTCTACCCATTTATTCAGGTAAGCACTCCTCCCAGATCATCTTAAAATTGGATTTTCAAGACTAAGAACAAGTGAAATCAAGAAAATTTGCCAAAAAGAGATATTTGACAGTCTACATATTGAATGCTGAGACTGCTAACCCCACTTACTCTACCTGTCTCTAAGAGCATTAGCAATTTTGAGCATACTCCAACCTCCCACTCACTTTACCCAATGTTAGAGATCGAGAAATTTGCCATCTAGAATAGGCAACTATCTTAGGGGACAGTTTCAACAGACCCAGTACAATGAATGATAGAAGAACCCACACCAAAGCACATTACAGTGGTATTTCACTATTCTGGCAACTAAGAGATGATCCTAAAAGCAACAGAATATAAAGTAGGCCTATTCAAATGATGAGAAATTAGAATAGCATCAAACAGCTTTGCCGGAGTAAAAACAAATGGGCCAAATCCTTTTAAGTTCCAAGGGAATATAATGTTCATCCCAGGATTCTATACCTACTCAAATCATCAGTCAACTCTAAAGTCATTTTATCATTAATCAGTTATGCTGCTGCTGCTGCTAAGTCATATCAGTCGTGTCCAACTCTGTGTGAGCCCATAGACGGCAGCCCACCAGGCTCCTCTGTCCCTGGGATTCTCCAGGCAAGAATACTGGAGTGGGTTGCCACTGTCTTCTCCAATCAGTTATGCAAGTTTTCAAAATATTTGCCTCCAATGTACCATTTTCCCAGAAAGTTTCTAAATTGCATGTTACACCAAAATAAAAGGGAAAAAAGGAAGAGAAATTTAGGAATTAAACCTCAGAAAAAGTTGAGACATATTCCCAGAATAATAATCCTGGGAGGTGCTAAATCAGCAGTCATGTTAAAGTCCTAGAGAATCAGCCCAGAGTGAAGCCATAATTAAACTGATATACTATTGGTATATTTGAATATAAAGAAAGTATATTTAAAGTTTTACTGGAGAATGTAGGGATGAAAGGATGATTAGGATATACAAAACTAAATAAATGGAAAAATAAGGTAATTCACAATTGTAGACACAGTGGAGAATATACTGGAGTTTAAATCTTCAATAGCAAAAACAAGTCAATATATTTTTAAATTTAAAAAAAATCAAAACTGGGAAAATATTTTTTAAATCTTCAGCAAAATATGGGAAAAATGAGGCTTAACTGAAAACCATTATAATAGTTAAATATGTAGTTACTATCTACTTTTTCACTTGAAAATATATCTAATAAAAATAAAATTGATAAGTATCTTAAGCATTACTAATGAAATACCAAGGTAAATAGTAGAAGAAAAAGCAGAGATTGCTAAAGATGTTTGCCTCTGAAAAGTAGAAATGATTGGTAAGAAGATAGGGCATCAGGGTAAAAGTACCCTTTCTGTCAATGCTCATTATTATATTTTGATTCTTATAAAGAGAAAAATATCAATGCCATTAAGATATGTCTACAAAATTGAAAAGAATTACTTGAGGATTGTTTAGAACAAATTAACTGATGTAAGTATAATTACTTGGATTTTTTAGAGAGAAACCTAGTTTTATCCAACAGAATAATTTTAAAATTAGCCAAAATAATGATGACTATTAAATTTGAGGGAAATTCTGTTTCTTCATAGGTTCCTGGTTTCATGTTTAAGCTTATTTTTCTGGGCTATAGTTAGAGCAGCAATTCAGAAAGTTAATTGGACTTGATCTAACAAAATACATAGAGCAAATTACAAATCATTTGCCCATATCAAAAATCACAGATTTCTATAGTTAGAAACTGTCTTAGATTTATCATACAAAACTTTCAAGTTGTTGTTGAGGAAACTGAGGTCTCAAGTCATAAATTGACATGTCACATAATTATATCAGCACAAAATTATATAAAACAGTCAACTCAGGAGCTAGCAAACCATGTAACTTAATTTTGTTCCTTTATTGTTTATGAAGTTATGAAGACAGAGATTATTTTCCTCTGAGAGAATGCTGATCAAAATTTGCTGACTGCTAGAGCCACCTAAAGATAATAAATCTTTATATCTGAACACATTCTTTGCTTTAGAAGATGCATCAAGATAGTTTATTTACATATATATAAGTCAAATACTCATTTGAAATAAGATCACTTTAAGTCATCTTATATATGTTACAAATAAGTGTCATCATTAAAATGGATTTCTTTCTAGTCAAACTGTGCTATTGAAAGAAGGTAGAAATGGATTTTGTTTGAGCTAAATTATTTCCCCTGTAAAATGTACATGTTGAGGCCCTCAGTCACTCAGAAAGTGGTTCTATTTGAAGATGGAGCCTTTAAGGAGATGGTTATGTTAAAATGAGGCCCTTAGAATGAACCCTAATCCAATCTGACTGGTGTCCTTATAAAAAGAGGACATTTAGACACACAGAATAAAGATGATGTGAGGGCACTGTGAGAAGGTAGCCACCTACAAGCCAAGGCGAGAGGACTTCAAAACAAAGCAAAATTAGACTTTGGTCTTGGCCATCTAGCCCCTAAAACAGTGAGGAACTAAATTTCTGATGTTGAAACCACCTAGTTTCCAGTGTTTTGTCATGACAGCCTGAGCAAACTAATACAGACTTTCAGGGGAAGCTCTTAAAAGGGAGTGTGGATTCCCCTGTGTAATTAAGTCCTACGGACTGCACATTGCCTGGATGGTGGATTCTGCTCTTAGCATGTATTTTAGGGGGAACGTGAGGACTTGGCGTGAACTGTAAGAGTGGGGTGGATTCCACAGCTTCCCCTTGAGCTGCACCATGAGAAACTTACATGAGTGAAAACTTCAAAACAGATACTCTTGCTGAACAAGGAAGGGTGGAGTGCTCGAAATTGGATTCCTCTAAATGAGATAACATCCTATTTTGTACTCCATGTTGATAAAACTTAACTTACATGTTTTCTCCACCTTTCAAATTTTTCATCATTTATTAAAAAAAAAATTAGGGCAGTTATCCATGAATCTGAAGGCCAAGGCTGTCTTTTATTTTATTTTTTAATAGTATTTCCTTCTATTTGGTTACTCTGGGTCTTCACTGTGCCTGTGGGCTTTCTCTAATTGCAGTAAGCAGGGGCTACCCTTCCTTGCAGTGCAAGGGCATGGGGTGGCGTCTCTTGTGGCTCACAGGCTGTAGGCATGCAGGCATAGTAGTTGTGGAGCATGAGTTTAGTTGCTTTGCAGTATGTGAAATCATCCCGGATTACGGATCGGACCCGCGTCCCCTCCACTGGCAAGCGGTTTCTTTCCTGTGGCATACTTTGTACAGTTACGTCATGATTTTCTGTCTTAAAAACTTATTAGAATAAGGGTGGGGAAAACTGTCATCTTTTCCAGTAGTCTTTGCTCATGGCATTTTTGCTTATATACATGGATAACAAACTTAAAATGTATTTCTTATTAATTCTAATTGTGAACATTTGAGTGTACAGTATTATATAACACAGGATTCTAAGTCAGGCATCTGAATTTAGGGTCTAGCCTCAAAAGAGTGAGACCTTAGGCAAGTCCCCTAGACTCTTTCAACTTAGTTATGTCGCTTATAAAATTTAAATACTACTACTCTCTAATTCTCAGCATTGTGTTAGGAATTAAATAAGATGCATATAAATCTCTTAGAATAGTATCTTGAAGATAAATTATTCCTTCATCAAACTGAGACATTCTAAATACCATGAAAATGCTTCACTTCTAGATCTTTATAGAGCTTTTTGTAGCATGAATAGTCTTAGAATCTTTTTAAACAGTCAAAATTAATTTTTTTTTCTTTTGCCACCTGACATTTAAATCTCTCATTATATCTACATAAGTGGACATTTCCTTACCTCTAGAGAAGCTGTACTGCTTTGTAAGCATAAAACAAAATTAGTCTTATATGGCATTGAGCAATCCCAAGTCCAATCGTTTGACAAAAACTAGCTTGTGTCTACCTGCGCAGGATAATCTGTTTATGCTGCATTGAAATATCAATTTAGAAATGCCACTTTCCTTGAGCAGCAAGTAATTATCTGGAAGAAACATATTTTATCACTCCCCATGGCTGGTATCAGGCAGCAAATCTTCCATCCCCAGCACATGATCCCATGTTTCCTTACAAATTATGCTGCCGAGCAGGACTGTACCTTAACACTTTTAAATAAGATCTTGACACTTGTGTCATTGTGCAGGCTCGGATCTGGTGACAGGATTTTTTTCCCCTTAATTTGAACGCACTATTTTTCATCAAATGACAAGCATACATTACAGTCTCCATTCTAACCAAGGTTCTAAAGGCTATTTCAATTTGACTAGAGCAGTTTTCTGCCAAATGGCTACTCTAGGTTGCTCTGCGAACATTACCCACCAGAAAGCACAGAGTTGATGAGGGTGCACTGTCAACTATCCTGCACATCGATATGGGGGTTATTTGATTTGAAATTGGATTCTAGCCTTCCTTGATCTGTTGTATAAATGGAGAAGCATATCTTGAAGAAATTCCTACCAAGTTTATGAAGAATGTGATATACTTTCATCCCCTAGAGTTTGTCTTTTACTTTGTTGGTCTCCAGCACAAGTTTTCATCTCAGTGATACATATTCAAAGCTAAAAGAAGAAGAGGTTTTCTTTCTTTCTTTAAACAGAAAGAAAACTTAGGAAAAATTATTCTATGCATGAATTTCTTCTGTGATACGATTTGGGGGCAAGTTGCAAACTTTTGTTGCAGAGTGGCTTTGTGACCCTTCTTTAAACATTTAAGACTTAGTTCAAAAGTTCACTGAATATGATGAGACGTGATTCTTAAGTATGGGGCCTTCAAAAAAAAACTCTTCTAAATATATAATATTCTCAGCGAGACATGTCAGTCATTGTCAAGATGAAAGTCGTTTAAATGCTAAGTTCCTGGTAAACTGTATCTGTATTGTAGAGGTCTATTCACAAAGCAATACCTTAGCAGTATGTGTAGAGCATACAAAAATATATCATTTTATTATGGGACATATTGAACTCTGGATATTGTGAAGTGAGTATGGGAGGGAGGGAGTTTGCTATGCAAGTTACATGCTTATCACCAGTATGTGGCTACCCTAAGGGCGGCACAGAGAACTTCAGAGAGAACATATTAAAAGGGCATGGGGGAAGCATCATTTCTGACCCGCATAAAAGGGCCTTTGTGTAGATCTCATGAGCACAGGGTTTTATTTTTGAGTGGATAAAGATGTGTGGTTTCTTTAAAATCAAAGGTAGACTGGCAACACTTTCAGTAAATGGCAAAATAATTATGAGTGTATTTGGT
Source organism: Odocoileus virginianus (assembly GCF_023699985.2). Lineage (NCBI taxonomy): Eukaryota > Metazoa > Chordata > Mammalia > Artiodactyla > Cervidae > Odocoileus > Odocoileus virginianus. The sequence goes on from NC_069686.1 coordinate 25,503,839, forward strand.
ATTCAGTGTAAAACGTTTATCACTTTGAATGGTTTTGGCATCAGGGCAGCTGTAATAGGCGATCCCACAAGAATCCCTTTGTAATTTAGCATTAATTGATGTTCCTTCATTGTAATGGTAGTTGATAAGTTAAAAGACACTGAATTGAAGAAGGAAAATAAAATGCTTTGACTGGTCCTTTATAGCTTCTGCCAGTGACAGGAGAAAAATTCAGCTAAAGCAGAAAGTGCACAGTTTTAATAATGAGAATGAGAGTGTGGACTGGTTGTGTTTGTGTTTAAATGTTTATGAGTGTACAGAGATTAAAAACTAGTGTCTCACTTAGAAAAATGGACTGTCTCTAAATGTTTTAGAAGAACTTTTCTTTTTTACTGCATGTGTCGTAGATTGATTACAAAATAGCCCCAATTCTTCATTCTTTCTGGCATCCACAACTTTTGTGATATGATTTTGCTGTTTCTCCCATCAGATGGTTAATTCTGTTTTTTCATCTGCACGCCTTGGAACTTACTTTGGCCAAGAGACAGTAATGGAAGTGACCATCTCCAGTTCAGGAGCTTCCCTGATAGCTCAGTTGGTAAAGAATCCTCCTGCAATGCAAGAGACCCCAGTTCAATTCCTGGGTTGGGAAGATCCCCTGGAGAAGGGAAAGGCTACCGACTCCAGTATTCTTGGGCTTCCTTTGTGGCTCAGCGGGTAAAGAATCCACCCACAATGCAGGAGACCTGGGTTAAATCTCTGGGTTGGGAAGATCCCCTGGAGAAGGGAAAGGCTACCCACTCCAGTATCTTGGCCTGGAGAATTCCATGGCGTCGCAAAGAGTTGAACACAACCAAGTGACTTTCCCTTTACTTTAACTCTCTCCAGTTTTTTGTCCTGGTTTCTACTGGCTGTATTGAAACCCACTTGGCTGCCCTGTGAACAGCCTGGGTCAGCCTATGGGAGGATGAGTTGCAGGAACCAAGGACCAAGTATCCTAACTGGGGTCTTCCTAGAAGAGTCAACCTCAAGCTAATCTGCTGACTAATCACAAATTACTGAACAAACTCAGACAGAATCCTGGAGTTTAACTCAAAGAGTATCAAGTTTCTGGTGTAAAGCCAATATTCCTGAATATTACATTCTAGACTATTTATATATTGTCCTTGTTCCATTAGCTTTGTGCCCTAAATGTCCTTCCCAAAGGTCCAAAGTGGACTCATCCTTCAAAGCTTATATCATATACTCTTCCTCCATGAAGTCTTCTGATTCCCTCAGCCTATCACTCAGAACTTCCTAGAATTTTAGTTTTACCTGCCATATATCCCTTTTCCCTTGTACGTGTTTATGAGTATTTTTTCTACCCCTCCAAAAAGCAAAGTTGGCATTCTATCCATCTTTGTTACCCTCAAATCACCTTGTAGTACCTTGACAAAAGCAAACAATCAACAAATATTTGAATGGATAAATGCGATGGCATACAGACTAAGAAACTGCTCTCCATCCCAGACTCTCTCTCTCTATTCTTATTGTTATTAAAGGGAATAGTTAGGCTGTTCACAGAGCATTTAAATAAATATAAAGTTTTAATTCTCTTAATTATCACTGCCATTATATTTTGCTTTTTCCCATGCATTTTGTATTCCTATAAAATTTTTATACTCTGTAAGACAGAATATTTTAAGTTTTTTGAATACATAATAGCAGCAAAAACAACACGAAGGTTACTTGGTTTGTTGAACTTTTAGAAGAAAATTACCTTTTCAAAGTTTATTAATTTTAGTAGACCCTATTCTTTTAAGTATCTAGATTTTTCCTTCTGCCTCTTCATTCATAAACTGTGTCTAGAGAACTAAGTTTTTGAACTTACATAAGTATAAATTTATTTCAATTTCAATTATACATCTACAAGTATAAAGAAAGGTATAAGGCAACTTTAGGCTTCCCTGATGGTTCAGTGGTAATCTGCCTACCATGAAGAGTATGTGGGTTTGATCTCTGAGTCAGGAAGATTCCCTGGAGAAGGAAATGACAACCCAATCCAGTATTCTTGCCTGGGAAATCTCCCAGACAGAGAAGCCTGGCTACAAAGGGCACCAGTCCATATGGTCGCAAGAGTTAGACATGACTTAGCAGCTGAACCATCACCATTAGGCAACTTTAGTTAAATTCTTTAAAATTTAGATGTATAATTGTACTTTGGCAAACATTTTCTCATCATTATCAAAGTGCTTCCCTTAGGTCTTTTAGGGGTAGTTAAAATTATGTTTCAATTTTTGCTATGATATTTTCCTGCTCTGTTGCTTTGCTTCATTGGCTAATTTTTGCTGTTTCTCTGCTATATAAAATTGCAAATATCAAGTTAACTTTCATATCACTGAAATGAGAAAATTTTTGAAAAACAGTGATGATTTAGTCCAATGTTTTTTTCTGATAATGCTTATGAAATAACAATAAATTTGGGATGGTGATTGCTTGTTCCCTAGAGACATTTTCTTGAGTTATTTAAATCATATAATCCACTTAACCTTGGATAAACTAGGCTACTTTCTCCACTTTCTCAGTCACTACAGAGAATATTAGAGTTGGATCAACTCTAGTCCCTATCATTGCTGCTCCAAAATATGAATAAAATATTTCTCCCTTTGTCCATTACCAGCGTGAACTTAGCAATGTCTGCATTACTGTTTCCCAGATTTATGTCTGTGAACCATTAGAAGCCTGAGGATATATAAGACTTTCTAAATTTTGTACTTTCATTCTTGTTATAGTTTGAAAGCATACACATGCAATTTTAAATAGTTTAAAGTAGGAAACATCTATTTTGCCAAAATAATTAATAAAACAAATGATATTTGTTTATTTAAGACTTTGAATTTTAACTGGTATTTCTAGATCTCTTTGGTCTAACAGAGAGAGTCTCACAAGTTCAAGATAAATTGTCCCTTTAGAAGTGGTTCCTTTATTCCTCAAAGTTGAGACACTCTGGTCTATAGCCTAAGTGGATTAATTTTACTAAAATGACTCAGACAGAAACCACATCAATTTATTCTTTCAATTAAATAAGGCTTTATTATCTACTATGGGCCAGGCCTGATTGACCCTGTTGTCATGGAGCTTTCAATAGCATAGGCAAAATTGACAATAAACAAATAAACCAATAAATAGATAGATTGTTCCAATTGGTGGTGCATATAGATAAAGTGACAGGCAGTTTTAAGACCAACCTCAGGATCATTGGGGTGAGTTCAGTGGGTGATGGGATTCTGTGCCTGAGGGCAGGTATTTGCTTAGCATGGTTTGAATAAATGGCTTAAATAACTTGGACCGCCTTGGAATTCTAATACTCAGGCTTGGGTGCAATTATAGCCTACTAATTTTCTATCTCTTATGACCATGAAGAGCAAGTATTAGAGTCTCTACATTCCCTTCTTCCCAAATTAACCTTTTCTGAGACTTCATTATTTAAAGAGTGACCAAAATTTATGACTGGGAGGTTAGAGAAAAAGTGAGTCAGGAGTCTCTCTTCTTTCTCAGTAGTCTCAACTGAATTACTGAAGGCAAGATCTATGATTCTGGAAGTCTTTATCAGTTTCTCTTCTTTCTATTTCTTTTGTTTTTCTTTTCTATTTTTATTTACTTTCTTTTCCTTGCCCATAAGTCTATCTTACCACATCTAACGGAATGATTAAAGAGCATCATCCATGGTAAGCACACTGAGAGTTAATCAGGAGTAATTGTTATTATACTTTTTCCCTCTTTCTTATTGTGTCACATACTCAATAGAAGTAGCTGCATCACAGAGTAAAATATAGGTATGCTGTGGTATACCATAGAAGTCAATACAGCTATTCCAGGGGGATTATATTTTAAAGACAGATAGTCCATTACTAGGGGCTTATAAAAACCACCCTCATTTATTTGGTAAAAAATGATGAGACCTCAAATATTTATCATTCAGACTTCAGCATCATCAAACTGTCAAGTTACAATTAAAATGATAAAAGTGTTATCAAAAGTAGAAAACTGTAATATCGCCAAAGTTTGATCAGACAACAAAAACAGTTCAAAAGTTCAGCAGAGTTTGTGATAAACACTACACAAGTATTTGTGTGCCCTGCACAATGGAAAATGTTATCTTTTACAACCATTTTCTATGTAATGTTAAACCAGAATCAAAAAGTTAAAAGGTGGAAAGGAAAAGGTCAAATTTCTTACTCAGCTTTTAGCTTTCCTATCATTGCAGTCTAAAACCATCTAATAAACAATATGGCTTAGACTTTTTGTATGCCTAAAAACAAAATGATCATACTTGTATGCCTGAAAGCAAAATGATTCATAAGAACAATTTCCTTCAGATAGAAAACTACGTTCTTAAATTAAACCCCAACCTTTACTTACAATTTCAAAATTATATAATAATTTCCTCAAATAGATCATTGTTTGGTTGTTTTTTCTTTTACTTCCAAAGGAAAGCAAGAAAGGATGATCTCCCCCTAAATTTTTTTCTTTGGTTTGTTATATTTATTTACTTTATTCCCTGAAATGACTATTAATTACTTGCTTTCTTTGTATTAATAAGCATATCCAGATCAATGAGTACAGTGCTCTTCATATGTGTGATAATATTTGCTTAAAAAGGTGTGGAGAGATCTTTGAAGAGTTGTCAATTTGGTGGATTTCTTTTATGTACAATTTAATTTTACTGTATTTGGTTGATATTTGTGGTGGGGGTCTGGAACAAGAAAACTTAGGCCCATGTAATGAATTAAGGTTACAGAGGAACAGACATTTACTGAATGACATTTTTTTTTAAATGTTTCTTTTAAGTTATTGCTACTTTGCAGATGAGGCTTAGAGATGTTAACATTTTACCCATGGAAATAAATTTATTTCCCATTTGTTTATGGTTCAGAGAGATTAAGTCATTTCCCAAGGAATCACAAGTGTTGTGTAGAGTGAATACTAAATGCCAGACAACTCTATTGCCAAAGCCCAAGATCTTTTCATTAAATCATATTGACTTTTTTCATTATCATAGCTTATCTCTTGAACAATTAGAATGAAATATTGATATCTGATGTTATTTGATTTTATTAATTGCAATGAAATCTTGATTTTCCCCTTGCATTTTATTTACTGTCTAGATAAGTATGCAGTTTAGACAAGATCCAGGGTGGCAAATTTAAAACCAGGTTTTGAATTCTTTAACTGAATAAAACTTTGGTATTGGCATTGATATTACAGTCAATAGTACCCTGCATTTATTTCATATTTCTAACTTATTCATGTACAATCATGCTCATTCTTTCTTACTAGAATTATGTGTTTCATAGAAGAGACATTCTGATTTCCATTCTTTAAATGTGGAGCCCAATGCCAAGAGAGGTAATTTGCCAAAACACTGTTAGCTAAATCATGGCAGATCAGAACCAGAAGCTATTTTTCTTGACCCTAGTCTGATATTCTCCCTGACTTCCCTTTCATTACTCTCCTCCCCTCTCCATGTGACCCCCACATCTACAATGTATGACAGAGCTAATCATGTCTGCAAATATTTTGTGCTTTCCTATGGTCTATAGAAAAATAATTACCATAAATCAAACCTAATATGCCACATAACCTGCCCCCCAAATATCTTTGCTGCATTATTTGTACTCCTGCCTATAGTTTTTCGTCCCTTTCATCTGCAGACTTACACTACAAGTGTTTCTGACTAATTTAGTATCCATTTTCTTCAAATTCTTTGTGGTGTGAAAGTACTATTGTTGACTTTTCCTAAAACACCTTCCTACCCTGCCTTGGTAATTGGTCTGAAAATTAGGTAGGTGATGCCAGCTGAGCTAGTAAGAGCTTTAACTTGGATTTTTCAAAATGGAATAAGGCTAGAGAAGACACTTCATTCTCTGGTCATAAAGTAGTAACTGTGAACTCAAGCTGTACTTGGCCATGGTTGCAATCCCAGACAGAAGATGTTTTGATAAGAATATAACTGATATTGAGGGCAAGAGGAGAAGGGAATGGCAAAAGATGAAATGATTAGATAGCATCACTGACTCAATGGACATGAGTTTGAGCAAACTCCAGAAGATAAGGAAGGACAGGAAAGCCTGGCGTGCTGCAGTCCATGGGGTTGCAAAGAATCAGACAAAACTTAGCAACGTAACAACAACTGATATACAGTGAAAAGCTAAATGAGATCCCCCTTGGGTCTAAATTTCCGCTTTAGCATTAATCTCCAGATTCACCCTTAAAGTTCTCAATTTGTGAAGTGACAAATTAGTACTTTTTTACCAAAGAAAGTTTGACTTTGGTTTATGTAACTAGCTTCCAAAGATTATGGCTTCTACTATCATCAGCTCCATGTTCATACTATGTGAGCCAATTTCCTCTTTTGTGCTACTAGCCACAATTTCCTATGTGGATGACACACCACTCATCTATGCCCATAGTAGTCTGGTGCTAATCTGAGCCTGGCAGTCCTTACAGTTTTCATTATATGATCATTAGTTGCATGTATATCTGCCTTCTTCACCAGTTTGTGAGCCCTAAAAATCAGGACTCATGTCCTAATCATTAATGCTATGCTTAAGTACCCAATTTGAGTGTGGTTATCACTGAAGGGCATACAAGGGCTTTCCCTGTAGCTCAGTCAGTAAAGAATCTGCCTGCAATGCAGGAGACCTGGGTTCAATTCCTAGGTCAGGAAGATCTCCTGGAGAAGGAAATGGCAACCCACTCCTGTATTCTTGCCTGGAGAATCCTCATGGACAGAGGAGCCTGGCAGGCTACAGTCCATGGGGTCACAAGAGTCAAACATAACTTAGCGATTAAACCACCACCACCACAGCATTGAATAAATGCTGTGTACTTTTGTGTACTTAAGTTTTCATTAATTCTCTTGCCTTTAATGTTTAGAGATAATATATAATGCAGTGTGAGCTATGGATATGATATAATAGTGGGCATAATTATTCTGAAATTAATGTGATTATTATCCTCCACAAATTATGGGCATTGCATCTCATTTCTGCTCTTGGTTTTTTAAAGCAAGTTATCATTTCTCTAGTACAAGGCTCATGTTCTGAGAAGAATTGACTTCAGTGAGCTATAAACTACAGAGATGTGTGACAAATTGCAATGGCAAGGCTATATTTGTGCTTCCTGGTACAGAAACTTGTGATAAGATTTCATGAACTACAATCCTTTTCTGGACAATTCAAGCCTTGTAACACTGAAAACTATAGGCTACACTTCATAAGAATTTATTATGCACAGGCATTGGACTCTTCTAGGACATTGGCTCTTCTAGGTTCTATAACGGGGATAGTCTTGCTAGGAAGGTATGTAGCAAGGTTCTCTAGAGATGCACACTGTGATACACTCTAAGGGTGTAAAAAGAAAGGGTGAGGAACTGAAAAGATATGCTGTTCAGTTCAGTTCAGTCACTCAGTTGTGTCCGACTCTTTCTAATCTCCATGTGAACACTGAAGCATTTAGGCATCCAACCCCATTCTAATCTCCATGTGAACACAAGTGTTATTTGAGGCAATGATCTAAGAAAGGAAGCCACACTTATCCCTCAGTTACCTGGATGGTCTCACAGAAGAACAGTAGAAGAATAAGCATCATTAGCTTAATCATCTCAATTTTCATCATCGTATTGCATGTGTGGCCATGAGCTTCATTTATCTTTGTAATTCAGACTGTATATAGGCATGTTGTAAGCTTGATGAATGTGATCTAGTCAAATGTTTGTTCTTTCATGACCAACAAAAAGTGATTTAAGTCAACAAAAGAGGTGATTTAAGATTTAACATCCATTGATAAGTTGAGTGACTTTTTATTTTCCTGTGAAAGGACATAAAATGTCTGTCTCTGGAATGAAGTGGTTTTATATTTGAAAAATATTAACTTTTGTCACGTGGAGCTTAATTAGTCTATACTCACTTAAAAAAATTCTCACCAATTGCTCAAAAGAAGGACATGTTTAGCTGTCTGTATTCAGTGTAGTTGGGAGGGGAATGAACGGCAGCAGAAGGGCAATTGCTAGGCTTGGTTCAGGATAGGAAATATTTCTAGAGGAAAACTTTCAGGCAGAACAGGCCTTCAAGAAGCAGTATATCCAACAACCCAGGTTTCTAACAATAGCAGTAACAACACAACAGAAGCAGCATCTGTATATCAAGAGATATTCAGAACAGTTCTGAGCCACGGTAGCATGTATTTAGTGCTTTTGAGTGTTTTAAAATCTCGTATCCATCTAAAAATGCCAATTTGATACCTAAGATATGTACACACACTCTAATACTAATGTGTATGTGTGTAGGCTTCCCTGAAAGCTCAGCAGATTAAGAACCCACCTTCATTGCAGGGGACATTGGCTTGTGGGTTCAATCCCTGGGTCCGGAAGATCCCCTGAAGGAGGTAATGGCGAACTGCTCCAGTATTCTTGCTTGGGAAATCCCATGGACAGAGGAGCCTGGCAGGCTACAGTCCATGGGGCCACAAAGAGTCTGACATGACTGAGCACACGACACACACACATACAACAAGGTATACACAAACATACAGGTATACACACTCACAATCTTAGACAATAGTTTTGGTTCTTAAAGAGATCAGTTGTCAGTGAGATATTGCTATCTAGTCTGAGTGTGCTTTACTACTGAGGGAAAAAGACTAAACTTCGGCGGGGTTGCAGGGTGTCTGAATGGTGTTGCCACTATTCTGATTTCAAAAATTAGTCTTCTTTGTCAGTTTAGAGATATTGACTAAAGAACATGCACTGGAGCCCTTTACCGGCATCAATGCAGTAACTTCAGCGATCACGTCTTGGTCCTGAGAGTGTTTGATGAGACTCACCAACCAATGCCACCAGTCTCACCCACACACTCTTACTAACTCTGCATCAGGGCCATGAATGCATTTTTAAATATTAAGTAGGCTTTGTTTTGTTTATTTGTTTGTGTGTTTAACCCTTGTAACAGTTCACATCCTGGGAACTGGCTTAAGAGGAGACATGTCCTGTAGCAATTGCAATTTTAACAACAACAGATAAACTCTTTGTAGCAAAGCTCCACTGGGGTAGAACTAAAATCTGGAAGTAATCAGCAACCACTGAGTATCAGAAATTCTTCAAAAAAAAAAAAAAAACATTTAAGCGCAGCTGGAGTCTGCTAGTAGTTGGGATAGGATTCAGGTACCTAATCTCTTGGGGTTAGTCGCCATCCTCTCTCTTCCTTGTCTTGGATATGGAACTAAAAAGCCCCAGGGTGTTGATGGTTGCAAAGAAACTATGACATCTGACACCTGCTGGGAGCAATAAATAAAGAACTCTGCCTGCCCTAGTCGGGTTTTGTTCCTATCTTGCTCACTCCTGGAGCTGCAGTCCTTTCTTCTGTGCTGGGTTTCTGGAGAGATGAACTCTGTTTACCCAGATAAACAAATCTGATAATAAGAGACGTCATTGCTATGCAGTCATTTTTGACACATGTGCTTGACCTATAATATAGGTGCATCTGCTTGAAAAGTAAACACAATCACACCCTTCACTTCTGAGAGTTATGGTTCTAATTATTCTGGAAGTAACATCACTTCAAGGCAGTCTTTTGAAATAGGTTTGATTCAGTTGGTCTATTTACTGTTGTATGATGGGCTTCCAGTTAGCTAATTGAAATTGGTTGTTCCTAAGGATGTGTGCAGCTTGAGTTGTTTAATACTTCATGTCTGCCCATCTTGTCCAGTGACATTGGAAATGCTCATGATTCCATTTAGAAAGAAACAGATGCTAATAAACAAAGAGATGAATATCTCTTTCATCTCTGGTGCGTTATAAAACAAGGAGCACACAAGAGTCCAGAAATTTCCTGATAATAGAGGACTATTAGCGTATATAAATAGATCTCTGGCTCCCTTGTTTTCTGGTGTCCAGAAACGGGGATTTCTACAGGAGTAAAATTCACCAGGACAAAAGCTTTCAGTCAGCAAGTAAAAAGGAAAATCAAGCAGGCTCTAAGAAGGTCCTTCTCAAATTCCCACACCCATCTAACTTGTCCAGAATATTTGCTTATAAAACAATTACTCCACACTCTCTCAGTTTAAACTAGCTATTGGTTTCTGCTAAAATTCATATTTTGCTCTATTTGGCAAGTAAATCAGAGTACAATATTTTGCATTCTGTTGAAACGTCTTTTCCCCCTTTGGAAAATGAATGAAAATGTGTTTCATGCCATATGCCCGATATTTTCTAGTTGTGCTTATTCACATATTTTTGACTCCATAATATCTGGCATTGTGATATGTGAATCCCAAGCTTTCTTCAGTTACAGTTTTGCTGAAAGGAAAAAACAAAGAAATTGGGTAAAAAATCTGTTTAATTTTAATTACTAACGAGGTCAATAAGTTTTAAGAGTTATTTTCCATTTGATTTACTTAGAACAAGTGAATTCTATTTTACCTCTCAGCAAATTGTTATGTTTAATCAGAAATTTAAATTCAAATTGTCCTTATTCTTTTAGAAAAACTGTATTTTCCATCTCTTTCTCAGTCTCTTTTTCTCTCTCCTTTCTAGTATTAGTTGCAAGTCAGGCTTAATTCTCCCCCAAAAGAAATAGTAATCACAGTAGTAGATACTGAAGAAGTCTCCCAAGGAGAGGACAGAGTGCATGGTTTCTCTTTTAACTATATATTTTCTTCGGTGTAAATCTTCACCCAAGCGAATGAATAACAGTGGGTGTTCATGACAACCTATTTCTCCTCTAATTCTTTCACCTCTTTTGAAACACTTATAGAGCCTGCTGTAACAACAACAACAACAAATTCTAGAATAGTGTATTTCTGAATGTTAATAGTGATTATATCTAGATGGTAAGATATGGGTAATTTTTATTTCATTTTTTTGCAGTCTCTAAGTTTACTGTACTGAAAGTACATTATTTGTTTCAAAGAGCTTCAAAATGAGATTGCTTTTAGAATGTATTTTCTCTTTGAAAATGTGGTACTGGAAATCTATAACAACCTAATCGCATATTCATTCATTCTTTCTACTAACATTTATTCAATACTTGTTAAATGCATTTTATCTGTTCATCATCAGAGCCACAGAAAGCACCCTAAAAACACAGTTCTTCCCTCCAAGGAGCCCAAAACTTTAGCATTGTTTTTGCAATAGCTGTTTTTATATTGACCATAATTTTCATCTTATTTATTTCATAGCTTTCTTTCTATATTTTTACAGTACATGCCATTTCTGCTCACTTCATCCTTAATAAAATTAACATTTCCCCTCAACCTAGAAATTGCTATTTCTTGATAAGACATCTGGGGTGCTGATCTTTCTGTGAATCTTCCAATTACTTTGTCATGATTAAAATTCAACAAAATATTGTAGTTTCTTTTCTTAAGCACAGCATTATTTATAAGCCCATTTTGAGTTCTGTCAGGAATTAACTGTTCTGTGTCCATTTCCATAGCGTTTTAAGTAAAGGACTCTTTTTGTGAGTTTGTCAAACTATCTACTTCAACCCAAGTGAATCAATAGGAAATACATAATTACACTCAGTGGTCTAAATTTAGTTGTGGTTTCCACAGATGTTATCAGCAAAGGATTCTTTATGAATCAGTAGTTGAAAAAGAAGTCAGTATTTATTTAAAAGATTGTCTTTTCCTCTTCCCCTCAACTGTTCAATGTAGGAAAGTGTGAATGCTATATATTACATAAACTATTTTAGAATATTTACATATTACCTAGTCATACCTATGTCAGATAGCATATCTGGCATAGCCTTGTTTCATTCCACATCAGTAACAAAGAACATTTCCGAAAGTGTCATAGGCTATTTGGGTGTTGATGTTTTAAAAACATTTTTAAGCAGTTTCTTAATTTAATGCATTTTCCAGTAATGTAATTCATTATCATTTAAAATATACTATTATATATTTTCTTCCTGGACAACTTTTTTATTTCTTTTAGTGACACCAAACATAGATACTTTATGCAAAGGTAACTTATGCTTTATCAAAATAATCAAGATCCTTAGAAAAGACTACAGACTTTTTACTCTGTTTTGCTATTGAAGCATAGTGTTGTTCAGCTGCTAATTCATGTCCAACTCTTTGTGACCCTATGGGCTGCAGCATGCCAGGCTTCCCTGTCCTTCACTATAGCCTAGAGTTTGCTCAAACTCATGTCCAATGAGTCGGTGATGCCATCCAACCATCTCATCCTCTGTAAGCCCCTTCTCCTCCTGCCTTCAGTCTTTCCCAGCATTGGAGTCTTTTCTGATGAGTCAGCTCTTCACATCAGGTAGCCACCATTCTGAAGCATATACTTCCTTTAAACGTTTTCATGTTCAGAGAACAAGGTGCTTTGCATTTTCTAATAAACTGAATCAAAACATTTTTCTATGATATTATCACATTCTCCTAATCCTAAATCCAGATATTAGCTGTATTTCATTTTGCTTTGTTTTTCAGGGGTTTCAGTCTAGGGAACATGTATTTACTAAATGTGTGCAGTGCTGGTTAAGTAATATGTCATAGTATTTTTAAGAAAGCCATAATGTATGGAGAGTTAGTCCCAGCTCTACCACTAAATCTCAGTGCAATAAAGAGCAAATCATAAACTCTATGGGTGTCAATTTCTTCAACATTAATGAAAAGTTTTGGACTAGATCATCTGAAAGGTCCTTTCATAGTTATGCTTTCATGTATATTTTGACCAGCGAAAAGTATACAGTTGGTAAATGTGATTGTATCATAAAGTATTGCTTCTTTATATGTGAGGATCCTCAGAAGGCAAATTAAATTCAATGATTCTGTTTCCACTATAGAGTCATCTGTATATTGCTACTGAATTCTTACTATGGATTAAGCTACCCTAGGTAATTGGAATAGGAAGTTTAACAAAGAAGATGTCCCACTTTGCACTGGAATTTTGGTCTAGTAAAGTGGTTCTTTTCTGGGAGTAGCTTTGTCTTTGAGGGGATATTTGGCCATATATGGAAATAATTTTGATTATTACAACTTGCATCTAGTGAGCAGAGACCAGAATTGGTGCTATACATCCTACAATGCATGGGAGAGCTCCCACAACAAAGAAACATCTGATCTAAATGGTCAGTATTGCCATGGTTGAGAGTCCCTGCTAGTGAAAGAGACCGATGTGCATGGAAAGACTCCTAGTGTGAACATGGGGGTCTATGTCAGCATCTTTCCAATTCTTCTAGGAAGCATACATTAAGAAACAAGGAGAATTCAAACTAACCTATAAACTTCATCTTCAGTGTAATGATAAGGCAGTTACCTGCAGATTCAAAACTTGTACAAAGACTTTTAAAAGCAGTTGACATTAGGCAGAAGAGCAGCAAGAAGAGGAGGAAAGAAGAAATTCAGAGGGTATAATGGGAGTTAACATTAGAAAGTATAAAGAAAAATTCTGCTTTCTCATGGGAAAGGGTGTACTGTGAAGTATAGCAGAGTACTTATAGCACTGTGGTAGGAACTGAGAGAACAGAATTACCAGAAGGAACCATCCTAGACCCAGTTTTAAAATAGTATTAATAGGGCTTCAGAAAGAATCACATGCATGCACATACACACACATGTGCATGTGCTCACACACACTTACAAACACACAATTTCTGCCTAGAGCTCATCCCAGAAAAAGACAGAACTCGTTTGATAATGATTAATGAAAAATGAAGCAACAGAGCAGCTGCTCTAAAAAGAAATAAAAGCATAAAATAACAAAACAAAGCAGTAGATAAAGAACATTCACCAGAAAGATGAATGGAGCACCTGAAATTTGTGACCAAAATTTCTGCCATTTACTTAAAATGAATGAATTTATCAAGAAAGACCACAAAATAGAAATGCAAGAATTCGGGGAAGAGATGTTAAAACAACAGGAAAAGATAAAACAGAAATTGGCAGAATCCTAGAAATAGAGAGAATCAAGAACAAAATATTAGAGCAGAGCAAAATTATCTGTTATATTGATCAATGTAAAAATAAACTTATTGTCAGCAAGGTCTCAAAGAGACTGATACCAAGATAGAATTAGAAATGCAAGAGATTTACTGGAAGGAAAGCTTGCGAACAGAAAGGGAAAAAGCAAAATAAGAAGAAAGAGCATGATTGCAGGTTGGGCACTTATGCAAGGAAAGATGGAAGGAAACAGGATTGAGCAGGAAACAATTCAGACTGAAGGGCACCTCTGAGAAAGTGTCAGTCATGGCTAAGCAAAATTTCAGCAAAGATTGTTCATTGGAGGAGTCTTCCACTGAGCAGAAATATTCTGGTTGTGTTTGCCACTGGCTGGGGGCAGTGTGGACAGAACATGATGGAGGCAGATACGCTGCAGCAAATTTCAAGAGTGGGACAGCTGGAGGCAGCTAGATAACTCCACCTCTCACAACAGGTTCTCTTTTGACAAGAGATCTGACCAGTGTAGGGATCTCCATGACTGCCACGCTCATCCAGTAGAATATTATCAGATTGGTTACCAAAGCAAATGCAACTGTGTACAAGGCAACACCTAATGTAGAGAGATTCAGGAAGGTTGAAAATAAGCTTATGGATAAAGTCATGTCAAACAAATGCAACAAAAGATGCCAGAGGTCAAAATCTTAATTTCAAAGAACACAAGTTTTAGTAAAATTATTATTCTATTATCATTTAATAATATTATATGTTATGTTAGTATTATGCTAGGCCACTTTAGTTGTGTTTGACTCTTTGCAACTCCATGGACTGTAGCCCGCCAAGCTCCTCTGTCCATGGGATTCTCCAGGCAAGAATACTGGAGTGGGTTGCCATTTCCTACTCCAGGGGGTCTTCCCCACTTAGGGATTGAACCAGAATCTTTTACATCTCCTGCATTGGCAGGCAGATTCTTTACCACTAGCACCACCTGGGAAGCCCATGTTAGTATTATAGTCCCCATATATACATATATAGTTTTTCTTTTTGTAACATATAATTGTATATTCCATTAAAGGAATAAATTAAAAAATGGCAGCATAAAGTCACTAAAAAAAAAAAGTGATGAAAGCATATGAAAAGGACATAATGGCTTGATTAGGAGAACTCCCAATGGCCAAAGAATTTGAGCAATAAAATAAAAGGTGATATTAATAATATTAGATTACAACCTAAAGAACAAAATAAATATTCATGAGTGTATGCATTCATATATACTATTGCATTTTAATATCAATATAAACATGTTTATTACATATGAATATTTACACAATTGACTCTTGAACAACATGGATGTAAGAGGCACCAACCAACACTATTCCCAAACCTCTGCATCTCCCCCACCCTTAAGCAGTTGACAATATATGAAATGCTAACTTCCCTCAAAAACAAGGGATATGGTAAATGGCTTCAAACCCTAGTTCTTCTGATTACATATATCATGATCTCAAATCAAATACAAGCTTTTCCCCATACTTAATTAACTTAAAGATCTGAAAAATGAAAATAGAGGTACTATATTTATTTGTTAAAGTCTGCGTATAAACAGACTCATTCATTTCAAACCTGTGTTGTTCAAGGCTCAACTGTATATTCACAGTATATGTGATAACTATGTATACTATTAATATATGTGCTCATAGTATTACATATTCATATACATTACATGCATATTCATATCACATATATATGATAAATAAATGCAGGAGAGGAGACAAGTCTTCTAAACCAGATGGAAGAACACTAGATAATAAATGTAGAAGAAATTTGTGGGGAAAAAAATCGCCATTAGAACCTCATAAGTAATAATTTCTGCAGACAAGATCCAAGGCTAAATGCTGAAATTATTAGCCAAAACTTCAGGGAGAATGTTTCCCACATGACCACAAAGCATTTCCCCCAAATATTTACTAATTACTGGGGTGGTTTTAACATATGTTTGTAATTTATGAATACGCCTCTCTCTAAGGGATGAAGCTTAATTCTCTTCCACTTGAGTGTAGCTGGATTTAGTGTTAAGTCATGTTGACAGTATGTACCTGCTGACATCACGCAGTGAAAACTGTACTTCATCTTTGTGATGTTCTTCCCCTAAATCCATAATCAAGTCTAATGGTGAGAAAACATCTGGAGAATTCAAATTGAAGAACATTCTAAAATATGCCATTCCAGAAACCTTAAAAATTGGCAAGAGCATGGAAAACAAAGAAAGAGTGAAAAAATATCATAAATTAGAAGAGACTAAAGAGATGGGACAATTAAATATAGATGATGTCCTGTCCTTAAAAAAATTAGTAAGTGGAAAAATTGATGTAATCTAAATAAAGTCTATAATTTAGTTAGTGGCACTATCTACACCAATCTTAATTTCTCAGTTTTTATTAATGTACTATGGTTATGTAAGATGTCAGTGTTAGAGGAACCAGCTAAAGGGTATATGGGAACTCCCTGTGCTATATTTATGGCTTCCCAGGTGGCTCAGTGGTAAAGAACCCACCTGTCGATGCAAGAAACGTATGTTAGATCCCTGGGTTGAGAAGACCTCCTGGAGAAGGAAACAGCAATTCATTCCAGTGTCCTTGCCTTGGAAATTCCATGGACAGAGAAGCCTGATGGGCTACAAGCCATAAGGTAACAGAAGAGTTGGACATGATTTAACAACTAAACAACTTTGCTGTCTCTACAACTCCTTTATATCTCTAAAGTCATTTCAAAATATAAAGTTCATTTAAAAAGTCACACTAAGACTAGCAAAAAAGTTTAATTAGGACAATTTGACAAAGGAACTATTTACAGTATAATAAAAATCTATATTAGCATGATTGGTTCTAATAAAGACTCAATTGAAAAGTGACACTTAAGCAAGATCTGAGAAATGAGTCAAAGTTATTTAAGCAAAGAGCAGATGGCAGAGTATTCCTGGAAGAAGCAACAACATGTGCAAAGAAACTATGACAGAAGGGAAGAGAGCAAGGGACTGTAAAGACACTGGAATTAGAAGGTGGGGAGTGTGGTCCAAGATAAATGGAAGAGCTAAGTAGGGGTCAAAACCTTCAGGAATTTGTAGGCCATTATTAGGGAATTCTGATTTGGAAAGCAGTGTTGAGTCATTGAAATGTTGTGTATCACATTCAGATACACATTTCTTAAAGACCATTCTAGCTATTTTGTAGCACTGCACAGGGTCACCAATTAAGATGTTATTAGAGAATTCTCATTAAGAGCCTGAGCTAGATTACTGGTGATAAAATGGGGAATAGAGAAAAGACTTGACAGACATTGAAGAAGAAGCAATGATAGATTTTGATAGTTTTTTTTTAATGGAAGCTGAGGATGAAAGAAGTGCCAATGGTGGCCAGTAATATCTAGATTCTCCAAGGTTTGGTTTGTTAGATTAGTTGCATTAACAGCCCCACTTCTTTGCTCTTGTCTGTATGAAATCTTTGCCACATTTCTTTGTAGTTCCACTTAGAAAAAAGACAGCCTGCTTCCTGACTTCTTGATATTTAGGTAATGCTTGGACAATTGAGAAACTAACAGATATGATGCAAGCATAAATGTGAAAAAAATTCTAGTATGACCCTGCTTCTGTTCTTGTCTCTCTGCCATGGTCATAAGAATGTGCCTTTTGCTAACCTGTTGGAGGAAAAAACATAACATACCCACCTCCCCATTCATCCCAACTGAGATCATCCTAGTTCATCTGTCAAGACAACTAATCAGCCATGTGAGCAGCTCAGCCAACATCAGACAAAACCAGCCAAGTCAAACTGCCAATCTTCCCCTACCTTGGATTCAGGAATGAGGCTGTATGATATCAGCTAAGCCCAGTTCAGATCAATCGAACCCTACAGAACTGTGCTTTAAAATGACTTATTTTATACCACTGAGGTGGTGAGGCTCTTTGTTACCCAATATTATCGTGGCAAATATAACTGATATAGATACCATGCTAGTGCCATTTACTGAAATCTGCTGGAACCATTGTTAGTTGTCTGTATGAGAGCTCTTTGCACATCTCCTTACCATGTTATCTGCTTCAAAACCTCTCCCTTAATTGTAGAAGACAAAAATCTCAAATACTGTTTTCTAGTCTTATATTTAGACAGTAGGCAATGAAACTTTAAGAAATGTTTGCTATGGTCTTACATGAAAGAATTTAGCAAAAAGAGATACATGAGAAAAAATGCTCTCTTCTTTGAGTATATTTACTATAGTGGTAGGAGAAAATACTACTCTGTCTTGAGAAATTGATACAAAAATAAAAATGAATGAGGTCTAAACTTTGATAAATACTGCAGAGAATGACTAAGTGCAAATATGGTTAAGATGTCTTTAATAATATTTTTAATTGTCCCTAGAGATTGGATCTGATAGAGTGCCTGAAGGACTATGGACAAAGGTTCATGACGCTGCACAGGAGGCAGTGATCAAGCCCATCCCCAAGAAAAAGAAATGCAAAAACACAAAATAGTTGTCTGAGGAGGCCTTACAAATAGCTGAGAAAATAAGAGAAGCTAAAGGCAAAGGAGAAAAGGAAAGATATACCCACTGGCACACAGAGTTTCAAATAATAACAAGGAGAGATAAGAAAACCTTCCTCAGTGATCGATGCAAAGAAATAGAGGAAAGCAATAGAATGGGAAAGGCTAGAAATCTCTTCAAGAAAATTAGAGATACCAAGTGAACATATCATGCAAGGATGGCACAATAAAGGACAGAAATGGCATGGACCTAACAGAAGCAGATATTAAGAAGAGGTGGCAAGAATATACAGAAGAACTATACAAAAAGATCTTCATGGCCCAGATAACCACAACGGTGTGATCACTGACCTAGAGCCAGACATCCTGGAATGCAAAGTCAAGTGGGCCTCAGGAAGCATCACTAAAAACAAAGCTAGTGGAGGTGATGGGATTCCAGCTGAGCTATTTCAAATCCTAAAAGATGATGCTGTGAGAGTGCTGCACTCAATATGCCAGCAGATCTGGAAAACTCAGCAGTGGACACAGGACTGGAAAAGGTCAGTTTTATTCCAATCCCAAAGAAGGGCAATGCCAAAGAATACTCAAACTACCACACAATTGCACTCATCTCACACACTAGCAAAGTAATGCTCAAATTCTCTAAGTCAGGCTTCAGCAATACATGAACCGTGAACTTCCAGATGTTCAAGCTGGTTTTAGAAAAGGCAGAGGAACCAGAGGTCAAACTGCCAACATCCTCTGGATCATAGAAAAAGCAAGAGAGTTCCAAAAAAATATATATATATCTGCTTTATTGAGTATGACAAAGCCTTTGACTGTGTGGATCACAACAAACTGTGGAAAATTCTTTAAGAGATATTTAGAGACCACCTGACCTGCCTCCTGAGAAATCTCTACGCAGGTCAAGAAGCAACAGTTAGAACTGGACATGGAACAACAGACTGGTTGCAAGTTGGGAAAGGAGTACATCAAGGCTATATATTGTCACCGTGCTTATTTAACTTATATGCAGAATATATCATGTGAAATGCCAGGCTGGATGAAGCACAAACTGGAATCCAGAATGCTGGGAGAAATATCAATAATCACAAATATGCAGATGACACCACCCTTATGGCAGAAAGTGAAGAACTAAAGAGCCTCTTGATGAAAATCAAAGAGGAGAGTGAAAAAGTTGGCTTAAAACTCAGCATTCAGAAAACTAAGATCATGGCATCTGGTCCCATCACTTCATGGCAAATAGATGTGGAAACAGTGACAGACTTTATTTTGGGGGGCTCCAGAATCACTACAGGTGGTGACTCTAGCCATGAAATTTAAAGATGCTTGATCCTTAGAAGAAAAGCTATGACAAACCTAGATAGCTTATTGAAAAGCAGAGAAATTACTTTGCCAACAAAAGTCCATCTAGTCAAAGCTAAGATTTTTCCAGTAGTCATGTATGGATATGAGGGTTGGAATATAAAGAGAGCTGAGCACCGAAGAATTGATGCTTTTGAACTGTGGAGTTGGAGAAGACTCTTAAGAGTCCCTTGGACTGCAAGGAGTTCCAACCAGTCCATAAAGGAAATCAGTTCTGAATATTCTTTGGAAGGACTGATGCTGAAGCTGAAACTCCAATACTTTGGCTACCTGATGCAAAGAACAGACTCATTTAAAAAGACCCTGATGCTGGAAAAGATTAAAAGCAGGAGGAGAAGGGGATGACAGAGGATGACATGGTTGGATGGCATCACTGACTCAATGGACATGAGTTTGAGTAAGCTCCAGGAGTTGGACAGGGAAGTCTGGAGTGCTGCAGTCTGTGGGGTCATAAAGAGTCAGACATGACTGAGTGACTGAACTGAACAAAACTGAAGAAATAACTGTCTCCTGACATCTTCTTTTGAAAGAAATAAAGATCATTATTGTACATATCACATTTAGTTAGGTCTCTTTTACAGGCAACTGAAAGTACTGTTACAGTTTTCTTTACTGATGAAGGGAAATATAAAAATAGAGGTATCTTTGGAAGATAGTGAAATGTTATACAAACAGATATTTAATGGATTATAGAGAAAAAGGAACCTTGCAATAAAGGAAGCTAGGCTTGACTCTAGGTATAAGAACAGATTTTTAACAGAGGACATATATATATATATATATATATATGTGTGTGTGTGTGTGTGTGTGTGTGTACATATTTATATGTATAAATTGCTGATTTATTTTATTGCATAACAGAAACTAGCACAACATTGTAAAGCAAATATACTTCAATTTTTAAAAAGAATAGATTTTTAAAATTTTCTATTATGGATAATTATTCAAAATGTACAAAGTAGGGAGAATAGTGTAATAAACTCTTATAAACCCATTATTAGCTTTAATAATTGGGCTTCATTTGTAGCTCAGTTGGTAAAGAATCTGCCTGCAATGCAGAAGACGTGGGTTCAATTCCTGGGTTGGGAAGATCCCCTGGAGAAGGAAATGGCAACCCACTCCAGTATCCTTGCCTGGAGAATCCCCATGGACAGAGAAGCCTGGCAGGCTACAGTCCATGGGGTTGCAAGAGCCTGACACAACTTAACAACTAAACCACCACCACAGCTTTAAGAATTATCAACAAAAGACCACCTTTGTTTTTTATCTGAAATATTCACTAATTTCCCTGCTCTCATACTATTTTGAAGCAAATCTCAGTTATAAAATAATAACATTTTAACAGTTTTAATTTTTGAGTCGACATTAAAAATTCAGTATTTTAATTAATGGAACAAGTATTTATTGATCGCTATTTTCATTAAGGGTGGAGGGACCTCATTCAATTGGTTCAGAACTCTAAACAAAATGCCATGTGTATCAGACCATTTTGTGGGTTCCTGTCTAGTCTGAGTCAGGTGGCCCTCTCATTCAAGAAATGATCTCTCTTTCACATGTTATATTCAGATACTGCTTGCCTAAGAGGGAATAGTGGGTAGGGCAGATTTAGCAAGAATGACAGAACAGACTGGGGTCCACCACATGCACACCTTGTCCCTTCTCCTTCTGGTGTTGAGCACTTGATAGATAAATTAGATAAATAACAGGGAACTTCTTGAGGATATGAAGATAAATTTTAAAAAGGTCCTGTTCTAGGATAGTTTATTATTTTCATGCTGTAACACTGTATTGATCTTTGCTTTTAAAATTAACACTTTTCTTGATTGTAACCCCATTTAAAGTAGAGATTATATCTGTTGTTTCTATAACACATCTAGAAAATTTTACTTTTAATTTTAGTCACTCAATCATGTCTGACTCTTTGCGACCCCATGAACTAGAGCCTGCCAGGCTCCTCTGTCCATGGGGATTCTCCAGGCAAGAATACTGGAGTCGGTTTCCATGACCTTCTCCAGAGGATCTTCCCATCCCAGGGATTGAACCTGGGTCTCCTGCATTACAGGCAGATTCTTTACCGTCTGAGCCACTGACAAACTCACCATATGTATCTTAGATATATACATATATATTTCTCAAAATCTATTTTGAATATATTTACCATTTTAACATATCACATTTAACATATTCAAAAAATAGATATTGGATCGATGATCCTGCCAATTCTTATAAATTATACAGTTTGTCTAAACTCAACATAATGACAAAAAGGCATAAAACTAATTTTATTCATTCTTATTAATATTATAAGAAGATCCCTGTTATTTATTTCATTTAACAATTCTTTATTTTAGGTATATGTAGCCAACAAGAAAGAGTAATCAACTCCTATAAGTGTAGCCTAAATTCACATGTTCATAATAATTTAAACATTTATTACAGCCATGTTTATGAAATAAACATTTGATCCAAATAAATTTGATCCATATAATTTATTTGATCTAAATAAATGATACTATATGTATTTAAGTGTGGTAATGATTATATTGTATTATTTACATTTCAGATGCTTGCACCGTTTCTTCCAACATGGTATTTGCCTAAAGTAATTATACTGAGAACAGTGGCAGATTGATATTAAATGTTTGGATTAAATATTTTGTCAGCAAACATGCAGCAACTGCTTTACTGCCGCTGCTTCTCCTCTATGCATACTGATTACAAAGTGATTACAAAATGATTGGCTTTTATTTTGGCACAGTTTTAAAATACTTAGATAAATGCTGCTTGATATCCAATCTCCTGATTGTTTAAATAGCTGGAAAAAAAAGAAAAAGAAGAAAAATGCCCTCAAAGAAATTTGAGGCAGTATTCTAGCATCTCGTCCTCATTCAAACAAATAGAAACTTGCTGGATCTCAATATGATTCTGTTTTTATGAAGCTTAAGTTTTAGCTAAATATAAAACCTTCCAGGTGTGCTCAATGTTGGCAGGTGGGGAACCAGTGTCACTTCGTGCTAAAAGAAGAAACATATGAAACTATTTCTAAAAGAGTGCTCTTATGGTTTTTTGGATTTTGATTGTCTCTTGCAAAATAATAATTTAATGCTCTAAATGAGAACAAGTGAGAACATATGTTTTAAATCTATACTGATATATAAATGTATTTTAATAATCATCATAGAAGTAATTGACAAGATGCTTGTTTCACTTTCCAGACATAAATCATTAAAATTATTTTTTTAAAAAGCCTTCGAATATATCTTTTAAATTTCTGGTGTAGATTCACAGAGATTTTGGTCAAGGATTAGAAAGTTCACAGTCATTTTTAAAATAACACTAGGGACTGAATATAGGCCAGACGTCAACTGAAAAAGAATTCACTTTTTATCTTTCAATGAATAAATATTCCAGGGAATGGCAAAATCAATTGGGAGAAAATGAACGTTTTATAAATGATCTAAAGTCATGATATGTTCACAAAAAATATTAAATGCTGTATTTACATATTTTTATGAACTCATTCCCATTTATCATGCAATAACCAATTCAAAACTGATTTGTCCTGTAACTGATGAAAAGTCAGAAGGGTAATCAACTAGTTTTTTTACTTCCCACATCATTTAAGCATGTCTTAGTCTTCCAAGTCCTTGGAAACATGACAAATCAAGTCCTGGGGTACCCCAAACCTATTTGCTGCCATCAGAACATTCTGCATATAAAATATGCTGGAGGGATGGAACTCATTCAAATGGATAATTATGAAACTATTTGGCTTGGTATATGTCAGACCATTCCAAGTCACATCAGGTATGTGGTTCCATCAAAATAAGAATAGTCTTGGTCACAGTGTCAGATTTTCTGCATATCATTCTCATGATATTCCTAAGTTTTGCTACCTGGCAACAAACTGGGCTTTCTATAAGCTCTTGTTTCTGGTACATGATGGAGGAGGAGGATACATAGGAGGAGAAGAGATAGAACAAAAAGGAATAAATCAGAGGGAAAAAGGGAAGTGGGTCATAATGGATTTGAGTTTGAATCTACATTTTTGCTATATTTATATTGCTTCTGACTAGACATGACACCCCATAGATGTACTTTTGTTAAGGTTGTTATTGGCTGCTCAGGCATCACCTATAAAATTTGGGGGCATGATTTGAAATAATAAAAATAAGAGTCTTCAATTTGAGGGTGCTGCTAATACAAAATAAGATACTGTGAAAGATTTACAGAATTGGACAATTGCTACTTATTGAACATATCCTGTTAGTATTGTCATGAAAGATTATCATCTCTTTTGTCATGAAGCCACACTGGGTGCTTTACAGAACAAACTGCAGGGACTTCCTTGGTGGTCTAGTGATTAAGAGCCCACCTTCCATTGTGGGGAATACAGCTTTAATCCCTGGTCAAGGAACTGGGATCCCACATGTCACGGGACAACCAGGCCTACATTCTACCAGGAAAGATTCTGCATACCCCAACCAAGACTTGACACAGTCAAATAAATAAATATTTTTTTTTTAAATAAAAGTAAAGCAAACTACAAAAGAATAGTCATGTTTTTCATAAGCCAAAGACTTGAAGGTGCAGCATGAAGCAAGAAACTGACTTAACTGACAAACTAAATTAATAAAACTGTTTGGACAATATATTTATATGATATACACACACAGGATTAATGTGCTTGGTCAACTGCTTAGAAGAACTATCTACACTGTTGAGACACAGACCTGTTCCCTTTCCAAGAGCACAGCTAGACTGTCTTCCAGCCTCCTTTGTGACAAGGTGTGACCATGTGCCTGAATTCAGGACAATTGAAGAACAGACAGAGTAATAACTTATCTCCATTGCCAGCTGAATTTTATGTGAATGAGAAAAAGTCTTGAGTTAATTCACTGAGATTGTGTGGTTTGTTACATTTGTTAGTACTAAGTTAACTATTATAAATCTGTGTACCTTGAAATGTGATGCAACTATGACAAAAACCTAAAATATTTAGGATTACCTTGGTTGTTGGGTAGCAAATGATAGGCAAACTGATACTAGACACCTGAAAGGTAGAAATCCAAGTTTGGAAGAATCATAGGATTTGAAAAAACTGGCCAGCCAATCACCAGCACCCTCTCTACTGCACCCCACCCTGTTTCAGTCCTCCAGCCCTCTTACCTTGATTTTTCTCCTTCAGATCATTGATATAGACTTGACTTTTCAGAGGCAGCAGCTAAAATTTTGTTCCATTGTCACTGGGGGCCCCGCCCACATCAGCTGAGAATTCTTTGTGTTAGTTGCTTGGTCATGTCAGACTCTTTGCCATACCATGGACTGTAGCCCACCAGACTCCTCTGTCCATGGAATTCTCCAGGGAAGAATAGGGGAGTGGTTTGCCAGGGGATCTTCCCAGCCCAGGGATCAAACCCAGGTCTCCTGCATTGCAGGCAGATTCTTTACCATATGAACCTCCAAGGAAGCCACACCCCCTTCCTTGTCAATCAATTTCTACTACAATTGACTGGGATTCTGGGGAGGAGGGTAATGTATTTCATTTCAGTCGTATCATCCAAATGACTTATTTGGATTTCTTCCCCTGAAAAATGATAGAGACTTAAGGTTTGTGTGTAATGATAGGTAAATAAAAGGTTTTTCAAACTTCCCTCGGCATAAACCCAGCAAAGGAATTAAATCGTCGTTCACTATGAAGATTGCATCAACTTGTTTCTTGCTAAGCCACTAATGGCTTCCTGACTTCTTTACTTAGGCAGTGGGAAAGGCCTAATACAGATAATCACACAAAAGCTTTTTGGGAAAGGGAAAATATAGAGAGTATTCAGTGGTATTATGAGAAGTTATTATGCCAGATATAAGAAGTAATCTGGCATGTGGATCAACTACCCCCACCTCCAAATCACAATTGCGTATAGCAACAAATCACTAAATGATGCCTGAGGTATAACCTTCTCTATCCTCATTGTTAGGAACAGCTTGAAATCATCAACATAACCTACCATACCCCCTACAATGGTACAAGTTTGCCAAACTTGCTATATACCATTAGTATATCTTGTTTGAAGGCTGTATGAAAGAGAAATACAAATTTTAAAGCTTTGCATTTTTTCATAATTTTCCCAGCAAACCACTTACTGAAAACTTGATATCTCCCCATTGCTATTTTGAGTTTTAATTAAGATTGTAATTAGCCTCTCGGCCAGATCAGGTTACTGGGCATATATTTCAATATCGAGTAGACTGGTTCATGAAAATGATATGTTCTTAACATTAACTTGTGTTTTTGTTTCTTCTTAATATAGTTTTATAATATTTTTTTAATTTTTATTTTATATTGGGATATATAAATGTACAGCAAAGTAATTCGGTTATATATACACATGTATCTATTCTTTTCCAAAATTTTCCCAATTAGGGTATTATAGAATATTGAGCAGAGTTCCCTGTGCTATACAGTAGGTCCTTGTTGGTTATCTATTTTCAATATAGTAGTATATATATATATATATATATATATATCAGTCCCCAATTCAAAATCTATCCCTCCACTCCACCTTTCCTTTAGTAGCTCTAAGTTTGTTTTCTAAGTCTGTGAGTCTAGGAACATGTTCTGTTGTATATATGTACCACATCTTCTTTATCCATTCATCTATCAGTGGACATTCAGGTTGCTTCCATGTCTTGACTATTGTAAACAGTGCTACAATGAGCATTTCCCCACTGCCATTCTAATGTTAGTTGTACCCTTAAAATCACAGGAAAGTTTCAGGTAATTGTATCATCAACCACCTACAAGATCCGTGCAACCCCCACTCCCCTGCAGCCATATTAAAAAATACATGTGGCCCTTTTACCCCTGAAAAAGTAAAACAATTTAATGTGATCAGAAACCATTGAGATACTTTTGCAAATCAAATCTTTTTGAATCTCTGTTAAAAGAAATATTCAGCTACAACCTTATCAATGGTACTAGCAAACCCAGATGGAAGAGACATTAATAGTAGATTGTGATTATAATGGAAAAACTCTTCTATCACACTTGGTGTGTAGAATTGGACAGTGTAGCCTCAAAAGCAATTGTTTGAATTATCCAGGTTCACTTCCTCAGAATCTGAAGCAGATAAAACATGTTCTTTCATTATGGAATTTCACCACATCTCTTCTGTGATTACAGTCATCTTTCTTTTAAGTTGTTTTGAGAAATGAACTTGAAAACAGTCATCCAGTCTAGGTGAGGACTGCCTTGTCTTTATAAAAGCAAAGGAATGAATTTGACATACTTTTCCTACATGTCACCTCTTGAATTTGAAAAGACCTTAGAAAAACTAAATTTAAGGTTGTACCATTAACTAAAAAAGACATTTCTGAAAGCTGTTTTGTTTTGCTTTTTAGCCTGGAGAAATTATTCCTTAGCTGATTGAAACTAGTTGAGGAATCATTTGAGGTTTTTTCCTTTGTGACGTGGTTGTTTCTTTCTTCCTTTCTCCACCTTCATCCTGGAAGAGGATGGAATTTTAAGTGGCCATTTTAAGATGTTTCTAACTGGGGCTAACTCAACAAATTGGCATGCAGCCAAGCCAGCTTCCAAGATATTGAGCTATGTGTTGGGTTAGCTCTTGTTACTTTTTAAAGTATTATTTTATTTGTAGATAACACAGAGCATGGGATTGAAAGCCAACCTACTGTGATTCAAATAGCTCTACCTTTTTGCTGCCTGTGTTAGTGTGGACAAATTACTTACCTAAGCTTCAAGGTTTTCAGGTATCAAAGGGAGGTACAAATTGCTACTTTCTTCATAAGGCTGTGCAGTTTTTAGGAGGTTTTTCCATGAAAGCATTTAGCATGTTATAGATCACTGCCTCTCAAACATCAGTGTGCACACACTTCTGGGAATCCTGTTAAAATGAAGATTCTAACTGATTGGGTCTGGGAAAAAACTCACATTTCTAACAAGTTCTCTGGTGAGATCAGTTTTGCTATTTCATGAACTAAAATTTGGTAGGGAGTGTCTAAAATAACTAAAAGTTATTTTTATCAATGCTATTTTATTTTTTTGTTATTATTCACTTCTTCCTGCCCTACTATACTCAATTTCAAGTTAAAAATCAGGAACTAAGCCCCCATGTCAGCTAACTTTATCCCCTTGCTCACACTTTTCTTAATACTTTATTCTTAATAAATATTTGTTGGACTAATTAAATGAAAAGTGCCTCCATTGGCATTCATAACATTCATTTTTTTTCATTTACTAAGTAGCTTACCTACTAATAGTAGATGAAATTAGTAATCTTTCCTACCACATTTTTTTAGCTTTAGTTGTTTTCAAGTTTCAGCCTCCAATTTCAGTTGATATGTTATTTCTTGATATTCTAATAGCTTCCTTGACTGAATTCTATCACACATGTGTCAAGCTGTGTACCAGTCTGCATCCTTATCTAGATTTTGTGGGGCTTTACAAGTAAAAACGATGCACTATTTATATTCTGAGCCTCATCTATTAACACAGCCCTGGCACTTAGATACTTTATGAAACTCTGTGGAAAAGGAAGATAGATGAATGAATAATTGTAAAAAAAGAAAGTGAAAGTCTCTCAGTCATGGCCGACTGTTTGCGACCCCATGGACTATACAGCCCATGGAATTCTCCAAGCCAGAATACTGGAGTGGGTAGCTTTTTCCTTCTCCAGGGGATCTTCCCACCAGGGAAAGTCCCCTATAAAAGAACAGCTTTCTAATATTTGGGCATCTGAACTGAAACAGATAATGTTTTGTTGGGTTGTTTGTGGATTTTTTTTTTTTTTTGGTCTTTTATTACTTGACAAGTATTCAAGAAAATAAACAAGTATGAGAATTAGAGTCTTATCCATCCAAGTTGTTGCCCAAATTCTTGTGGACTGGAAAACTAAGTCTTTTCCAGACTTCCTGGAATATAATGGTAGGCAAGTCTCCCTGAGCTTCAGCTTTGGCAGGAAGTCTCTGAGCACGTCATAGAGGCCAGCTCTTCTCAGAGTTCCCTGGGGCTGCATGTCCTGGACATGGGTATGCATGTCCAGGCATAGCTAAGGCAGAAGCTTCTTGGTTTATTATGCTCCTAGACTTAATTCCTGGAGGCTGTGGGGAAGAAGATTTTAGGTAGCTTTGATGGCAGTTATAGTCCTCTCATCAACTCTTTTCCCAAAACCCAAGAGAGACTTAGAGATTGACTAATTGGGGGACCTTGATTTATTAGTTTGTTGAAACCTTAGCCTGAAAACCAGTAAATCAGGGAAGAATTTGAACTACACCCTCTGAAATTTTCTATAAACTCTAATCTTCAACTGATGTAATTCAAATTGTTTAGCTGATTTATCAATGTCATAAATTTTCTCAGGGCTATGGATCTCAATCCTGGCTGCACATTTGAATCACCTGGGGGACACTCTTAAAAATGCTGGTGCTGGATGAATACAGCTGAATCGTGTACTATCGGAGCCCAAACATCTTTGTTTACTAAAAGCTGTTTAGATAATTCTTATGTGCGGCCAGAGCTGAGGTATTAATAGATTAATTGTGTTACATTATTTATTGGTTGAATAAATATTAAAATTTTATGCCACTACTTTTGAAATCACTAAACTGGAGGAAAGAAAATTATAGGGGAACAGTTTCTTTTGGTTTCTCGTTTCAAAGGAAACATGGGTCTTGTTGCTAAGGAAACAGTCATCCGTTCATGTTGTTCATTCCATCGTTGGGTCACGCCCAGTGCTGATCATGTCAAGACTTCAAGAGAAAAGTATTTTTAAAATCATTTTATAACCAAGTTTCACTGGCTCAAAAAACCATTGCCATATTTTTTTATATACCCAATGGGGAGGATTGTCTTTCCATAAGCAGTGAATTATTTTCAAGATGTCTTAAAGAAAAAAAAAAAACAACTGTGGTACAGCAGGCTGAATGACAATTGTCTCGAGTCTTCTCTGAAATAGTCAGAACCTCTGTCTGTTGTGTGTGAAGGCTCACATTGTCAGATAGTCACAAGGCCTGTACTAGGGCAAGGTATGTGAGGCGTCTAGGACACAAATTTAAAGGGGCACTCCTACAAATTCAGTGAGTACCTCCTTAAATTTTGCACCCTAGGTGGTCCATTCACCTTAACCCTTGTCCCAGTTCTGATAGCACTTCTGAAGTAGAAATATGTTCCCACATATTTTTAGAAGAAAAAAGAAACAGTTTCTCTACTTTAAACTTTAGAAACAGAAAGCAATTATCCAGTGCAGTATGGAGCCAAACCTCCAAGGTTAATATCTTTGTTCTTCTGAGAAGTACAATAGGACTTACAATGGCGATGAATTGTCAAGTCCCTAACTATGTATCTCTGAGTTGAAATGGGTGCCCATTTGTAACCACCTTGTCAACAGTCTTGCTTTCCCTTCTTTGCTGCCAGAATCCCAACTTTATTCAGTGTCTATCCATCTCCCATATGACTTATGGATAAATTCTAATTAGTCTGAGCCAATCAGGTTTTACATACTCTGTGCCTAAGATTAGTAAAAAATGAGTATGGGACTCATTTCTTCACAATCGGACAAGAGAGCAGATCTTTTGAAAACTTTTTTTTCTTTGCTCTTACATAGATGTGCACAGGAGGAAACAGTCCCACTTCTTTCAGTGAACAGTTTCTTGTATTTACATGGGATGCTTGGAATCCTAGCAGATATCTTTCAGTCAAGAGGAAAGCCATTTGACAACAAGGGAATATATTAATAGAACAAAATGGGGAAAACTCTAAGCCTTTGATTTCAATGTCATGCTAATAAATTGTCCAATATTGGAGCCATTTTACCCTTTGGGCTGCTTAAAGTAAGGAAAAATACCTCTTCTTATTACTTAGGCCAGTTTTGTCAGGTATTTATGTTACTTGTGAAGCATTTTCTTATGTTTGATATGTTTGATCAATAGTAACCTGAGCAGGACTTCGATGTAAGAGCAAAGAAGTTTCATTGTTTAATCAAACCATTCCACAATTTCCGGTTAAAAAAATTAAGAACACCTAATAAATGAATAAAATCGCTTAGTTTGTTTAAAGAAATGAACATATGTGAACTTGGTATCTAAGACTAGAGTTTCTCCATCTTGGTACTATTGACATTCTCAGTTGAATCATTTTTCATTCTCTGGGGCTGTCCTGTGCTTTGCAGGATGTTAAGCAGCATCCCTGGCCTCTACCCACAAGATGCCAGTAACACTCCCTACCTTTGCTTCAGTTTGTAGCAAAAATGTCTCCAGACCAGACGTTGCCGAAAGTCCCGGGGCAGCAGGGTAGGGGAAGGGAGAGCAAAGTTAACCACTATCAGGAGCCACTGCCTTACGTTCAATGAGCCAGAATAGAGAGGTGCATAGGAAGAAAATGAGAACTCTTGTTTTAGAAAAACAGAAAGACAAATATTTAATCAGTTTCTGTTCAATTCATTAGCAAGTGTTAAATGTACATTTTCTTTGTTCCAAGGTTTTTTACACTTAAAAAGCCCAAAATAACATCATGGAGGCAGAAATTTTATTTGCCTTAACTAAAGTTATACCATTGAACAACATGTATTTAAACTGTACAGGTCCATTTTTAGGCAGAACTTTTTCTGTAATAAATATTAGAGTGCTACATCATCTGAGATTGGTTGAAGCCTGTTGAACCTGTGGTTGCAGAACCTGGGCTATGCAAGGAACCATGGAAACACAGGGCAGATTATAAGTTTTATGTGTATTTTTGACTGCATTGAGGGTCAGTGTTCCCAACCCCCTGCATTGTTCAAGGACCAACTGTAGTTATATGTATTAATAGTCCTGTGTAATGCTTAAAGCTGTGCCTGGCATATGGTAGACTCAATAAATACTCCAGGTAAATGGATGGATTTTCTTCACAAAATGGAGAACAATTATACCAAAGAAGTTCTTGCACTGTTGCAAAAGTTCTAGGGCCCACAACAGATTTCTCAGCCTGGGGATCTGGCAAGAGGACTGAGAATCCCCAAGGAAACAGACTCTTGTAGGGCACAATAAAACCTTGTGTCCACCAGGGTCCAGGAGAAAGGAGCAGTTACCCTACAAGAGACTGAATCAGACTTGCTTGTGAGTGTTCAGGAGTCTCCAGTGGGTGTGGGCCTACAGTGGCCTGTTGAGGGGTCGGGGCACTGTCTACAACAGTCCTGGGAGCCACAGTATGCTGACATATGTCCTTTTGAAGGAGGTCGCCATTACCAGATTACCCCTACCATAGTTTGGCCTTAGACCAAACTACAGGGAGGGAACACAGCCTCACCCATCAGCAGAAATTCAGATTAAAGACTTACTGAGCATGGCCCTGCCCACCAGAGGAAGAATCAGTTTTACCCACAGCCAGTCCCTCCCACAAGGAAGCTCCCATAAGCCTCTTATCCTCATCCATCAGAGAGTAGACAGAATGAAAACCACAATCACAGAAAAGTAACCAAACTGACCACCTGGATCACAAAATGTCTAACTTGCTGAAACTGTGAGCCACACTATGCAGGGCCACCCAAGATGGATAGGTCATGGTGGAGAGTTCTGACAAAATGTGGTCCACTGGAGAAGGGAATAGCAAACCACTTCAGTATTCTTGCCTCAAGAACCCCATAAACAGTATGAAAATGCAAAAAGGTATGACACTGAAAGATGAACTCCCTGAGTCAGTATGTACCCATTATGCTACTGAAAAAGCGTGGAGAAATAGCTCCAGAAGGAATGAAGAGGCTGAGCCAAAGTGGAAACAGTATCCAGTTATGGATGTGTCTGGTGGTGAAAATGAAGTCTGATGCTGTAAAGAGTAATATTGCATAGGAACCTGGAATGTTAGGTCCATGAATCAAGGTAAATTGGAAGGGGTCAAACAGGAGATGGCAAGAGTGAACATCTACATTTTAGGAATCAGTGAACTAAAATGGACCAGATAATTCAGATGACCATTGTATCTACTACTGTCAGCAAGAATCCCTTAGAAGAAATGCAGTAGCCCTCATAGTCAACAAAAGAGTCCAAAATGCAGTACTTGGGTGCAATCTCACAAACGACAGAATGATCTCTGTTTGTTTCCAAAGCAAACCATTCAATATCACAGTAATCCAAGTTTATACCTCAACCACTAATGCCAAAGAAGCTGAAGTTGAACTGTTCTATGATGACCTACAAGATCCTCTAGAACTTTAATACCAAAAAAAAAAAAATGTACTTTTCATCAGTGGGGACTGGAATGCAAAAAGGAGGAAGTCAAGAGACACCTGGAATAACAGGCAAGTTTGGCCTTAGAGTACAAAATGAAGCAGAGAAAAAGCTAACAGAGTTTAGCCAAGAGAACTCACTGGTCATAGCAAACACCCTCTTCCAACTATACAAGAGATGACTCTACACATGGACATCACCAGATGGTCAATGTCAAAATCAGATTGATTATATTCTTTACAGTCAAAGATGGAGAAGCTCTATACAGTCAACAAAAACAAGACCAGGAGCTGACTATGGCTCAGATCATGAACTCCTTATTGCCAAATTCAGACTTAAATAGATGAAAGTAGGGAAAACCACTAGACCATTCAGATATGACCTAAATCAAATCCCTTAACATTATACAGTGGAAGTCACAAATAGATTCAAGGGATTAGATTTGATAGAGTGCCTGAAGAACTGAGGACAGAAGTTCATGACATTGTACAGGAGGCAGTGATAAAAACCATCCACAAGAAAAAGAATTGCAAAAAGGCAAAATGGTTGTCTGAGGAGGCCTTACAAATAGATGAGAAAAGAAGAGAAGCAAAAGGCAAAGGAGAAAAGGAAAGATGTACCCGTCTACACAGAGAGTTCCAAAGAATAGCAAGGAGAGTTAAGAAAGCCTCCTGAGTGAACAATGCGAACAAATAGAGGAAAACAATAGAATAGGAAAGACTAGAAATCTCGTCAAGAAAGTTAGAGATACCAAAGGAACATTTCATGCAAAGATGGGCAAAATAAAGGACAGAAATGCTATGGACCTAACAGAAGCAGAAGATATTAAGAAGAGGTGGCAAGAATACACAGAAGAACTATACAAAAAAGTTAGTGACTCATAACCACGATTGTGTGATCACTCACCTCCAGCCAGATATTTGGAGTGCAAAGTCAAGCATCACTAGGAACAAAGCTAGTGGAGGTGATGGAATTCCAATTGAGCTATTGCAGATACTAAAATATGGTGTTATTAAAGTGCTTCATTCAATACACCAGCAAATGTGGAAAACTCAGCAGTGGCCACAGGACTGGAAAAAGTCAGTTTTCATTCCAATCCCAAAGAAAGGCAATGCCAAAGAATGTTCAAACTACCACACAATTGCACTCATTTCACCCACTAGCAAAGTAATGCTCAAAATTCTCCAAGCCAGGCTTCAATATCATGTGAACCGAGAACTTCCAGCTATTCAAGCTGGATTTAGAAAAAGCAGAGGAACCAGAAATCAAATTGTCAACATCCGTTGGATCATAGAAAAAGCAAGAGAGTTCCAGCAAAACATCCACTTCTACTTCCTTGACTATACTAAAGCCTTTGACTGTGTGGATCACAACAAACTGTGGAAAATTCTTCAAGAGATGGGAATACCAGACCACCTTACCTGCGTCCTGAAAAACCTGTATGCAGGTCAGGAAGTGACAGAACTGGACATGGAACAACGGACTGGTTCCAAATAGGGAAAGGAGTATGTCAAGGCTATATATTATCACCCTGTTTAGTTAACTTATATGCAGAGTACATCATGAAAAATGCCAAGCTGAATGAAGCACAAGCTGGAATCAAGATTGCTGGGAAACATCTATAACCTCAGATATGCAGATGATACCACCATATGGCAGAAGGTGAAGAAGTACTCAAGAGCATCTTGATGATGATGAAAGAGGAGAGTGATAAAGCTGGCCTAAAACTCAACATGCAAAAAATGAAGATCATGGCATCAAGTCCCATCATTTCATGGCAAATGGATGGAGAAACAATGGAAACAGTGACAGACTTTATTTTCTTGGGCTCAAAGTCATTGCAGATGGTGACTGCAGAGATGAAATTAAAAGACTCTTGCTCCTTGGAAGAAAAACTATGACAAACCTAGATAGCAGGATGCTTTTGAGCTGTGATGTTGGAGAAGATTCCTGAGAGTCCCTTGGACTGAAGGTGATCAAACCAGTCAATCCTAAAGGTAATCAATCCTGAATACTCATTAGAATGACTGATGCCTAAGCTGATGCTCCAGTATTTTGGCCACCTGATACAAAGCGCCGACTCATTAAAAAATACCCTGATGCTGGGAAACATTGAAGGCAGGAGGAGAAGGAGATAACAGAGGACAATATGGTTGGATGGCATCACCAACTCAAGGGACATGAGTTTGGGTAGTCTCCAGGAGATAGTGAGGGACAGAGAAACCTAGCATGCTGCAGTCCATGGGGTCACAAAGAGTCAAACATGACCTAGCAACTGAACAACAACAAACGGGATGGATAACATCACCAACTCAGGGGACATGTACTTGAGCATACTCTGGGAGATAGTGGAGGACAGGGAAGCCTGGTGTGCTGCAGTCTATGGGGGTCACAAAGAGTCGGACAAGACTGACTGACTAAGAACAGCATAGCATAAATGAAGTACAACAGGAATGTAGAGAAAAGGTCTACTATTGAAGGGTATGGATGGAGAATGTGAATTAAAAAGAAGTCCTGTTGAGATTATGAGAAAAAAATGAAGCTTAGTCACAAAGTAGAAAAATAAAATAAAGGAACTGGTCAACTATGAATTTTAAGGCAGCAGATTCCAAATTTTCCTCCGATACCAAAGATACAGAAGAAACAGGAAAGTGTTAGCCAATATGGAGCCTGCAACCATTGCTTTCATTGGAACTGTTGCTCTAGCATCTTTATTATCTCATTCTAGCACATTTGTAGAAGGTATGTAATAGTTTTGGGGAAGAAACATCTAAAAACTGCTTTTCTAGGAACAAAAGGCATAGAAAGCCTATTGTGTCACTGATTGATTTTAATAGACTAGATCAGAGAGAAAGAACCAGCATGAGGTTGGGGAGTGGGGAAAGTTGAATTTTGCTGGAGCAGGTGAAATCGAGGTATTGGTGTAACATGTATAAAAAATATCATGGAAGCAAAAAGATACAGGCATTGAGAATCTAGGTAAGAAGATAAGGCTAGAGTGCAAATGTGGGCATTACCTACATGAACATCAGGTCATGCAAGGAATTAGTAGTGACTAAGGACCACAGGTTAGGCATAGATCTGTGATCCAAGTAGAGCAAGAGCATCAATTAATATCCAAAGCATCAATTAATATCCAAACTGAAAGCAAAAGAAGCAGTCATGAGAAATGAAGATTAGGAGCCAATAATAGCAGTAGACATGAGACGAGTTATATCAATAAACGAAAGCCATCATTGACATATGTCTTAGAAAATTGGAAGAAGTTGGAGCTGAAAATAGGCCCTAGATTTGGCAATGAAAAGATAGTTAATATTACTTAAGACAGCAAAAAATATCTTTTCAACTATGTGTAGTACTGGACAAAAGCCTGCACAAATGTTCTGTATCGCTATGAGAGCTGGAAAATATGCATAAGTGTGATCTATTTTGCAAAAGTCCCAGAGCACAACTTGACATTAGTGGGGGCTGATATGCCAAAAATGAATTACTAATGTAGACTAAAATAAGCCACTATAAAAATCTCTAAAGCTGTCGTATTGCATTTAACAACTCTTTTCCAAGGGTTGTGCAGCTCTCCTGACTTCCTGCAAAAGTGAAATCTGGAACACATCTTAAGGGAAACCCACCTACTCAGTTTAATTTTACCCTGCACTAGTCCTTTGCCAGAAAAGAGGAAGATGAATTGCTTGGGAACTAGTAGCTCACAGTGGATAAAGGAGCTAGAGACCATAAAGAAAGGGCCATAAACTTTAAGAGGAAAAAGATATTCTAATTGATTTTAGTGTCAGAGTTCTTGCCAAACAAAATCTTATTTGGAAGGAAGATAAATGATTCCGAGAGAAGCAGAGTTGCTTGGTTGAGACAGGATTGGGGAAACCCTGCCTGCTAGCCCAGGCTCTATAACCTTCATGAAAATGCTCCTTGGACCCTCTGAACCACAACTGAAAACAATGTACTCACCCCCTTTATTTTCAAAGAATCTGAAGCCCAGACATGTATA
Source organism: Odocoileus virginianus (assembly GCF_023699985.2). NCBI lineage: Eukaryota > Metazoa > Chordata > Mammalia > Artiodactyla > Cervidae > Odocoileus > Odocoileus virginianus. Next base: position 25,540,868 of record NC_069686.1, read on the forward strand.
AGAACTAACTAAAAAAAATAAAAACCTGATTTAAAAATGGACAAAGGACCTAAACAGACATTTTTCTGAAGAACACAGATGAACAGCAGGTGCATGAAAAGGTTCTAAGCATAACTAATCATCAGGGAAATGCCCATCAAAACTAAAATGAGATATTACTTCACATCTATCAGAATGGCTATTATCAAAACACAAAAAATAACAAGTGTTGGCAAGGATTTGGAGACAAGTGAACCATTGTTCACTATTGGTGGGAATGTAAACTAATATGGCCACTATGGAAAAATGTATGGAGGTTTCTCCAAAAATTAAATTAAAACTACTGTTCAGTTCAGTTCAGTTGCTCAATCGTGTCTGACTCTGTGACCCCATGAATCACAGCACGCCAGGCCTCCCTGTCCATCACCAACTCCTGGAGTTTATGCAAACTCATGTCCATCGAGTCGGTGATGCCATCCAGCCATCTCATCCTCTGTCGTCCCCTTCTCCTCCTGCCCCCCATCCCTCCCAGCATCAGGGTCTTTTCCAATGAGTCAAGTCTTCTCATGAGGTGGCCAAAGTATTGGAGTTTCAGCTTCAGCATCAGTCCTTCCAATGAACACCCAGGACTGATCTCATTCACGATGGACTGGTTGGATCTCCTTGCAGTCCAAGGGACTCTCAAGAGTCTTCTCCAACAGCACAGTTCAAAAGCATCAATTTTTTGGTGGTCAGCTTTCTTTATAGTCCAACTCTCACATCCATACATGACCACTGGAAAAACCATAGCCTTGTATTATCCAACAATTCCACATCTGGGTATTCACACAAAAAAGATAACAACACTAATTTGAAATGATTATGCACACATCTGTTCATTACAGCACTATTCACAATAGCTAAGCTTTGGAAGCAACCTGTGTCTATCATCAGATGAATGGATAAAGAAGATATGGTACAGATATACAATGGAAAATGATTCAGCCATAAAAAAAAAATGTTTCAATCAGTGACATCCTGAGTGGGTCTAGAGAATATTATGCTAAGAGAAATAAGTTAGACAAAGAGAGTCACATAATGTATGATTTCATTTATATGTTGAATCTAAAAACGAAACAGAAATGGATTCATAGAGGCAGAGAACGAATAGGTAGTTACCAGAGAGGAGAGAGTCAGGAGTGATGGATGAAATAGGTAAAGAGAGTTAGAGGCACAAACCTTCCAGTTTAAAATAAATGAGCCATGGGGATATAATATATACAATAGAGAATATAATCAATAATATTGTAATAACTTTAAAAGGATAGATGGCAACTAGATTTACTATAGTGATCATATGTACATAAATGCTGGACTACTATGTTGGACCCCTGAAACTAACGTAACCTTCTGTGTCAATTATACTTCAATAAAAAAGATAAAGTCAAAGTGAGAAACGTGAAAAAAAGTCAAAATGAGAACAGTGAGAAAAGCAACTTACTGGAGGTGACCCAGCTAGTTAATGGCTCAAACAGAATTAGAACCCAATTATACTTCTCTTTTCATATTGTGTTTAAGTTGCAGTCATGTCGGGGGCATTCCCCTCAGAGTATAGAACCAAAGCAGGATGGGATTTCTCCTCCATCTTTGGATACCTTCAGAAGAGTTGCTCAAATCATCTATTATCTTTTCTAAATCTCTTTTCTCCCATTAATTGGTTTACTTGGAAATAATTAAAAATTAATTTCTTAGAAATAGAATACTAGCTTAATTTTTTCACCATCCAATTTGTACTTTATTTTAACTGATTGTAAACAATTACATGCCAAAGTCAGAAAGGCATGTTCTCTGCCTTAAAGTGCATTTAACGTGCGTAAATGGAAAGAGAGTGGTGGGAAAATGACATCTTGTCCCCATTTGTACGTTAGTGAGAAAATCAGATATAGCTATAATTTAGCCTTAATAAATCAAAACTCTTTTGCAAAGATTTGATGACTCCCCCATCAAATTCATTCTGCACTGTCTCCACAGCTGTTTGCAGCTTTGGGGAGGTCTATGTAGGAGAAAACATTCAAAGCCTAGTTCTATGCTCTACATCTACTGAGCACAGACATAACTCCTATTTGACAGGCAGATTTTATAGTGGTTTATTTTGGTCTACTTTATTTCATTTTTTGGCACTAATGCCTTAACTAATGCCAAATCTGTTCCTCTCCTCCTATATGCTCTGTGTTTTCTTTAAAAACAGGAAACTCATAGCTCTAAAAATTATTTGCTCTGTATGATTATAGCTAAGTAGTGTCTGGCAACCAACTGTGTTTGAATATTACACTGAGGAAGAACTGCAACGAACCATTTTTAACAAAAGAGAAGAAAATCTCTAAATGTGAGGTTTCATCTGAGGTTTTTGGTTGTTGTTTTCAACTGGCTACCAAAGAGCCAAAGGGGTTTTCTCCTCTCAGTTCTACTGCTGAGGTGCCTGGAGTACAGTAGGCACTTAAAAAATGCTTCTTCAAGATGAATGTAGTCAGATAAAAGTAAATTCATTGTAGTCCAGGAAATGACACCCAAGTTATGATCCAGTGTTACCTACAGACTGCACGTAGCATTTCCCAGGGATTCTAGGCAAAAGGGACAAAGTTTCCTTGTACAGTCTGTTGCATCTACAAAACATGGAAATAATTTGCAGTCAGGTCAAATGCCTTTAGAGAATGTGATTCATTGCACTGCTTATGACCTATACCGAATTTGAGTTTAGAGATCTTCATCTCAGTATGAAACTAGGTAGATTTATGGGTCTGTCCACACTGCAAAGTCCTTTGACGTCATCTCAATAGAAGTGTACTTGGTAGAGGGGATATTAAGGCAGTAAGACTGCATTATACAAAATTAATTAGTCAAGTAAGAAATGTAACCGTTTATTTCTGCATAAAATAAATATTCAAATAATTTATTTTCTTGTCATTTTAAGAAAAAATATGGTTTAAATGATTTTACATACAGAAATAATGGATGCCTAAGTGAAGAAAAGAATGAAATGAAGTTATGCTTAAAGGCCTTTCTGTTTTGTTTTTTCAATATCAATCTTTCTATAGCATAATATCAAAATTTCATAGCATAATATGATTATATATAATTATGTGTGTATAATATATATACACACATGCAGACATACATATTCTCAAAATATAAAGATAGGTATAAATAGAGATAAATATTTAAATAACACACATTAATAAAGAGAAAAACAAGATAAACAAAATCCATAATATTTACCCATATGATTACTTACACTTCTAGTAATAAAAGTAAACTAAATATCAATCTAAACATATTCTAAGCAATCTTAAATACGTAAAGTGTACAAAAAGAAAGAGAATAATGTGATAGGAGAGGAAAGGTGTTTAAGAAAAGGTTAGCATTACACTAACCTTTATATTAGTATTACACTAATATAACATTAGGTACACTAATGTTATATTTTACCCTGAAGACATTTTTGCATCTGATGGTGGTGGGGCTGGAATCTAACAAAAGAAGAGTGCTATTTATGTAGGGACATACTTTAGTGCAACTCTTTGTCATGAGCAGGTAGCCACATTCTTTGGGGACTGTCTCGAAGAAAGTGACTGGGCCATCAGGGAGCTCTTCAGAAGAAGCTAGCAGGGAATCTTGAGTTAAATGCGGAGGAGACAGAAGAGGGCTCCCTGCAAGGAGAAAGAGGGACAGCAACCTGGTGACCTGGTAGGGACTTGAGAAAGATAGCCCTCGATGGACTTCCGGTAGAGGGATGGATTAGGAATTTTAGAAACATGATGCCTGATAGTTAGGTTAAATTGTTTCTAACTCAATGCAGTATTTTCCCTACATTAATTCCCAAACCAACAGAAAAAGGCTGTAAGAATCTATTAGGGGCAATTTGGGAAATAAAAGAGAAAGAGCTGTTAACTATTGTTTGGAGTGAGTTGTTGAGGGAAGGGAAAGACATCAAGAAGGATAAAGGGACACAGTTTATAATCACTGTCATGGTTGTCTGTTCCCTGGAGTATCTTGGTCTATGCTAATAGACTGTGAGTGCCATTAAAACAGGGACCATTTCTGTCTTATACAGTTATACGCCCTGATACCCAGGATCCAGTACAGTGTCTAATCCCTGCCAAGTCCTCAGCTGAAGTTGCTGAGTAGACAAAGGAATAAAAATTGATCAAGGAAAATTAGTTCAATTTGAACAACCATGAGTAGATCTCCATGAGCCATCAGAAATACTGGAGAGGACACTGAACTTGCAGTTATAAAGAACGAAGAGATTGGTAAATTAAATTAGTTTTAGAATGTTAAGGAAATAGTTAATTTCCCTGGTTCCCCTCCTTTGGGTGTACTGTGGCACAATCCTGACACTAGAGTTAGCATCAGGCTTCACAAGTTGAGGCTCAGTTCTCCACAGGACTGTCCCATCACCACATGCCAGTTTCACTTTGGGGGTCACCAAACAACCCAGACCACCTCTACTTCTGAGTGGTTGGCTTAAACATTTGATGTTTCTCATGACACCCTCCAGTTTAATAATTTGCTAGAAAAACTCACAGAATTCAAGAAAGTGTTATAGTTAAGATTAGTTTAATTATAAAGGACACAGACCAGAGGACCAACCAAAAAAAGAATCACATAGGACAAAATGTTAGTTAAGTCTTTCTGGTAAATGGCCTCCCATTCTGAAACTATCTGGAGCCTCAGAATGAGTCATCTCATTAGAGTAACATGTACTCCTATCACTCAAACTCCCCCAGTTTAGTTCAGTTCAGTTCAGTTTCTCAGCTGTTTTGGACTCTTTGCAACCCCATGAATCACAGCACGCCAGGCCTCCCTGTCCATCACCAACTCCCGGAGTCCACCCAAACCCATGTCCATTGTGTTGGTGATGCCATTCAACCATCTCATCCTCTGTCATCCTCTTCTCCTCCTGCCCTCAATCTTTCCCAGAATCAGGTTCTTTTCAAATGAATCAGCTCTCCACATCAGGTGGCCAAAGTATTGGAGTTTCAGCTTCAACATCAGTCCCTCCAATGAACACCCAGGACTAATCTTTTTTAGGATGGACTGGTTGGATCTCCTTGCAGTCCAAGGGACTCTCAAAAGTCTTCTCCAACACCACAGTTCAAAAGCATCAACTCTGCGGCACTCAGCTTTCCTTATAGTCCAACTCTCACATCCATACATGACTACTGGAAAAACCATAGCCTTAACTAGACAGACCTTTGTTGGCAAAGTAATGTCTCTGCTTTTTAATATGCCGTCTAGGTTGGTCAAACTCCCCCAAAGTATAAATAAATTCATGAAAACCTTCATATATCCAATGAAAATATGTATTACTCTTAAAATTTCAGTTTATTCATTATTGGTTCTATCTTTTTTAATCCCTGAATTATAACTCAATAAAAACCTGTGTCAGAAATATCTGGATAACATTGGGATTTTTTATTTATTAACATCATGATGATGCTCTCTGCAAAGGGTTGGGTTACAAATTGATAATTGGTAATCATCAATGGTGCAGTACCATTAATGATTAGTGATAAGACTAAAATTAGTTCTACCACCAGTTCTATGAGTTCCTTGAGCTATTGGAGTCAAGAATACTGACATTAAGCCACAGACATACATAACTCTGTTACAAGAAAATTCAAACAAGCAGAAAGCTTCCATAGGTTATGCAAAGAATTTAGGTTAAATCATTTTAGTAAAAAACTTCCCTTTCTGATCTCTTCATCTGTAGAATCTGATCAGGATTCAGGAAGTCTTATCTTGTAGCTGTCTACCTCTTTGGAATTTCAATAATTTTATAAAGACAAGCCAGCACTCTCATCATCAATGAATTCATTCATTTGCTCATTGAGCATCTACTGTATGTTAAGCACTGTACTATGTTCTGAGGATACAGAAGTCAGCAGAACAGATGAGATCTTTCCTCTCCTGGAGTTTTATTCTAGTAGTAGGCTGGAGGAGGCAGAAAATATAAAGCAAACACATTACTAACCAAGAAAAGTACTGACTGTGAAGAGTGCAGTTGGAGGAAATAACTAGGGGAGGGTACAGTAACTGAAGAAAGCACTTTAGAAGTTAAACCAGGGAACATCTCTCTGAGGAGGTGACATTTGAAGTGAGACTCAAAGGCAAAGGAGGTCAAAAGTCATTGCAGTCATAAGTAAGAGCTCCAGTCCAGAGAAGGAAAGGCGCCTGATGGAAGTTCAGTGAGAGTGATAGGTGGTGGGACAGAGGCTGGGGCAGTCTGCAGTGGCAGATCAATCGGGGTCTTGTTGGCCATGGCAATAAACTTGGATTTTATTCTTGATACAAGGGGAACTCACTGGAAGATCTTCTTTTAAATGTCCTGGTAACATGGTCTCATTTCCTTTTATAAAAGATTACTCCAGCTTCACTGCCCAGAATAATGGACGGAGGAGAGAAGAATGAAAGGAGGGAGATCAGTTAGGAATCAGCTTTATAACACAGATATGTTCTAATTATCTGCAAGTGGAAACCTATGTTCTTTTATATGTAGAAACTTGAAAGCAAGAATGAATTATCTAATTTTATAGAAGCAAAATGAAATATCAGCATCAGAGAGAGAAGAAAACAAATCTAAGAACTTACTTCATTCAGATACTCGGAAAAAGAAAAAAATTCCTGATAACAGTGCCATCTTCCACAATTGCCTGAGGCAGTGAAATGATATACCTTTTACAGAAAGGGTCTAAAGATTTTCACTTTCATGCCCACATTTTGTGGTAACATTTAGGCATGGAGGAAAAGCAGAAACAAACAAAAAATATGGTACTGGGAATTGACAGTCAAACTATATATATTATGTAATTTAGTGATGATAATTGCTATCATATGAGAAAAATATCACTTGGCTATTCTATGTACAACAGTTAAAGGTTTACAAGTAGCATTAAATGTGATTTTTAAGCTCTGTGATTTCAAGTTTTCTCAGTAGAAACATGTCAGATTTTATAAAGAACGGAGTGGAATTATAAGGTTTCATATGCAGAAATTTGTTTTACAAGCAGCTCTGTAGTGGAAACTTACTCTGAGGATATTTTTAGTTCCAGAGACAGGTGTTTCACCTATGGTTTCCTTCCTCTTTCTGAACATATTCACTTTGTACATGGTAAATCCTTACAAGTTCAAACTACTTGAGAATAAATCCTGTCTGAATTAACAGGCTCATAGTCAGAAAAATGAGATTGAGTTCATTTATAACTTTAGCTATCATCAGTTGTCTTTACTAAAATATGCTATGGGAAAAATAATAATATTTAGAAAAAAACTTTCTCTAGCTTTATAATATTATTCCCTTTTTAGAACATTAATGAGAATAGACATTTAAAATTTCTATTAAATCTTTTCAAAAGATTGTGATTCATTCAAGAAAAATCTAATTAATGTACTTGGTAAGGTATTTTGCTAATTTCCAAAGGATAGTATTATACTTTCTTTCCTTATTGCTTTAGACTTCTGGATTATTCATTCTCTTTCTTTTTCTCTTGCTCACTCTCTTCCTGAGTGTATCTCTGTGTGCGTATTCATTTCTTCACCTTTATCCTCCTGCCCTCCCTCTTCTTTTTATCCTGTTGACTATTTACAGATATCCAGAGGAACAAAATTGGCTCTTTAATTAAAAGGGGAAAAACAATTTTTAAAAGCTGCCTTTGTGGGAAAATGTTTTCAGAAATGAAGCATCAGGGGCTTTGGCTGTGGCCTCTGTGCTGTTTTTCCGACTGTTTTGGTATTTTAGTGACCGTAAAGAAATGACCCTTGAAGTTGCCGTGTCAGGCTGGTAATAAAGTGACATCTTGGGAAAACCAAACTCTTTCTTTCTCTGCACTTTTTTTTCCTCCTGTAATTAGACTTGCCATCATCGGGGACTGTCTTTGTTATTACCAGCATCCCTCTCACCTCTGCCCAGGGACAGCAATAGCTAAGTGAAGGCATCCCCTTATGTACCAGGTGAAGGATTTAGACACAAACTGCATTCACGACGGCTGCATTTTTCCTTTGTTAACCCCAGTATCTTTGGGAATTCTTGGTTTTATTTGCAGGGGCCCTGCTTGGCATCCTTCTCCCTTATGTTTCTTTACAATGTTCTAATATTTGTTATGAAAACCATTAAAAAAAAATTAGTTGCTGCACTGGCCTTTCAAATTCCCAGCCTGCAGAATGCTTTTCTGGAATTGGTCGCCAGCCAGGACCATCACTAAGGAGAAACATGTGGTTGCCACTTGTGTTTAATGCTCATTTCCCTGAATCTGGTAGTTTCAATTGAATGCACTGATGTCACTCTTCCAAGTGAATGAACCCCATGGGGATTGTAGAGAGGATGAAGATAGATTTTATCAAGCCAGGGACCCCACATTTTCTTCTCAAATTATCAGCAGACTCACCTTCTGTTGTGCCCACCAGCACCAGGGCAAATATAACTAATTAGCACACTCCTTATATTTGTTTTCTTCAAGGGCCTGTCTGTTCCCTGTATCTTTTGCTGGGTTCTGATCAGATGCCATCAAACAAGCAGTCATCTATGATGTTCCTTTCTGAGAGAAATTTAGAAAGACCATGATTTAAACATCTGTAGTTCATAGCCCCTTTCTGTTGTTAAATGGCCAAGTGTTAACTAAGCATTCTCAAAAAATATAGTCATGAATTTACTCATTAAAAATTTTATTGAGCAACTATTATATGATGAATCCTGTTTAAGGCAAAGAAAATATAATCCTTGTTTCTATTATGGAGAGTATAATTTGGTAGAAGAGTATAGTTAGTCTCTTTCTACATATATTTTTATTCATATTCGTATATGTATTTATATAGAGACAATCAAATATGATTTCATATAAGGATAAGTGCAACAGAAGAAATAAAGTAATTGATGTGAAAGGGAAAGACTGATCATCTGGAAGATGCCATTTAAGACAGAAGTACAGGTATTTGGGGATATATTCAGAGTGTGCATTTGCCCCTTCAAAGTATATAATCAATACTCTCTATATACAGGATGGGGTGATATCAGTGGAGACAGTCTTTCCAATGAAAAGGAAAGAAATTGTGTTCAGAACAGTTCTGACACATTAAAATGCTTCATAAATATTTGCTGGGACAGACTCTTGGAATCCAGTATTCAGTTGTTTCAACAAACATTTGTAGTTATGAATAGTAAGAATATCAGTTTCTATACGTTTATATTTAGTTTAACATTCACAGCAACACTAAAGGGAGTAGCTGTTATCACCATTTTAAAAGATGTGGAAATTGCAGATTACGGAGTTTTTAGAAACGTGCTGAGGGTCACAGACATAGAAAGAGCAGACCTGAAATGGAAATTTAGGTCTGACTCTACTAACCCCATCCTTTGGGATTAGCCTACTGTGAGTTGAGCTCAAAAGTGAATGAGGATGCCTAATACAGAGTTGCCAGCCTCAGTAAACTATCCTGCTGACACTGGAAGGTGCACATTAGGGTCCCTATTTAACAGATGAAAAAACTAAAGTTCAGACAGAAGTGACTTGACCAAGGGTCATAGCTAGGGTTTGAACCCAATATAATTTGTTTTTGCCACCTCTTCCCCATGTTACGTCTCAGAGGCTGCTAAAGTAAAGAACCACTGGGATAATGGACACGACATTCTCATTGTTTCAGAGGAGACATTTCACAGCAAGATGACTGCATCAATTAATGTACTTTGGTTGGAGGCATCCAAAATGGACTCTCATCGGATTTAAGTTAAAAGAGCAGGAAGGGAGGTCATTGGAACTCTAGTGAGACAGCTCACAACTTGGAAAGAGATGCTGAGACTCAAAATTCCAGGAGATGGACAGCGGGTGGAGGCCTCTGTGGTGGACCTGTGGACCGTCTCTCTGGGCGCCCCCTTCTGGTGCCTCAGCTGATTCTCTCCTACTTCGGTGCAGCTGCTGCCGCTGCTGCTAAGTCACGTCAGTCGCGTCCGACTCTGGGAGAACCCATAGACGGCAACCTACCCGGCTCCTCGGTCCCTGGGATTCTCCAAGCAAGAACACTGGAGTGGTTTGCCATTTCCTTCTCCAATGCCTGAAAGTGGAAAGTGAAAGTGAAGTTACGCAGTTGCGTCCGACTCTTCGCGACCCCATGGACTGCAGCCCACCAGGCTCCCTGCCCACGGGATTTTCCAGGCAAGAGTACTGGAGTGGGGTGCCATTGCTTTCTCCTCCTACTTCTGTATGTGCATGCAAGTCACTTCCATCATGTTTAACTCTTTGTGACCCTTTGGATGCAAAGCCAACCAGGCTCCTCTGTCCATGGGATTCTCCAGGCAAGAATACTGGAGTGGTTTGCCACGCCCTCCTCCAGGGGATCTTCCTGACTCAGGGATCGAACCCGAGTTTCTTACATCTCCTGCATTGCAGGCGGGTTCTTTACCACTAGTGCCACCTGAGTATATTTCTGTTTAAATTGAGTTTCTCCAGAAAGAGATACAGATGGGGCCAGTGAGATTAGATTCTCTGTCTGGAACCCAAAGGTGCAGATACAGCTACCTGATGAAAGAGGTGTAGTTTTCATATTGAGGAAAAAAATAAAAGACTACTGCACAGGTAATTTCTAAACTCACATTTTACACATAAAGAAAATAAGGTTCAAGATATGTAAGTGACTTTTTTTTTCCCCCAAGGTCACTTAATTCTTGATCTGAAGAAGCTGCAATTAAGAAAAATCTTATTTATTCTCAGAATGTCAGGTATCCTTTTTACCTTAATCACATCTCTTATGGGTCTTTACCCTTCCTCATTGAAACTTGTACATTATAAATGATCAGACAGAGTTTAGGGTAACTAAAATGTTGCTGGATATATGTATAGTATAAACACTCATTTTCAACTGTATAGACAAGGTTCTATTCCCTGTAAAACACATCCTAGAAACCTTTGAATAGAGGAACTGCATCTTCTGATCAAAGGGTTCTCTCCCCAATTTTTAGACTTCAACATCAATTCACAGTTCATCTTTTTCTAGTGAGCTTTTTAGGATATTACTTCAGAAACATCTTCTAAAACCTATGCCTGACATTTTTTATGAATGCCATCTTAATAAATTATGTTGGCTTTCTCAATATTACCCAAAATTTCACTGACAAAGATACTGATCTTTATTTAATAAGCTTCTGAGTAATGAGCGTAGATACTCTCTAGCAAATTTTTGAACCCCTATCATATGACATACATCTGTCAGTATAAAAGAGACTTGGTTCAACTTATATGTATGTTTATTAAGACTGGGTCCAAAATACAATTTTTTTCCAGCAAAAACTAAAACATGCTGTGACCATACTAACCTTCCCAGGTAAACCCCAAATTGTCCTTTGCCCCATCTAAGCAGATAAGATTTGTGCTAAGCTTACCACAGTTGGAAGTCACTGTGTTTGAGCTTATTTTACCATTTCCACTAGCTAATAGAAAAATTCAAAACTTCAGTTCAAAGTGCTTGGAAGAGTCTGCAGAGAGTTCAGAACCTTACAAGACCTGAGCCTGAACCCATTTCTTTAACATTCACAGTGGATGTTGATAGCCCTCTGGGAATTAATCTCACAATCAGACTATAAGGAAGATCCAGGATAAGAGTGATGAAGTTAGGGCAGAGACGTGAAGAAGACATTTCTTTCGGGTTTAAAAAGAAAAATAATTCAGAACATCAATCTCAGTAGCCTAGGCTGACAGATGATGTTTTAAAAAATAACCATCAACAGCAGGGAAATAGTTTCTTTAATTATACAATCACTTTTGGAGCTATTTGGAGTTGTCTGCATAAACTCTTTTCAAATACAAACACACATGCACACCCACACACATTTATTGAGAGCAAATACCCATTGCCAAAGTTAATGGAGTGAAATACAGCTGAAGTGGGACTCGGAGAGCAGCAGGGGAGGAATTGTGGAAGCCAAGTTAACTGCTCTAATACAGACTAACATTTTTTTTTTTTTTGTCTTTTCCAGCCAGACCATATATTATAGCACAAAGTGTAGGATGGGGATGCTCTCTGTAGTAAATGCATTGCATAGGATAAAGGATCAGCAAAATACTACGGGTGAGATGTTCTTTACTTCTTTCAGTTCAGAAACCTTTGCCATCTATTCCTCGGTGTTCTAATATCTGTAAAATTGTGGGCATTCTGATTACTTTGTGCTTGCCAAAACATAATCCTCACCTAGAGTTGTGCTTGGAGCTGAGAGATTCCAGTATGAGAATCATGTCAAAAAATGAGAGGATGTCACAAAACAGCCACTACCATGATGAAGGGGCTAAAGGGATTGATTTATGAGAATGGATTAAAACAACTTAATAGAGTGGCCAAATCATGACCCACCTCCATAGGACTGTCATACACTTTGAAGTTAGAAGGGACTTTTTAAGCAGAAAATTTCAAGGACTCAATAGGTCATGAAAGGGAAAAAGAAAAGATCTTCACCTAGCTGGTAAGCTGTGTATAGACCAGGACCCAGGAGCAAGTCAAGATTTAAGCTCACTCTCCTCAAAGTGATACAGTGAAATAGTGTCTCCTCTGAAGTAAAAGACGCAATTCTGGAAAAAATGTTATCATTTTCAATGGATGAATGTCCTCCAGAGAACCATGTGAGAGGGGGCAAAATGAGATGACTTGATAGTTCTTTTTCTACTCTAGTGTTCATGATTCTGTCATTTTTTTGAGTTTTTATTTTTGTCTCTTTTAAAATTCATTATGAAGACAAAAGGTCTTTAATTTTAGTGCCAAAATGTGCCTTCAGAATCCAAAGCATCTCTCTCTGACAGTCTATTTATGGACGCATCAAAATGATTATTTCAGCTACTTAGGAAGTACGGGAATGGCAGTTTTTGCATCCTAATAAAGCAGTTCCCATTATTTACAAAGAGACCAAAACCTGAAACATAATTTCCTTTCTTGCTGAAAACATGAAGCCTGTCATTTAATGATGCTAATTCCAGGCAGGATTTTTGTCCCAAGGAAAAAGCACCATGGCACACGTAAACCTGCATTACTTCCCTCTTCTCTAAACCCTATTTCTGTGATTACTGTTATTATAAGGAATAAAGATATACTACCTGCTGATCAGCAATAGCACAAGTAATACTTTTTCTAATTAAAGCCTGTATCAGCATAATTCCAGTCAAACAAGGAAGGTACAGAACAAGACAGGAGCAACACATAGGGGATTGGCTTTTGAATCACTTTTCTTGGACAATCTTCCGCCACTGATTTGCTGCATTATTTAAGCACACAACTTAATCTCAATGTGCCTTTGATTCTTCTGAAGAGAAAGAAGAAAAGAGGCGGCAGCAGTAACAGCCACTGCCAGCTCAGGAGACTTGACTTACCTTCGCCTCTGGGATTTCCCAAGGGTAAACAGGATCTTTCCGATAAGTGTTCTGAGCTGCTAAAGATAATTAAAAAAAAAAAAAAGCCCTCCCTACCTTAAATTTTTTCTGGTTTTCATACACTTCCATGGATATAGTAGACACTCAATAAATGCTAAATGGAACTAATGCTAAATGGATTCTAAACAGTTTAGAATATACATGCTTGATAGTTTAAACTTACTGACACAGAATGGTATTCTTGGAACAGAACAGTAACTGTGATTATTTTCCCTAAAGTAAGAATTACATTTGAATGCCAGAACTCTGCTATTTACCAAACAGAAACATAATAAACATTCTTTGAGGTGAAAGGCTTTGTGGAAAAGAGTAGGCAACAGTTACTGAGAGCTCTCGGCTCTGTGTTTGGTCAACACCAGGGCAGGAAGGGATATTCCAGTAATAATGTGCTCCTCAGTCAGTCAGGTCCAACTCGTGGCGACCCTTTGGACTGTAACCTGCCATGGGATTTTTCAGGCAAGAATACTGGAGTATGTTGCCATTTTCTTCTCCAGGGAATCTTCCTTTCCCAGAGATCAAACCAGTGTCTCCTGCATTGCAGGCGGATTTTTACCCCATGAGCCATCAGGAAGCACAAAAAGGGGTAAATGGAGGGCAATGAGACGTCTGATTCCAGAAGGTATCTGATGCAATTCAGGTCACCCGAGGCTGAAAATGAGGGGGGACTTCAGCAGAAGAATAAATGTGGCCACTTACTGCCTTCTCCAGAAATAGAAGCAGAAAGGCAGGAATGGGAATTCAATCTCACTTGAAGGAAGACGATTTGCTTATGGAGATGGCAGTTCCATGCCTGAGTCTGGAAGATCCTCTAGAGAAGGAAATGGCAAACCACTCCAGTATCCTTGCCTGGAAAATCTTTTGGACAGAGAAACCTGGTGGGTTGCAAAGAGTCAGACTTGACTTAGCAACTAAACAACAATTCATATGAACTTCCACAGGGGGGCCCTTTGAAAATCTGACTAAGCAAGTTGGGGATCCTAGTCAAGGCTGACAACCATCTCAGAAACTCCTTCTTTAAGAGTGATCTGTAAACACTGATACACATGCCAAGTGAACTGGAGGAGCAGAAACAGACCTTGCCTCTAGAGTGCAGATGACTAAGATGTATTTAACTGGAGGGAGGTGGATTTCACATTTGTGGGTTGTTTTAGTTTTCTCCCTTATGTTGGATTTTAAATATAACTTCAGTATCTGGGGGAAAAAAATCCAAAGTAGTTTTTTAAATATTACTGTCCTTTTTTGTAACATCCTTTTGCCTAATATTAAAAAATTTTAAGACTTGTTTTAATTTTGAACTTAAATTCTAAGAAGACAATGTCTTACATATTTTAACATTTATTTAAAGTCTAATACACTTTTTTCTTGCTCTGAAATTAATCTTGAGATTTTTCTAAGTAGATGGCTCATTTTTATGATTTTGTTTTTGAATTCGTTTTCAATGTTGTTCTCTTCACTTTAGCATTTTGTGATGTCATGGTTTATTGTTGATCTATACGAGTTTGAGTGACCCTCTCAGTAAGAGTTCAACAAAAGGCAAATGAATCATCAGAGATCTAGCTTGCAGTGGGACACAATAATTTTATTTTACTTATATTAAAAATGGAAAAGAAAATCAATCGTTTCGTGCAAAGATAACATAACAGCCAATCTTTAAGGAAGAATAGAATGTCTCTTAAACACTCTCTTCTTTGTATTTTCTAATGAGCACTACCCTCAGGAACTGGAACATAAGAAGTTGACGATCCAAATATGTCATCTGCTGATAGAAATAATTTAGGCTTTTTTTTTTTCACGGCTTGTCATAATATTGGACAATGTGAGCAAAAAGAAATAATTTACATTATGAAAAACTCGACAAACAAATCCTGTAGATAATATATGCTGAAGAACAGTGTGTAGCTCTAGCAGGATATTGCTTGGAGAGATTTTGTTTAAAACATTTATTGGAGGCATATATTACAGTATATCATTTACTGGCTGGAAGCCATGCAATATGTGTCTTTACAAAAAAAAAATTACCTTGTAATATGAGCCCCTCCAAGGCATAATTATATAATAAAGTTCTTATTGGGAAAACTGGAAGTAGGCCAAGCCTTGTCCAAATATAGTGAATGTCAGAGCCAAATTTATTATCCTTAGCTATTAACAGGAGAAGGCAGGTTTTGTTTACCAAGCCTAATTCTCTCCTAATTACAGCCACTATAAAATAATTACTATCCATGGGATAACAACACAAGACAGAGTGACTAACAGAAGAAACTGCAGGGGTTAGAAAACAGAGTGCAATTCTGTGTCATTTTGAACAGCTTGTGTACTGCCATGAACAAATTAACGGACTTCATTAAGGAATTATGTTTTAAGAGTGGCTTTGCAGTGAAGCAGTAAAGCAATTAATGCATCTTATTTGGTCCTAGATCTGAGTTGTAGTGCAGTTTAAGACAGCAACTAAATTTTTTTTTAATTTTTGATGTATCAGGTTTAATAGGATACAACCACATTACTGGGCAAGATGGTTAATGAGTGTAGAGAAAAAGACTCTATTTTGAACAAATGATATCCAGCCCCTGCTAACTTGTTCTGTCTTTATGAGCAGATTTCTTACTGTGGCGATTTTAATAATCTACTGAAGACAAATGCCAACTTTTATCTAATTCCATTTCACAACTTACCCTTATGTCCTAAACTCTGTTGGATTGTACTTGTGATGAAAGGTATAGTTTTCAGAAAGGAAAGAATATTCGGTATATCTATTTGAGCCACAAAACTGGGAACTTGAAATATTATTTCAATATTTCATATTTGCTTTCCACACAAATCAAAACGGAATATTATCCAGCTGAAACATGATGCTTCATTAAAGTCTCAGTGTTTCCCGCTCCCACATTCCCTAACCTCTTCCATCTCATCAGAGAGCCCCAGAGGTGTAAAGAAACCTTGCTGCAGATCTTTGTCCCCTTAAAACACATGCACCAGAATCAACCACTCTGCTTACTACTTTTGCACAATGGCAAGGGTGAAAGGTCAAGTTGTGCCTCTTGCTGCTTCTGTCGCTCTTCTTTCGCTCCACATGCCAGCCACCCCCCCCCAACCCCACCCCTCTCTGTAAAGGGTTACTTCTTACTGCAGTAGGAAAAACGCTCCTGTTTTGGTGACTTGGTGAAAACGTACAAACTCAGCACACTTGGGGAGTCTGTTTTAGATACTCCTTTTAATAGGCCTCCAGATGGCCACATAAAAGTAAAAGGATTATTATAGCAACTCCCAACCGGGCCATTAGAGATAAAGGTGGACCAGAGTTTCCTTTAAAATCTTTTTTTTTTTTTTGACGAATATATGATCCGATCACACACACAAAATTCTCAATATAAAAGTAGGAGAAGTTCTAAATCCAGAAATTCCCTTCTGTATTATATTTGTCTTCACAATATTGTTTATGCAAATAAAATTACTCAATTTGAACGTTAAAAGACCAAAATGTAATTTCAGTTCTTTCCGGCAATGCTGTGGCAAGCTTTAGCTTTTTTTTAAATTCAAAAAACTTTTCTTTTCCCCTCTCCTTTTTGTTCTCCAGACACTCAATGTTTCTACAAAGAATGAAAGTTAAGAACGGAATAGGCAATAAAGAGATTCAGAAAAAACATTTCATATGGAAAAATAAAGTGTCCTATCTCAAATATATGCAAGCACGCATGCTAAGTCACTTCACTCATGTCCAACTCTTTGCAACCCTATAGACCCACCAGCCTCCTTTATCCATGAAATTCTCCAGGCAAGAATACTGGAGTGGGTTGTGGTGCCCTCTTCCAGAGGATCTTTCTGACCCAAGGATCAAACTCCCCATCTCTTATGTCTCCTGCACTGGCAGGCGGGTTCGGTGACTCAGTTGGTAAAGAATCCACAGGCAACATGGGAGACCTGGGTTTGAGTCCTGGGTTGGGCAGGTCCCCTGGAGAAGGGAACGGCTACAGTATTCTGTTATGGAGAATTCCACAGACAGAGGACCCTGGCGGCCTACAGTCCATGGGGTCCCAAAGAGTCAGACACGACTGAGCAACTTTCACTTTTTTCTTTACCACTAGTGCCTCCTGGGAAGCCTATATATATAGGATATATATATATATACATACATATATATATATATATATATATATGTATATATATACATCTAAGCCGCTTCAGTTTGCCCAACTCTTTGAGACTCCGTGGACTGTAACCCACCAGGCTCCTCTGTCCATAGGATTCTCCAGGCAAGAATACTGGAGTGGGTTGCCATTCCCTTCTCCAGGGGTCTTCCTAACCCAGGGATCAATCTACGTCTAAGCAGACACATGGTATTACCTAAAAACTAGGCAAGTTTTTCTCCATCCAGCCCCATTAGATAATTAACATGAATCCTTTCCTTCCAGGTTCTACAGTTAGTTGATTTGCCCTAGTTTGAATTGTTGAAATTGATTGAAATTGGCATTTCATCTTTTCTCTTCTGTCCTTGAGAATTTTAACGCAAAATTGGAAGAGGCAGAATTAAGAATTACTAGCTCACTCCCATTCTGAACTGGAAGTTTTCTTTATCATTTTCATTACTATTATTATTAAATATTTCAAACATAGAATAATATAAAGAATAATAAAGACATATTCACTAAAGATTTAAGAGATATTAATGATTATAAAAAGTTAATTTGCATCAATTTTTTTCACAATAAAATGTTACACAATTGAAAAACCCCTTTGTACCTTTTCCTGATGTCATGAAGCCCTTTCATATCATTTTCCCTTCCTTACCAATGGTAAAAAGGCCATTATTTTAAATTTGTGTGTAATTTTCACATCCATGTTTTTACATATTTACTACATATGTATATATTCAATAGTAATATATTATTCAATGACTTTTAATTTACATAATGTAAATTTTTGTCTGCTACTTGCTTTTTCACTCATCGTTGTTTTCAAGATTTATCTCTGTTGATGTATGTAGAATTGACTCATTTATTTTAATTGCTACAGAGACTTGTGAATATGACAGAACACAGTTCACAGATGCATTGTCCAACAGAGAACAAGGCTGCCTACACGGCACCATTTAGTGAATGAAGGAGAAGATTCCTTTCCTTTCTGATTCGTGATGCTTTGGTTTTGATACTAAGTATCCTTCTTGTTGTTTAAAAGCACATTATGTTATATTATGTTAAAAACACAAATTTATAGATAGTGAAAACACGATAAGCCTCTGCAGTAATTCATACCCCATTATGGAAAAACTTATCTGGCAGTTATGATATGTGTAAGTAGGAGAGACGTGATGATGGGAAATGAAATCGGGGTAAAAAAGCTAACTTCTGTCATAGGCCACAGAGTAATGGCTAGAGCTACCAGAAAAAGTCTTTTTCATAATAAATGAAGAAGCTAGTCCAGAATATTTTAAAGCGTATAATCCAGATTCAATTAATATCATAAAGACAATGCCATGCCATGGTGGATGGTAAAGGATATGGCAATGAATGGTGTTATTGATTCACAGATACTTAAAGACTCCAAATTATGCATTATCATGATACGTCTTAATGGTTCTGCCATCTCCTTGCATTAACTTCCATGTTATATTATAACTTGTGTGATATGTGAGGTCAATCCAAGCATTTATAGGCTCTCTTGTCTCTATTTCAGTCTCCTTACCCAGTTTAAAGACTATAAAATTCCATTTTAAAAGTAAGCACAATTATAAATTTAAAATATTATAATGCTATCAGATGTCTGAGTGAGTGAAAGTCGCTCAGTCATGTCCTACTCTTTGCAGCACCATGGACTGTAGCCCACCAGGCTCCTCTGCCCATGGAATTTTCCAGGCAAGAATACTGGAGTGGGTTGCCATTCCCTTCTCCAGGGGATCTTTCCAATTCATGGATTGAAGCCCCATCTCCTGCGTTGCAGGCAGATTCTTTACCATCTGAACCACCAAGGAAGCCTGTATAACAAAGGCAAAGATTGTTGACTCAAGGTCACTAATATCCACTTACCAGACATCACGTGTGGCATGTTGCACATTGTGGCATCATTTAATGGGAAGTAAGGACAGCTGCCTTAATGCCATTATTAGTGACCTCTCTTCTTAGGTATTATAATCTTTCTATATACTCGTTCACTATGGTCAGCCTATACACAAGTGTCTTGAACATCCAACTTTGGAGCACAGTTCAAAGAACATGGGGCAAAGGCAGTCTTGCAGAAATTTCTTTCCCCACCAACCTGCAACAGGATCTCAAATTCCTATCATTTGGAATTAATTTGTTTTGAGGCCATTTTTCTAGGAGAGTTCATAATGTGAGATAAATATGAAAAAGTATAATAACACATTAAGCTTTTCTCATTCATTAAAACCTGATAAGGGATATATTCATGAGTTGTTAACTAGTAACCTTACAATATCTTGGGGGTGGGGTGGAGGGAATATTTCACTGCCACATTATTATAGACACAGAGAAGAGAAGTCTATATTTGCAAGAAACTGTCTGGGGGGATTATGAAGTAAAGAATAGGGCAGCAAAATGAAAGTGAAGTCACTCAGTCGTGTCTGACTCTTTGCCAGCCCATGGACTGTAGCCCGCCAGGCTCCTCCATCCATGGGATTCTTCAGGCAAGAATATTTGAGTGGGTTGCCGTTTCCTTCTCCTGGGGATCATCCCAACCCAGGGATCAAACCCAGGTCTTCCGCATTGCAGGCAGATGCAGGCAGACACTTTAACCTCTGAGCCACCAGGGAAGCTTATAAGGCAGCAGGGGAAGCACCAAACAGTGCCTTTTGGAGGTTGAGAACAGGGATGCTAAGAGTTGAGAAAAGTAAGAAAGGACACTGAAGAATAAATGTGTGTGTGTGTGTGTTGGAGATGGGTATATGAAAGATAACTACTTTAGGATTTTGCCCTTGGCTAAGACTTTCTGTGCACAACTAAATCTTGTTCCCTGTGTTATACACGTATTATTTTGTCTTTAATTTAAAATGACAAAAAAAATTCCTTAATACTCTAGGACATACTCTGTAAGCTAACAGCTCATAGCCTTGTACAATTTTTTTTTCCTTTGCATCTTTATTTCTTTTTTTTTTTTACATTTTTTTAAAATTTTCTGCTTCATGGCAATTGAAGGAAATATTCATACAAGTTTAAAATGCAGATACTGCACTGCAGAATTGTTTTACTTGGTGGAATTTTGTTTGCACAGATTATGCTTCAGGCAAACATCAAGCGCTTTTATATTTGAGTAGGAATTAACTAAAAGTATTTGCCTCATAAACAAAATGTACTCACCAATTTGCTGGCAGTCATACTTGAAGCTCAGCTTGAATCAGACACTTTTATATAAAAAGTGATAGTCAACATCTCAATAATTCTGATACGTGCAGCTACTTTCTACATGTCTTTGAGATACCAGCTAAACTTAAAAGATTATGACCAGTTTCCCCCAAGATACACATCACTTCTGCAGCTGACCTGTGCTGAACGCTTATCGAATTCCAGCCACTGGGAGGCAGTATTGTGCAGTAGTTAAAGTCGAGTTCAGGCTAGTCAAGGGTTCAAGTTTGACTCTACGTAATTGTGGATGAGTTAACCTTGCTAAGATTCATTTTTCTTATGTTGAAAAATGTTATAAGACCCATTTCTATTTTATGCTTATCTGAAGATTAAATGAGATAATGTGAGTCAAGTGCTTAGCTTATGCCTGGTGTTCATAAAACCCCATAAATCTTATCGGTAGGCAAAAGTATGTAATATACAAATCTATTTGAACCTACTGATGCTTTTCTCCCTTATACTTTTGCTAACCTGACATGTTCCTCTTTTACAAATGAGAGTCATAAATCCGGATTCAGGGGAAAAGTTAATTTTATGGGGAGAATCTCTAGTATTAAGCTAAGGTGCCCAACAACAATGGTTCTCTCAGTGTCTGCCACTGCCACTCTTATATCCCAGCACTGCTGAATAGCTTCAGCACTTCCTTTTTCACAATTTCCTCTGTTATCTTACATACCAATGTCTTCTTCAATAACAACTACACTGGCGACTGAATTCTATGGGTATTTATCCTGTTTGTAAGAGCGTGATGCTGCTTAGATAAAAGTAACAGAGTCTAGTGTATCACTTAATGGACCTTGATACTGCCAGAATAGTGGCTAGTCTTTATATTTATATTCCCAAATGTATCTATTTATTTATATCCTCAAATTTAATTATCACCAATTAACCTCAACTTATTAACCTCTTAAGCTTACTTAACTAACAAATGCATATTTCATTAAAGAATATTTGGTAAATATATCAGTTTGTCTACAGAACTACATAGAAAAGTCTATTCTTAATATAGCATTAACATTCAGAGACCACACAGTAGTTTATGGTTCTTGAGACAAGAGAATACTTTCAAAGAAAGCCACTGTCTCTGACACATGTAGAACCTTTATTGTGGAATCGACAATTGACCCTGTATGCAGCATGTTCACTGATTTCAATTTCACTTCTCACATCTAGCCTTCAACAAGCTGTTTTGATGACTTCATTCACAAATTATTTTCCTATTCTCATCAATCATTCACTCTAAAAATAAAATAGCTGATAGAAGCTTTGGCATCTAGACCAGTTTCACTATATCTTTATCTCTTAGAAGAGAAATTAATGGTAGTTCAAAATTCACATTTATGAGTAAAGTCCTCTCTCATCTTTCAGAGTTTTGACACTTTTTCAGTTTGTTAATATATGATAAGCCTATATGGATTCATAAAAGCATCACTGATCATCGGATTCTTCCCAAGCTCAATCCCATGGTAAATTCATCATGAAATGTATTGCGTGTTCTACAGTCATTTCACTAGCAGAGGAAGGGTTCTGTGCTTGTCCTTAACTTTTCTGGGCAGAAATTCAGAAGCAGAACTCTGGCCTGTTAAGAGGCACAGCTGCACCCTGCAGGTAGAATGAAAAGGTCCTGGATGAGGTCTTGAATGCGTGTCCTTACATGCTTCACACTGCAACCTAATGTGCAGTTGCAGACCACCCCACCCGAGATAATAAATGAGAAATTCTCAGGGCTGTTGAGCACTTTGCAAATTTTCACAGTAGATCAGCACAAACTTAGTTAGCACAGGTGTTCACATAATTGTGATTCATGGGGAAAATTTTCAGTGCTCAATAGCCCTCATACTCTTTTCCTCCTAGGTGCTAGTTGAGTGTTAGTATATTGTGGGGAAATGTGCCATGATGTTGGGCTCCAGTGGTGCTTGGCTAAGGGGTGTTGGACTTGAAAAAGAACTGCTAAATGTGGCCAATTCTCTTGGCCCATTTACTTAAGTTTCCGAAACTGGAAGATGACATAAATCCAATAGAAACCAAGCCCAACATTTTAAAAAACAAACAAACAAACAAAATACCCCTTCTGGATAATATTAACACATTTTTTAGGTTATTTAGAAATCATTAAATCCAAAACAATGTAAAGATTACAGTCCTCATTTTTCTTGCATTGTAGCTGTTATTTTCTGGGGAGTTGTGCTCAGGGCCACACAATTGCCAGCTCTGCTGATTTCTTAAGGTTGGCCACCATTTGGACTAGGACTCAAAGGTAATCATTATGAATTAGTAGGACAGTTCACTTTGCAGTCAGCCCATAATATTAGCCTTAGATTTTTCTATCTACAGTGTGAAACAAAATTACATAATATAAAATTTGCATAACTTTTGATGTAATGAAGTCAGTAACTTGGATTTTTTAAAAAACCTGATTATAAAATTAACTAATATCTATTAGGCTCTTACATTGTGCTTGATTCTGTTGTAAACATCCCAAATCTAAAGAAAAAGAAAAAACATTTGCTTGTGATCTGTATTATGATCTATATATGGCTACTTTATGTTTTTTTTTTTTTTGCAAACAGAATTAAAATAATTTCAAATTTATGTCCCTCTCTTCATTGGAAATTGATTTAAACTGAATTCCCAATAATCAACTCAGGTGTGTCTGCTGATGATTCCTATGTCCCTGCCCAAATAAAAAAGTGTCTGTCCTCACAGTTCATCCATAATTTTCCCTTAAGGGAAGTGATTTTCCCTTAAGGGAAGATATTATTTTAGAATTACCTTTAAATTTTTGCTTATTTCTTTCAAGTGCTTGAAGTATAAGTCTATGCTGACTTGAATGAATTAGAGACTTTTTCCATCTCCTTCTCAAGAGCAAAAATATACTTCCATAAATTATTTCAGTAATCATACACCTAAGCATAGATGGAAAAGTCCTCAGTAGTCCTTACGGTACCTCAAAACAAGAACCTATTTGGTACCATTGCAATAGCGGGTCTGGGTCTCTTCCTTGATCCTGAAATGCCTTCTGGAAAGTGAATGTTTCTCCTTTGGTTTTGTTGTGCTTATTTGTTTTGTTTTTGTTTTTGTCTATGCCATGCAATATGCGGATCTTAGTTCCTTGACCAGGAATAGAACCTTTGACTCCTGCAGTGGAAGTACGGAGGCTTCACCACTGGCCCACCAGGGAACTCCCTCCTTTGTTTTCAAATAGGGAGATAAAACATTAGTACTGCCAGGAATCCTAAATCCTTCATTAGCTACCTCATGTTTCCAAATGATTCTGCCGACAGACATATTATTACAAACTGATCCTTTAGCCTCAGATCCTTACATTGTTCCTTATTCTTTAACGGTATTAAAGACTCTTGAGAGTCCCTTGGACAGCAAGAAGATCCAACCAGTCCACCCTAAAGGAAATCAATCCTGAATATTCATTGGAAGGACAGATGCTGAAGCTGAAACTCCAATACTTTGGCCACCTGATGCAAAGAACTGACTCATTTGAAAGGACCCTGATGCTGGGAAAGATTGAAGGCAGGAGGAGAAGGGGACAACAGAGGTTGGATGGCATCACCAACTTGATGGACATGAGTTTGAGCAAGCTCCAGGAGTTGGTGATGGACAGGGAAGCCTGGTGTGCTGCAGTCCATGGGGTCACAAAGAGTCGGACACAACTGAGTGACTGAACTGAGTATTTTACCTACAGTAAACCATGTCATCCCTAAGATTCCAGATGCCTAAACTGGAAGCAGATTTTTAGGACCTTCATGTCTCCTTTTCCCTGAACCCTGACTGATCCTGCTAAGTCCTACTCAGTCTGTGTAGATTCAGAAAGCCATTCAAAAGAGATGAAAAAACCACTTCTGAGATACAGCCACAATTTCATGAAATTCCAAAAGAGAAAAAAAAAAAAAACCCTGAAAAGGAAATATCCCAGAACATTTACTAAGAAAGCAAAATGTTTAAATTGTGTTTCTAGAAGATTCTCTCATTTGTTCTTAATCCTTATCAGAATTTGGGTTTTAGAGTACGTACATGGGAAGGGCAGTGAATCCCCCTAGCAGAAGTGTCTGCCCAAGTATGGTACCTACCCTTCCCCTGTAGGTATGAGAGTATCCAACAGAGGAAAAATCCTCCCCAACTCAGTGATGGGACAGAGAGAGGAAACTGGGTCAGAACTAGTGAATGACTCTTAGGGTCTCAGATGAAAATATTAATTCTTACTGACAAATGTATATTGGGAACCTTTAGTATAGAAATTGTGGATACATTAGGTTGAAAATAGTGGTATAAGCATTCCTTGTCCATAAATGTCTACTAAATTATGTTCTCTAAAATCTACATTCATCATCCTAAAATTATATAGGCTGTCTAAATAACAAGTAATATCTTAAACCAAATCAGTTAGAAAATTCATGAAGTCAGGACCTTTTAGGGTCAAGATCATCATTTTTTATTGTAAGAAATTCACTTTTAGCAGATATCTAAACCCATAAAAATATTTGTGAACCAAAGATCACTGGTGAGAACTACAACATTAATTATATTTGAAAGACCTCTTCTGTCATCTAAGTTTATTGTTACAATCCTGAAATACAAATTTTCAGGTTTCTGTTCAGTCATATAAGCAGACTTCTATTAATTTGTTCAGTTTTATTTCCAAACTGCAGGCTTTAGTTGATATGTTATCTTTAGTAGTGACAGATATACTATTCCATCCTTGAGGCTATGTTCAAGATGTTTCTCAGGCCTGAAAACAAAATGTCCATAGCAATTTTTTTTTTAGCTCAGTAATACTTCTTTTCTTTCTTTCTATTACTTTCTCTGTCTCTATCTCTGTCTCTCTTCTACCCCTATCTCTCAACACTATCATGAGTGCTAATTTATGTGGTGATTCTACAATTCTAATGCTACTTTAAAATTCACAAACTATTTGACACTTTACATTCTTAAAATCTGTCTCCAAAAACACTGCAGCCTAGTTATGACATTTTCTCTGCTTCTGATTATACAGAACTATGTGTGCCTGTGTGTGCTAAGTTGCTTCAATTTGTCAGACCCTTTGCGACTGTATGGACTGTAGCTTGCCAGGCTCCTCTGTCCATGGGATTATCCAGGCAAGAATACTGGAGTGGGTTGCCATGCCCTCCTCCAGGGGATCTTCCCAACCCAGGGATCGAAACTAAGTCTTATGTCTCTTGCATTGGCAGGCAGATTCTTTACCACTAGTGCCACCTGGGAAGCCCCTTATAACTATATATTTTTGTTCTTAGCATAGGATGTATGAGTTTTGTATCGATCAGTAAAATAATGCTTAAGACATTTTTATTTAGACATAAAATAATGCTTAAGACATTTCCTTAAGAAATAAAGGAAATGAATGAATCCTGTTTTTTTCTGGCCTGAGATGTGGGCCTTGGATATTGCTAAGACCAGTGGAAAATGTTAGAAATATTGTGCTTTTTAATAACCTAGTAGCATAGGCTGAAAGGGCTGCATCATTATTTCTTATGCTACTTCTCCTTCAGCATATGTTAAAAACAAAACAACCTTTCCTGGGTCTGAGATGGTTTTGGTTTATCCTTCCAACAGGCGTGGAATGGACCCGGTGATCTCTTGAGTTCTCCTCTAAATCTCTGACTCCCTAATTCATGGTCAGAATATCAGAGAGCCAAATTTATTCCTGTTTTAAGGAGGGGATTCTTGAAGGGCAGCCTCCTTCTATTTCACCTAGATATTATTTAAGCTGCATTAACTTGTTTGTATCAAGCTGAACTGAATTTCTGTGGTATTAAAGAGAAAAAAGTGCTCTTCCAACAGATACAAATGTTTTCCAGATCTACTGGTGGTAATTGACATAATTCATTTTAATGAGTTAGAAGTATTTGAAGAGCTTTCAGTGGAAACATGTGGAGCCGCTCTATAAATTCCTAGGCTTTTAGAACCCTCTCTGTCTCCAGTGTTTCTACATTTGCCGTATCCAGTAAACTGATAAACAAAAATGATTTACTGTAAAATAGTTATAAGTAAAGAAATGTCCTCTGAGGATACAATAATTGTTTTCATTTTCCTTTCCCCAGTGCCAGTGGTATAATAAAATGCTAATAGATGCAAATTATGCATGATCTTTAATGCATACTAAAGAGAGACCATTTAGAAATCAGGTATCTTTTGTTGATGAGTAAGCAGGGGAATACTGTTGCCTTTTTAAGCCCTTGTACAAACCAGGAAGGTTTCTTCCTGGATTGTCCGCTTGTGCAGGCCCATCTCCAGACTGATAGAGTTAGACATTCCAGAGGAGGGGTGGAGACAGGATGAGGGAGGAGAAAAGGCAAAGAAAAACATCTTAGACTCCAAGTGATTCCATAAGGAGATCTTGGAAAGAAAAACAAACATCACCCCAACAGGACGGCCACTGTGACTTAAAGAAGAGAAAATTGAAATACATGAAAAATCAATGAGGTAATAATTAAACTGTGGGGAACACCATACAACACCTTTCATGCGTTGGGTAATAGAGGCAGGGAACTGAAGTCATCCGTAGTTAAAAGGGAGCAAAGAACAGCCGTCATCTTGGAGCTAATTTCATGATGAGACACTAAAAAAAACACATACCTGCTACAATATAGTGGGATATTTATAGGAGGTTAAAGATACAAATTACAGTCCAGGAGCCTATACATTCCTGATTACCCAGCATTCTTAAATCAGTCCTCCTCAGTCTCACACCTGGGGTCTCAGCTGCAGCGTAGCTGTCATTTACGCTACCCATGGCCCACGATTGATGACAGCCATTCGCTGATGAAGCTGTATACATCATTTCTGTCCGAGCTGCACTGGCCAGATGGACCCTGACCATCCATCGCCTGTCAGGGACGCATCTGTTCACTCGGCTGCTAGGGGTACTAACAAGTCATTGGCTTTCCAAAAGGACAGTGTCAGCTGGATAGGCCACAACATTAAAACTGGTGTTCCTGGGTTTTTTTCTCTTTTTTTTTAATCAAGAAACAGAAGATGTTTTTCCTCTTAAAAGGAAATACATTGCATTGACTTTGTTAAAAAAAAAAAAAAAGTCATAGTAGAGATATCCAGAAGATCAAAGACACTTTATCAACTTCATATTGATAAAGCAAGTTGGTTTTCTTTCTTAAATTTGTTGTTGATGAAGTTTTTATAAAATATCATCCATTCTAGTTTATGATGCTACAATGTTGGTGAAGGTCTGGTGAATTTTGTTATTAGTATTTGTTCCTATTGTGAAAAATCAATATGTATGTTGTTTTTTCTGAATCCAAGTTAATGTTGTTACATATTTTACTTCTTTGTATTAAATAAAACTATCTCCCTGACTGGAAAAAAAAAAGTAATCTAAAGAAAGTTTTGCAATAAACTTAACCATAAATCGAATCAATAGCAAAATGGGTCTAGTTTGGTAAAGATCACATTTTCACTTTAATTCATTGCCCTTTGAAAATGTTTTTACAAAGGAATTATTTTATCATAACGATAAAGTGATCCCTAGGATTTAATTAGTCCTTGTATGTCAGGAACCATCTGAGCACTTTCCCTGTATTACTTCATTTGTTTATCACATCTCTGTGAAGTAAAGTTCTTATTATTCCCATTTTCCAGATCTTGAAACTGAGGAATAAAGAGTTAAAGGATCCACATCTAGTGTTCATGGCAGAGCTAGGATTTATATCCACAGTAGCTCTGACACCGAAGTCCTCATGTTATTTTCCTTTTGCTTTGAGCTTCTAAAACTGATCTTCTAATATGGATCTAAATGGTCATTACAGCCAGATATCGTAATAGTTTTTCTAAATTGTTATGTCTGTTATAAAAAGGAAATTGTGTTGCCTTGGCAAATCCTTAATGAGAGATTTTAAATTAAGCAAGAATGAGAACATGAGTCAAAATCAGACAATTAATTGGCCTCCTTTTTAAATTAAAGACGCAACTTCTAAAAATGTGCTTTGTTATATAGAGACACATTTCAAAAAATGTTATAATCAACACCCACACAAGTATTCTTAGTGGGCGAAATTGTATAATTTACCCAAAATGATGTTGAAGAAAACAGAGCACATGGCATGACCAGTCTTCAACAGGTAAGTAAAGTAATGGCAACTGTTAGAATAAATATGAATGTGGATGAGTGATCGTAGAGATCCTTAAAGTACAGTTTATTTATATGCACATGTCTCAAATACAGCCTCCAGCTCTTTACTACTTCAGTTTCCTGATTTAGAAAATGAAAAAAAAAATGCATTTTTTTTTCATCAATGAAAATTATATTTTATAGATTTGGGTGAAAACTTACTGTAAAAGAAAATAATCTAATTTTACTAGATGGAAAACTGATAAAGAGATGGAGGACATTTTCAAGGTCACAGAGGAGACATTTCTATATTGGCAATGTGAGACACATTGTTGAAAAATATGAGTGACTATAAACCTCATTTTGGCTGTCGGCTTTGGCAGCAGCAAGAGATCTGTGGGGAAATTTCTCCATAACTCTCCATTTTGGCTTCATAAATTGGCAAATCACATGATTTTTCTTGCTATGGGGGCCTTAACCTGCAATTAATTTACTTTGCACTTTTTCTTACAATTTTCCTTCATGTAGATTTAGAGTAAAACTGAAATAAAACTAAATTTCTTGATGTCTTCTACTGTTTTAAGTCATATTACAAAGAAAGAAAGTTACACACATATGTATAGTAGTAAGTCAGTATATACTGATGACCATGATGCATGGGTCCTCCTAGTTCAAATGCTCCAGAATTGAAAGGGATTTTTGATCCCTATGAAGGAAAAGAAGTATATACAAGAACTTTAAACAAGCTCAAATGTTGTTTAATAAATTCTAAAGACTAGATGTAACATTTGAGGATGAGATTTGCTTCCAGATGGAATTGTCAAAAAGAGGAGGTAGTATTTGGAATGAGTCTTGACTAATTTATTTAGAAACTTTAACTTATGTTAGATAAAATGTGGTATCTCACGCAGAGGGAAGAGTTCCTGAAGGTAGAAAAGCAAAGGTCAGATGTCAAAGGTTGAAAGAGGCAACAGTGACTGGACTGTTTGTATCAGTTGAATATTCCTTATAATAACTGCTTTTTAATATTTATTTCTTATTTATTTGGCTTCGTTGGGTCTTAGGTGTGGCTCACAGAATCTTTGTTTCATCACTTGGGATCTTTCCTTAGGGTACATGGATTCTCTAGTTGTGGCCCATGGGCTTAGGTGCTCCAAGGTATGTGGGATCTTAGTTCTCTGACCAGGAATCAAACCCACATCCCTTGCATTGCAAGGCAGATTTTTAACTACTAGACCATCAGGGAAGTCACAATAACTGCTTTTTTAATGTCTCCCAAATGTGTGATTGAATTAATGAACAAGTAAAAACTAGTTAAAACCATCAAAGTTCTAGAATATGAGTTAGGATTTATAATACCATCATTTAAAAAAAAAAAAAAACTTTATTGTGGTAGGTAGAACACTACTTCTTTAAAAATGTCTGCATCCTAAATTCCACTCCCTAGAATATATGAATACATACATGGTGGAAAAGATTTTACAAATGTGACTAAAGTTAGAGATCTTGAGGGGCTTCCCAGGTGGCACTAGTGGTAAAATACCCACCTGTCAAAGCAGGAGACTTAAGAGATGTGGGTTCGATCCCTGGATTGGGTAGATCTCCTGGAAGAGGGCATAGCAACCCACTTCAGTATTCTTGCCTAGAGAATTTCATGGACAGAGGAACCTGGTAGGCTACGGTCCGTTGGGTCACAAGAGTTGGACATGACTGAAGCAATGCAGCATGCATATGTGTTATTTGGGCATGGTTATTTGGACTTTCCAGATGGCTCAGAGGGTAAAGAATCTGCCTGCAATGCAGGAGACACAGGAGATGCGGGTTCGATCCCTAGGGTCACAAAGAGTTGGACATGACTGAAGCAACTGAACACAGCACAGAGATCTTGACATGGGGAGATGACCTAGGCTTAGCCAGGTGGACCCAGCCTAATCCATGCATCCTTAAAAGTATTTCCATGCTGTGGTCAGAGGGAGATGTGACTCTACAAAGCATGAAAGAGATGACCCTGCTAGCTTTGAAGATGGAGTAAAGGATGCCACAAGCCAAAAATATAAGCCTCTAGAAAAAGGAAAATGTAGGAAAAAGTAAAAAAATAAATAAATAAAGCTCTTCCCCGAGACCTCCAGAAAGGAACGCAACCCTGCCAGTACTTACTTTTTAGCTTTCTGTGACCCATATCAGACTTCTGACCTACAGATAATAAATGGATGTTGTTTTAAGCCACTAAATTTGTGGTAATATGTTAAAGTAGATTTATCTAGTTTATGTTGTGTAGGCATACCACAGTTTATGGGTCTACTGGGGTATTTTCAAGCTTTTATTGCCACCTCGGACATCAATGTTGAAATATACATCTAAAATTTGGTAACAACTGCCCCCCAGAAAAAAGAAAATCTATTTTTGAAGTGTTTATGTTTGTGATTAAATGAAATAGCATACTAAAATGACTGAGTTAAAGTGTGTACATCTCAATAGTGAAATTAATACAGAAATACTGGTAGTTTTCATCATCGGCCAAGATCAAGTTTGATTGTTTTTTGTAATTTTGCAACCTAATTTGATTTAATCAACTAAGTTTCTTAAGCAACAGAAGGAATTTGAAAGACAAAAATCAGCAGAATTGTTGAGTTACATATTATGGAATTGTGTCTATTCCATCTTCGGTAATCCACGGTGGTGGCTAGCACAATGCTTTGACCACGGTACAATCAATAATTATTGTTTAATTTGAGTGGTAAGTTCTGTAAATATGGTTTAAAAAATTGAGTGTCGCATCCCATTATCCATCCATTCAGAATAAATGGCTATTCAACGTGCCAGATTTCTGCTTGCATTTGGCTGACTGAAGATGTATTAAGTATTATTTGTGATATAGCCCGAAAGAAGCAGGTAGAAGGTCAAAAATCTATCTGGTAGTTTAGGCAAAACATCTAGTCATTCCAAATTAAATTTAAGAAGTGTTTTGCTTATCCTGATTTATTTTCTGTAAACATTCAGGAAAACTTGCATTGACAAAAACTAATAAAGAATTTTGTGCTTACGTCACACTTATGTGTATATGTAGCATGTCTAGGATACTGTAAGCAGGTGGGGAAATAGCAGATTGAATTTTTAAATTGATGTGATTAATAGCAACATTGCATCTGAGCGAAGTACTGCCTGTGAACTTTCTGGCCAGTGGCCTTGTCATGTCCAAGTAGAACCAGGCAGCTTGCAAACCTCCCTTTGGCCTCATTTGCTGGGCATACAGGGTTTTGTTTGTTGGGTTTCTGTTTCACTTCCAAGTTCATGCTGAAGGAGTTTCTTTTATAACTTTGCAACCACAAAGGATCCAATTCCACCATCCAATTATCTGTCTCTTCACCCCTGAATTGCCACAGAGCTGCTCAGAAGAAGAAAGCGAGATCAAGTCGACCGAGCAAAATATTGTGCCTGGAGATGCTGGTTAGGGTGGCAGGGCTTTCTGCGGCTCAGAGGCACTGCTGGAGCCTTGTGGAGAAGTTTGCGGGCCGGGGTGGACTGGTGGGCTTTGGATTAATGACTCAGAAAAGTAGACTCCAAATCAATCACCAAATCAATCACCTATTAAAATATTAAACTAACTGCATTTCCTTCTGTATTTGTGAACCTGGGATTGGACACAAGTTTCATCTAGCTGTGATATGGGGGATGCAGTCTTTTAATTTCTGTTTGCTTCTCTTATACAAAGCCCATGACAGTCAGCAGAGTCTCAGATGTGAAGAATGGCCAGACAGAAGCAGTGGTAACTCTCTTATTGTGTGGTAAGTACTAAATCCAGACCCCGATCCCTTCCCCCATAGAATGGCTCCCTTCCAGTTATTTTTCATGTTCCTGAGGTGTAAAATAAACGTAAGTTTTCTTTTTTCTGCTTAGAATAAGAAACGTTCATGACTTGAAACCACTCACTTCCTTCAGCCCTGGCACAGATTTCTGTGCTACCTTGTTTACATTTGTTTGTCTTTTTAAGCTCACCTGAAGATCACAAGATGTAGAGGCAAACAGACATGAGATTGTTGTTCATCCTCTCAGGTACCTGCTGTGTAACATGAACCAGATGTAGGGGCTTCCTGAGACTATTTCCCTAACTGTCCTTAACTGTCCTTCACCACCTCCTGGAGTTTTCTCAAACTCATGTCCTTTGAGTCAGTGATGCTATCTAGCCAGCTCATCCGATACCAACCCCTTCTCATTTTGTCTTCAATCTTTCCCAGCATCAGAGTGTTTTCCAGTGAGTCAGCTCTTCATATCACATGGCCAAAGGACTGGAGCTTCAGCTTCAGCATCAGTCTTTCCAATGAATATTCTGGTTTAATTTTCTTTAGGATTGACTGGATTGATCTCCTTGCAATCCAAGGGACTCTCAAGAGTCTCCTCCAAAACCACAGTTCAACAGCATCAATTCTTTGGCGCTCAGCCTTCTTTATGGTCCAACTCTCACGTCCATCCATGACCATTGGAAAAACCATAGCTTTGACTAGACGGACCTTTGTTGGCAAAGAAATGCCTCTGCTTTTTAATATGCTGTCTAGGTTTGTCATAGCTTTTCTTTCAAGTAGCAAGCGAATTTTAATTTCAAGGCTGCAGTCACCATCTGCAGTGATCTTGGAGACCAAGAAAATAAAGTCTGTCACTGTTTTCCATTTTTCCCTCTTTGCCATAAAGGGATTGGACCAGTGACTGGACCAGTTTTTGAATGTTGAGCTTTAAGACAGCTTTTTCGCTCCTCTCTTTCACCTTCATCAAGAGGCTCTTTAGTTCCTCTTTGCTTTCTGCCGTTAGGGCGGTATCATCTGCACATCTGAGGTTGTTGCTGGCTTTTCTCCCATGTTCATGTGTTCATTCTGCAAATTAGTCTCGTCCAGTCACTAGAGATAGAAGCATGAATAGTGCCTGTCCTCAGGGAGTTTCAGCCTGCTAGATACAAATGGTGAATTCGAAGGTAGTGACTGTAATAAAGTGTGGAGGGGCTTAGGGGAGACGAGCTCCCGAGCTCTGGGAGGTGACTGTACCTGACTCCACCACGGCCTGTGGCGGGAGGCAGGATTAGGGGAGAAATATAAAGCACCAGCACCCTAACAGGTAATCAATAAAGGTTCTTTCCTGGTCCAGAGGATACTCTTAATTAGTTGGCACTGTACTTTTATTTCCTTTTATGATGTTTCTCAAATGGATTTTTAATATTTCTATGTCCCTTATTTTAAGATCCTGGCAAAATGAGACTGCAGTTTTCCCTTTATCTTATTAAACACTTTACTTTAGTGTCTAAGAAGTTAAGCTCTGGCCGCCGACTTCCTTGCTTAAAATGCCACTTGTGCCACCACGGGCCATTTGACCTTGAGCAACTTGCTGAACTCTCTGTGTCTATGTTTCTATTTTCAGCAAATGCAAATAATAAATTTGCCTACTTCACAAGCTCATGGCTGGCTGAAAAGAGAAGTGTGAAGCACTTAGCCAGACAGAAGTATTAATTGTTCCTATTATTATTATTATTTACTCTCTTGTCTTCCTGAGAGTCTGATATAAGAAATACGGAGAGACCAAAAGGTCACTTTTGGGTTATTGGTGGCACCTTCTGCTTTTGTTCTCTTGTGGCTGTGAGGAGAGCAAAGTGCTCTTGTGATCATGTTCTGGGATTAGTTGAGGAGAAGGCATGGAGGCTGGGGGTGTATAGCCAACTCAGTCCTACCTGCTACCCCCACGAGAAATTAGGCAAGCAGTGTCTTTGAATGAGAAACGTCCTTTACTATGCTATGAATTCCTTAAAACCTGGACTTAACTTCAGTAATCCTTGTAACTACAATGCCTAACATGCTCCCAGGAACCTGCTAAGACCTTGAGCAATTTCACATAGATGTTTCATCACAGGTATTTAATAATATTGGTGAGTGAATGAATGATTGAATTGAAGATGGTTATCATCAAAGCACCACCACTTGAGGCTCGCAGCTCCTAAGAGAGCTCAGTGAGTCTTTAAAAAAAAAAAAAATCTCTGTTAAAAAAATAAGCATTCCTTAGTACGGAGAATCCTATGGAAAGTTTCCAGGCATGTTACCTGGCCAAGAGACATGAAGTAAAAAACATACTGATGAGGGAAGAAGAAGAAATACAAGACACATGGAACAAAGTATCAGTTCAGTTCAGTTCAGTCACTCAGTTGTGTCTGACTCTTTGTGACCCAATGAATCGCAGCACGCCAGGCCTCCCTGTCCATCACCAACTCCTGGAGTTTACACAGACTTATGTCCATCGAGTCAGTGATGCCATCCAGCCATCTCATCCTCTGTCGTCCCCTTCTTCTCCCCCTCAATCTTTCCCAGCATCAGGGTCTTTTCCAATGAGTCAACTCTTCTCATGAGGTGGCCAAAGTAATGGAGTTTCAGCTTCAGCAACAGTCCTTCCAATGAACACCCAGGACTGATCTCCTTTAGGATGGACTGGTTGGATCTCCTTGCAGTCCAAGGGACTCTCAAGAGTCTTCTCCAACACCACAGCTAAAAAGCATCAATTTTTCGGCACTCAGCTTTCTTCAGTCCAACTCTCACATCCATACATGACTACTGGAAAAACCATAGCCTTGACCAGATGGACCTTTGTTGGCAAAGTAATGTCTCTGCTTTTTAATAGTCTATCTAGATTGGTCATAACTTTCCTTCCAAGGATCAAGCATCTTTTAATTTCATGGCTGCAGTCACCATCTGCAGTGATTTTGGAGCCCAGAAAAATAAAAATCAACCACTGTTTCCACTGTCTCCCCATCTATTTCCCATGAGGTGATGGGACCAGATGCCATGATCTTAGTTTTCTGAATGTTAAGCTTTAAGCCAACTTTTTCACTCTCCTCTTTCACTTTCATCAAGAGGCATTTTAGTTCCTATTCACTTTCTGCCATAGGGATGGTGTCATGTGCATATCTGAGGTTATTGATATTTCTTCCAGCAATCTTGATTCTAGCTTGTGCTTCTTCCAGCCCAGCATTTCTCTCAATGTACTCTGCATATAAGTTAAATAAGCAGAGTGACAATATACAGCCTTGACGTACTCCTTTTCCTATTTGGAACCAGTCTGTTGTTCCATGTCCAGTTCTAACTGTTGCTTCCTGACCTGCATACAGGTTTCTCAAGAGGCAGGTCAGGTGGCCTGGTATTCCTATCTCTTTCAGAATTTTCCACAGTTTATTGTGATCCACACAGTTGAAGGCTATGGTGTAGTCAATAAAGCAGAAATATATGTTTTTCTGGAACTCTCTTGCTTTTTTGATGATCCAGCAGATATTGGCAATTTGATCTCTGGTTCCTCTGCCTTTTCTAAAACCAGCTTGAACATCTGGAAGTTCTCGGTTCGTGTATTGCTGATGCCTGGTTTGGAGAATTTTGAGTGTTATTTTACTAGCATGTGAAATGAGTGCAATTGTGCAGTAGTTTGAGCATTCTTGGGATTGCCTTTCTTATAGAGGAATACAAACTCTTAAATCAGAAAAATCCCTGTTTATATCTCAGCTCCATCTTGTTGCAGGTATCTTGACAAGATACAAAAAATCTGATATTCTGTTTCCTCATTGGTAAAGTGGAGGTTTCAAACCTGCCTGAGGACATAGTAAGAATCAAAACAAGCTTGCCAAGTGGTAGTGTTACAATGAGGGTTAAGGCCTTGGCCTCCAGACTCAATCATCTTAATTTAAATCCCAGCTCTGTCATTTAATAACTGTGGGCATATTGGTTTCACCTCTCTGAGTCTCAATTTCCTTGTCTATAAAACGATGACAATGGTTAGGTTTGCTATGAGGATTAAATGTGTTAATACATGTTGAAATGCTTAAAAGAATATCTGGCACTGGGCAGGGCTAATATATATTTGCTATTTTTTCTTATTATTTATTTTTATTTATTTATTTGGCTGTGTAGGGTCTTAGTTGTGGCATGTGGGATCTAATTCCCCGAACAGGGGTGAAACCCAAGGCCTGAGCATTGAGAGCTCAGAGTCTTAGCCACTGGATCACCAGGGGAGTCCCTATTTTTTCCATTTTTTAAAGCAATTTGACACACTATAAGTATTTCCTTTTTGTATTCAAACTGGACTACATCTTTCTTGGTTCTCAAGTGAAAATAAGATTCCTAGAGAAAAAAGTTCATTACTCTTGAGTTTTTAGTCTACTACATCTATATAAGTTCAATAATAGGGATCTGTAATTAGTTACCAATGCCTACAATAATCACTATCATTTGAATTTGACTTTGGATCATATTTTCCATCTTGTTTTTCTGTGCAAGAAATTTTAGGAAATCTAGTGCTAAAATGATTTTTAAATGACCCCCAAAAATACTTTTTAAGAAATCCAATACCCAGATTGACATGATAAGTATTGTGAGCTACATATGAGGGTGAGGCATAGGGAAGGAATAGGAGTAGGGAAAAATACTTTAGGAAATCGCAAAAACACCACCTACTTTAGTCCAAACATTAGATTGCAGAGTGTGGAGCATGTTGACTTCTATAGCATTTACTACTCTCACCTACATTTTGTCACTGACATTTTTGTTTTTCCAACCAGTTCCCAACTCTGATATCACTGTGTGTCTTAATAGAAGTGTTTTAGGTGGAGAATGCCTAAGCACAATGGGATAAGTCATCAAGGGAAATTTCAGGCATTTTGAAGGCTGATGCTATTCAGTAGATTGCA
Source organism: Odocoileus virginianus (assembly GCF_023699985.2). Classification (NCBI taxonomy): domain Eukaryota; kingdom Metazoa; phylum Chordata; class Mammalia; order Artiodactyla; family Cervidae; genus Odocoileus; species Odocoileus virginianus. Next base: position 25,578,431 of record NC_069686.1, read on the forward strand.
ATTCATTGCCCTTTGTTATAATCTGTTCTGTTGATGTGAGAAACTGGCCATCCAGCATTAAAGTGTTCACTTTGGGATTTAAAAGGAGTAGAGAAACCCATCTGTTGAGCCTCTGGTGTGTTTAGAAATCTACTGTGTATATATGTGCTTGTTAGTTGCTCAGTCATGTCTGACTCTGTGACACCATGGACTGTAGCTCGCCAGGCTCCTCTGCCCATGGGAATTCGCCAGGCAAGAATACTTGAGTGGGTTACCATGCCCTCCTCCAGGGGATCTTCCTGATTGAACCCAGGTCTCCCACATTGCAGGCAGATTCTTTACCATCTCAGCCACTATGGAAGCCCAGGATTCTACTAGGTTCTTCAAATATATTATCACTTTTAGTCACATAAAACCCTGTATGATATGTATTAAATTTTCAATTTTCCAGAAAAAAAGACACTGAGACTCAGCAATACCAGTAACATATACAAAATTACACAGAATTAGAAGCCAGAAAACAAATAAGTTATGATAACTAGTTGCTTGAATTATAGAGATGATTATGAAGAATGTAATTATATTCAAGGTTCGAGGTAAAATTGTTCAACTTTTGAGATGAGTTGGAGCAGAAGCAGGGGACAGTTTTCCCCAAGGAAAGTCTTTTGATGCTGCTAATGAAAGCAGTTTGTTGGTTTACATCATATATATACTTGACTCAAATATTGTTTATTGTACTTTACAATATAAGAACAATGAGCATCAAATTTTTCACTGTTCATCTATTTTTGTCATGTTTTATAATTGGCTATTATTATTATTATCATTATTTTGGCCATGCTGTGCAACTTGTAGGATCTTAGTTCCCCAACCAGGGATTGTAACCCCCTGGCTATGAAGCAAGGAGTTGTAAGCACTGGAGAGCCAGGGAAGTTCCTTATGCTTATAATTGCAAGATGAGCACTCTTCATACAGTTCCAATTCCTGTTTCCAAAATGGGCTTAAGGAGACATTATGGGGACAATTGATTAACTTTGAGCAAGGTCTATAAATTCACTAGCTATTGTATCAGTGTTCATTTTCTAAGTTTTATAATTGTACTATGGATAAGTAAGAGATTTCTCTTGATTATTTCAACTTTTTATTTTGAAATACCTAAGGCTTATTTAGAAACTACAAAATAGTAGACAGAATTTTATAAACCCTTCACTCAGTTTCCCACAATGATAACATTTTACCTAAATAATGCATACTTTTTACAATTATTTTTCTGTGAACAGAAAATCTACATTGATTTAATACTATTAACTAATCCATAAACCTTAATCAGAGTTCACCAACTGTCCCTTTTAAGTGTGTTTTGTAGTATGTATTACAATCTGAGATCCATATACTCTGAGGAGTCATGTCTCCAAATCTGTAGTCTTGTTGAGAAACTCAACACCACACTTACGGCAGAAAGTGAAGAAGAACTAAAGAGCCTCTTGACGAAAGTGAAAGAGGAGAGTGAAAAATGTTGGCTTAAAACTCAACATTCAGAAAACTAAGATGATGGCATCTGGTCCCATCACTTCCTGGCAAATAGATGGGGAAACAGTGGAAACAGCGAGAGACTTTATTTTTGGGATCCAAAAATCACTGCAGACAGTGGCTGCAGCAATTAAGGGCTGGGGATGACTAGGATGACCCAGAGGGATGGGATGGGGAGGGAGGTGGGGGGGCAGTTCCAAATGGGAAACACACGTAAATCCATGGCTGATTCATATCAATGTATGGTAAAAACCACTACAATATTGTAAAGTAATTAGCCTCCAACTAATATAAATAAATGAAAAAAATAAATAAAATAAAATGTAAAAAAATTAATTAATTAAAAAAAAAAAGACTTGTTCCTTGGAAGAAAAGCTATGACCAATCTAGACAGCATATTAAAAAGTGGAGACATCACTTTGCCAACAAATGTCCGTCTAGTCAAAGCTATGGTTTTTCCAGTGGTCAGGTATGGATGTGAGAGTTGGACTATAAAGAAAGCTGAGCACCGAACAATTGATGTTTTTGAATTGTGGTGTTGGAGAAGACTCTTAAGAGTCCCTTGGACTGCAAGGATTTCAAACTAGTTCATCCTAAAAGAAGTCAGTCCTGAATAGTCATTTGAAGGACTGATGCTGAAGCTGAAAATCCAATACTTTGGCCACCTGATGCTAAGAACTTAGCATCCTTGGAAAAGACCCTGATGTTGGGAAAGAATGAAGGCAGGAGGAGAAGGGGATGACAGGGGATGAGATGGTTGGATGGCATCACCGACTCAATGGACATGAGTTTGAGTAAGCTCTGGGAGTTGGTGATAGACAGGGAGGCCTGGCATGCTGCTATCCAGCGGGTCGCAAATAGTCAGACACGACTGAGCGACTGAACTGAACTGAACTGAGTAACTCATGATGCTGCAGAGGTTTGGCCAGTTAATTTGAAGTTTAATCCCCTATTTGGGGCTCCTTGGGTGTTTTTTCATAACTAGATTGAAGTTAGTGCATTTTTGTGAGAATAACAGACAAGTGATATTGTGCCCTTCTTACAGTACCATATGAAAAGGTGCATACATGAATATCAGTATTCGTCATTGTAGCAGTTGCTAACTCTGATCACTTGCTAAGGTGATGTCTGTCAGCTTTCTCCTATGAAAAGTCTTTGTTTTTTTATTTAGAGTTAAGATGAATTCAAGGTTAAGGTCCTAGTAGTCCAGACTGCCAAGTCTGCCCAAGACTTCTGATACCAACTCCTATGAGTTTATCAAACAGCAAAGTCTGAGGGAACAGTTCCCACAAAACTGTCCTCACATCAGGCCAGCTGGCTGTAAACAAGAACACCTTCAGGTTAAACAGTTTACTAGAAAGACGTCCAGAACTCCTTGAAAGCTATTACACATATAGGTTATTCTAGGCAAAGGAAAGAAGTTAGAACCAGCAAAGCAGAGTCCAGAAGAGGTTAAACATAAAGCAGGAAAAAGTGACTCTCTTAGCACCCAAGTGTGACAACACAGAGTACTGCCAACCACTGATGCTTTTTGAAGCTTCAGAGTCCAGAGTTTTAACTGGCGTTTTATTAAATAGGACTGATTGATTGAATCATTGTGTACATGGTTGAACTCGGTCCCCTCTTCCCCCCTGATAATCTCATGATTGGTCTTTCTGGCTTTCAGCCCCGACCATGAATTATCTTCTTGTTAGGGGTTGGCTCTCACCCCGAGTCACTTTGTTAGCATACACTATCTAGGGGCCCAACATGAATAACAAGCACATTCTTATTCAAAAAGTTCCAAAAGTTTAGAAGTTACCTGCCAAGAACCAAGACAAAGCCCCTATCTTTCTTTGGATTGTGGCAAAAATCTTTATTAATTTTCTTTTGAGTCATAAATGTCTTGTAGAGAGATATTATAGATTGTGTAGTCTCATGTTCAAATGTCCTGTTTCTCATGATACTTCTGCCCACCAATTTAGTATCCATTCATGATTCTTATCTGCAATAATTATTACCATGATGCTTGCCAAATGATGAGGGTTTCTGTTTTAAGAAAAACAAAATGGAGGATTTATGAGTAAAAAGACATCAGATCTGCAACTTTCTTTCAAAATGTTAAAAGAGATAATATGCATATATTTTGTGTGCTTAGTCACTCAGTTGTGTCTGACTCTTTTGTGACCCTGTGGACTATATAGAGTGCCAGGCTCCTCTGTCCATGGGATTTCTCAAGAAAGAAGACTGGAGTGGGTTCCCATTTTCTCTTCCAGGGGATCTTCCCAACCCACGGATCAAACCCATGTCTCCTGTATCTCCTGCATTGCAGATGGATTCCTTACCTATTGGTCATATATTTTAGAGAGACAAAAAGAAATTGGGAAGTTAACACTTGTGGAATCTGAGTAAAGGGTCTTAGGAATTGTTTAAACTACTCTGGAACTTGTCTATAATTCTGCAATTACATGAGTAAAAATTTTTTAATAACTTTATGTTTATACCAGTGGTTTGTTTGATTGAGAGTATTTACAAGTTGAAACAAAAAATATATGCATTGACTTCAAAGATAAATCTTCACATTATGGCTAATAGTAATAAGTTGTCAAATTTCTAAACTTCTCAGTGTTTATTCCTAATTATCAAGTAAAAAATACAAGAGTAACAGGGGGTTTAGGTGCTTGCCCTGTCTATTAAATACTCTCTTAAATTCAATTGTCCTAGACTTTGTTCAGGGAACTTATATAGTAATTCTAGGGAATAGTGAATGATTTTGGCTCCAGGGTTTTTAGAAAATGCTCATCATGCTTCTTAAAAATTGTGAAACAAATATATGCAAACTAAAAATATGTATCAAACTAAAATAAAATTGTGGAGGTTCCATTATCATAATGAATGGATCTATAGAAATGTAGAGAGACTAATGAATAATGATAAAATCATCATATATAATAACTGTATTTGCAAAAAAAAATCTCTAATAAAGTGATCAAAATACATTTTGGTGCTATAATAGTAGACTAAAATTTGAAATCAATGCTCTGGAGAAAGAAAAACTGGATAGAACAAGGAAGATGTATGAGAAATCTGTAATTCAGCACTAATTTGTGAATTTATTTGGTGGTTGTGTTGGGGGTTTGTGATGAGCAATAGCTTTCCTGATACTAAACACTAATTTGTTATAGCCATGACTACAGTTTTTCCCCAGCATCACCAAATTAGCTCATGAAAGGTGTCAACTTTGAGTAGTGTGGGCTGCCATTTCTGCTGGCAGCCGCCAACTGATAACAATCTGCCATTTCACTGGGGTCAGTCCAGCAGAGTTTGCCAATGTGCTGGGAAAGGTCCAGCAATTCTTTGGATGTAGAATGGTTTTACCTGGAAGAGCCCTGTTGGTCAGGATGAAGCAATCCCTGAGCTAAGCTCAACAGCCTATGGAAGTGGGTCGAAAGTGTCCTTTCTTGGCTAAGGCTCAGGTGACTTCAGAGTAGCTTCGCTAAGGAGAATTCAGCAAACCACTGAGAGAAATCCACTGGAAACAGTCTGACAATAAATTAAGGGAAAATTCAATGGCAATATTCCAAAATCTATAAAAGCAACCCATTAGAAATTAGAGGCATTACATAGATCCATAAGGAGAATTCTTGGCAGCCTGGTAAGTACACTAATTTTTTTTCCTGTCTTTTTTTTTTTAATATATTTGTTGCAAAACAGCATCAGAATGGTACAGGAACACTAAATCAACTTTTAAAATATATACTTTATAAAATTTATACATTATACTAAAATATGCATACTTATTATCTCCTGGAAGTCTAACAATGTATATTGCTCAAAGCTAAATAGTAGAGAAATGAGTTTGGTTTATATCTTGTATGAAGATGCATTATTGTATATAGTAATATATGTATAGTGATACATTGTTACTAGTAAGATTGAAATTGGGGAGAGGGGTTGAAAAATAATCTAATTTATGAAAAGAAATTTCTTTTATGAGTAAAAATCAAAGCAGTTCTTTAGATCTAAAAAAAAAGTAAATACCAATTTAGTGTTGAAATGACTTAATTTTGTTTCTGTCTGGGCAAAAACACTATTGATTTTCAATTTAGTATCAATAATGAGGAAAATTCATCCTCAACCCTTTTCCACTGCTAAAAAGTCTATTTACTCATTAGCTCTCTATATTAATCAGGGTTGAGTGAATAAAATTTTAGAGTTTATAGTACTAATAGATATTTATAAAATTATATCTCTATCATGCGTAAGTAAAAAAAAAATTACCAAAAATAACAACTATTTCTTTTGTAAATTTTTGCTTTTTTAATAATACTTTCCACTGTAGATGTACTAACAATATCTGAAAGTTATTGATCTATAGGTCAATAAAACAAATACTAACCCAATACTAGTTGTCAGACTAGTATTTTAATATTATAACAAGGTTACAAAAATGGTAGAAAGCATAACCCTTACTTTGTAAAAGCTTGCATTTTAAATATATTTGAATTTCTATATATTTTATTTTTAATCAAATTAAATAAAGAAGTAAACCATCCATACTGTGCCCTAAACCCAAAACAGCTATATTTATCATGTGTTCCCTTTTTAAGTAACTAGCAGTAAATGATTACAGTCCAAATGGACAGAGATATTTTTAAAAGCAAAAACAGAAATCATTTATAATAACATATGAAAGAATCAGGAAAGTTTACAGTAGAGGAAGGAAATATAAAAATCGGAAAATAAATGTTCAAATGGAATAAAATCTTCCATCTACAAGATGTTCTTTTGGTATCTGTATTTTGTTATAGTATTATTTGTTTTAGATAATGCACAGTGAAAAGAGTTTGAGTTTTGTAAAGAATAAGACTAAAAAAAGACATAAATTCTCTTGCATTTTTGGAGTGAAACTGTTTTAAAACTAGTCAAATGACCTTTTTGATCTTTGGTACGCAGGACGAGAGGTAGGAGCTTATATGTTCCCTGGAGTGTTTTGTGTAGAACACTTTACATTTTGGGACAAGGACACAGTACACTATAATTTGGTTGCTTTCAGGAAAATCTGTTTACCAGTTGAAAATTACGTTATGAGATAATAACAGGGTAAATTTTACAATGCTTGCAAAACATGTATTGATATTTAATCAAGCTATTGTTTAAACAGCTGATCCTTTGAAATTTTACACAAATATTGGATTTTTCTGGTATTATTTTAGACATAGTCAAAGACTCTTCCATATTACTTTTCAAGTAAAGTATCAAAATAGCCTGTGAGGTTTATAATCATTCAGTGCTTAACTTTAAAAAGTCAGCACTTGTGCACCGTTGGAATACCACATTGAATCTGGAGTTTCATGACATTACAAACAAATCATCTCCAGACATCCCCTTTGTTCTTTTACCATTATAGAAGATGGACATAAACAGGTCATTATTATAGTATACAATTTGCAAATAAAATATTGCATTATTTTTGTAGTGAAATGTATTTCTGCTTAAATATGTTACTTCATAATCAAGTTCATTTATGAAAAATAAGTAATTAATAATATTCTCTTAGAAGTTCTCTGTTCCTTACTATCATAAGAATAAGACACAGCTCCATTCTGCATGGGGAGGTTGCATCAATAAAGTAATAGCCAAATAATATTTGTTTAGCATTTATATTTTATAAGACATATTCACATACATTGTCATGCTTAATTATTATGTCAAAGCTGTGAAATTTTGTTGTTGTTCATTGCTCAGAGGTGTCTGAGTCTTTGCAAACCCATGGACCGCTGCATGCCAGGCTTCCCTGCTCTTCACTATCTCTCAGAGCTTGCTTAAACTCATGACCGTTGAGTTGATGATGCCATCCAACCATCTTATCCTCTGCCACCCCCTTCTCCTCCTGCCCTCAATCTTTCTCAGCACCAGGGTCTTTTCCAATGAGTCAGCTCTTTACATCAGGTGACCAAATTATTGGAGTTTCAGCGTCAGCAACAGTCCTTCCAAAGAATATTCAAGGTTGGTTTCTTTTAGGATTGACTGGTTTGATTTCCTTGCAATCCAAAGGACTCTAAAAAGTCTTCTCTAGCACCACAGATTGAAAGCATCAATTCTTGGGCACTCAACCTTCTTTATGGTCCAATTCCCACATCCATACATGACTACTGGAAAAATCATAGCTTTGATTATCCCAAACTTTGTTGGCAAAGTGATGTCTTGGCTTTTTAATACACTGTCTAGTTTTGTCATAGGTTTTTTCCAAAGGAGCAAGTGTCTTTTAACTTCATGGCTGCAGTTACCATCCTCAGTGATTTTGGAGTCCAAGAAAATAAGATTTGTCACTGTTTCCATTTTTTTCCCCATCTGACATTAAGTGATGGCACCAGATGCCATGATCTTAATTTTTTGAATGTTGAGTTTTAAGTCAGCTTTTTCTCTCTCCTTTTTCACCTTCATCAAGAGGCTCTTTAGTTCCTCTTGGCTTTCTGCTATTAGGGTGGTATTATCTGCATATCTGAGGTTATTTATATTTCTCCCAGCAATCTTGACTTCAGGATGAACTTCATCCAGCCCAGCATTTCGCATGATGTACTTTGCATATGAGTTAAATAACCAGGGTAACAAGATACAGCCTTGACATACTTCTTCCCAACTTGGAACCAGTTTGTTGTTCTATGTCCAGTTCTAAATGTTGCTTCTTGATCTGCATACAGATTTCTCAGGAGGCAGGTAAGGTGCTCTGGTATTCCATTTCTTTAAGAGTTATCCACAGTTGCTGTGATCCACACAGTCAAAAGCTTTAGCATAGTCAGTGAAGCAGAAGTAGATATTTTTCTGGAATTCCCTTGCTTTTCACATGATCCAATGGTGATGGCAATTTGATCTCTGATTCCTCTGCCTTTTCTAAATCCAACTTGTGCATCTGGAAGTTCTTGGTTCATGTGCTGTTGAGGCCTAGGAGAAGGATTCTGGGCATTATCTTGCTAACACTAATGTGGGCAAGAATCCCTTAGAAGAAATGGAGTAGCCCTCATAGTCAACAAGAGTTCAGAATGAAGTACTTGGGTACAGTCTCAAAAACAACAGAGTGATCTCTGTTCATTTCCAAGGCAAACTGTGAAATACTTAAGGAACACAATTTATTCTCACATATAATCAAAGAAAACTAAAACCCACTATTATTGACTTTTATGAAGTCATATCATATAATCAGAAATCTGCAGACAATAGAAATCAACCCAAGTCCTCTGATTTTAATGCTCACATGTTTTCCAACAGAAAATTTTGCCACCCTCAAAACTACTGATTGGTGGACATTAATATCTAGATTGAAGTTCATGCCTATCTAAGAAACTCTAAGTTTGGGACATAATCACTAACTTGGTAAGTTAAGACCTAGATAAACATGGACTGTCCAACTTTAGTTAATTGAATTCAGAAAAAGAAGTTTGGAAGTTTAGTGCAGTTAGTTTCAGGAATAGTGGAATTGCTATTTTAAACAAGTTGGCTTTTGGTTTCCCTCATGCTTATTCCTCCTTATCACAATATGGCTGCTGTAGTTCAAGACATCATCTTTGCATTTCCATTCCTAGCACCAAGAATGAAGAATACCAGAAATACATATTTTCTTTCATCCAAAAATAAAACATTTCTCTCGGTATATTTCCAATTATATCTCACTGGACAAAATTGGATCACTCCTAGCTACAGAAAGATCAGGAAAGTGAGTACATGACCCTTGCTAGTCTCTGCAGTGGTGGATGAACAAGGGGAATGAGCTCAGGATGACTGAGGGCTGGCCAGTTCCAGTGTACGCCACAGAGTAGAATGTCAGAAAAAAACTGAGAAACTATCCCTGCTCTGAAGAGGCTCACATTCTAGTACCAGAAGTAAAAATAAGTACATAAATGACTGGAACACACAGGAGGGATTGAAGTGTGCATTTCTTATGGAAATGAATATTAAAATATTCTAGGTATTCAGAGAAGGATAGAGTTATGATGCTTCTTGCTTATACTTTATTTTTTCTTACCTTGTCATTATTTAGTCGCTCAGTCGAGTCAACTCTTTGCACCTCCATGGACTCTGAGAGTCCATGGACTGCAGGCCACCAGGATCCTCTGTCCATGGGGTTCTCTGGGCAACAATACTTGAGTGGGTTTCCATTTCCTCCTCTAGAGGATCTTCCTACTCTGGGAATCAAAACCATGTCTCCTGCATTGGAAGGTGGATTCTTTACCGCTGAGTCAGTGTGGAAGCACCTTTCTTACCTTATGCCCAACTGTCCTCATTAGTTCCTTTAAACAGGACCCTTTCTATAGCAATTGATGATAAACTGAGGGAAAGAAGGGAATATACAGGCTTAAGTAACTGAGAAGTACAACCACAGCCAGATCCCAGAAGTTAAACCAATTTCATCAGGGTTATTTATGTCTTTCTCTATTGCTCAGCTCTGCTTTTTCTGAACTGGCTTCATTCTCAGGAATGTTGCTGTAATACGGTTGCAGACATAATTGACAGGTCCAGGTTTATTTGTCCTTTTACCTTATTAATAGTAATCTCAGATAAGATTAAAGTATACCTCTTTCCTGTAGCTGTCTCTAGTGAAAACCTTGAGGATGCTCTGATCACCTTGGCTTGGTCACAGGCTTATCTATCCTGAGGTGATCACCCATCACTATGACCAGGTTTGGGGAATCTGATTGACAAATCTGAATCACATGATAGCTTTTAGGTTGGGTGGGGTGGTGGGAGGAGTTGCAGGATATTAAAGGCTATTGATGAACCACTTCTATGGAAAAGATTCTAAACAGACAGGAAATAACAAATATCCATTACAAAATAGGTATTCCACATTCTTATGAATACTGAGTTTTCACACACCTCAGTCTCACAGAATCTAAGCAGAAAGATGCTATCACAGACCTATTTGGTTAACAGAATAGTAATTGCACCAACTTGTCCCAACACTGCTAAAGTCAGTAGCATATTGTCATTTGTGGCAATTATCTATTGCAGGAAAACAGGAATCTAAATTTTACCATATATTAAAAATACATCCCTTGAACACCAGGCTACCAGTTGTCAAAGGGATTCATAGTACATTTTAATTATAAAATTCTAGTGTTCATTATTTGTGAAATAGTGTGTTCCATATATTCATGCCAGATGTTTGATTTTCATTTGATCACATTTTATAGAATGTGTTATCTATCCTGAACACACACACAGACACTTAACTCTTCAACTTTCTTTGACCCTAATTTTCCTTTTTCGCAGATGAGTGGGCTATTCCTGTTGCCACCATTTATCATAACTGTTTTTCTTCTTAGACTTTCATATTGTGACTTCAATTGTTAATGCTCTCTTGAAACTTCACTCCGGAGTTCACCTGATTCCGTGGCCCCATCTCAGTCTAAAACTTTCCTTGGTCTTTACATGGCTTCCCCCTCCCCACCCCCATTTTAATCAACTTTTCCTTCTTTCCTTTATTGGTTTCCATTACGATCCTCCAGAATTTGACTCTAAATTACTGATCTCACAAGGTGACCAAACTTCTCACTATTCCAGAATTAAACTCTTTTCATAAAACTTTCACCAAATCTTCTGCTTTGGAATATCTTCTCCAGTCAAAGCCTCCCTTCCTCCAAGCTTTCCCTCATAGATTGCCAAGCATTCCAGTTTGCAATAATTTTTCTCTTCACTATACTCCCATTTTTATCAGTATCTCTCATTTTGGCAATTATTTCATGAATATTTTCTGACTATTGACATGGTCAATTTTTTAAGAGTAGGAACATTTTACTTAATATATTTTCTGAGTTATTCCTCAGTCATTGTTGAGCATATCATAGCACATTATGGAAAAGTCTTAAATTAATTTTTTCTCTAAATAAGCATTTTTAATATTTCTGTGAAATTATAGCAATTTTATGGGAGTAGCAGAGCATGTTTTATATTTAAGAGTAAAAAAATGAAAAAAAATAGTCAGCCATGTAAATTAAACTCTCATGTCTCTAAATGCAAAATTTCTCAGAAAGAAATGTGTATAACGGCATATCTCAAGGGATGAATACATTCCAGAAACATCAAAGAATAACACTTTAATCTTTAGAGCAATTAATATCCATTTAAAAAAATTAAGCCCTCCAAAATTACTAGTAGTATCACATTTTACAGACACAATATTTTAACATTTCTACATTTTAATAAGATTTTAATAATATTAAAATAAAGCTGGTATAAAAGAGTTTATATTCTCATTAATTCTACATGATTTAGACTCTCACATATAGCAAAAAATCTAAAGGATAAAGGGGATTAAAAGATACAAGTATTTTAATTAAGAGCAAGTATCCAAGCCCTAAAATAATGCAACTGGAATTTGAATTTTAGTATCTCTAAATACATTAATAGAAGTAAAATATTTCTATTAGTTAAATATGTCTAATTAAATTTGTCTTGAAATACATTTCTTGAAACAATCTACATTCAAAGATTTAAAGATAAAGGCCACCCCTTGTCTAGTGTTTCAGTGACTGAAAAAGTCCAGTTCATATTCTATGCCTTCGTTGTAATAAAACACAACCTTCGTTGTTTCAAACCTCAGCTCTTAAATTTCCTTCTACTTCCTTTACTGTTTTGTACATTTTAAATACGTGATAGGCAGCATTCTATTAGCCTAAATTCCCATGGCTTTTGAATACAGGTTATTCTCATTGACTATTGAAGCTATCCTAACTTGGGTTATTTCCTGTTTTACTAAACTACCCTTTTAAAATGTTTATATTATACATGAAGCTCACTAACAACCTTCACTGTAAATATTATAGAAGTAAATTCCACGTGCTATCATTTTATATAGCAGTTTCAAATTCTACAAAATAATCTCAATTTTCTATGATCAATAACTCAGAGCCAAGCTTTTTTTTTACAAAGCCTCCTAGGGATACTACTAAAATCAGACTATGTTTAAAGGGTCTCTCTTAGCTTTTCATCAAGTTGCTTCTTAACTGGGAATCATGAAGACGAGTCTCCCTCCAAGACTCTCATTTTTTTCATTGTTCATTTATATGAAGTCTGCTTCTCAGTTTTATTATCCAGTTCATATTTAGAGGTCATTTATAAAAGTAGATTTGCTTAGTAACTAACTAAAACAAAATATTCGGCTGTCAATCAAATTAATTCAGTGTGCTCACATTTCTGACTAGAAACTCTTATATTTCTGAATCATTTAAATTTCTTTGATTTTTTTCATTGATTTGTCATTTATTTGTTGTATATGCATTTGGTGGGGGAGAGGGCTGTGCTATGTCTTCCTTTCAGCACATAAGCTTCTCTAGTTGTGGCACGTACGTTTAGTTGCTCTGGGGCATGATGGGCCTTAGTTTCCCAACTAGGGATCAAACCTGAGTTCCCGACATTGGAAGGTGGATTTTTAACCACTGGACCACCAGGGAAGTCCCTACTGTGTATACGTTGTTCGCAGGACATAATCATACTTTGAAGTTCATCTCATCCTTTCTTACTCCTTTACCAGTGTGCCAGTAAATTTCACACAGTATTTGATAAATAAGTGATTGAACAAATGACTTTGTCATTGAGTTGTCTGAAGCTACTTAATGATTTCATTCATTCCAGAAATGACAGAGCTATACTGTCTTGAACACTGCTGTGTTAATAACATCAAAAATTCCTAAGAAATTTACAGACTCCAGAATAGTGATGAGCAACATTTTTTGACAAGGAGACCAATTTAGAAATAGATCAAGGAAATAGAAAAACTGTTTGCAACTATATTTTGCATATCGGTGTTTTGCTATTCCTATTCTTAAGTATTCATTTATTATTTACCTGACACAAATGTTTCTTTTCTTTTTTAACTAAAATGTTGGAATCTGTAGAGCTGGCAGCTATCGAAGTGACTGTTTTCATTATGCTGTTTAACAGATTTCACTGTTCAGTAAAATACCTTTTAAGTTAATATTTTTGTCTTTTTTGAATTAAAAATATTTTATTATGTAAAAGATATTTATAGTATATTCTTTAAAGAAGATATTTTCCATGGAAATGAAAAAACAGTATATATCTGCTACAGGAAGTATGTCTCATTCCAATTTCTTCAAAATGTGCAATTTTCATCAGTCACTTTCTTGGCAATAGTATTACCAAGAATTTAAATAGAATATCAAAGAATAAATCTAACAGCCAATAACATCATAGCTGATCATTTAGAAGAAAATTTCTTTTTGGCAATGACTTAGAGTAAAAGGTCTATAATTTGAAGTATATCATCAAAATGGGTCAGAAAGGAAAAAGAAAATAACAGCAAAGCAAGCTACGGGAAACTAGAAAATATCAAAACCTCAAGAAAAGTTTATTAGCATTGTAATTAACACTAATCCAAATTTATTGGGATCTTAATATATGATAAGTTATCTTGTAAATGTGTCACATGGACTAACTTATTTTGTCTTCAGGTAAGTTTATGAGATAGGACAACTGTAGGCTAGCATATAGCTTGAAAAACCTAAGAATCACAGAAACAAGGAAAACATACTTTCCCATAAGCTGTTCTCTATGGGCCTCCATTAAATATTCATAAGAAAGATTTGGAGTAAGGGCAAAAAACCTGGTGATGTGTACAGAAGGTGAGTAGCAGCCGTTGGGGGACGGCCATAAAGCCCTTCTTACTTCACCAGACCATCTCTAGTAAAAAAGCAAAAGCCTTCTATTTTGGGGTGGGGAGCAGCAAGCCCTTCCACGTGAACTTCCCAGCTTCCAAGCAAAAATGCACTGCTTCTGGGGAAGAGGAAAAAGGAAAATTCATTCACCATAGGAATAGAGTAGCCCCCAGGACATAGCAAACTCCGTTGCTTCTAGAGAGGGGAAAAAAACTGTCCCTGGGAGACGGGTAGAAAACTGTATTAAGCCCAGGATGTTACCTGATATGAGGAGGTCTTCTACCCAATACCAACAATAGACTCATTGACCTGAAACAGACTGCTAGGTATTTTTCCAGCAAAGATGGGTTTATCCAGGATCAACAGGGAATTACAATTCGAGGTCTCTAACCATGTGAGCTGCATGCAATTACCTGTGTGCCAAGGGAAGGAAAACATATTTATAGAGGGGGGAAAGGAAGTTGGGAGGGTTTATAGTAAACCAAGTATTCAAGGCTTTGCATTGCCAGGTGGGAAGAGTCTTTCTTCCTTTTGAGTTCCCCCGTTGTCACAGGGCGTGAGAGTTCCCCCTGCTGGTCTCCGAATTCTATCTGATTGAAGTTTCTGTTTGTTAATTTTTTACAGGCATGAGGTAGGGTTTGGATTTTACAGGCTGGATGTACAGGAATTCAAAGCAAGCGTCACCTTCAAAGTTCAGATACAGATGGCTGGAGACATACCAGGCATACAACACACATTCAACAAGGCTGCCTTGGTCTAACGCACCTTTTAGGAATGAGAGGTTGTTTTCAAATAATAGGGAGATTTTATCTGTCTTTTAAAAATTCTTTTACAAGATACCCTGGAAATTCCCAAGCACCTTAAAAAAGAAAACCACTGTTTTGGGAGGCAGATGTACCAGCAGGTGACTGCACTACAGATTGTTGTTAGAGCTAAAGAAGTAGAGAAATACTGTCGGGGGATTTACAAGGTGGAGTGGGTGCTTGCTCTGTCATGTGGCATTTTAAAATTGCCTAGAGGGCTTTATATATATATATAAAATAATAATAGGGAGATTTTAAAGTTGAAAAACTAACCCAGTGTTGCCACATTTTGCCTCTGTTTTCATAAATGTTGAATCATATTTTCAAAGCTAGATAAAGAGCAAAGACGGTGTTTCCTAACCAGGGGCTATAAAATTAAATAATATTTTAAAATATGATGCTTTATTTCAAATGGAATGTGTTTACATACATTATGCTATCTGATACTCAAAGATGTCCTCACTGGGCAGAGTGATTTAGAAAGAGAGAGAGAGAAAAAAAAAAATATATATATATATATATATATATATACACACACACATATATATATGTTGTGACTCAGGAGTTAGGAATTTCAGACTTGGTCTATACTATCTAGCACTATCTAATGTCAGTCTATATTACTTTGAGATTTTATTTCTGTAACTATAAAATCAAAAGTTTAAACAAGTTAAACAAGTGGATCTTAAACTTTTGTATAGAGAAGATCCACCTGGAATAATTATAAAAATACAGATTCCAAGGCTTTCTTACATCAGAGATTTTTAGTCAGTAAGTCCTGCTGTTGCCCGAGTAATTTGACACAGGAGGTCTTAAGTATAGACTTGGAGAAAGATGCCTAAACTCAATGATTCCTAGTATACTTTTGGGTCCCAACAGTCTATGAGTCTAAGTAAGTGGCACGTATATTAATGTCATTACTTTATAGATAAAGTTAAGTAACCAGGTTAAATAACCAGGTTAGGGGTCAAACTAATGTCTTCATATTCCTAGCTCAGTGTTTTGCTCTTAAATTGTTTACACGTCATGACAGACCCTGGCGAGATACTTACTGTGTTTCCCTTTTCCTCCTAAGCATACAGAGACACTAGATTTCCTACTCAGCCATATGACTGAAGTTTAACCAATAGAATCTGTGAACAGAAGTGATGAACTACAATTCATTCTTGACCATAAAAGCCTCCCCTACAGAACCCTCCAGACTCTTCCCACTAGAGAATGACTAGAGTGTCTGTGAGGACCTGGAAGACATAGAGTCATGATAAAGAATGAGCTTTGGCCCCTGGATAACTGCCTGATCTTACGTCTTCACCACCTTCATTCCCTACCAGATCTGCAGTGGAGTGTGATGAGAGCAAGAATAAACTTGTACTGTTTGAAGCCACTGGGAAATTAGGTCGCTTTGTAGCAATTTTTCTATCAGCTGTGTAACCCTACCACATTACACCTCCGGAGAGATACAAGAGGACAACAACAACCAATTTTGAGATATTAACCTGCTTCTCTTTCAATCCCTTTTAATTTTTGTTTTGTCTTTCTTACCACTTCTTCTTTACTTTCCACAATGTGCATGGCCTCAGGATTAGAGGGTGGTATGAGCTGAGCAATAAAGCAAATTAGCTTATGAGTCTGTTTTGTTTTAATTATAAAAGCTTAAGGTCAAAATGGGGAGAGAGTTCATGAATATAGGCAAAACATTTTAACCAAAACCGGAAGGAAAAAGGCTCTCCCCCAAATTAGAAAGGACTGGCCTGGGCTCTAACAAAAGTGGTGCAAGCTATGGCAGAATTATTATTCCTGCTCTTATCCTTCACCCTTTCTGTGAGCTTTTGTTGACCAGGAACTACCAAGGCCCACATCTCTGTACCTGGAGGCTTATTTCTTCAGAACAGAAAACCTTATGAAGAAATCAGACAGGGGACACAACCTGCCCTAGGAACCCTAGAGAATCATTGGTTAATTGGTCTATTTCCTTTTACCTCATGAACATTTTACAGAATCCTGCAGGAGGCTGTGTACAAATACCCCACATCCCTATCTCTTCTGGGGAATAATTTTTTTATCAGCATTTTCATGTAGGATGAAACTCCAACCTTTCACTGGCTTAATAATATGTAGGCTCTAGGAGCAGAAGGAAATCAAATCCTGTTTCTTGGAAGAAACCAACAAAGATGGTGCAAGAATTTCATGGTATATCTAAGGAAGCAGAATCATAGACAAATTCAAAAGCCATCCATGCCCAAAGTTTGGCATCAAAGTTGCAGAAAGCTGAAAGATGTGAAGGGAGTTGCTGAACTTGATGACTCAGCAACTTTATACATGCACAGACTATAATGTGTGCGCACACTCAGTCGTGTCCGACTCTTGGTGATCCCACGGACTCTAACCCACCAGTCTTCTCTGTCCATGGAATTTTCCAGGCAAGAATACTGGAGTGGGTTGCATATAGGCACGTAGTATCAAACAACACCTTGACATAGTGTAAATTAGGGACTGTGAAAGAAAAATCCTACCTACAATATCAGAAAACAAAGGATGTTGCAATCGTCAAGCCACTACTGTTGCCCCCAGTGGTGAGCCCTGAGGGAACTCAGGATGGAGACAAACAGGCTGCCTGCTGCCAAGACTTCAGTCACTATAGCTACTCCCAACAGTGTACCCCGAGGGGACCCAGGATGGGACAGAACAGGATACTGGCCCTCCGTAGCTAAGGTGCATATCCAAGGAATGATTTCAATGAGTCCAGTCTCTAGCATCTTCCCATACACAGACAAGTGCTTAGTCACAGATGTAAAAAACCAGTGTATGGTTATCTGCGGGGAAAAGCATGCATGTCTAGGTGTGTGCATGCCTGCGTGCCTGTTCAGTCACTTCAGTTGTGTCTGACTCTTTGCAGCCCTATAGACTGTAACCCACCAGGTCCCTCTGTCCCTGGGATTCTCCAGGCAAGCATACTGGAGTGGGTTGCCATGCCCTCTTCCAGGGGATCTTCCCAACCATGATCAAACCCAGGTCTCCTGCATTGCAGGTGGATCCCTTACCACTGAGCCACCAGGGAAGTCCGTGTTTGGGACGGAGGCAGGTAAATTGGGAGATTGGGTTTGACAGATGCACACTACTACATTTAAAATAAATAACTCGTAAGGATCTACTGTATAGCACAAGGAACTCTTCTCCATACTCTGTATGATCTATATGGGGAAAGATTCTAAAAGAGTGGTTATATGTATATGTATACAGATTTACTTTGCTCTATCTCAGAAATGAATCTCTGTCTCTCTCTATTCATGCTTGGTCGTGTCCAAATCTTTACAACCCCATGGATTGTAGCCGGCTAGGCTCCTCTGTCCATGGAATTTCCAAGCTAGAATATTGGAGTGGGTTGCCATTTCCTACTCCAGGGGATCTTCCTGACTCAGGGACAGAACCCCTGTTTCTTTTGTCTCCTGCATTGGCAGGTGAATTGTTTACCACTGAGACACCTGGGAATTGCAACATTGTAAATCAACTATACTCTAATAAAATTTTTATTTATCTATTTTTTTTTAAATGCTAAATTCATTTACTTGAGATGTCTGGTTTTCTTCAATTAATGTTAATCTTTTGATGTCCCAACTGCCTGGTCTTTGTTGCTAAACCCTCTTTATATCCTGGCTCCTCCCTTACCCCTCAGAGCAATCTGAGAGTCTGTCTCCAGGACTTGAAGTTCTCAGAAAATCTGATGAATGAAACATAACTTTCAACTTGTAGATTGTGCTTTTTTTTTTTTTTTTTTCAGCCAACAGGATCATTTATGTCACAATGTAAAGCGGGGTAAGAATGGAAAGAATCAGAAAAAAACTGACTAACAGGATTTACTGTTAGTCCACTGGCTGGGGGCTCAAAGGTCATGATCAAATTTTATAAGAAAAGCTATATATTATTAAAGAAAGTTATATTTCTTCCACCTGAGTTTGAAAATTAAGATTCAGACCTTTCATGATACTGTGGTATATTGGGTTATAATTTTTTATTATTCACTTCCACCTTCTTCTATAGAACTTTCCATGCATCCTATGGGAAAAGTATTAATCCTTGCCTTTGTGATCTGGGGCTTTGATCAATGGCATATTTTGAGCAATAGAATATGAATAGATCTGCCAAATATCATATTTGAGCAAAATATTTAAGAAGAACTGTTTCCACTTAGGAGCTATTCTACCAGCTTGTGTCCCAGAATGAGGAGACATGTGGAACTCAAATCAGCTGACTTGAAACATGTAAGTAACATAAATGAGAATAAACGGTTGATGGTTAAGCCACTGAAATGAAGGAGAAGCATATTGGCACAGCAAAGGTGACCGGTACACGCTGTTTTTGTTGTTCAGTCACTAAGCTGTGTCCAATTCTGCGACCCCATGGACTGCAGCACTCCAGACTTCCCTGTCCTTCACTATCTCCCAGAGTTTGCTCATATTCACTTCTACTGAGTCGGTGATACTATCTAACCATCTCATCCTCGGCTGCCCTCTTCTCCTTTTGCCTTCAGTCTTTCCCAGAATCAGGGTCTTTTGCAATGAGTTGGCGCCTTTCATCAGGTGGCCAAAGTACTGTAGCTTCAGCTTCAGCATCAGTCCTTTCAATGAATCTTCAGGGTTGATTTCAGACGGTAAAGAATCTGCTTGCAGTGCAGAAGACCTGGGTTTGATCCCTGGGTCAGGAAGATCTTCTGGAGAAGGGAATGGCTACCCACTCCAATATTCTTGCCTGGGGAATTCCATGGACAGAGGAACCTTACGGGTTACAGTCCCTGGAGTCTGACACAACTGAGCAACTGATCAATACACATACTAAAGGAGAAAATCAGATGAATAAAATTGAAAAACTGTCGTACTTCTCAAGGATGGAGCAAAAATTCCAGTTTATTATTCAGTGTGATTGATATTACATATCCAAAGTCTATCAGTGACTATATTTCCTCTCTGAAATTCACAAAGTAGTTCCACTAACAACATAATGGACTATGTCAATATGTGAGGGTGGGGAAGAAGGAATGCAAAAACTAACACTATTTTAAAGCTTTCTGTGAAGAAGTTTTGATCTCATTATCATGAAATGTTGGAAGGCATTCTCTTTTTTAATGATTGTAAAATTTAAAATGTAAGTTGGGAATTCACATGAATGCCTAGAACTATGAGTCACTGAAAAATCCTGGAAATGCTGTTAAAATAGTTCTATACTCCTCCTTCCAGCTAAGCTTTTCTCAAAGCATCCTAAATCTTTGGATTATAAGGTGTAGTTGGAGAAAGAGAGGAGACTGTCAAGTTTTTATTTGACATTTGTGAGTCTTCATGAACAATCTTTACCCCAATTTCTAGGATGATTTCTTTCATATTCACTTTAAAAATTAGAACAATTTTCAGATAACAGATGAAAAGAATAAGTACTCAAATCTAGAAAGAGGAACATATATTCTTTTATGCCATTAGGATATTATTTAATGTTGGGTTTAAGCAATCATTTGCTAAGCAATACTGTCATGGCTTAAAAGAGAAGCAATCACTTTTCATTTTCTTCATGTGAATTTTTTGTACTCTGGTTTAAGTGTGCCCATTTTTTTTTCCAGTTTCTTGATATGACATGAAATGTTTAGCTTTGTATATTTTGTATATATTTTCTTGACTTACTGGCACACACAATTTTAAAACATATAGCCTTAACCAATTTCCTGCTACTCATCCTGTTTCAGAAAGGTTTCAATAAAAGAAATATTTAATAACTTGTTTAATGCATTTTTAAGAAAATCACTGAGTTTTTTCTCCTTAAGTTTCATACTGTCTCCTCCAAATCTGCCATCCTCATACTCTACATTCCCCACTAAAACAAAAAGTAAAATATCCATACTTTTTAAAATATCCAGAACCAATCCCTCTCTGGCCTATATCCGAGGTCTTCTTGATATTTCAAGGATCCTTTTCTGGTGGCTATTATTCTGAAGTCCTTAATTAACCCCCTTTCACCTAGATCTTTTCATAAACAAACAACATAGACATGAGCTCAATGATGGGGCTTGCTACCTCTGAGTATGACACAGGCTGCTAGCTGGTCGCCAAACTTATTTTGTCTTCTTCTTGGGCACACGATGAGCCTACATGTCCGCAATTACACGTAAGAGTAATCTTGCTACTAACTTGTAGTCAGTAAAATATAAGCAGAAGTTTTGTCCCACCAAGCTTCATTTCACATAACCTGCTATGTGCCATCCTCCATGATGTTTACCTCCCCAAATGCTTATAGACAAAGTGATGTTGGCAGTTCTATTTTAAAAGTAAAAATTCTACTAGAGCCTTTAAATGCCTCCTAAGGGAAGATCTGCTCACCAATCAGGAGTAACTAATTCAGACTTTACATGAGCAGTAAAGAAATTAACATGGAGTTAAGTCACTGAGATTTGGGGTTAGTCTAATAGAGAAACTAGCATTATCTCTACTGACCTAAGTATCAAGAGTAGAAACAGGGAGACCAGTTAGGAGGCTATTGTGATACTTCATTTTTCTACAGTTTTGCTTTGGTTTTTTTTTTTTTAAACAAACTCCTCAAAAGAATGATCAGCCTTTCTCATGTCAACTCTAAAACTTCTCTTGACTTCCAGAGTGCTAAATCTATCACTGATTCTTGATCTTAATTTTACTCTACCATCATTAACTTTAGAGTCAGTCATTTTCTATGCACAAATGTCCATTTTACATTGCTTTCTCTTTATCACTGTCTCTTACTCGGCAAATCCAACCATCCCAAACATCACTACAGGATCTTCTGTATCTTCCTGATTTGTACATGTTTCAGTGATGTGGAGCTCAATTCATGGATCTCTTCTCTCCTCTCTCAATGCTATCTGTTACATATAAAACCATATATTTGATTAGTATCTCCAAAATTATAACTCCTGGTTATACCTCTACCTGGCATTCTGTATCAATATCTACTGACCCACGAGGGAATTTGCAGTGTGTTTCTTAGACATCTCAAGCTTAACGCATGCAAAACCAAACTCGTGACTTTGCTCTAACCTCTCATGTCTAACTATCCTTAATGATTTTCATCTCAGTAAACAGTAATTCCATTCTTTAGTTATCCATATCAAATAGTTCTCTGATTTTCCCATGTCCCATATATAATTTTGGAGAAGGCAATGGCAACCCACTCCAGTACTCTTGTTTGGAAAATCCCATGGATGGAGGAGCCTGGTGGGCTGCAGTCCAAGGGGTCGCTAAGAGTCAGACACGAGTGAGAGACTTCACTTTCACTTTTCACTTTCATGCATTGGAGAAGGAAATGGCAACCCACTCCAGTGTTCTTGCCTGGAGAATCCCAGGGATGGGGGAGCCTGGTGGGCTGCGGTCTATGGGGTCGCACAGAGTCGAACATGACTGAAGCGACTTAGCAGCAGCAGCAGCATATATAATTTACTAGAAAATTCTATTATCTTTACTTTCAAAATATTTCTTGAGCCCATGTCTTCCCCAAGCCCTCATCATTGCTATCTCTTTTTTTGAATATATTCACTAATTCATTGTATTTTTTTAAGATTCCACATATAAATGATAACATAATATTTGTCATTCTCTATATGACTTATTTAATTAAGTGCAGTACCCTCTAAGTCCATCCATGTTGTTACAGAAGGTAAAATCCTCCTTTTTTAGGGCTGAGTAGTATTCCATTGTATATCTATCTATCTACATATCTACCTAGATGGATAGATATACACTGCATCTTCTTTATCCTTTCATCTGTTGATAGACATTTAGGTTGCTTCCATATCTTGGCTATTTTAAATAATGTTGCTATGAATATTGGGATGCACGTATCTTTTCAAAACAGTGTTCTCATTTTCTTTAGTTATCTATCCAAGAGTGGAATTGCTGGATTAAATGGTACTTTCATTTTTAGTTTTTGACATCCACACTGTTTTCCACAGCAGCTACACTAATTCACATCCCCACCAACAGTATCCAAGGGTTCTCTTTTCTCCACACCAAGGACTGTTATTTCTGGTCTTTTTGGTGATAGCCATTCTGATAGATGTCAGGTGATTTTTCATTGTGGTTTTGACTTGCATTTCTATAATCGCTGCTATCTTAATTCAAATCATCATTATCTCTTTCCTGTATTGTTTGTTGTTGTTTAGCCGCTAAGTCATTTGTACTTTTCTGCAACACCAAGTACTATAGCCTGCCAGTCTCCTCTACTCATGGGATTTTCCAGGCAAGGATACTGGCGAGGTTGCCATTTCTTTCCACAGAGGATCTTTCCAACCCAGGGATCAAACCCACAACTCCTGCGTTGGCAGGCAGATTCTTTACCACTGAGCCGCCAGGGAAGCCCTGCATTACTTACTAACCACAAATTGCCTCCCTTGCTTCCACCCACAACTTCCTAGAATCTGTTCTCAAAATAGTAACCATGGAGATGCTTTTGCAACATAATTAAAATCATTTGTTCAAATCCTCCAACTGCTTTCCATCCCCTTCAGAATGTAATTCTGAGTTTTTGTCAGGGTCTACAAAGTCTACATAAATATTAACTTTTGGATGCATCTGAAAGTGCAGTTACCCAGCCCTGGCCTCCAGACACTTTCGGCTCCCTGATAATGTCCGAACACAGCAGGAACTTGCTCCCTTTGCCTGCTCTCTCCCTGCCATCCACATGGTTCATCTCTACATTTGATTTGGACCTCTGCTCCAATGCCCCTTCTCCGAGAGTCCTCTGACTCACCAGTCTAGAAACACTGTCTCTCCCTCAGCCACCACTCCCCATCTTCTTGACCTTCATTATTTCTTCTTGAGAGTTTATTACTACTTGACTTATAACACATTTTCTTGCTTATTACTTGTGTCTTCTTCCTTTGGAATGTAAGCTTCTTAGATCTGAGGTTAGGTCTCCTTTTATTTTAGTGTTGTGTATCCACACGACCTTTTTAGCATCACAACTCAATGGACATGAACTTGGGCAAACTCTGGGAGATAGTGAGGGCCAGACATGCCTGGCATGCTGCAGTGGATGGGGTCACAAAGAGCTGGATAGGACTTAGCAACTGAACAACAACAACATCCAGAGAACCTAGGACAGTGACTGGCATTTTGCAGGTGCTCAATAAATACTCATCAAGTGGACAAAAAAGTGAAATGGATTGGATGGTAAGAGAAAACAAATCAAAATGCACTAAGTAATACCAATAAACCTCTGATTTCCTAAAGGAAAAAAAAGCCATCTATATCTTATTTGCCACTATTCCTATGGGCTCCCAGATGTGACTATATATTCATTAGATATCTACTATGTGACCAACTCAGCTCTAGGTCTTAGGGATTAGACAATGAAAATCTTCATAAAATTCCTAACCTCAAGCAATTTATACTACAATATCTCCTTACAATTTAAAGCTAAATTTCATTTTCTTGTTTTCTAATTTCAGAATGTTCATGTTACTTTGCAGTGAGAACTTATTTTTTATAATAAGAAAAGATAAATAATGTAAATATTTTAAAGTTTAAATAAGTAAATATCCAAATGTTCAGACAGTCATAATTCAATCCAAACTAAACATATATGACTTTCACATTTCTGCCATTGGAAAAATCCTCACTTTGGCTATTCTCCCTCAATGTGAGTCTTGATTCAATTGGTTTTGTCCAAATTTATTTTATATTGTTCTGTTTTGTGTAGCCATTAAAAAATATTTTCTGGAATTAGGATATAAGTAAAACATGAAATAAATTATACAAAACAGAATACTTACACTTTAACATGTTCTAAGACTTACTGCAATGCCCTCATTAAATCCTCTGGGAAAATTTCCATTCAGGCACAAACAAGCAAAATACAGTATAATCCTATAATATCTTTTATTTTATGACTTCCATAACTGATCCTTGAACCAGGTAAGCAATGCATGGGAATTAACAAAGATTCTTCCGTTACATCTTTCTCCGCCAGTCTGAAAAATATTATGAGGGTTCTTCCTACAGGCACCTTCTGTGAAGTCTCCCTAGCCCACTCCTCCATGCCCACCTCAGTTACCACTGATATTCTGATGACTTCAAATGTCTGACTCTGACCAAGACTCCCACTTTGGAACCCTAGGCTCACATGTCTCACTGGAGATCTCACAGACACCTCCAATTAGATGATGCTAACACTGATCTCCTCCCCAGCCCAGCTCAATTTCTTCCTGGCTTCCCTATTCCGAAAAATAGGATGCTGCCATCCACTCATTTGCCCAAGGCTGGAATGCAAATGTTTCATAAACTACACACTCCTCAACCACTCTATCCCTTCCTGTTTATGTCTACCTTCCAAATATGTCTCATGAGTGTCTATTTCTTTCCATTCTTTCTACCGCCCTAGTTTAGCCTCCCTTCACCACCCAACTGAATTTATATGACAGCTTTTAAACTAGTCTTCCTCTCTGCATCTTCTCTTCAGTCCAGACTGTGTACATACCAAGAATGTCTTTTCCAGTATGTACATCTCACCTACTGAAAGATCAGTCCTGCTTCCCATTATTCCCAGTATGTTGTTCAAATTCGTTAACATATCTTACAAGGCCCACATTATATTGCTTCTGTTTATCCCATCAGCCCTATTTTTCACTATACTTCTCCTCCACTTCAATCCTCCTCTTACTTCAATAATTTATTCTAGAACCACATCATCAAACCACAATCATATTGTGGTTCCTCCCTAAATATAACATGCATCTTTCATCTTTGGACTTTTATAAATGCTGTTCTTTCTTTCTGGCATGCTGTTCTCCATATCTTATGATACATTAGCTTATATATCACCTACTCTTTAGCTAATATGCCACCTATTTTGCAGAGAATTCCCTTTCTCTCTGAGATATAGTCAGGTATTCCTTCTAAACAAGAAGCATCTTTGCCCTTGACACTTTTATAATGGAATTCCTTTCTTTGTGAGATCATAAATTGTAATTGAGTGCACTGTTCTTAGAGGTACTTGTGAGATGTTGCATAATAAATATTTATTGGAATTAATGAATAAATAAATAAATTAATGAAAAGGAAATAGAAAAAATGGTGTGGGGCACTTGTGAAAAACCTGGAATTCTACATAGATGGGAGGGAAAAGGATATAATTTTGGGTTGAGAGAGCAAGATCACCTCTGGAGAAACTTTTGAATTGACTGAAAGATTGATGACAATCACCTCTGGAATGATTTCTAAAAAGTGATCCCGAACTCATGGGAAAGATTTAAAATTAAAAGTAAAGAGACAGAGAGCAATTCAAAGCATTTTCAGGTGAGACTATAAAAATATGGAGAAATCAAATGTGACATGTTGGCAGGTTTAGGAGAGCGGAAACTTACTAGTAAATCATCAAAGGAAGATTATAAAGTGAAAAATCTACATCTCAATTTATACACCTTTATTGTGATTTAGAGACTATCATCAAAATATATAGTATATCAAAAAATAAATTTTAGAAACTTTAGTTATTTGGAAATTAAGTTCAACATTTACCATTCTGAATTTAAAATAGTGCCAAGACAATGGAAAAATTACTAAATATTACTGTATTCCATATATGAAAGTTGCTAAGAAAGTAGGTATTAAAAGTTCTTATCACAAGAAAAAAAATTTTGATGGC
Source organism: Odocoileus virginianus (assembly GCF_023699985.2). Classification (NCBI taxonomy): domain Eukaryota; kingdom Metazoa; phylum Chordata; class Mammalia; order Artiodactyla; family Cervidae; genus Odocoileus; species Odocoileus virginianus. The sequence goes on from NC_069686.1 coordinate 25,605,048, forward strand.
TGATAGATGTTAACTATGGCAACTCACTACTGTATTCTTGCCTGGAGAATCCCATGGACAGAGGAGTCTGGTGGGCTACAGACTCCTTTGCAACAGTCCAGAGTGTTGCAAAGAGTCAGACATGACTGAAGCAACTGAGCACACACCCACGGATGTTAGCTAAACTTATTTGGTAATCACTTCACAATATATACATATATCAAATCATTATGCTGTACATATTAAATTAATGCAATGTTATATGTCAGTTATATCTCAAAAAAACTGGAAAAAATGTTCAAGAAATTTTAAAAATTGATTAAAAATAGTAAATATAAAATGCATTTTATCTAAAGGAAATGTCAATATAAAGTTTGAAAGGGAGCATAAGAGATGAAAACAGTAATTTATTAAAGCTGACAGTTTATAAAAAATTTAAAAACTCATCACATAATTTTCGAGATATAATTATCTGGGCAATTAATGAACTTTATATCAGTAAATGGGAATAAGGAATCAAAGACACACATAAAAATAAACATATTCAGATATTATCTACCTGATTTCACTTCTCAACCTTCATTATTTGACATGACTTCATTTAATTTGCAATGCTACTTTTTTCTCTTAAATTTTAATATAGTAGGGCTGTATATTTTAATGCAGATATTAAATTCTAGCAAACATTTTAAAAATCAGAGTTTGCCTCTTGAGCCTATTTACTTGTTAAAAAACTATTTATTATTTTTATAATTCCACAGTGATTGTATTTTACTATGGACACAATGGGAAGATAATGAAAAAGAACAAGGAAGAAACATTTAAACCACCAGTAATACCACCAACTCCTATTCCTTGTTAGCACCTAGGCATTGTATTCAGTAAGAAAGCACCAGGAAAGCAAGCCTGGTTATTTTGGGGTGGTGTCTATTCTCAATGATCTAAAGTATATTCTTACCCTCCAATATCAAGTTCTATACATCTTACACATTTTTCTTATTACCATTGCTTGTACCCATTTTCAGAGGGAAATCACCTTATACTTCCATTCCATGAAGATTCTATCTGAGGCAGATAGAATTTAGTCCATATTCATTTTTAATGCTACTAATATAAAGTAGGTGAGAGATAAAAAGTCCCAAAGGGGGTAGTGCAACGTAGGATTAGAGGTGTATAGAATTATCAACTTTTCTTATCTTTTAATATGAAAAAAGGAAGTAGTGCTAACACCACTGAAATGTGTTCAACTGTGTCACAGAAGATATTAAAGTTGAATCTAAGTTTTAACAGATTGAAAGAACCCCCTAAACATCTATCCATTCATTCAGCAGATAGTCAGTTATTGACCACCCACTGTGACCCAGTTACTATCCAATGCAATGAAGAGATGTTATTCTTAACTCAGGGTCAACCTGAAGAAATAGCCTAATGATATCACTAGACAGTGAGCTTTTGATGGCAGGTATGTGTCTTAATCTCAACACCTAGTGTAGGGCCAGTTATCAGAACTCTCATTTGAAGAAAATTTGAAGAGCACATTTCCCATAGAAGTCAGTCTCAAGGCTGACATCACTTATTCCTAATAATTGAAGCCAATTATAGAACTAAAGCCTTGTGCTAAGTGCCTATAAATATTATTCCATATAATACTCCTGTACTTTTTAACAGCACCTATGAAATCCCATTTTTATTAATAATAAAGCTATTATTATTCGTGTGAAGATTCGAGCCTATTTCATTTTCTTTAAAATGTGAAGGTTTAAATGACTGGTTCATGTCACATATCCAGTGGCCACAAAGGCAAATTTTGAGAGCACGTTTGTCAGACTTCAAAGCCCATATTCCTCCCATGATCTCATACTGTCTCTTGATAATCTTCAGAATTTGTGAAATATCAGAAACTTTTTAAGACTATAGGCTGTGAGGTCAACCTAATAGGACTTTTTGTTTGTTTGTTTTGTTTTGTTTTTGACTGCAATACATGGCTTCTGGGATCTCAGTTCCCCAGTTAAGGATTAAACCCAGGCCAAGGCCATGAAAGCATGGAGTGCTAACCACTAGGCATCACGGGAACTCCCAACTGAACAGGGTTTGAATTCCAACATCAACACTTGCTGTATACCCTTCAACCATCTATGTAAACTTTTTAAATCTCAATGTTCTCATGTGTAAAATGAAAATGACAGCACCTATATCAAATGACTACTGTACTAAATAAGGTAATTCATATGAAAGTACTTGCCATGTTAATAATTGCTCAATGGGAGTGACCTATTATTATTCATGTGAAGATTCAAGCCTATTTCATTTTCTTTAAATGAACTGCTTAAATATGTATTATACTTTATATTACATATATAAATATGTATTATACATATATACCTGTATATATGTGTGTGTGTATATATATATAATTTCTAGAGAGTCCAGGCAAAAGCTCTACAGATAAACAATAAACTGGCATAGGAGAAATTATATACTTATAATCTCATAACAAGAAGTGGAGGAGTTGGGATGTAGAACTTGTGTCTTTTGTCCTAGAGTTTCTTATACTCTACCATATTGCCTTAACTTTGCATTAAATGAGATAAGAGGAAGTATGCTTGGGAAAACTTCTCAACTAAAAGTCTGAAAATATCACTGAGGAAGGTATATGATCTCTATCTCCAAGATTTCTCTTCACAGTGTGATGAACATGACCAATTTGTGATGGCTTAAGTTTTCAGTGATTGTAAGCAATTGGTTGGACCAGGTCACTCACTTCCTTTGTGTGTGTGTGTGTGTGTGTGTCTGTGTTCAGTCCTTCAGTTGTGTCCAGCTCCCTAGGGCCCCATGGACTGTAGCCTGCTAGGCTCCTCTCCATGAAATTTCCAGGCAAGATTCCCTTCTAATTGTGTAAATTTCTGACACTAAGAGAGTACATTAAAAACAAACAACTGTGTATGTTCTTTTAAACTCCTGCTGTTGTGAGCCTTGAAATCAAACCAGGGAAGTTTAACTTTAAGGCAACTGTACTATCAAGAAGAATGAATGAGGGAGCAGCCCACGTGCCATCTTCACTCCTGCAAATTGCCTTCTTGACAAGAGAACTGGCATATAGTGAAGGCTCCCTGTTAGCTCAGTGGATTTGGAAAAGGAAGCTGCATCATGATTACACAGAAAAGCCCCTGACCAATAGCAAAAGCCGCCACAGAGGCACATAAATAACAACAGTTAGTAGCAATACAAGAGATGCTTTTACTAACTTCAGAGCTTCTAGATATTAAGTTCATGGGCACCAGTTGCCAAAATTCAAGATGTCCATAGGCTAAGTGAAGCTAGCTAAGCTATCTAATTCAGAGAGTACATCACTAACTTGAGTTTCTGTTAGTAGTTTTACCTTGGCGGGTTTTATGTGCTGTTTTTCTCTAGAACCTAAATTCAGATCTGTTGTCAGACAAAAATCTGCTTCATGAAAGATTAATATTTGGTTGCATCTAGTCATGAGTCATATACACACTAAGTGCTTCAAGCAGTTTTGCTCACGAGATCAACGGTGACACCCAGTATTGCTCAATAATTGCATTCTGAGGGGTTGGGGAGGCACTCTTCACACCATACCTTATATGGACCTCAGATAGTGGTATGTGCAATTTTTCCCCAAGTCTAGGGGTGGGGAGCATATTTGCCAGAAGCCAATACACTCCCACAAACACAACATCATGTTTCTTTTAAAAAGTACAGAACAAAATATCCTTGTTAGTAAGGAATGGTTGATATTTTAAAACAGAGAGAATTTTGAAAAATTTCATGGTACATTTGTAATGTGGAAGCAGTGTCATTTTTTATTGTAAAGACATTTGACAAATGACTTATCCATGTTTATTCCGATCATTTTGTTAAAGAGTATTTGGGCTTCACTGGTGGTTCAGTTCAGTTCAGCTCGGTCACTCAGTCATGTCTGACTATTTGCAACCCCATGGACTGCAGCACACCAAGCTTCCCTGTCTATCAGAAACTCCTGGAGTTTACTCAGACTCATGACCATTGAGTTGGTGATGCCATTCAAATATCTCATCCTCTGTTGCCCCCTTATCCTCCCGCCTTCAATCTTGCCCAGCATCAGGGTGTTTTCCAATGAGTCAGTTCTTCCCAACAGGTGGCCAAACTGTTGGAGTTTCAGCTTCAACATCAGTACTTCCAAAGAATATTCAGGACTGATTTCCTTTAGGATGGACTGCAGCCAAAGGGACTCTCAAGAGTCACCTACAACAGCACAGTTCAAAAGCATCAGTTCTTTGGTGCTCAGCTTACTTTATAGAACACCTCTCACTTCCATACATGATTTCTGGAAAAACCATAGCTCTGGTTAGATGGACCTTTGTTGGCAAACTAATGTCTCTGCTTTTTAATATGCTGTCTAGGTTGATCATAACTTTGCTTCCAAGGAGCAAGAGTCTTTTAATTTCATGGCTGCAATCACCATTTGCAGTGATTTTGGAGCCCCCCCAAAATAAAGTCTGTCACTGTTTCCCCATCTATTTGCCACGAAGTGATGGGACCAGAGGCCATGATCTTAGCTTTTTGAATACTGAGTTTTAAGCCAACTTTTTCACTCTCCTCTCTCACTTTCATCAAGAGGCTCTTCAGTTCTTCTTCATTTTCTGCCATAAGGGTGGATCATCTGTGTAACTGAGGTTACTCATATTTCTCCCGGCAATCTTGATTCCAGCATATGCTTCATCAAGCCCAGCATGTCGCATGATTTACTCTATATATAATTAAGTAAAGTGACAATATACAGACTTGACATACTACTTTTCCTATTGGAACCAGTCCAGTTCTAACTGTTGCTTCCTGACCTGCATATAGATTTCTCAAGAGACAGGTCAGGTAGTCTGGTATTCCCATCTCTTTCAGAATTTTCCACATTTTGCCGTGTTCCAAACAGTCAAAGGCTTTGGCATAGTAAATAAAGCAGAAGATGTTTTTCTGGGACTCTTGCTTTTTCAATGATCCAAAGGATGTTGGCAATTTGATCTCTGGTTCCTTTGCCTTTTCTAAATCCAGCTTGAACATCTGAAAGTTCGTGATTCACATACTGTTGAAGCCTGCTTGGAGAATTTTGCATTATTTCACTAGTGTGTGAGATGAGTGCAATTGTACGGTAGTTTGAGCATTCTTTGGCATTGCTTTTCTTTGGGATTGGAATGAAAACTGACCTTTTTCAATCCTGTGGCCACTGCTGAGTTTTCCAAATTTGCTGGCATATTAAGTGCAGCACTTTCACAGCATCATCTTTCAGGATTTGAAATAGCTCAGCTAGAATTTCATCACCTCTACTAGCTTTGTCCGTAGTGACGCTTCCTAAGGCCCACTTGACTTCACATTACAGGATGTCTGGCTCTAGGTGAGTGATCACACCATCATGATTATCTGGGTCGTGAAGATCTTTTTGGATAGTTCTTCTGTGTATTCTTGCCACCTCTTCTTAATATTTTCTGCTTCTATTAGGTCCCTACCATTTCTGTCCTTTAGTAAGCCCATCTTTGCATGAAATGTTCTCTGGTATGTCTAATTTTTTGGAAGAGATCTCTAGTCTTTCCCATTCTATTGTTTTCCTCTATTTCTTTGCACTGATCACCAAGGAAGACTTTCTTATCTCTCCTTGCTATTCTTTGGAGCTCTGCATTCCAATGGATATATCTTTCCTTTTCTCCTTTGCCTTTCACCTCTCTTCTTTTCACAGCTATTTGCAAGGCCTCCTCAGACAATCATTTTGCCTTTTTGCATTTCTTTTTCTTGGGGATGGTCTTGATCCTTGCCTCCTGTACAATGTCACAAACCTCTATCCATCATTCTTCAGGCACTCTGTCTATCAGATCTAATCCCTTGAATCTATTTCTCACTTCCACTATATAATCATAAAAGATTTTATTTCAGTCATACCTGAATGGTCTAGTGGTTTTCTCTACTTTCTTCAATTTAAGTCTGCATTTGGCAATAGGGAGTTCATGATTTGAGCCACAGTCAGCTCCTGGTCTTATTTTTGTTGACTGTATAGAGCTTCTCCATGTTTGGCTGCAAAGAATATAATCAAGTTGATTTCAATATTGACCATCTGGTGATGTCCATGTTTAGAGTCTTCTCTTGTGTTGTTGGGAGAGTGTGTTTGCTATGACCAGAGAGTTCTCTTGGCCAAACTCTATTAGCCCTTGCCCTGCTTCATTCTGTACTCAAAGGCCAAATTTACAGGTTATGCCAGGTATTTCTTGACTTCCTACTTTTGCATTCCAGTCCCATATAATGAAAAGGACATCTTTTCTGGATGTTAGTTCTAGAAGGTGTTGTAGGTCTTCATAGAACCATTCAATTTCAATTTCTTCAGCATTACTGGTCAGGGAATAGACTTGGATTACTGTGGTATTGAATGGTTTGCCTTGGAAATGAACAGAGATCATTCTGTCATTTCTGAGATTTTATCCAAGTACTGCATTTTGGACTCTTTTGTTGACTATGATGGCTACTCCATTTCTTCTAAGGGATTCTTGCCCACAGTAGTAGATATAATGGTCATCTGTGTTAAATTCACCCATTCCAGTCCATTTTAGTTCACTGATTCCTAAAATGTCAATGCTCACTCTTGCCATCTCCTGTTTGACCACTTCCAGTTTGTCTTGATTCATGGACCTAGCATTCCAGGTTCCTATGCAATATTGCTCTTTACAGCATCAGACTTTATTTCCATCACCAGGCACATCCATAACTGGGTATTGTTTTTGCTTTGGCTCCCTCTCTTCATTCTTTCTGGAGTTATTTCTCCACTGATCTCTAGTAGCATATTGGGCACCTACTGACATGGGGAGTTCATCTTTCAGTGTCCTATCTTTTTGCCTGTTCATACTGTTCATGGGGTTCTCAGGCAAGAATACTGAGGTGGTTTGCCATTCACTTCTCCAGTAGACAACTTTTGGTCAGAACTCTCCACCATGACCCATCCATCTTGGTTGCCCCCCCCCCCCACACACAGCATGGCTCATAGTTTCATTGAGTTAGACAAGGCTGTTGTCCAAGTGATCAGGTTGATCAGTTTTCTGTGATTGTGGTTTTCAGTCTGTCAGCCCTCTGATGGAGAAGGATAAGAGTCTTATGGAAGCTTCCTGATGGGAGAGACTGACTGAGGGGGAAACTGGATTTTGTTCTGATGGGTAGGGCCATGCTCAGTAAATCTTTAATCCAATTTTCTGTTAATGGGTGGGGCTGTGTTCCCTCCCTGTTATTTCAGTTCAGTTCAGTTCAGTTGCTCAGTACTATCCGACTCTTTGTGACCCCATGAATCGCAGCACACCAGGCCTCCCTGTCCATCACAAACTCCCGGAGTTTACTCAAACTCATGCCCATCGAGTTGGTGATGCCATCCAGCCATCTCATCCACTGTCGTCCCCTTCTCCTCCTGCCCCAACTCCCTCCCAGCATCAGGGTCTTTTCCAATGAGTCAACTCTTCGCATGAGGTGGCCAAAGTATTGGAGTTTCAGCTTCAGCATCAGTCCTTCCAATGAACACCCAGGACTGATCTCATTCACGATGGACTGGTTGGATCTCCTTGCAGTCCAAGGGACTCTCAAGAGTCTTCTCCAACACCACAGTTCAAAAGCATCAATTTTTTGGTGCTCAGCTTTCTTCACAGCCCAACTCTCACATCCGTACATGACCACTGGAAAAACCATAGCCTTGACCAGACAGACCTTTGTTGGTAAAGTAATGTCCCTGCTTTTTAATATGCTATCTAGGTTGGTCATAACTTTCCTCCCTATGAGCAAGCATCTTTTAATTTCATGGCTGCAGTCACCATCTGCAGTGATTTTGGAGCCCAAAAAAATTGGGTCTGACACTGTTTCCACTGTCTCCCCATCTAGTTCCCATGAGGTGATGGGACCAGATGCCATGATCTTAGTTTTCTGAATGTTAAGCTTTAAGCCAACTTTTTCACTCTCCTCTTTCACTTTCATCAAAAGGCTTTTCAGTTCCTCTTCACTCTCTGCCATAAGGGTGGTGTCATCTGCATATCTGAGATTATTGATATTTCTCCCAGCAATCTTGATTCCAGCTTGTGCTTCTTCCAGCCCAGCGTTTCTCATGATGTACTCTGCATATAAGTTAAATAAGCAGGGTGACAATACACAGCCTTGACGTACTCCTTTCCTGATTTGGAACCAGTCTGTTGTTCCATGTCCAGTTCTAACTGTTGCTTCCTGACCTGCATACAGGTTTCTCGAGAGGCAGGTCAGGTGGCCTGGTATTCCCATCTCTTTCAGAATTTTCCACAGTTTATTGTCATCCACACAGTCGAAGGCTTTGGTGTAGTCAATAAAGCAGAAATAGATATTTTTCTGGAACTCTCTTGCTTTTTTGATGATCCAGCAGATATTGGCAATTTGATCTCTGGTTCCTGCCTTTTCTTAAAACCAGCTTGAACATCTGGAATTTCTTGGTTCACGTATTTCTGAATCCTGGCTTGGAGAACGTTGAGCATTACTTTACTAGCGTGTAAGATGAGTGCAATTGTGTGGTAGTTTGAGCATTCTTTGGGATTGCCTTTCTTAGGGATTGGAATGAAAACGGACCTTTTCCAGTTATGTGGCCACTGCTGAGTTTTCCAAGTTTGCTGGCATATTGAGTGCAGCACTTTCACAGCATCATCTTTCAGGATTTGAAATAGCTCAGCTGGAATTCCATCACCTCCACTAGCTTTGTTCATAGTGATGCTTTCTAAGGCCCACTTGACTTCACATTCCAGGATGTCTGGCTCCAGGTGAGTGATCACACTATTGTGATTATCTGGCTCGTGAAGATCTTTTTTGTACAGTTCTTCTTTGTATTCTTGCCACCTCTTATTAATATCTTCTGCTTCTGCTAGGTCCATACCATTTCTGCCCTTTATCGAACCCATCTTTGCCTGAAATGTTTGCTTGATATCTCTAATTTTCTTGAAGAGATCTCTAGTCTTTCCCATTCTGTTGTTTTCCTCTATTTCTTTGCATTGATCACTGAGGAAGGCTTTCTTATCTCTCCTGGCTATTCTTTGGAACTCTGCATTTAAACGGGAATATCTTTCCTTTTCTCCTTTCTTTTCGCTTCTCTTCTTTTCACAGCTATTTTTAAGGCCTCCTCAGACCATTTTGCCTTTTTGCATTTCTTTTCCATGGGGATGGTCTTGATCCCACCTCCACCCATCAGGCACTCTGTCTATCAGATCTAGTCCCTTAAATCTATTTCTCACTTCCACTGTATAGTCATAAGGGATTTGATTTAGGTCATACCTGAATGGTCTAGTGGTTATCCCTAATTTCTTCAATTTAAGTCTGAATTGGCAATAAGGAGTTCATGATCTGAGCCACAGTCAGCTCCTGGTCTTGTTTTTACTGACTGTATACAGCTTCTCCATTCTTTGGCTGCAAAGAATATAATCAATCTGATTTCGGTGTTGACCATCTGGTGATGTCCAGGTGTAGGGTCTTCTCTTGTGTTGTTGGAGAGGGTGTTTGCTATGACCAGTGCGTTCTCTTGGCAAAACTCTATTAGCTTTTGCCCTGCTTCATTCCGTACTCCAAGGCCAAATTTTCAGGTTATGCCAGGTGTTTCTTGACTTCCTACTTTTGCATTCCAGTCCCATATAATGAAAAGGACATCTTTTTGGGATGTTAGTTCTAAAATGTCTTATAGGTCTGCATAGAACCTTTTGACTTCAGCTTCTTCAGCGTTACTGGTTGGGGTATAGGCTTGGATTACTGTAATATTGAATGGTTTGCCTTGGAAACGAACAGAGATCATTCTCTCATTTTTGAGATTGCATCCAAGTACTGCATTTCAGACTCTTTTGGGATTCCTGCCCACAGTAGTAGATATAATGGTTCTGAGTTAAATTCACCCATTCCAGTCCATTTTAGTTCCGATTCCTAGAATGTTGACATTCACTCTTGCCATCTCCTGTCTGACCACTTCCAATTTGCCTTGATTCATGGACCTAACATTTCAGGTTCCTATGCAATATTGCTCTTTACAGCATTGGACATTTCTTCTATCACCAGTCCCATCCACAACTGGGTATTGTGTTTGCTTTGGCTCCATCCCTTCATTCTTTCTGGAGTTATTTCTCCACTGATTTCCAGTAGCATATTGGGCACCTACCAACCTGGGGAGTTTCTCTTTCCGTATCCTATCATTTTGCCTTCTCATACTGTTCATGGGGTTCTCAAGGCAATAATACTGAAGTGGTTTCCCATTCCCTTCTCCAGTGGACCACATTCTGTCAGACCTCTCCACCATGACCCGTCTGTCTTGGGTGCCCCACATGGCATGGCTTAGTTTCATTGAATTAGACAAGGCTGTGGTCCTGTGATCAGATTGGCTAGTTTTCTGTGATTATGGTTTTAGAATGTCTGCCCTCTGATGCCGTCTCGCAACACCTACCATCTTACTTGGGTTTCTCTTTCCTCGGACGTGGGGTATCTCTTCACAGCTGCTCCAGCAAAGTGCAGCCGCTGCTCCTTACCTTGGAGGAAGGGTAGCTTCTCACTGCCGCCCCTCCTGACCTTGAACGTGGAGTAGCTCCTCTCGGCTCTCCTGCGCCCGGCAGCAGCCGCTCCTTGGAGGTGGGGTTGCTCCTCTCGGCCGGTGCCCCTAATCTTGTACGTGGGGAAGCTCCTCTCGGCCACCGCCCCTGCGCTGTTGCAGCCTGGCACTCTCAGTCGCTACCCCTGACCTTGGGCGAGGGTTAGTTCCTCACGGCCACGCTTCTGCGCGGTCCGTCGCAGCCATTACCCGGGCCAAACTATGGTGGAGGTAATGAAGATAATGGTGACCTCCTTCAAAAGGTCCCATGCACATACTGCTACACCCAGTGCCTCCAGCCCTGCAGCAGGCCACCGCTGACCCACGCCTGCACTGGAGACTCCTGGACACTCACGGGCAAGTCTGGGTCAGCCTCTTGTGGGTTCATTGCTCCTTTCTCCTGGGTCCTGGTTCACATAAGGTTCTGTTCGTGCCCTCCAGGAGCCTATTTCCCAGTCCTGTGTAAGTTCTGGCAGCCCTATGGTGGGGTTAATGGCGACCTCCTCCAAGAGGGCTTATGCCATGCCCAAGTCTGCTGCACCCAGAGCCCCTGTCCCTGCGGCAGTCCACTGCTGACCCGTTCCTCCACAGGAGATGCTTAAACACAGCTCTGTCTCAGTCTCTGTGGGGTCTCTGGGTCCTGGTCTTCACACAGTTTGTTTGAGCCCTCTGAGCGTCTCTGGCGGGAATGGGCTTGATTTTAAATACGAATTTGCCCTCCTACCATCTTGCTGGGTCTTCTCCGTTACCCTTGGATGTGGGGTAGCTCCTCAGTGTCTCTTCAGTGCCACCTAGCTGGATTAAATCCTTGTCCTAAAGATCCAGGATGAGCCCCCTAGATGATAGGTTACAGGGAACAATGTTGGATTTGTGATCTCCAAAGAAGATTTAGCTTCAGGACCAGAGACCAGGCTTGACCACTCAGGGCTCTTGATGATTCAGATGGCAAAGAATCTGCCTTTAGTGCTGGAGACCTGGGTTCAATCCCTGGGTTGGGAAGATCCCCCAGGGAAGAGAATGTTTACCCACTTTAATGCTTACCCACTCCAGTATTCTTACCTGGGAAATCCCATAGATAGAGGAGCCTGGCCGGCTACAGTTCATGGGGTTGTTAGACATGACTGAGCGACTAACACTTTCACTTTTCAAAACAGTATTTAAATCTCTTAATATTAGAGAAAAAAAAGATTGTAATTTTTCTCATTCAACTTCCTTTCTATATTTGGCTGGTAGACTGAAGTTCACCTGGCAACAATCTTTCAACATATTGAAATTAACATCTCTAATTCTGACTCTCACACAGAGGTTTACTGTTATCTGCAGGTATGTTAATCGTGCTGCATGAATTATAAGCCTGTCCCCTCAGCATGGAGAGTTCATTAGGCTCTCTATGAGGTGCAGAGGAAGAGCAGGAAGCCAGAGCCAGATATTCATTGCCTTATGACTCAATTCTAATCACTTCAGCCTGTGTGACTGACAGAGAAATGCTCTTTGCCTGATTGAGGGTATTGATTTCCCAACCCCTTTCGGGGTACACTGAAGAGATACAATCAGAGGCT